>NC_066582.1:266186336-267386336 GCF_024323335.1 Lathyrus oleraceus | reverse complement strand
CTTTTTCAACTTCCAAAACTCATTAACTCATATTTACCACTCCCCAACAACACCCTTCATCTTCAACATTTCAAATCCCCTCTCTATTTCACTTATTTAACCTCTCATCACCCAAATTCAACCACACTACAAAATCTCATTTGAACCCCATTTTAAAACCATTCTTCAAGCTCACATCATGCCTCCAAGAGTCCAAGCTAGAACAAGAAGGTCAGCGGCAGATTTGTCAAACCTTGTCTTCAGTGAAGGTGAAGTTGGAGAATCACAAAAAGGGAGGTACTTGAAGTTCTACGAAAGCTCAATAACTCCAATAAGGTATGCCGACAAATCTTGCTTATGTAAGTTAGGACTTTTTGGTAGTGTACAATGAATACTAGATAGACTAGATTTAACGCATCTCTGTTTGTTAAATGATGCTACCTATGAGAGGCTTACTTTGGAGTTTTTAAGTTATTTCACTTAGTATACGCCTATGGTAGATCAGTACTCTTCCGACACGGTGAGGTTTAGAATGTTTATTAGGAATTATGAATTGAGCCAAGATACTCTTGGGGACATGCTGCATTGTCCCCATGGGGACGGTATAACTTATGCATGTCCCTTGGAAGGAGAATGGCATTATGAAGCATTCTGTTTTTGGGAACAATTGACCGGTGAGAGGAATTCTGATTAGGAAGGGCTAAAAGCCTCACATATCCATAACCCATCCTTTGCGTTATGTGCATCGCATATTAGCTAACATAATTTTTGGCTGAATAAACAACAGTAGGGTGAATTCCAAAGAGGTTCTCTTTTTACATGCCGCATTTGCACCGACACGAGTCAATGCGACTCCTTTCATGCTGGTTCATTTGCAGTTGCTTTGCGCAAGAGGGTCCACCCCTTTTTGTATAGGAGGTCTAGTTACCTCCATAGCCCGCGTACTAGGCTTAGATAGTGAGCTTGCAACTCTATATCCCCTTCCGACGCCCTTCCAGGATATCGATTTCTATCGAGCCCAACGCTTGATTAAGGCCAGGCGGGACGGAAGATACTCTTTCATGGTTGGAAACCTCGAGATTAGGAGTATCATCTTACCCTGTCACACACACACACATGCGTGTAACATGAACAATTGCCTTTATGATCTGACCGCCCCTGAACATGGTCATCCTTCCCCTAATGGCATACATGTGCAGGATAACCAAGGTGGTCAGACCCATAATGAATATGATGAGATGGAGCAATATGCTCCCTCTTTTTTCTGACATACCTACACGTGCACACACTTCACCTGTCCCTTCTAACACTTTTGCAGGTACCTCTCCCCGACAACAGTCCCTAGGGAATATGATTATGTCAGCATCAGGACCGCACTTGACGATGTCCTTTGTGAGTTGCGACACCGTAACGATGTAGATGCCGAACATGACCAGCTATTGTAAGATACTCAGAGACAACAAGTTGACATGATGACACAGATCCAGCAGATACAGGAGCAGCATCACGACTATGCAGAAAGAACCGAGCAAAACTTAGCGGTCCTGATTGAAGAGATGCAGGGCATGCGTGTGGGCACCGAGGACCTGCTTGAGTACATGAAGCACGTAGGTATACCTCCTCCTTAGCATGGTATGTATGGATGAGAAAGGGGTCGAGGCCGTCATTGAGCACTCCATCCAGGTTCTATCTTCCTTTTTCACCTTTTATCGAAACATTAGGGACAATGTTCGGTTTAAGTGTGGGGGAGGAACTTTATCGCTTTATTTATAGCTTTCTTAGGTAGATTTACTATTTTATTCATTTCCATTTTTATTTAATTGTTAGTGTTAATTGAGTCAATGCATGTGCTGTCGAGTCTTTATGCGTGGTTTCCACTATTTATTGATTTTCCCGTTTCTTGAGCCATAACATTTTTTTCCATGAAAATCATTTCACAATTATAAAGTTCTAAGTTATAAATGACATTGAGGTTTGATTATAAAATCTGGGGAAATTTGTGTGCAAGATCGGTATCGTTTTAACGCCTTGAGTCTCTTAAACATGCAAATTAATTTGAATATTCATTATGTCGAAAACCTTGTATTCTTACCTAATGAAATAGTTCAGACGGTCAACACCATCTTGGTCACGCTTTACGTAGGAGATTGATGCAAATAAGTGTTTGGTAAAAAGAAAAAGAAAAGAAAAAAATGATATTGAATGAAATATGAATAAAAAATACCAATCATAGTTGGTTTAGTGGTAATTGGAGCTAAACTTGGTAGGGCGGACTACGGTCCGATCCCCCGCGATTACGATTTGGGAGGGGGCTTAAACAACTTAGATGCCATAATAAACCCCCAAACTGGGAAACCGAAAGTAAAAGAAAGACCAAAGTCACTAAAAAATCTTCCTACTATAAGTGTGAGAGATAACGACCTTAATGTAATCGCACCTGAACGGAAACAAATAAAAGGTGAGTTGACAAGTTTGAGAGATAACGACACCGTTTAGATTTGCTTGCATGTAGGCAGACTCATGACCGCAATTGCGGAAAAACTTTATTACGATATCCTTAGTGTACCTATTAGTGCCTAGTTTAGCAATTATAACCAAAGCGAAGTTTGTAACTTTAGAATGACTAATTGATTGTTTATATGCTTTTTCCTGGAACTACATGCTACGAGTCTCCGAATTTTCATATCACAAGTGTAACATTTGCTTGAGGATAAGCAAAGGTTCAAGTATGGGGGAGTTTGATAACTTGAAACTATAACATTTATTTTACTCGATTCACATGCATTTTAATATGATTTTGTTTATTATTTATTATATTATGCCGGTGTTGGTGCCCTGTTTAAGGTATTTGTTGAAGGAAAGCTCATGTGTGAGAAAGAAGTAAGGAGAAGAGAATAAAAAGGGAAGAAAAGAAGAAAATGCTGAAGTTTACAAGTTTTGGGCTTGTGGCATTCGCCATGGGCCTGTGGCATTCACCACGCCCCTTGCCACATCATTTCAGAGTTTAAGTACCACAACGTTCACCATGGCCCTGTGGCGTTCGCCACGAACACACAGTGTTATTTTTCAGACACTGTACAGGGAACAAGGTCAAGGATCCCCCTTATTTTCTCTCCACCACTCCCACACGAATTTAGGGGAGTTCAGCCCTACTTCACCAATATAAAAAGGTTGCATCAGAAGAAAACTTCATCCAAGTTTTTTATCCTATAATTTAATTTTTAGTTTTAAGCAGAAACACTCTAAATAGTGATAGTTCTTCCACATTGGGAGGCTATTGCACCATTGTTCTTGTTTTTACTTTCATAAGTTGCTTGGATCAGGCGTGCCGACATCGTTGTAATTTTCCAGTTACTATTTGTACTTGAAGAATCCTCCGAAGTTTAATCCAATTGCAATTATTCATCAAGTTTCTTTTAATTGTTTAATTTTTTACTTTCCACTTTAATTTCCAATTCTGAATTTCGATTATGTTTATCTTTAAGAATTGCATGTGTGTGATTAAGTTTAAAACCATGTCCGACTAAACCTTCCGACATTGGTATGCAAGGACCGTCATTCCGACAGGATTCGGTAATAATTAATGATAACTTTTATGATTTATTTTTGTGGCTCTGGTTTCCAATTCTAATTTAAAAAGGTTTTTGCACGAGAGTGAAAAGTTAATAAGGTTATAAATCAACAGAGCGAGAGTTTGAGATTTTAATTGGATAATGGTTTCTAGGCATTAAATCCTAAACACAGCGAGAGCGCTTTAGGATTAATTAGGATTTATTAATTTTCAAAAAGTTACTTTTAATTCAGGTGGGTGAATGAAAGCAAAACATTTTGGCTTAAGAGTATAGCCTGAGCTATGACCACGAGACTGTGAGGCAAAGTCTTTTAAATTGATATTTCCTATTGAAAAGTGATTTACTATATTTTAATATTAATTATTTACCGAATCCTTGAAGAATGATATGATTTACACACCGATGTCTCTTAATTGAGTACTTTAATTATATTATTATTTCTAGTTAAATTTCATTTCCCAGTTTCTCTTAATCAATCTAAGAATAACAAAGTAATCATTAGCCTTAGCTTTACACAGTAACTTTAGATAACGATAGTTTGATTTTTGGTTCTTTGGGTTTGATATCTTTTTAAAACTACGCGATACGACTGTGCACTTGCAGTTAGCCATTTTGATAGACATACTAAGCCGCGATCAGCCCTTGAGGTACTACCCTTGTTAACCTATTGCCAACTTGTATCTTCAACCTGCTAAACCTGAGTTTCCTTTGCTTCCTCGGATTATTTTTCCTTCTTGCCCTCAACAGGTTTCCATGTTTTCCCTGGTGGTTGTTTTTTCTGTCCCTCTTTATTGCATTTATGCCCTATCCTTTGACAATTTTCACAGTAGGTAGCCTCCATTCATATTCCACATTTTGTTTCATTTTACTTCCTTCAGTATCCTTGATGGTTATCTCCTCACAGAGCTTTTGTGTGACATCCACCTCTACAAGGATATGAGCATATGTGACTCTGAGCTTGTTTGCAGTGCATTCATTAGTGTACATGGGTCTCCCTATGGCTGCCGATTTTCCCCAGGCTCCTAGCACCCCATAGGCGAAGAGGAAGTTTTGGTAGTTTAACCCAGATTGGTACCATACACATTGTCGTAGCCTAAAAAATAGGGGTGCGAAAAAAAAACAATCGGCGAAGAAGGAAATGACAGAAGAGTCGCCACCGTGCGTTATTTATCCCAAAGGAGGGAAAGGAAACGCTCGAAGTAAACCTGGGAAAAGGAAAGAAAAAGACAAGGCCTCGCAACCAAATCTTGGGTTCGGGAGTCGATTATGCGAAGGGAAGGTATTAGCACCCCTACGCATCCGTAGTACTCTACGGGATCCACTCTTGTTGTTCTGGTCTAAAGGGTGTGGGTTTATCTAATGTACTATTTATTAAAAGAGAAGGGTCAAAAGAAAATGACTCGCACGGATGTCGCATCCACTACATACGTATCTCACCTGAATATGAGAATCAGAGTCTTCGTAGCTCGGCTACCTATGGGTTAGAGGAGTGTGCTCGGTAAGACGTCGCGTCTTATGCCTACGTATCTCATCTGAAATGAGAATCAGAGCAAGCCGTAGTTCGGCTAACCTATTTGTTTGTTTTGTGTTTTTTAGGTGAACGACGTTACTACGCAATCTATCGGATGCTCGACCTTGGGAGACTTACTCGCCTGTAGTAGAAGGAGTTAACGTGTTCTTAGAAAGAAGAAGAATCAATGAGTTTGTTTGTGTTTTAGGAATGCTCATGCAAAAAGGCAGTCCTAGACGAAGGAACCGCGCTACCTTACTTGACATGCAAACGGGAGACTATACGAAGCCTAGCAATCCTATGGGGAGACGATCACACCATACAAAACAAACATGCATAAAGTAAACACGCCAATAAAGGGGCTCAAACATACATGAGTAGGGCTTTAGTCAAGAGGGGTCATATCAACCTCGACAAACAAGCCATGGAAGGGTAATCAACAGGGCTCTTAACCACTAACACTGAACGTCAGGGTGAGCAAATCAAAAGGGTGATGAGGATAAGACCTCATAGCTCTTAACCCTGGACAGGGTGAGCTCATGACAAGGCGTGGGGGTTCAGAAAGATGGAACCCTCGCCACTGACCGACCGGACAAAAGATCTTGAGCTTTTGTTCTGAAGCATCGACACGTAGTGTGATCTTAAAGAACGATGCACTGAATAACGGGGGATTGACTACTAATCCCTTTTATCCGTCAATTGCCTCTTCATGGAGGTCTTTAGCAATGGTGCCTCTTCTTGGAGGTCTTTAGGTAAAAAAATAAACACACAAAAACATTGCCTCCTATCGAGGTCTTCCAGCTAAGAAAGCGGTAAAATGCGGAAAAAATAAGGGATCAAGAGGTCTACCATACGGATAAAGATCCGAAGTAATAGCAACTAACGACACAAGAAACCCGGAGATCTCTTAAGCTAGCACCAACAAAGAAAGCAAGTCAGCAAAGTAATCGGAATAACTCTCCAGATGGTATCCCACAAATAAAGTGGAATACCGAGCAAGCTGTCTTTTCAAAAGTCATGTGAGCCCTCACAAAAACTCAACAAATAGGTTAGAGTAACAGGATGGAATCAGAAGAAAACAATGCCATGGGGAACACAAAACAGATTAGAGCAAACCGAAAAAACAACTGCTGTCGCGATCGCTGCTGCTTCGCTTAGCGAAGGCTTAGCGAAGCTTCGCTGCGTGCTCGCCTAGCGAGGTGCTAGCGAGCGCCTGCGGGTTTTGGGTTCTTCATGGATAACAGTACGATCTCATAAACCCCAAACCCCGTGGTCTCCATTTCAGAAATTAAGTGATTAAACATTCAAGGTATTGTTTTATAGATTCATGCATATCTAAACCCGTGGGCAAAACCTAACGATACCTCATACATTCAGAGAATTCAAATTGAAAGCATAGAGTAATGGGAATAAGGGCAAACCTGATTGGAGAGATCGAATGAAATTGAATTGCACCCTTGGGTTTGCAGAGCAATGTTAGGGTTTGCGTGAGACGGAGGTGAAAAAGTGTGTGAGTCAGAGTGAACTTTTCAGAGCTGTCTGGAGGTTACTGCAGATTAGTTCGTCTTTCTCTTTCTCTCCCTCTTTTTTGTGCCATCCTTTCGTTCCACTGAAACTCTAGTATTTATAACCTGATTTTCGTGGCTTGGTGGGCTCAAACGAGGGCAACTCAAGCCCATGACTTTATGTTATTTTCTGAAAACGCGTGTGCTTCGCCTAACGAAGGATTTGCTCGCCTAGCGAGCATGACAGTTCAAGGTTCGCTAGGCGAACCACGCTGCTCGCCTAGCGAGCATGACAGCTCAGGATCAAATTTTTGCTCCTTCAAGATTAGCGTTTTGAATGATGAATAGACCCCATTTGAACCTGTTGGAAGTAACTCATGTCTTTCCCTTGTGTTGACTGATCACCCGGATAGAACCCACAAAGTGTCTTGGATGATGTTCAAGCTTCTTGGATCTGATTCTGATTGACATGATGAAATGCAATATGAAATGTTAAATGACCAAAAAAATGAATGCATGAATAAGGAGGGCAAATTTTGGGGCGTTACACACATCATATCCTTTGTCATGGAGAAATCTGGCTTCCACTCAGTGATGAACATGGGCATGTTAAGGATTGTGTACGGTCCTCACAGGAAGACTTCATCCCTATCCTTGTGCGACTTAAATATCATGATTAAGAAACCTTTATCATTCTATTACAACTCATATAGTTGGATAAAGTTCCAGAACTTTGTCATGTTGTTTTTCACTGCGTTCATGCTCAGGTTACCGCCAATTGATAACGCGAAAACGTATCGTATATTTAACTTAATATGCATTTCTTTTTACTTGATTTTCCATAATATTACGCTGTATTTTATGTTTATTTCAGGTATTTATCGAATAAGAGATGTCTATGCAAGAAAAAGGGAAAATAGCAAAAAGGAAAGAAATGTGTGGCGCCCACCATATTTGAAGAAGGTGGCGCCCGCCACATGGCCTGAGGAAGTGGTGGCGCCCACCAGACACAATGTGGCGCCCTCCACAAATCTTGGACGCGTGTCACGTCCATTCCACAAAAGGTGGCACCCACCATGAAGGCCATACTAGGGTTGTGGCAACTGCCACCAACCCAATCTTCCTTCCTTGTTTCTCTCCACAATTTTCTCCACAATCCTCTCCACGTTTGATTCTTACTTTTTCAACCAACTACTCCCCACTAGGAGAAATGGAATTCTACTTTTAAGGAGAGTGGGGAGTATATATGGAAAAGTTAGTTTTTACTAATGGGGGGTCAGTTCTCTTTTCAATTCTACGTTTATTTTTAGTCATATTCTTTTTGGTTAGTTTTCTAGGCAGTTTTCTTACTTTGTAAAAGTGATAGATTCTCCACATCAGGGACTATTGCAATTTATTGTTTAAGCATTTAAAGTCAATTGTAACGGTTACTCATTGCGAAATCCTGCCGACATTATTTTATTTGAAGAATCAAGATTCAGTTCCAATTCTCAATTCATAATCCAGGGTTTATTTTGATTGCTATTTTATTTATTTATGCCTTATTGTATGTTTGATTTTCCGAATACCATGTCTGTTACTAGATCCATGTCCGGCTAAACCCCTAGGTATTGGTATGTAAAGCCCGTCGAAACGACGGGATTCATAAATAATTGGTGTTGGTTTTTTATAAAACTTATTTTTCCAGTTTTTTGTTTCTTATTTCATTAAAAACTATTTTTCGTACGAGAGTATAAAACAAACAAAGGTTACGGTAAACAAGAACGAGAGTTTGAGATTTTAACCAGATAGCTGAAACTAGGCATTAATCCTAAACACAGCGAGAGCGCTTTAGGATTAATTAGACTTTATTCATATTCAAAAATTACTTTTAAATTCAAAATGAGACCGCGAGAGCCTAGCATTCTGGTTTAAGAGTATGGTCAGAGTCATTAAAACGAGAGTGTGAGACTAAGTCCTTTCTATAAATAATTTCTACTGAAGAATATTTTGACCAATAAGATTACACCAAATATCTATCGAATCCTCTACGTTTGATGCGTTACATACCGATATCCCTTTGTCAAATATCTTTATTAATATTCTGTTTACGTTATAGTTATTTCTCTTTATCCCTCCAATCTTAGAACAATCATCAGCCTTAGATTTACATAGTAACATTAGATAACAATACATTCGATTATTAGTCCTTGTGGGTTCGATAATCTTTAAAACTACGCGATAGGACTGTGCACTTGCAGTCACGATTCCCATAGACTTACTAAGTCGCGATCAAGTTTTTGGCGCCGTTGCTGGGGACTAATTTAGTCGATATCGTAACTCCAGTTGCCCAGTATAGACTAAGGCACTCTTTTCTCTATTACTATGTAGCATCCAAATTTTCTCTACGATTATCACTCCCAGTATTTTGAGGAATCGCAAGAATCCTATAAATCCAATCTGGAAATATTAATGGAGGATTTCATTGCGACGCAAACTCACTATAGGATAGAATCTATGATGGAACGCTTTGTGGCTACACAAACTCTTCAGAATGAAGAATTCATAAAACAAAGTCTCTATACCAATGAAACCCTTACACAACTGAACATTATGGTCGAGTCCCTCGTCACTCACAACGAGGCATTGGAGACTCAAATCTCCCTACTTGTGCAGACACCTCTAGGACCATTCCCTGAGAAACATTCGGATGTTGTAACAATCACCAGTGAAAGATCTACCAAAAATCCTAAGGAGAGTGATAATGAGGAGGGTTCAAGTGAGAAAAGAGTATAGATTGAGAAAGAACCACCGACACCATCCGAGAGGGAGTTTGTCAAAGAGGTAGAGAATGAAGAACTATGTGTTGTTCCTCCTCCCTATAAATCACAAATTCCTTTCCCGCGAAGGTCTGTGGAAGTTAAGGTAGACCCCAAATCCGAAAGGTATGAGGAGCTATCGAAAAATATCCATACCAATGCACCTTTATTTGAGAGCCCGAATAAGAAGAGAACATTAGAAGACCGTGAAACTAGGGAACTCATTAGTATTAAAAGGGGAAAGTTAGACTTTGAGGTAGTGGACGAAAAAATTGAACCCAAACTTGAAAAGCTAGCTCTCAGGATAGAGCCAGAACCACCACCATAAGTCCAGAAGGATAAACTACCTCGCAGAAAAAGAAGAAAATGTGATGGATATGAGAGGTGGCGTGATAAGTGGCCATGGAAATCGAGGATAATTAAAAGTGTGACCGAGGATTCATCCTCGAAAGAACCATCATGAGTACTTATACTCCTGAGTCGCCACGCCATCGACGTAAAACATAGCGAATATTTCCTGTTTTATTAATGTCATTTTTTTATCTATCCATTTTTTTTCTTTCTTCCCTTTTCAAAAAAAAATCAATTGTTATTTTTTTTTATTAACCATTACAAACTTAATGCCATTATCTACTTAAATTTATCTAGCTACTGACCATCACGATGCAACAAGTAGATTACATGGATATAGTCTTCAAAGGCAGAGCTCAAAGAAGACGTTTTAAGGCTCTAGCTCGGAGAGAAATGGCACTAACCTTATACCCAGATGGACGCACCATGACCAAATTAGGTATAAGAGATAATGTTACGTTCCTAATTAACCAACTAGGCTGAGATACCTTTGCTATCAAAAGAAAATTTAGTTCCTATCGTAGGTTAACCTTAGAATTCCTAAGCTTCATAGTTTACCTGCCAAACCATGGTATGGGATTTAACAAAGGCCTCATCACCTTTAGGTTGTTCGATAATGACTACCGCTACACCCATAGAGAAATAGATGAACTCCTAGGATGCCCTAATGGTCCTGATACCTTTACCATTACCCAGGAAGACAGGCTTGTAGACCTTGAATTTGATCATTTTTTAGGGTAGCATCATAGGAAACGACCATCCCGAGCCGGACCTTATGCATTCCAAGAACATCCATAACCCTGCCATTCGTTACTTTCATAAGATCCTAGCTCATACCTTATTTGGAAAGGAACGGAACAAAACCTTCGTGTCCAAAGACGAACTCTTTATAATGTATTGTGCATCACAGGCCCGACCTGTTAACGCCGCTACATTCATGATAGATAATTTGCACCGTATAGCACAGGAAGACTATGGACCAATATTAGTAGGAGGCTTATTGACCATGATAGCAAATGCGATCAGACTGAAACGCTCACTCGTCAGGGTTTTACGACCTATGAACATCTGATTCTGTGTCAACACCGGTATCATTAGGAACCTAGGCCCGAATGTGTTTGAATTTCTAATTAACCGCCAAGTAGTACACTTGTTTACCCTACCAGACCATAGGACGAGTGTACATGATAGGAAAAGCTAGCTCTATTATTTGGATGGACCACCAGATGCACCACCTTCTCCTCCAGAGACACCCCAAATCTACGATCACTATGATACCTTTCTCTCTAATGCTGAATCACACGTCCCAGCTATACTTGACGCACCTCCTACCGATCATGTTGCTGTCCTCGACGTTGTCCAAACAGACATCGCCAATCTGAGAGGCGAGTTGAGCACTTTGCCCGTGGACTTCCACGACTTTATGGATGTAGTGACTGAGAACCTGGATCATATTTACCAACACTTCTACTCGTTTGCTCCTCCTGTCAGCAGTCGCCATAATGGTTAATTTATTGGAATATTACCGATTTACTCACATTGATTTTTTTGATTTCATTTTCTTGTTTGGAATTTTATTGTTATTTTTACACATTGAGAATTTTATTTATTTATTTCATTTCTTTCTATTTCCACCAGACGAACTATATCATCTTTTCCTATCTACCTCATTCTTTTATTTTTCAATTTTGCATATCTTGTTTCTCATTCCTACCTATATATTATGTTGGTTTACCTAATTATTAAACACTATTTAATGTCGGTTAATTAAAATTTAAATGAAAAAATTATAGTCAAAGCAATAAAGAGGTCCGCACATGGGAACAAACCACACTGCATGTGGAGTCTGCCACACACAGGCTGTGGCGCATATGTGAAGACTGTGGTGCTCGCCATAAGTCCCTAGTGGTGTCCGCCACAAGCATAAAAAGTGGCGTCAGCCACTACATCACCGTTCACGTGCACGCTGCTGTATTATTTGTCACATCAAATCTCTTAATCGCTTTGTCCCTTGCATGCTAGACAATGTATTAAAGCTTTTTCAACCATTTTCAAATTCTTTGACCGAGGCATTCAAGACCGTAAATTAAATTTATTTTATTGATCAATTTCCAACCACCATCATCTCTATATAAACCACCAACGTAACTTCACCAAACCACACCTATCATAAACATAATTCTACTATATCTTGTTACTACATTACACAAGAAGTGTAAAATTTATCATGACGCAGATGAGGGAATATAAAATAGTGTTCAGAAACGGAGAGTCAGGTGAGTTACAGGAAGAGACGTATACGGCTCTAAGCGCAAGAAAGATCGAATCAACAAGGTATGTCCACCATAGAAATAGAAAACGCAGTTGCTTTCAGCTATAATCGCTCTGCGATGATCCCTAATTC
This sequence comes from Lathyrus oleraceus, assembly GCF_024323335.1. NCBI lineage: Eukaryota > Viridiplantae > Streptophyta > Magnoliopsida > Fabales > Fabaceae > Lathyrus > Lathyrus oleraceus. The sequence goes on along the minus strand of NC_066582.1, from coordinate 267,374,217 downwards.
GAAGATTAGGACTCTAAACCATCGTAGACACCTATTATCGCTATCTAAAACTATAAATTTTTTGACATAGACTTGTCGGAAATCTCTCTCAACATGCCGGAAATCTCCTTCACCTCACCGAAAATTGCCAGAGCAACGACACGATAAACACAAACTTAAATCTATGATTTATTTTATTTTTAATATTAAACAAACAAGCCCTTAAACTCTACTATATTTAAAAATAAAAAATGAATTGAAGAAACTCCACTTTAGTTAATGAAATTTTCTAATACAATAATTTGAAAAATACAAAAATCGTTATACGATTATCATAATAATCTCGTTTTGGTGTTTAATCGTGGAAGTTGCGACAAGAAACAATAAATGGTTCAACTTTGCTTCTTCTAATACGTTACGTTATTGCAATAAATAATCGTGGCTCTGTGGATATATGTGATTAATTAGTTGATAAGATGAAGATGTAACTCTCTATCAATTTTGTCTTAGAGGCTATTTTCAATTTCCACCAATTTCCACATACTAGTATTCAATAGGACAAAAGCTTCCACATCAACTATGCAAGATATTGTAATTAGCTTTCTTTAGAAATACTAAGAAAGCTATGTTAGTTTTTGTTTTATGCGCGTTTGGAACATGGAAGTGAACAAATATTGATATAAGCATCGAAGAGTAATATTATTCCTACGCTCTATTTTCTAAGTCAATACTTACATTAAATATGGTTATCATATTTATATGATGAATAATATTTATTTAAATAAAATAATATTAAAAACTTATTTTAAATAAAAAAATATTTATAAAAAATATTTTTTAAATTAATTTTGTAACAAAAATATAACATTTATCGTTGACCAATTTTATTATTGCATTAACCATAAAAATATATATTATTATATATTTTCGTAATAGCTTATTAATCAACTTCACTATTTTATTAATCAATAAAATATATAATGTTAATTAAATTTTGACATTAATTTATTGTTTAGTTAATGAATTTTAAAAATTAAAAAATAAATAAAAAAATAAAATTGGTTAATATTAACCAATTTTATAAACTAGTATTTATATAATATTAACCAATTTTATTTAGTATTTATTATTTTTAAATTTTTTTAAATTTTATTAATCAAATTATAAATTAATGTCGGAATTTGATTAGTATTATATATTTTATTGGTTAATAAAATAATAAAGTTGGTTAATAAATTATCAGAAAAATATGAAGTTAATAATATATATTTTTGTGGTTAATGCAATAATAAAATTGGTTATATTTTTGTTACGAATAATGGTTTGTGATAACGAAAGGTGTGATAGTAAGTGAAATACATATCATTACGAGTAATTGATTTGATAATAAATTGGATATAACACTAATTTCATCATGGTTGGAATATCCAATTGTACTGAAAAGTGGTAAAGTAATTTGTTTGATAACCAACAATGTCATTTTTTTTATATTTTTTAAATTCGATAGTGCGTTACATATCACCACGGTGGAAAGAATCAATTATGGTGAAATATTTTGTTATATATATATATATATATATATATATATATATATATATATATATATATATATATATATATATATATATATATTTATTTATTTATTTATTTATTTATTTTAGAAAAATCTCATTATTAAAATCTGTATTTTTGTGAATTTAAACAAATCACAAACATTACAAGAATACATTTGTGAATCAAAGTCAACTTGACAACTATTATAAATAAAAAAATATGTATTATATCAAAACTAAAATGACATCAAAACGACATACATTTTACACATTATTACATTACACAACATGACCGAATGTCTTTTGGTGTCTGATGGGAAATTAAGACACAAAAATAGACCAATACGCAACGAATATAAAATTCGTCAGACTTGTAGAAACCTTGAGAATCAACAACAAATATAAGACGGCAAATCGAACAAATATAGACGCAAAAGAACACGATATTTTTAACGTGACCCCCCCTCTCAATATGAGAGTAAAAACAACGAGTCGCACAGACCAAAGAAATAAATTGAGTGTACAATAGAGTCTTAAAGTGATTCACAAAGAAAACCAGCTTACCAATAAGAATCAAAAAGCTGAAAATTTTGTCAAATCTACATCTTCAGTGCGAAGCAGATAACTCTCACCTCATACATTGTTTTGAAATTCTAAATTGTCAAAAGTTAGATACATGTGTTACGAACATGTCCTCCAAATTTGAGCTCTTTCTAACCGTTAACAAATTGAGGATCGTCAATTTAGTGAGACTGGTTGTAGAAAAACGGGAATGAGTTTCTCTCCACTTTTCTCTCTTTTGAATCCTTATTTTTTATCTATCTCTCTCAATCCTAAATTGATCCTTTCCTCTAAAATAAGTGAGACAAATGAGCTAATCATATTTGGGTCTTTCTCCATATAGGAAGGGATTCCAAAGACAACAAATCTCCCCCTCACAACTATGTGAAGGAAATCGCCAAACCGACGATATCACAACAAGCCCTCGAATTTCCCTCTTGATAATAGTCCTCATATCAAAACCATTATCATCTTTATGAACTTTAGCTAACTTCAATAACTTAGCATCCAAAACATCACGTATCAAATGATATCTCACATCATTGTGTTTGGACCTATTATGAAATTGCAGATTCTTACTAAGATGAATAGTTCTTTGACTATCAACAAATAACACATATTTGTCTTTAGCAAAACCAAGCTCCTTCAAGAATTTCTTTAACCACAATAACTCTTTGCATGCTTGGTAATTGCAATGAACTTAGCCTATTTAATAGACAGTGCTACACACTTTTGCAATCTGGACTGCCAAGCAACTACTCCACCTGCAAATTTAATCATGCAGCCCGAAATGGACTTTCTGGAATCAATGTCTCCATCCATATGAGAGTTAGAGTACCCCATTAGAGTAGGCTTATCTCCTCCAAAACAAAGCCTCACAGAAGTAGTACCACAAAGATACCTTGATATCTATTTTACATCATTCAAATGCTCTCTACCTGGATTTGACAAAAATCTACTGATTGTACCAACATGTGTTACATCTAATCTTGTAAACATCATTGCATACATCAAACTACCCATAACAGACGCATAAGGAACATGTTTCATATCAACTGCTTCATCTTCACTTGAAGGACTTTGATTAGAACTCAACTTGAAATAAGTTGCGAGGGGAGTGCTTACCGCCTTAGAAATTCCCATTTTGAATCTTTGTAGCACTCTCTCGATATAATATTCTTGTGACATCCAAAGTTTCTTCTCTTTTCTGTCACACATGATTCTAATGCCAAGAATTTATTTAGCTGCTCCCATGTCTTTCGTGGCAAATGAATATCCCAATTGCTTCTTTAACCAGTTAATGTTAAAAATACTTTTCCCTGCAATAAACATAACATCAACATATAACAACAGAATAATAAAGTCATCGATAGAAAGTTTTCTAACAAAGACACAATGATATGAAGTAGTCTTCTAGTATCCTTGATCACACATAATAGACTCAAACTTTTTGTACCACTATCTTGGAGCTTTCTTCAACCCATATAAACTCTTTCTCAATCTACGCACATGATCTTCTTTACCTTTAACTTGAAAACCATCAGGTTGTTTCATGTAGATCTCTTCCTCCAAATCACCATGAAGGAAACCCGTTTTCGCATCCATTTTCTCAACCTCTAAATCAAGAGTAGCAGCCAAACTCAACACATGTTCTAATTGATGACATATTTACAACAGGTGAGAAAATATCATTAAAATCAACACCTTATCTTTTACGGAAACCTTTCATCACTAATCTAACTTTATATCTTGGAGACTCAGAGTTACTCTCATGTTTAATTCTATAAATCCATACGTTTTCCAAAGCCCTTTTGCCTTTAGGCAACTTCACTAAATCATAAGTGTGATTATCATGTAATGATTTCTCAATCTACACACATTGTCTTTAATAGTTTGGTCTTCCACAAACACCACATCGCGACTTCAAATAAGCTTCTTCCCTATAGGATCATTCAACGTGTAACCAAACTCATCTTTCGATAGTCGATGAAGATACATTATTTTAACTTTGCATCCAACTTAGATCTTTCATCATTTCGAATATGCACAAAAGCCTTGCAACCAAAGACTCTAAAATGATCATACTTGACATTCTTTCCAAACCGAATTTTGTCTTGAACTTCATTGTTCAAAGAAACAGTAGGAGTAACATGCACTGTTGTGTAAAGTGACTCGCCCCAATAATGATTAGACAACTTAGCTTTATAGAGCATACACCTTACTCTCTCAATTAGTGTTAGTTCATTCTTTCTGCTAAACCGTTCAATTCAGGAGTTTTAGGAGGAGTCTTTTCATGTGAAATACCATGTTGCTTGCAATAGGAATCAAATGGTCCACAATACTCTCCACCATTATCTGAACGAACACATTTTAGCTTCTCGTTTATCTTCCTCTCAACCAAAGCATGTAATTATTTGAACTTTTCCAACACTTAGTCTTTTGTCTTCAAGGCATAAGCACATAGTTTCCTGGAGCAATCATCAGTAAAGGTGACAAAATAAAGTGCAACACTAAAGTATTTTACCTTTAATGGACCACAAACATCAGAATGTACCAATTTAAGAAATTTTGACTTCCTTGAGGGAGGATGTCTCTTGTAAAGATACTCTAGTCTGTTTACCAACCATGCAATGAGAACACTTCTCCAAATCTATATTCTTTAATCCAAGATGTAGTGGTAAATTTTTTGAGATTAAGCTATCGATTAACTTAACTCATAAAGCAAGAGTCGCCACCGCGATTTTATTATTTCCAAAGGAAAAGGGAAAAAGTACGAAAAAAACCCAAAGAAATTTTAAAACAAAATTAATAAAAAGAGATAAGGGTCCGGGGGTTAACTATTGAAATGGAAGGTATTAACAACCTAAATATACATGGTACTCCATGGGAACCTCTTTGAAGACGTGTACATTTTGGTTTGAAAAGGGTGTTATTTGTAAAAGATTGGAGAGATGGGAAATGAAATATTTTTCTTAATTTTATGTTTGCCAAGACTTTTGAAGCCTCGTGCCTACGTACCAATAAAGTGAAATGGAGGATCAAGAACTTGTAGTTCATGGTAAAAATATCAAAGATGTTTGTTTTGATTTATTTTTAATGAAAAGTCATTTTGTTATTTTAAGGAGAATACTCAACTAGTCGGCCACAAGTATGAGAACTTTGCATCATCGCGAGGAGGGCTCCAACTTGGATAAAAATCTACAAGTATGCCACTAGCTCTCTTAGATGGAAAATAATTATCATCTATACTATGGATATAGGAGAATTATATTTCAACTATGGAAATGAATCATGTCTAAACTTTGAGAAAAGTTTTATAAGGAAAAGTGTACAAAGGGCACAAAAACAATTTGAATAAGTTATGCATTTTTTAATTCTTTTGAAATTGGCCTGAATATGCTTAAGATGAATAATCATTTATTAGGAAAAGGTTTTGAAAATAACTTGACAAAAGTCAAGGTTTATTGAGAAAGTGGTTCAAGTTTGAAATCAAGAAGATTTTTAAAAAGAAGAAGAAGATTTGAAAATTAAAGAAAGAGAGGAGGAGAAGAGACTATCCTAGAGCATAAAGTAAAAGCTAGGGAGGAAAGTGAAGGAGAATAGCCATCCAAGGCGCAGCGGAATTTAAAATTTTCTCCATTTAGTGATCCTTACGAATGGGCATGATCAGTGATAGAATCGTTACCTCTTGTGGCGATTCAAACCTTTGGTGCATATTTCTGATAATGATCAAAACCTTCGATACAGATCCACGGGGCGATCACGAACGTTGAACGATGACAACGTCTCTACTCAGTCCACACGAACGGATTCCTTCAATCGCAGTGCTAGCTGTTATGAATGAAGGCTTTGAGTGAGAGAAAGAGGGAAACAAAATTCCAAGTCTCTACTTGAATTTCAGTCTGAGTGGAGTGGAGCGATCATGCTTCTACCCAAGGGGTTCTATTTATAGAACCACTTGTGTGGGCTTCAAGCTAAAAAGCCCACTTAAGTGTATTTTGGCCCATATCTTATAATATGCCCAAAATCACTTAAGTATTTGGTACCTTACCATATTTCGTCTCCCACTTAAGTGCACCGTACCTTACGGTGTTCCTTAGTTACTCTATCTCTCATCAATCCGTCCTTTGTGTGTGACCCTATAGGTTTTCGCGATGTTGGCAATTATATTAAATCACGCATTTAACATAATAAACAGTGAGCGGTATCTAGCAACACATCACTGCTACCCAAGTCACGAAAATGTCATGTGATCTGACAAAACCTCATATGATAATAATTATGTGTATAATTACCCCTTTGCCCTTATGTCTATATTGAACACAAGGTATAGACCGTGTCACCCTTGTCCAGTTCAATATTGGGCCCATAGACATTTATCTTGTTACGCAGGATTGGCAAATTCCATCTAGGACACTCATGTCCCTCAGCATGCTTTGTGGAGTACCCATCAACTGTCTTTATGGTTATCCAGTTACGGACAACGTTGGATCAACAATAAAGCACTCGACTCTACATCTAGGATCCATAGTGGTTTCAGGTCGAAGAGTGGTATACACTATTATCACCATGAGAATAACTTATGACACTTTGCATAACTTTCTATATAGTATTCTCATAGCGAGTCAATCCGGTATAAATATTACTCCTAATATTCATACCTATGTTTAAGACTTGATAACTCTTTATCCATGATCCATGAGATGTGATCATCAGTCTACGAACATAATAGTCTTAATGCTTTAATGTTATCCCACTTCACATTAAAGCTCGACTATGGATACTTTAAGAACAGTGCCCTTATGTTTAATGTGTTCTCATGATTAAGTCACACTTAATACATTAAACGGACTATCTATTCTAGGGACTTTATTAATCAACCATAATAAAGAAAATGCCTTTTATTATTAATAAATAATTCGATACAAGTACCAAACGTATTGGCCTCTAGGGCTTACACCAACAGAAAGATCTAACCAAGATTTAGTAATCTTTATGACATAAGTCAAGCAAGAATTCTCTCCTTTAAATTAATCCTCAAGCAAGCCAGATAAGCAAAGAATAATCATGCATCAGATGAAACCAAAGTAACTCAACCAAGTCTCGAAAAGAAGTCTAAAGTCAAAGGTATCAGATGAATCCCAAGGTCTCAAATCACAATCTCCCAAAGTAAAGGTCAAAGTCCTAGCTCTAAGTCCATGCCTCCATAATATTTCTAAGGATAGTAACCTCAAGTCCATGAATAAAGAAAACCAAAAATTTTAGGAAATTTTTCTTTATTAGTGTCTTTTACAAGGAAATGAAAGTGCAAATGGACAAAGAACAAATAACAATCCGTAAAACAATATGATATGAGATGCTAAAATAAAAGCATAAAGTAAATAATAGAAATAAAAATCATAAAATAAATGACATTAAAATAATAGCTACTATAATAGGAGATTAGTAAATTATGTTAGTGGTCAAAAATGAAAGATTGTTTTGGTCATTTTTTTGGAGAACATTCAACTATCCACAAGCATATAAATATGAACTTATACGTCATCATGAGAAGGACTCCAACTTGGATAAGAATCTACAAGTATGCCACTAGCTCTCACAAATGAAAAAGGAGTAATATTTTCATACAATACCATGAGGAGTAGGAGACTTACAATATCACTTATGAAAATGCCTTACTTTCGGGACAAACTTAGCATTATGTTAAGAAATCATGATTGGACTTACGTAGAAATCACAACTATCTGAGGCCGGTCAATAATAATGTTTGTGTTAATACATGCTAGAGAAATGATATGTAAATAATTCTCCTAAGGCTATGTCTCACAAAAAAGAAAAAGAGAAATGATCAAGCACAAAGGCTATGAGGATGGTCCATTACTTTAATCCATACTTCATAGTACTTAGGACAAACTTATGCATCAATCCGAAATACCTTAAATGATCAATGATAAATTAGGAGGTAGATTTGAATTGGTGAAAGTTCATAAAGCACCAATCCACACATCATGAACAAGATGAACACAAGCAATCCAATTGATCAAAGGGAAAAGAAAGAGATGAAGGAGAATGGGGCAAGAAAGATCACACCCAAATTTGATAAAATGTTTGATCAAGTCATCATCAAAATCAATCATCCAATGGTGGGTTAGGTTTTTCACCCTATCAATACCCAAGATCCATTGAGTTTGATGAGACTTATGGTCCAAACCATCATATTCCAAGGCCAACAAAAGTTCACAAAGGTCACACGAATATAAAATGAAATTAGATGAAATAAAAATGCACCAAAAGTATTTTTAAATGAATTTTAAAATAGAAATAAAATGAAAAATCCATAAGGTCCTTCAAAACACCAAATAAATGACCAAGAAAATTATGGAAGGTTGAAAAGTATTTTTAAACCAATTAGAACAAAGGAGAAAAGATAAACTCCATGAAAAATATAAAATCAGTGAAATAAAATGTGAAAAAATAAAAATCAGATGAAGAAAAATAAAAGAGAATTTTAGAAATTATTTTGGGATTTTTTGGGATGTAAGATGAGTTTTCTATGAATTTTAAAAGGAAAGGAAATGAAAAATGAAAAAGAAAAAGAATTAAAGTCAGAAAAAATACGGAGCGTTGGATCACGCCTCATTAATGACATGACAGATCCAACGCTCCTCAGATTAGGGTGTACGATGGAATTCAACACAAACAACACACATGATCCAATTCAAAGCGGAACAATAAAAACATTTTGATTGTCCAACGTGTCTGGCCAAGCTCAGATGACCTGGAACACCCCGGTCGTCTTCTCCGGTGTTTTCTCTCCGGAGTTTCATGTTTGGTAAATTTAGAACACGAGACCACCACCATTGTGATCCTCTTCTAATCCCGAATTCAACCTTATACTCCAAATTCATTAATCTAAATTGAGCATAGAGAATTTCAGAGAAGTTTCATAAGCAAGCAAGCCACGAAAAATAAAATTAAATGATCAACACAATCAATCAACACCAGATAAGTTAGGGGAAAGCATCGGAGAGTGAAAGAATATGTTGTGGTAACTTGTTTTAGTTCAAATGGTGCTCAGAACTACCTTGTCCAAATGGGGATCAAAAGTTGATGAAGCTCAATCTCGTTAAAGCACTTCATAAGGTCTCAGAGCTTGGAAATTGTTGCAAAATCTTCATAAGATGCCGAAGATGCTAATGGAATCAAGAAATTGGGTTGAAATAAGCTGAAATTCAAAACACGATAATTGGATTTTTCTGGAAAACTTCAAATTGCAGCAGAGATTTCTTGGCTCTCAAAAGTTTGGATATGAATGCAGTAGCTTCATCTATTTATAGGGAATGTGTTTGGATCCAAATACGTCTAGAATCAAGCTTAATTCGTTAAAACAAATTTGATCTGAATGTGAGAAAGGGGTGACTTGCAATCCATCAAAACTCAGCCAAATGATGCGTTTCAAGGGTCAATTAACTTCTGGAGACTTGGTTAAACATGTTTAGGTCCAAAACACATGCTAATTTGGCTTGGAATTGAGATTAGTGAAGTTCAAATTTCGGGCAATGGTGATTTCTTCGGTTCCAAGTCACCATGTTCAACTCAATGGGGAATCCTACTCAAGAAACTTTTTGATCCCATTATTTTTGCAATGTGCTGAAATCATAACATAGATTTCAATGTTCCAAGAAAGGTTGTATTTGGAAGCTTGAGCACAAATTTATGGCATGTTGAATTTGGCATGAAAAATTGGTCATATAACTTAGAAAAATTTAAGTATCCAATGTCTGAAAATGACTTGTAATGTCTCAATGAATTATAAGGCCTTCCAGGCATAATTTGACCTTGATAATTGAAGTAAACTTGTATAGGGAATCATAAATGACATTGTGAAAAAATAATCAGCCTATAATGTTGAAAATTGAAGAAGTTACAATCCTTGAAAGTTGAGAAAAAATCACTTGAAAACAGGTCAAATTTCACTAAGTCCACAAATGACCTATAATGTCTCCAAACTTTTGATGATCCTCCAAGAATAATTGGATTTTGTCATGTAAAGAGAAGTTGCAGAGGATATTGAGAAGAGTCATATGTAAAAAAAGAGGCATTCAAAAATGTTGAGAATTGGAGGAGTTGTGATCCTTGGAACTTTGACTTCAAATGTTGACTTTTTTGGTCAAACCACTTGGAACACACTTGTGTACTTGGAATTTTCTAGCATTTTAAGGTACATGGATTATCATAGGAACTCAAAATAAGGTTTACTTGAATGTATACGAATTATATTGCTCAAAGTTTGAAGTAACTTGTTGAAGAAGGCATGGAAATAAACACATGAACCTTTGACTTTCCTTGAGAAGCAAACAACAAACTTTGATGTATTATTCATAAAATTGATATTTAAAGGTTCTTTATAACCTTTGATATCATTCATTAGAATATAGCCCCCTTGATAATCAATGGTTGACTACACTTTGACTTGAGGAATCAATACAAACCCTAGCCGAGGAACAATGCTTGATGCTCTTGATGAAGAGCCTTACCTTGCACAATAAATTTAAGAAAGAAAAAAACATATTTTTGATATTTTGATTAGTTGTTAGATAAGTAATTGTCACATCCGCGAAAAACAACCGGCGGGAAAAACAAAACAAACAGAGCCACCTCCGTGCGTTATTTATCCCAAAAGAGGGAAAGGAAACGCTCGAAGTAAACCTGGAAAAGACATGGTCTTGCGACCGAAGATTACAAGGATCGGGAGTCGGTTACGCAAGGGGAAGGTATTAACACCCCTCACGTCCGTCGTACTCGACGGGATCCACACTCAAAAGATTAGGAAAAGGTTGCTAAACACTGCTCACAAACTGCACAAGGCTGAAAGGAAACACAGAAGGACAAAAGAAATGGGACTCGACAGGATATCGCATCCTGGGCCTACGTAGTCTGTCAGGCACAGACATCAGAGTCGACGTAGTTCGGGACCGGGGAAACGTGCTCGCTAGGATGTCGCATCCTATGCATACGTATCTTCTCTGACCGGAGAAGAATCAGAGCACTCGTAGCTCGGCTAACGCACGCCAAACAAAACCACACAGGAAACCGACTACCAATCGCTGGACTTACGTCAGACTCCACACAAACAGGCAAACCTGGAAACCGAATGCCAATCGCTGGACTTACATCAGACTCCGAACCAACAAACACACACAGGAAACCGACTGCCAATCGCTGGACTTACGTCAGACTCCAACACACACAAAGGGGTTAAAAAAGAAAAAGGGCGCCCCGAGAGATCAGCACGATCTCCTGCCTACGTACCTCATCTGGTATGAGGATCAGGGCAACGTAGTTCCCCTACACAGGGAAAGAACTTCTAACCTAACCAGATACAAAGGGAGGCACAAACTACTAGGGAGATTACGACTCGAGCCTAGAAGTTATCATGCATACGATCCCTATGTTAAGGTTTCTATCTAACGTGCACAGGGAGCAAGCTATCATAAACAGCACAAGCAAAGTCATACAAGCACAAAAAGCAAGCACACACACTATATGCAAACAATTGGGCTCATACAAGGTTAGGCTGTGAAACACAAGCCAACTGGAAGGGGGTATAATTAGCTCTTAACCCTAACATTGAGAGTTAGGGTGAAGCAGATGAAATAGGAAGTGAGGGTAAGACCTCACAGCTCTTATCCCTGGCCTGGGAGAGCTTCAGACAAATGAAAGTGTGGGAGTTCAGAATGTAGGAACTCTTCTCCACATATGACTGACACAACATGAATCTTGGGTTTTGATTCAAAATGCATCAACACAATGGTGTGAGCAGGATGAATGACTCAACTGAATAGCAGGGGATGGATTGAACATCCCTTATATCTGCCAATTGCCTCCTAAGAAGTCTTTACCTGCTTGGCCCAAATTTAAACATTCACAAGCATTGCCTCTTAAGGAGGGCTTCAGACAGGTGCCTGCCCACATAACAGGACAGGTCTTCCAGACTACATAAAGTCAGAGAGTTATACCTAGGTGGTAAGCCAACCACAAGCTAGCAAAAGCAAGTTCAAAAGAACTCAAAGCAACTTAGGTACCTGTGAAAAATCTAAACTAATCAGTTCAACTGTACAGACAAACAATTAACAAGCAATAACAAACAGACAGACAATGTTCACAATGTGCAAGGCACAAGGCAAACTCAAATGAGTTAGCATCAACCTACAAAGCACACAAGGGTTAGTAATCAAGAGCCAACATCAATGCTCAAATGAGGAAGCATCACCAACTATGGATTTGGATGTTTAAACCTGAAATCAAAGCCCACATGTAACCCACAAACCATTAGGTCAAAGCCTAGGGTCAAAGATGGAGAAAAAAGTCAAAACAGAACCTCAAATTTAACATGAATCATCTTAATCCAATCAAGAACACATCTCAAAATATCCCATACCAAAATCATTAACCAAATTCATTTCATGAACCAAACATGACAAGGTATGCAAGTTGTAAGCACATTGAGACATCAGAAAAAACAAATGCACATTAAATCAAAAATTATTCAAATAATATTGGCAAAATTCATGAGTAAATAGGACATACAACATGATCATCACACAAAAAATTAGAGGCATTGGACATCATTAGGCATGGAAATCACATAACATAAGTCAAGACAAGCACATGTGTGACACAAATTGTCACACCAACTTAGCATAATCATAAAACAGAGATAGATCATGGTAAAAATCTCAAATCAAATCCAAAATGTCACTCAACATGTCTAGAAATAGCATGCAAAATTTCAGAAGCATTGGATAAGAAACAAGCATTTTATGATCAAATGAATAAGGCAATAGCACAAATGAACACATGTTCAATCTCCCTAGGGCAAATCATTATTCCAGCCAAGCACAATTTTCATTTTAATACTCATAAAAAAGTAGACATGATAAGGAACATAATGCAAAAAATTGGAGATCATTTGGAGCTATTTTCAATTTTAAATGATTTTTTGAAGTTGAGGGAAAATAAGAAAATGAAAATGGAGCCAAGGTATCAAATATGGAGGGAAAAGGATAATTGGCAAGGCAATTTGAAAATATGGCTTCGCTCGGATTCGAACCGAGTCCAAATTTGAAATCACCAGCGCGCCTAATCAAAACGCTGACGTTTTGGAAATTCAAACCCTAAAATGCGCGCATGCATGGCATTTGAAAATCCGTAGGTAATCCTTATGAACTCCCAGCTAAATCCGTAGGAAAACTGGAAAATGTATGAATCTTCATGCAAAGATGATGAAGATCTTCATGATCTTCATCTGGAATTTCCAGGTTCCAAAAAAGTATTCCAGAAATTGCTAAAACCTACACTAATCAACTCGCCATGCCATATACAACAAGGATCAACAACTAATTCATGCAAAAACATCAGCATACACACAGATCGAAGGAATCAAGAATCATCATCAAAACTTGAATCGCATGTAACTTGCTCAAAACAGCACCAAATCATTCCAAATTTGTACCAGAATTACCACCATTCAAAGATCTACGCAATAGGCATAATGAATTGGAGAATTAAAGAGGTCGAAAAACTGACCTCTTGAAGAACAGAATTGGAAAACGCGTGCTTCAAGCTCAAACAAGTCCTCAGATCTCTTCCAATATGCTTATGAAGATGAATGATGATGAATGTGAGGCTCAAGGATGCACGAAACAAGCTCAATCTTGAACTGCCATGGATGCTTCAAGCTTCTACTCTAGCTCAATGTGCCACGATTTCTTCTAAATCCACATCCAATTCTACTCAGCCACACTTCATGATGATGAATTGAGCAAAAGAAAGTGTTCTTGTTTGAAGGATTTTGGAAAAAATGTGAGAGAAAAAATTGGAGAATTTTCTTGAATCTAGATCTCAAAATGTGTTAATTGTGAAAACAGTTAGGGTTTAAGCATTTATACTCCATGCTAATCATGTTTAGGAAATGTTTAGGCCAAATGCTAATGAGGTTAATCCCTTTTGTGGTGTAAGTGAAAAAATGCATTTTCCACTTCATGCACCCTCATGCACGTGAACAGTGCATGTTCTGGCCCAAAACCCACTTAAAAACATCCCATGCAAAGTTTGAAATTGATTTGGTATGCATATGTTCAACAAAAATGAGTTTATGAAATTTTTCCCAAAAATCTTCATGAATGCACCAATGATCATGCAATGAGATTTCATGCCAAGTGATAGTATGCTTGGAAAATACATGTTACAAGGATCAAAGTGCAAAAAGAACCACCCAAATTGGAGTTTTGGTTTGAAAGTTATGTCCATTTGAAGTTTAAACCACACTTTGCCATGATTGGACCATATCTCCTCAACCACACATGAGAAATCCATGATCTTGGACGTTTTGGAAATGGGAGAGAAAGATCTTCAACTTTCATGTTGGACAAAATTTCATTTGAAGCTTTCTTGATGATGTAATCTTGAGTTGAAGTTGGTCCAAAATCTTTCCATTTTTGGAAAGTTCAAATTATAGGTCACTTGCTATTTTTGGAAATTTTTGACTGGACCTCAAATTCTTCAATGTTGATGCTTGAAATGTCAAATGAGACTTGTTTGAACATGAATGAGGCATCTCTAATCACTTCCCACCTTCAAATCCATAGTTGACTTTGCAGTTGACTTTTGTTGACTTTTGTGGGCCTCAAATGATTTGATCATGGACTGATGCATTCTGAGCCTTCAACCCTTGCCGAGATAACTCCCAAAATGAAACCCTAGCTTATACAAGCTCAATAAAATCATATGATGATCTCCATCTCAATGAATACCTCATCTCCTTGAAAAACCCTGACTGGTAGAATGCACTAATTAGGGTTGACCAGAGGTCAAAACCCTAATCCCAAGGAATCTGATCAGAAATAATGAACCATGATGATGATGAGGTACCATCTCAACCAAGATAATACTCGACCTCCCTGAGGAACCAAGAAACCCTAATTGAAGCACAAACCTCAGATGATTAGTGATCAATTTATGAGACCCTCAGGCTTGAATCTTTTAACCTCTCTATCTTCTGAGAAAGACCTAGGAGGATGACTTTCTTATTTCACATGATATGCAAAGATGTAATGCCTAATGTCCTAAAAAGGAGATGCAATATGCTAAGCTAGTCCCAAGAGAGGAGGGCAAATTTTGAGGTGTTACATCTGCCCCTATTCAATCCATTGTGAACCTGTCAATATGAATAGCCTCGGCTTTCAGATGATCAAGGCGAAGAGGGATTGAATACCAAGAACAGACGAACAATTTGCACTCCGCTGGGAAATAACTAACAACGCCTGTCAGAATCGGTAAAGAAATGATCTTAAAAGAAAAATCCGTCTGGTACGGAGAAAGTCGGCCTGAATACCGAACAGAAATTTGACCTGTATACCAAAATAAATGGTAACACAAGGATAACCATGGCCTGAACGCCGCTCATCAGTCTGAATACTGAGCATCGGAGTATGAGAGTATTAATGTCGATCTGATCACCGAGAGATTGGCCTGAATGCCGCTTCGGTCTGAATACCACTTCGGTCTGGATACCACTTCGGTCTGAACACCGGAAAACTGGCCTGAATGCCACTTTGGTCTGGATACCAGGAAATTGGCCTGAATGCCACAAGTACTTCAACCTGATCGTCGGAAACATCTTCGATCTGAACATCGAAAAATTGGTCTGAACACCCACCTCGGTCTGAACACCGGAAACTTGGCATGAACGCCGCAAGCTGCATCGATCTGAACTTCGGAAGTTTCTTCGATCTGAAAATCGGGAACTGGTCTGAATACCCACCTCGGTCTGAACACCGGAAACTCTGTCATGCCTGTCAGCATCGGCAGAAATAAAGGATATTGATAGATGAGGCGGCACGCGTGCCAACGACCCATGCTGGGGATAACAAGCCATGAGCATGCCATCCTTTATTCATCCCTAGCAAACGAACAATTCACGCTCAGCTGGGGATTTTTCTCTTTTCACTTTTCCTGAAACCTCAAAACTTCCCTTGATTTTTTATTTTTATCTCCATCTTCGCCCGACAGAAACTCCTCCCCCAATATCGCACTACTGGGGAATATTATGGGTCTGACATCATGATGCCAAACTCCTCAGAGTAACCTCTTCACCCTCTGGCGAAACCACCTCTCAAACAGTAACCACGACTTGAGACTAGCTTATGCTTGCAATGCTGATGCATGATTTTTTAGCGCAATGCTCCATAATCATGGAAATGCTACTCAATTAGCTATGCAACATGTTGTGCTTATCTACATGATGAATGCATAAAAAGTATCCCCCTCAAGGGACTCTTCTGGGGAGCTCGAGGCACTCTGCTGAGGAACTCGACAACACTCCAACCTCCACCCTGCTGGGGAATAGCCCTGCTGCTGGGAAAAGGACCACCCTCGCTAGGGATAACCTTCTCTGCACCCAACCCGCTTGGGGATTTCACTGGGGAAGAAACCACCACCGCATTCTGCGGGGAAAATAACAACCTTCGGCTTGCTGGGGAACTTAACAAGCTCCGCCATGTTAGGAAAAACAACGACCCAACAGGCACCTCCGCTGGGAAATAGCAACCTTCAGGCCTGGCTGCTGAGGAAACACTGATCTCAATCCTGCTTGGGGAAACCAGGAAAATCTGGCACAGAACACCCGTCGACTCGTCGAACCCTCGTATCCCACATCTAAACCCAGTATCCGCTTGCCACTTTTGAGAACTCCCCGACCCGCCTGGACTTTTCTGATTCATCACCTTGTATTCTCGACTCCTCCGTACTCGACGGCGATCGAACTCCCTGGATTTATACAAACTTTCCAATCCTCCGACTTTGAAGAGTCTTCTTGATTAATATCCAGGATCGTCGTCATCCCTCGCCGTTTTTCCATCATTCCTCGGTCCCCGATTGGACTCCGTGGGGATCCTTTTGCCCAAAACTTCTCATCACAACCTGCAAGTGAGTGAAAATATCTAACAGCACCTGCAAAAGAGATCGTTAGACAAAAACGTGCCCCAGGCGTGCCAAGATTTCAACACCTGAGTCACTCAACCTTCCAAATAAGATTTCAAGTTTTCAATCTTATAAACATGCATTGGAAGGGACCCGTATGTCTTAAAATGCAAAGATTCTTTATCACAAACAATTGGATGTTTTTGCAATCAAAGCGGTAATGAAAACAAAAACAAAATTATTTGACTGAATATGCATTTTATTGATTGAAAAGGTGTGGCTCATGAATGAGCAATACAAAGGAAGCAATTCCTGAAAAGAGGTAATTGCGCACAAAAGGAAAATCTATCCTAATAGCAATGTGAAACCGCGATCTCATCGAGTTCCAACTCGGTTACACCCCATATGTCCTCAGACTCTCCGCGCTTTCTGCCTTCTGAACAAGACGTTTCCGACTGCTCCCGGCCAGGGATTATCCATGATGTATCCAAAATACAAACGATCATACTAGACGCAGTTGCTCGTTTCAATCCCTCTTTTTCCTGGACCGCCCTTTCGGGTTTTCAGTCCACCGGGATACCCTTTTTTGCCCAAGCCGCCTTTTCAGGTTTTCGACTTGCCGGGTGTACATTTTTCATTTTATCCCTAATTTTTGCCCGAACCTTTCTTCTTTTTTTTTGGTTCGCCGGGATGCCCATTTTTTCCTGGACTATTTTATTTTTTTCGTCCAGCGGGTCTCTTATACGAAGTATTTTTTAACTGCGTCTGCATTCACAGGGGATGGAAAATCCTCGCCATCCATGGTCGTTAACAACAAGGCTCC
The DNA here is from genome assembly GCF_024323335.1 of Lathyrus oleraceus. Taxonomy (NCBI): domain Eukaryota; kingdom Viridiplantae; phylum Streptophyta; class Magnoliopsida; order Fabales; family Fabaceae; genus Lathyrus; species Lathyrus oleraceus. Next base: position 267,356,319 of record NC_066582.1, on the reverse strand, counting down.
GCCAGAGAAAACCTTCTTGACCACGAATGGACCTTCATAATTGGGTGTCCACTTGCCCCTACGATCATTTTGAGGAGGAAGGATCCTTTTCAATACCATATCTCCCACGTGATACACACGAGGTCGCACCTTTCGGTCAAAAGCACGCTTCATCCGCTGCTGGTACAACTGCCCATGACAAATGGCCGCCAGCCTCTTTTCCTCAATCAGGCTCAACTCTTCATACCGAGTCCTTACCCATTCAGCCTCTTGCAACTTCACGTCCATCAGGACTCTCAAAGAGGGAATTTGAACCTCAACCGGTAGCACCGCTTCCATCCCATATACCAACGAGAAAGGCGTTGCCCCAGTAGATGTACGCACCGAAGTTCAGTACCCATGCAATGCAAATGGCAACATCTCATGCCAATCTTTATAGGTCACGACCATTTTCTGCACAATCTTCTTAATATTCTTATTAGCTGCCTCAACCGCCCCATTCATCTTCGGACGATAAGGAGAAGAATTGTGATACTCGATCTTGAATTCCCGACACAGTTCTGCCATCATCTTGTTATTCAAATTAGAACCATTATCAGTAATGATTCTTTCGGGAACCCCATATCTGCAAATGATGTCTCTCTTCAGGAATCTGGCGACAACCTGCTTCGTCACGTTTGCATAAGAGGCTGCTTCCACCCACTTAGTGAAGTAATCAATAGCCACTAATATGAACCGGTGCCCATTCGAAGCCGTAGGCTCAATCTTCCCAATCATATCGATGCCCCACATAGCAAACGGCCACGGAGACGACATCAAACTCAACGGATTTGGAGGCACGTGCACCTTATCAGCATAAATCTGGCATTTATGACACTTCCGCACGAAATTGAAACATTGGGCCTCCATCGTCATCCAATAATATCCAGCCCTCAACAACTTCTTCACCATTGCATTCCCACTGGCATAGGTACCGAGCGACCCCTCGTGAACCTCTTTCATCAATTGGCTTGCTTCTCTGTCATCAACGCATCTGAGCAAGACCCAATCAAAATTCCGCTTGTACAAGACCCCATCCTTATTCAAGTAGAACACCATGGCCAGCCTCCGCAGAGTTTTTCGGTCCTTCTTGGATGCTCCCTCAGGATACTCTTGGGTCTCCAGATAGCGCTTGATATCGTAATACCACGACTTCTCATCGTCAGGCGTTGTGTCAACAGCAAACACATAAGCCGGTCTATCCAAACGTCCCACCTCAACACTGGGGAACCGATTCCACCACTGCACCTTAATTAAGGCGGCCAGAGTAGCCAAAGCATCTGCCAACGGATTCTCTTCTCTAGGCACATGATGCAATACCACCTTGGTGAAAAACGTCAACAATCTCCTCGTATAATCCCGGTATGGAACTAAATGAGCTTGATGCGTATACCATTTTCCGTTAACCTGATTCACAACCAAAGCTGAATCTCCATATATAACAAGGTTCTTGATCCTTAAATCGATCGCCTCTTCAATCCTCAAGATACAAGCTTCGTATTCAGCCACGTTGTTGGTGCACTCAAATGTTAGTCGGGCAGCAAAAGGAATGTGGGATCCTTTCGGCGTAACCAAAACAACACCAAAACCGCTACCATTCACGTTAACGGCCCCATCAAACATCAAAATCCATTCAGATTCAGGGTCAGGCCCCTCCTCCGGGATTGGTTCCTCACAATCTTTCAATTTGAGAAACATGATGTCCTCATCAGGGAACTCAAACTTCATTGGTTGATAATCCTCAATGGGTTGCTGGGCGAGGTAATCAGACAATACACTCCCCTTGATTTCTTTCTGAGAGGTATACTGGATATCATATTCGGTCAAAATCATTTGCCATCTCGCAACCCGTCCGGTCAATGCTGGCTTCTCAAAAATATACTTGATTGGATCCATCTTGGAAATCAATAAAGTGGTATGAACCAGCATATACTGCCTCAGTCGGCGAGCAGCCCAGACCAAAGCACAGCAAGTTTTCTCGAGCAGTGAATATCTTGTTTCACAGTCGGTAAACTTTTTGCTAAGGTAGTATATGGCATGCTCTTTTCGACCAGACTCGTCATGCTGCCCCAATACACACCCCATAGACCCCTCGAGGACCGTCAAGTACAAGATTAACGGTCGTCCCTCCACAGGAGGCATCAGAATCGGAGGCTCCTGCAAATATTCTTTTATCTTTTCAAATGCTGCTTGGCAATCATTATTCCACCTGACCGTTTGATCTTTTCTCAACAATTTGAATATAGGTTCGCATGTGGCTGTTAGATGAGATATGAACCGTGAAATGTAGTTCAATCTACCTAAGAAACCACGAACTTCCTTCTCTGTTCTCGGTTCAGGCATTTCTTGTATTGCTTTTACTTTAGCAGGATCAACCTCGATTCCTCTTTCGCTTACAATAAACCCCAGCAATTTACCGGACCGTACTCCAAAAGTGCACTTGTTCGGATTCAACCTCAATCTGAACTGTCTCAGCCGGTCAAACAACTTGGCCAGATCTACCAAATTCCCCTCTTCTGTTTGGGACTTTGCTATCATGTCATCAACATAGCATTCAATTTCATGATGAATCATATCATGAAACAAAGTCACCATGGTCCTTTGATAAGTAGCACCGGCGTTCTTGAGACCAAATGGCATCACCTTATAACAAAAAGTGCCCCACGGTGTGATGAACGTTGTTTTCTCCATATCATCTAGCGACATTTTAATTTGATTATAGCCAGAAAAGCCATCCATGAAGGAAAACACCGAGAATTGAGCTGTATTGTCTACCAACACATCGATGTGAGGTAACGGGAAATCATCCTTCGGGCTAGCTCTATTCAAATCCCGGTAGTCCACACACATTCTCACCTTTCCATCCTTCTTTGGCACCGACACAATGTTCGCGACCCAAGGCAGATAATTAGTGACGGCGAGAAACCCAGCATCCAACTGCTTCTGCACTTCCTCTTTGATTTTCATGGCCATCTCAGGTCGAGTTCTGTGCAACTTCTGCTTCATTGGAGGACAATCTGCTCTCAATGGTAACTTGTGCACAACGATATCGGTATCCAACCCTGGCATATCCTGATAAGACCAGGCGAAGATATCAACATATTCTTTCAACAAGGCTACCATTCTGCTCTTAACACTTTCCTCCAACGCGGCCCCGATTTTCACTTCTTTTCTAACCTCGTCGGTACCCAGATTCACAATCTCAACTTGCTCCTCGTGCGGCTGAATCACCTTCTCCTCTTGTTTCAACAACCTGGCTAATTCCTCCGGCAGTTCACAATCTTCTTCGCCTTCTTCTTCGGCATGATAGATCGGATTGTCGAAGTCATACGAGGGTGTAACAGAATTGTCATCAATGAGATCCGGAGAATGATCGCATCTGCATGAATGTTGATTCATGCATTGCTTTAGAACCGGAGCAAAACAAATTAAAAGGAAAGTGAAAACAAACATTGCCATTTTTATTTTTGTTTTTATTAAACTGCAAAAATAAATGAAAAACAGGGAACATCGCTTTTAATTGAAAAACATCCTTTTATTTATGATGCAAATATTGTAAAATGAAACATGAGGTGGCCCTTACAATGAACCATTACGTTTCGGGCAAAACGTAAGGCTTCCATGCAGATAAAATTGAAAAACAGAAAATATTACTCTTCAAGTAGAGTGACAGTGATGATCTTTTCAGTCTTCCAGTTCTGGACTTCCATTCCTGGTACACACGGCTTTATCCATTGATCCATCTCGCAGTCACTGTCAACTTCTTCACCCACCATACAGATGTGATCTGGATCCAGCATTCCAGCACTAGTGAACGTGAATGACGTACGACGTGCTCTGCCCTGTCCAGACGAGCCTCGGCCCGGCTGATAACCAACCCCGAATCGGTCTTTCTTGGCGGTGATGTCCATCATCTTCCCCCAACCCGGAGCTTCTCCATTCTTCACCACCTCAGCAGACTGTTTATACGAAGAAATGGACGGTTTCTCCTCTTCTTTGGCAAAAAGAGCATTCTCCACCTTGACGGTTTCGAATGCTTGACTTGGCGTTTCCCATATCTCACCGTCCATTTCAACATACTTGAACGATGATAGGTGGCTGACGAAGATATCCTCCTTGCCATAAACGGTGACGACCTTCCCGTCCCAGATGTACTTCAGCTTCTGGTGCAAAGTCGAAGTCACTGCCCCCGCAGCATGAATCCATGGGCGACCCAACAGGCAACTGTATGCCGGCTGAATATCCATGACATAGAATACCGACTTGAACACCTCGGGCCCGATCTTCACCGGGAGCTCCACTTCCCCAAACACAGCCCGCTTTGAACCGTCGAAAGCTCTCACCACCAGGTCCGTTGGCGTCAAGATCAACCCTTCACAGTTCAGCTTCGCCAGGGCCTTCTTTGGCAGCACATTGAGCGACGAGCCGGTATCCACCAACACGTGCGAAAGCACGGCTCCTTTACACTCCATAGCAATGTGTAAAGCCCGATTATGATTCCGCCCATCCACAGTCAGATCCAGATCAGTGAAACCCAGCCCATGGCTGGCATTGACGTTTGACACCACCGTCTCCAACTGATTGATGGTTATCTCCTGGGGAACATAGGCTCTCTTTAGTATTTTCAGCAAAGCCTCTCTATGCCCCTCGGAGCTTAACAACAAGGACAAGATTGAAATCTTGGATGGCGTCTGCTGCAGATGGTCAATAAGCTTGTACTCTGACTTCTTGATGATTCTCAAAAATTCTTCAGCTTCATCACCAAGTTTTCTTTCCGACCCACCAGGCGCCGGTGTCACCACAGGAGTACCCTCATTCACCACCTGCTTCCCTCTCGCCCTGGCTAAAGCCTCGGCCTTATCTTTCTTTTCTCTCTCTCCATCCCCATTCCTCAAAGTGTCCGGTGCAAACAACCTTCCAATGCGAGTGAAACCACTGGGTCCGGCATTATCCACCTTTGAAACGGTGGTTTCACCTGCAGTTTGATCTTCCAGCTTCTCCCCATTACAATAGACCTCTCCACCATAATGCCACGGCACGGCGTCATCTTTGTCATAAGGAATTGGCCCAGGTACCGTGATAGTAACTGGAGCCGCATCTGCCAGCGTTGACAAATCAACCGGGTCGAAGTAAATGGTTATGGTGGAGACATCTTCTTTCCCCGAATCAATTTTCTCAAATCAGAGGCTTCCCTCGTCCATCAGTCTCTGGACAGCCTCCCTCAATAATACACACCCATCAGGAGCAACAGTGCACGCAGCACAACAGTTATCACAGCCCGAAAAGACCCCATTCTTCAACATGTGTCTTTTGATCTCAGCCAACGGAGTCTTCAACTGGTCTATACTCATCAGCCCAATATTTCTCTTACCCTCAGAAATTGCATTCACCCCCATTTGACCATGCGCAGGCATGGGATTAGCATTAACATTTGGAGATGGGGCAAAGTTGATAGCTTTGGAATCCACCAAGTCTTGGACCACATGCTTAAAAGCTTTACAATTTTCTACATTGTGTCCAGGGGCACCTGAGTGGAATTCGCACTTGGCGTTCTCATCATAGCTGGGAGGCCTTTGGTCGGGTCTCACCGGAGCCAAAGTTCTCAGCTGGACCAACCCCAAGTCCTTCAACTTCTTCAACAGGAATGAGTAGGTCACAGGTGGCCTATCAAATTGACGATCAGTCATTCGTCCTCTTACTTGATACCCGGCCCTCTGCGGTCTCTGTTGAAATGGCTGTCGTTGCTATTGTGGTTGTTGTTGTTGTGCAGGTTGATTGTTAGCAGGAATTGTTACCGCAGCAGTGTGCTGGTAGTAACGATCCCTACTCTGTCCCCTCTGGGCGTACACAACACTGGTATCACCCTCCTTCTTTCTTTGACCATTCCCAAAGGGCTTCTTCGATCCAAACGACGAAGCACTACCCTGGATTTTCCCCATCTTCAACCAACTTTCGATTCTTTCTCCGGCTACCACTATATCAACAAAATTGGTAACCGGGCATCCAACCATTCTTTCAGCAAAGGTCCCCTGAAGGGTACCCATGAACAGATCTGACATTTCTCGGTCTACCAACGGAGGTTGGACTCGGGCAGCCAGCTCCCTCCACCTCTGTGCATACTCTTTAAACCCCTCATTAGGCTTCTGAGACATACCCTGCAATTGGGTACAGCTAGGAGCCATATCAGCATTAAATTGGTATTGTTTAAAGAATGCATCACCAAGATCCTGCCAACTCTTGATGTCAGAAGATTTCAACTTGGTGTACCACTCCAAAGACCCCCTAGACAGACTGTCCTGGAAGAAGTACATCCAAAGCTTCTGGTCCATGGTATAAGCAGAAATCTTTCGGACAAAAGCTTGGAGATGAGTTTTCGGGCAAGAACTCCCATTGTATTTGTCAAATGCAGGCGCTTTGAACTTTTGTGGGATCACAATCCCCTCAACCATCCCCATATTAGACATATTGACAACCCCTGGAGTAGCATAGCTTTCGAGAGCCCTGATTTTCTCCGCCCGCACTTGAATCTTCTTGTTTGGTGGTTGGACACCGTACTGCCCAAACTGTTCATTCAACATGGAGAACTGATCTGCTTCTCTGTCTTCCTCTCTATCCTCCTCGGCCCCGAAGAAAGGAGGAAACAGATTGTCCTTCAGGTTATTGCCCGTTAGACCCGGTCTACCGCCTGTGGCAACACTAAAACCACCAGCATTATTAGTCACTACACCAACAGTTGTCCTCTTTCCGAGATCGCCTCCATCCCTGGAACCACCAAGACCGTGATTGGAGACCTCCTCTAAATTAACACCACTATTAGCAGCTGAAGCCCGCTCGAGCTTCTCCACCTTATCAGCAAGTGATTTTTGCCCCACGGCAAACCCTTGCATGACATTAATCAGTTCATTCATTTTCTCCTTCAGCTCGAGAAAATCTGCATTGGGTAGATCCATCAGCCTGGGTGTGTTGCGTCTGGTAAAGTATCTGTGTGGACGGGTTGTGTGCAAGGGAATGATTCTACGAGCACGAGCAATGATTCCTGAAACAATCAAGCACGTTAGAAACTGACACCTGCAAAATAGAGGACAAGTTATTATGATTCATGCATGAATGCAACGTCCATCCATATGAGGAACACTCTGTCTTTCGATCCTGGTTTCATCGAGATAGATAATACTTCGGCGGCAATATTCTGACATTCATCGAATGATTTTGACATACAGTGCAGAGAATTACGATTTAGCAAAGACACCACCTAACCATGTGTGTGCTATGTGAGTGCATACAGGAAAGCAAATAAAGCTTTGAAGATCAATCACTGAATGATAATAACCACTTGTCATACCCTGATTTTGCTCCTGAATTTTTTATGTTTGTTTGGCATGCTTGGCTTAACCTAACTTTGGTTTTACATGAGGATTGGTTTTGATCCAAAGTCATGGTGTTGTGATTGTGGATACCTCTATTGGTCTGGGTCATCTGAACAACCAAGTTTCTTGTGTTTCTAACCACTTGCCAGTCATGTTTTTGGTTCATGGATATCTCTTTCAAATCCTAACCTTATGGTCTTATTTCATGGTTTTGTTCATACACATTATCAGTCAAGTTATTTTCTTCTCAAGAGTCAAACATTCAAGCCAATTGTGAAAACAATCTCCAATCATTTTTTCAAACCATTCCAATCCATTTTAAACCATTACATTTGATTCCATACAAAAAAAAAATACAAAATTTGGCATTTTTGACCAACTGTTGACTTTGGTCAACAGTTGACTTTTTGGTCAACTTTGACCAAAGTCAACCCAAATTCCTCAAATCCTAATTTTCATCCTAACCAATAATAGAATATCCATTTACAAAGAAGTCATAAAGAAAACACCTCTTTGACAAATTGTTGACTTTGGTCAACAGTTGACTTTTTGGTCAACTTTGACCAAAGTCAACCCTAAATCCTTTGTCAACCCTAATCACCAAAGGACTGACCCTAACCACTATTCCATGCTCCATGTCCATGTTGACCTTTTTTTTTTTTTTTTCCATGTGGGTTTGTTTTCTTCACTTTAATGCTAACTTGGTCATGTTTGAACTTTGGAGTTTCTTACTTTGCCCTGCTGCATTTGCCAAGTCTCAACCAGCACATTGCCAACGGATCTTGAACCAACATGTCGCTAATAAGTCTTGAGTCAAAACCAAGCATGGTCACATGAAAGCTTAATGCACAAACCAAGCCATGAAGTATTGTTGGCAAGCCATGAACCAAATGGAGCTGGCCTGTTGCGGAACTGCATAAACACACCCTCTGATATCTACAAACTACAATGCATAACAACTGGATTAGGTTTGCAGAAGTGGCACAATCTGCAACATGACATGTAACAGTAACAGCTCATGCGTGTCCATAATAAGGTCATACATTAAACATGCCATTGCAGCAAGGTAAGTGTTGGCAGCACATCAACAACAGCCAGATGCAATACTCATGTTGATGCTGCATATAACATGTAAACATTCCCAGCCAGCCTGAAACGGCATTCATCTGCAAAATGCATTTCAACCTGAAACGAAATTGACAGAAAATCAGATGAGATTTACTTGCAATAGCTCAATGGAGTTCCACCTACATCATGTTTTAACAGACCCATATAAACCATCATTCAACATATAAACCATCATTTCATTAGAATTCAATTTCAACCACAAATGACTTCCAAACTCATATCAGCCAATCTAAAACCACTTTCAGCAAGGGCTTTCCATGAATTCTACACCATGAACCATTGACATGCACAGGTGAAACACAAAATCAAGCCAAATACTTCACCTGCACATTAACACCAAACTGAAATCCATCGCAAAATCAACCAAGCATCCAGGTTCAGCAGTCCCCATTTCACTAACAAAATCCAGCTCAGTCAAGCCTACTGCAATTGACCTATGACCAAAGCCAAAACCAGGAGACTGCAATGGTCCTGCTTGACCTGTACCAATAAACCCCACCTAAGCCTACTGCCACCCGAGTCATGCTAGCAAAACCACTAGCCATGATAGTGGAAACAAGTTCTGATCCACAAGCCATTAATATATAATCTAACCTAAGTTCCTTAAGCCAACCAACCATACAACATCAAAAAAAACTAATCTCATAGCATCCAAATCATCCTTTGCAAGTTCTTGCTGCTACACTACCATAGCAGGTCCACTTCTGCAGAAAATCCAATCCATGAGATGCACATGCCAAAAGAAATAACTTGCAATCAACACCAACATTGCTGAGTTGCAAAACCACTCGAGCAAAGGTAAATCAATGCAAGACTTGCACCAACATGTTGCAATGACAGACCTGTATCAAAACTACACCTTGTTCAAAAAGAATCAAAGCAACAAAGCATGTTTACCTGCCTTCAAGCCACGGCAGACCATAATAAATTGTTGGCAAAGCTACCAGCATTGGGCTTTCAAGCTATGTGCATACTAGATCTTGAGAATACCTAACTGTGTTACACCAACAAAACCAGATTACAAGACACCACAATCACATGATCATATGTTGCACTTACAGTGGTTTTTTGGACCAGACAACTCATGTGTATTTGGCACTGAATTCACCTTGGCAAACATCCTACAATCGTGGTCCTGCAGCAGCCATAACCCTGTCATCATCCTGTAGATTCATGCAAATCATAGCCAAAATAGCAGGTATACAACATCAAAACCTTGGTCCTGTACAACACCATATCATGACTGCAGTTGACATGGAAGAAATATCCTTACAAAATGAGAAGCTTTCCGTGTTGTTGACACTTTTGCTGTTCAACTTTACCATGACTGCAATGAAATTTAGTGGTGGCAACTTAATCTTTTGCTTGAATTCTTATGCTGAACACATCTGTAAAGTTCTGGCTGATGCAGGCACAAGGATCATTTTGTTAGAAAAAATTTGTTGCTGGAGCTGCTCCACTTCATTGAAGATTTTCTTATAAAAGGAAAAGTTATATTAAAAGACATAGTACCTACTGAGACTTCATCTGATATTGATTTCATAAATGATAGTTTTCTGGATGGCGTAGAAACATCATGTCCTAAAGAAGCTACGGATGAGCAGTTGGTAGCGGCGGGTATTATACTAGCATCAATATGTGCTGCAACCGATTATATTGGATTTCTTTATGAGGCATCATATAATATTCTTAGATTGTGCAGATATGGTTCTTTTATGGCGCTAACTATTCTTCACATTTTTGCTAACCTGGGTGGAAAGAAGTATTTTGACTCGTGCAGTTTTGGCTTGACGGTGACTGTCTTGAAATCTCTAGTTATGTTTCTTGAGGGAGGGAGCATATCTGTCACTCCTGCTTCTTGTCTTCCATCAATAAATCAGCTGCGTATTGATTTATGTACTAACAATAAATGCCCTTTCTCGGAAGGTGCCGAGTCCATTGATGTTGTTACATTCTTGCTCTTAGAAAAGATCAAGAAGCATCTATTTCAGCAAGGACAGTTTGATTCTTCAAGTTTCAGATCCCTTTTAGACAATCATAATAATGGACAGTGGTCTAGTCAGGATGTGGTTCCATGTACCAATAGCATAAATTGTGATGCGTCGTGCTGTTTGAAAAAACCATGTGGCTTGTCGTACTCAACCAGATGTTCATATTGATGTTACCTTATGCCAACTTAGTGATATTCTCTCATTGTTGGAGCTTGTTGCAAGCAAAATGGGCTGGCAATGGACCAACACAAAACTTGTTCCTCAGCTGCTTCATGTACTGGACTCTTGTGTGGTGGAGAATGCTGCGGTTGCTATCATTGCTCTTCTTGGTCAGCTTGGAAGGTTTGGAGTTGGTGCTGGTGGATATGAAGACCAAGGAGTTGAAAACAAGAGATCAAATGCATACCCCTTCATGAGATGTACCTCAACATGGCTCCAATCATGACTTGTACTACAACAATGCCATTTTATGTGTTGTGCTGCACCAACTGAACCTGCAAATCACGGCATTGCCTAGTCCAACCACAACCTACCTTGGTCCAAAATGTCCAAACACTCTTGCATCAATCCAAGACAATAACACTACATGCTTGCATCAAGTCCAAACTACTGAAGACATCACAGCAGGAGCAAATCAAAGCAGTCATGTTGTTCATCATGGTTCATCCTGCATCCAACACCAAGTTCAGGCTATTACAGCAAACTTACAAAATAGCAATAATCAGCAGCAGGGAAGTGTTTGACATGAGTACAGTTCATCATCATGGATAGCATCTTGCATCAAACCAACTCACCATGAAACTACTAAAATTCAAGGAAAAATCACAAACCATCCTTCAGATGTTGAAATCAAACCAAGCCCTCCATTTTCACTGCAGTAAAAAGGTAGTTAATTCACTGCAGTAAAATCACTACAACTCGGTAAGATGGTAAGAATTCACAAGCAACAAAAATGAAACATTTTCACAGAAGAAGTACAAGGTACATGTTACCTTTTTCAGAGCAAACACCAAAATGGGATAGACAACAGAGCAACACAAAAAAAGAAAGCACTTCCAATTCCATACTCTTTTGATCTCATCCAAACCCTAGCAATGGGATTATAAAAAGGGAGGAATCAGTAAGAACAAAACCCTAGAGAGAACAACAAGAGTGGATCCCGTAGAGTACTACGGATGCGTAGGGGTGCTAATACCTTCCCTTCGCATAATCGACTCCTGAACCCAAGATTTGGTTGCGAGACCTTGTCTTTTCCTTTCCTTTCTCCAGGTTTACTTCGAGCGTTTCCTTTCCCTCCTTTGGGATAAATAACGCACGGTGGCGACTCTTCTGTCATTTCTTTCTCGCCGGTTGTTTTTTCGCACCACCGTATTTTTCGGGTTGCGACAGCTGGCGACTCTGTTGGGGATCTCTAGTTTCCCTAAGCGAGTCCCTCCTAGCTTTTGTAGGTTTCTTGTTTGTTGGGTGTTTATTCTTTTGTACAGTTATTTACTTTCCGCATTTACCTGCTTTACCTTATTGCATTCATGTACATATGCTTGCTGTATCTGGGGGTTGTTTGTTTGTTGGGTTGGGACTGTTCTATGAGAGATAAGCCCACTACCCAGGCTTGAGTGTACACATAGGTGCTAGAGTGGATAGTCATGAGGCTTGCGTGGTATGTTGCTACGTTAAGTCGTTCATGAGACCCACATTCCAGACGAGGTTTCTGTTGGATATATTCTGTCCTATGGGTGTTCCATAACGACAGATATTCCTCTAGAAATCGTCGACTCTGGTGACCATCTCCCGAGAACTCAGTCGAGGCCTCTCCTCCGAGACGTGATTATGTTAGCTCTGGTGGGCGCATTCTCGCTGCTCAATCCGAGGACCCCGAGACTGGGAACTTGCTTTAGGATATCCTGTTGAGGGGAGTCAGCAGAGGTCTTTTATCCCGTAATAATGCCAAACCTTCAGTGGTAAACGTATTATTCTCGACTGAAGGGCTGAAACTGACAAACTTCTGTTCTTAGAACCTACCAGTGAGGGGCGGGCTAAATTCAGGAAACCTTAACCTCCAACCAACCCGGTTTTCTGGAGCAGAGTTTTGGGTTTTGTGTTATATTCTTCAGTGGTTTTCTCTTCAGACAGTTCAACCCGACAGATGTTCAAGCGGATACAGCAATCTTGGTTTCCATGTCACTGCATTGCATCACATCATTTTGCATTCATATCATTTAACACATGTTTATCCATTTCTAGGGGGTTTACATCTTCTTCTTGATTCCGGTCGGGGTTTTCTGGTTCTCCTGAGATGGATATTGGCAGAAAGAGACACGTCGCTTACAAGTTTCCAGTGGTTTGTTTGGAGCCTATTCAACAACTGATGAAGTCAATGGATCACGATTCTCTAGAAGGATTCCGGAAGGAATACGGTTTGATTCTAAGCTTCGTCACGGTTCTCTCCAAAGATCAACACGATGCTCTCTTTACACTGCTGCAGTTCTATGACCCTCCATTGAGGTGTTTCACATTCCCGGATTATATTTTGGTCCCTACTTTGGAGGAGATTGCCAGTTTTCTCAGAGTTCCTATCAAGTCACAGTTGTTGTTCTACAGTTCTGAGTTTCTGCCCGATCTCAGCATGGTTGCTTCGGCCACATATTTGGGGAAATCAGTCTTGAAGGCTAATATGTGTCAGAAGGGAGGAGTCAGTGGTTTTCATTTGAGTTTCTTGCTGGGAGAAGCAAAGAAGAAGCTTGAAGATGGTGACCAGAGGGGTTTCAATGCTGTGTTGGCTCTTTGTGTGTATGGGATTGTCCTGTTCCCTAATGTTGCCAAATTTGTGGACATGGACGCAATACGCCTTTTTGTGTTGGGTAATCCAGTGCCGACCTTGTTGGGAGATTTCTTTCATTCGGTGCATCACAGGAATGAGAATAGAAAAGGAAGATTGTTGAATTGTTGTGCGCCTTTGTTTTATAAGTGGTTCAGTTCTCACCTACCCAAATCAGGAGCGTTCGTTGATGTAGAGGACTCGTTGAGTTGGTCGAAGAGATTAATGGGGTTGAGAGCTGAAGATATTTTTTGGTGGTCTGACAGGAGTTTGCTTCGGGCAGATATTATTCACAGTTGTGGGAATTTCCCAAATGTACCGTTGGTAGGAAGAAGAGGAGGAATCAACTATAATCCTTCTCTAGCAGTCAGACAGTTTGGATATGCTTTAAGAACTCCGCCTTTGGAAAAGGATGTGGAAGAATCTCTGTTTTTCCATTCTTCGCCTGATTTGACTGTATCCTGTAAGGCAGCTGAGGCCTGGCTCAAAGTGATCAAGAGAGGAAGAGTTGTGCTTGGAAAAGGAGATTGTAGGACTTATCCTCTGTATGAAGAGTGGCTTCAAGGAAGAGTTGAAGAGTTTGGTCTGCCGTTTCCTATAGAAGAACCTTTGTATCCACCGACTCCTGCGCAGTCAACAGTAGTGAGCCGAGAGGAGTATGACAAATTGAAGAAAGCCATGGAGGAGCTTCAAATTGAAAACTCGGAGTTAAGTGGGAAGTTGCAAGACTATATGCGTCAATTCCATGAGGCAGAATATCAGAAGGGGGAAGCCGTCAGATTGCAAGGGGAAGCAGAAAGGAAATTAGCTGTGGAGGTGGACTTCTTCAGGAAGACAGACAAGGCCTTGGGATCATCCAGTTCTGAGTTGAAGCGAGTCAAGCAACAATTAATGGATGCTCATGGTAAATTAGCTGGGTGGCAAGAGCGATGGGATGCATTTTCAACTTCTCGGAAGGCAAAGGAGGAGGAGATGGTGGCCGAACTGACTGGTCAGATGGAGAAATTGAAGACTTTGTTGAAAGAGAAGAACCATGAGCTTCTGTGTGCCCGTTCTACCAATGGTTACATCACCGATCAACTCAATGAGGCTCGGGGACAGATTGAAGAACTTAAGGTGTTGGCAGGTTTGAAGAAATCCAGACTTGTAGAGGTATTCGGAGAGGATGATGGGAATTACTACAGAGAGCACATCAACGAGATGGATGGAGTTATTCACCAGAGGAATCTGCTTATCCGGCGTTTGACAGAATCTCCAGATCATCCCGACACGATAGCATTACTGGCTGAAGTGAGGAGCAGTCCTTATGGTTTGTACACAGGAGGCTGAGTCCTGATTTTTGTTCCTCCCTTTAATTTTGCTTTATTGCTGTGTAGTGATGATCCACAGGCTTGTTGTGGAAATCCTCTTTTGATGTACTATCGGCTAAGGCCATTCTCTTTGATTTTATCTATATGAAGACCTTCTCTCTATTGCATCTTGATCTCCGAAGATTATCTATGGCTCGATTTTCTCGTGAGACTGGAATCAAGGGGGTAGAATACCTTTTTGAAGTGATAAACATGTCATTGCATTAACATTTCATTTTTGCATATTCTTGCATAACAGGTGTCGCCGCGGTGTTCTCATATTATTTGGTGTTCCATCAGCAGGATAGCCGATTCAGGAGTTCACCGATACGGTACCCGCAGAAACCAGCAAAGAGCAATGGAGAATCTACAAGCAGAGCTCGCAGAGATGAGGGTCCGCATGAACCAGTTCATGGACGTGGTCCAGGGAGTAGCGCAGGGACAGCAAGAGATTAGACAAATGATACAAAGAAATCCCGCAACTACTCAACCAGAGGTCGTGACTGATCCTCCAAATGCAGAGGTTAATGGACCGGGGCCTGTCCCGATCCCACATAACAATCCTGATCAACAACCCATCCACGATGATCAAGATGATCAGTTCTTGCTGCCAGAAGACTTTGGCATGGGCCATGGCATGGATCCCATGTTCAGGAGATTAGAGGAGAGGCTGAAGGCGGTGGAAGGACAAAACCCTCTGGGGGTAGATGTTTCTGACTTGGGATTGGTCCCAGGCGTGAGGGTCCCACCAAAGTTCAAAGTCCCAATCTTCGACAAGTACAATGGTAGCTCTTGCCCGAAGACCCACGTGCAAGCCTACTTCCGAAAGATGGTTGCGTACTCTGATGACGAGAAGCTACTCATGTATTTCTTCCAGGACAGCCTAGCTGGGGCATCCCTGGAATGGTACATGAGATTGGATAGGGCCCATATCCGTTGCTGGAGGGATTTGGCGGAGGCTTTTGTGAAGCAATACCAGTATAATGCAGACATGGCCCCACACAGAACTCAACTCCAGAACCTGTCTCTTAAAAGCAATGAGTGCTTCAGGGAATACGCTCAACGCTGGAGGGAGACAGCTTCCCGTGTTCAACCTCCCATGTTGGAAAAGGAGATGGCCAACATGTTCATGAATACGTTGCCTGGACCTTACCTTGAGCGTCTGGTGGGGTGCAATGCCTCTAACTTTGCTGATGTGGTCTCTACGGGAGAGAGGGTAGAGAATTACCTGAAGACCTACAAGAGCTACAATGGAGGTGGATCTTCATCAGGAGTAAAGAAGCCATTTATGGGAGGACAGAAGCAGAGGGAAGGGGGTGTGAATTCTGCATCTTCATATCAAAACAGGAGGAATAATTTTCAAAACTATCGTCAGCAACCGTATGTTGCGGCTGTGACCATTCCGGCTGCAGCACCACTACAACAACAGCAACCACAACATCAACAGAATCAATACCGACCACAGCAACCACAACGTCAACCAGCTCAGTATCAACAACAACAACAACCAGGTAACAGACCCACCTATCAACAGAGGCAGAGGATGATGGACCGGCGTTTCGACACTCTTCCAATGTCGTGCGCTCAACTGCTTGCCAATCTTCAACAGCTACAACTGGTGCAGCTACGCACTCTGGCTCTTCCTGTGGGTAGACTTCCGGTGGGATACGATGCCAACGCTAGGTGTAGCTTCCACTCTGGGGCACCTGGCCACAACATTGAGAACTGCAAAGCTTTTAAGCACGTAGTTCAAGACCTCATTGATTCAAAGGCTATCAGCCTTGCACCGGCTCCAAATGTCGTCAACAATCCCATGCCACAACATGGTGGTGCAAACGTGAATATGCTGGAAGAGGAAGCCAAGTTCGTTAAGGATGTGTGGAAGTTGAAGACTCCGTTGTTGGAAATTAAGGAATGCTTGCTGAAGGCCGATGTTTTCCCCGGTTGTGGGAAAGATTGTTTGGATTGCGCTACGCAGGGGAAGGGTTGCTTGAAACTGCAACAGGGTATCCAGGTTTTGCTTGACAATGGTACCCTCCAAGTTGAAGACTTGTCTGTCAAAGAATTTGCTGAAGGGTTAGTTGAAGAGGTATTTGAAGACGTTGTTGAAGAATTCACAGATGGTGTTCCTGCTGATTGTGTATTTCCCATTGATGTATCTAATTTTCCAAATGTTGTTGCTGATATACCAAACAATGTGTCTGATTTTGATGTAACTGAACTTGATTCCGGTGTTCCGGATGTTTTTGTTTCAATGAACGAGATTCCTGAGTATGACTATGATGTCGCTACTATCACCATCTTTTACCCGACTAATCAGATCAGTGTGCCAGAAGCACAACCAGTGCCACCAGTGCGACCGGCCGCCATGACAATCACAACCCCTGGTCCTTTACCTTTCACAAGTGAAAGGGCCATTCCGTGGCATTATGGGGGGAGTGTATACACACACGATCATGGGGTGGAACGACCTTTGGAGGTAGAAGAGGGTCAAAAGTCTGAACTCGAAGTTGAAGGTCCCGCAGTGGATAATGTTGGTGGAATCGGGCGATTCACCAGGAGTGGCAGACTGTTCTCACCACCGGTTACCCAAGATGATAATGTTGATGCTGCGGCGAAAGCCAAGGGCAAGCAAGTTGTAAATGAGGGTACCTCTGCACCCCAAGCCGGCTCTGAGCCCACTTTTGCGAAGGATGTGGACGAGCTTCTGAGAATCATAAAGAAAAGCGATTACAAGGTAGTCGATCAGTTGATTCAGACGCCGTCTAAGATATCCATTCTCTCACTCCTGTTGTGTTCAGAGGCACACAGGGAGGCACTTCTGAAAGTCCTTAATGCTGCATACGTGCCTCAGGAGATCTCAGTAAACCAGCTAGAAGGGATCATTGCGAATGTTCATGCGAGCAACGGGCTGGGCTTTACTGATTCTGACTTAACACCAGCTGGACGCAACCATAACAAAGCTTTGCATATCTCAATGGAATGCAAAGACACCGTGTTATCTCACGTTCTGGTGGATACAGGTTCCTCTCTCAATGTGCTACCCAAGAGAGCCCTGTCAAGGTTGGAAGTAGAAGGTTTGGTCTTGAAACCTTCTGATCTCATGGTGAGAGCCTTCGATGGTTCTAAGAGGTCGGTGTTTGGAGAGGTAGAATTGCCAATTCAGATTGGATCACAAACCTTCAACACCGTATTCTATGTGATGGATATCAGTCCCTCGTACAGTTGCCTTTTGGGTCGTCCTTGGATCCACAATGCTGGGGCAGTCTCTTCAACACTGCATCAGAAGATCAAGTTCCCGGTCAATGGAAGAATTATCACTGTCTGTGGTGAGGAAGACATCCTGGTCAGTAACCTGTCTACATTCAAATATATAGAGGTGGAAGGTGAAATTCAAGAGACTCTCTGTCAGGCCTTTGAGTCAGTTCAGATCAAGGATGCAGCTCCGTTAGAAGAGTTTAAAGCAGGCGCCCCTATCTCATCTTTCAAGCAGGCGCAAGCTTTGGTGGATTCAGGTATTGCTCCCGGTTGGGGACGTCTGTTGGAGTTACCAATGAAAGATGACAAGTTTGGGATTGGGTATCAACCAGCGCTGACTTCTACAACTTCAGCACTTCAGACTCGTCAGGGGCCGATTACTTTCTCCAGTGCTAGCGTCATCCAATATGGCCAGATCTCTGCAATCAACGATGAAGGTGGGGATAGTGATTGCGACATCGACAACTGGGTGCGTCCGAGGGTCTCGGGTGAAGTCATCAACAATTGGTCTTCCGAGGAAATTGTCCAAGTCACTCTTCTAGAGGAGTAATTTTTCTTTGTTTATTCATGCATGTCCAAGTCTTACGTTCCGCCCAGGGCGTAATGACTCATTGTAGGGCTCATCTATGTGACACTTGCATTTTTTATCAAAAATAAAGGACGTCTTTTTGCATTCAAATATTTCGTTCCCTGTCTTTCTATTTTTACAGTTTTCAAAATTTCAAAAGAATAAAAATATTTGGCAATGACTTTGTTTAGTTTTCACTCACTGTTCACACTCATAAGCACATACCATCACTCATGCAGATGCACATCACCGGATCCTATTGATAACAGTTCTGCTATGGCTCGCTTCGACTTCGAAAATCCAATCTTCCAAGCTGAAGAAGAGGTTGATGAAGACTGTGAACTCCCTGAAGAACTTGCCAGGCTGCTAAAACAGGAGGAAAGGTTCATTCAACCGCATCAAGAGTCTACTGAAGTGATTAATCTTGGCACCGAGGACGTCAAGAAAGAAATCAAGATAGGGGCTGCTTTGGAAGATGATGTGAAGAAGGGGTTGATTGAACTGTTGCAAGAGTATGTTGACGTCTTCGCTTGGTCTTATCAGGATATGCCAGGGCTTGACACAGACATTGTGGTACACCGTTTGCCTCTCAAAGAGGGTTGTCCTCCGGTCAAGCAGAAGCTCAGAAGAACAAGACCAGAGATGGCTGTAAAGATAAAGGAAGAAGTGCAGAAACAGTTGGATGCAGGGTTCCTAGCGGTTACCAATTATCCGCCATGGGTCGCAAACATCGTTCCAGTACCTAAGAAGGATGGAAAGGTACGGATGTGTGTCGACTACCGAGATCTGAACAGAGCTAGCCCTAAAGATGATTTCCCATTACCTCACATCGACGTTTGGTGGATAACACAGCTCAGTTCTCGGTATTCTCCTTCATGGATGGCTTTTCTGGCTATAACCAAATCAAGATGGCACCAGAAGACATGGAGAAGACAACTTTCATAACCCCATGGGGGACCTTCTGCTACAAGGTGATGCCGTTTGGTCTAAAAAACGCTGGGGCAACATATCAACGAGCCATGGTGACTCTATTCCATGATATGATTCATCATGAAATCGAGGTTTATGTGGACGATATGATTGCCAAATCTCAGACAGAAGAAGAACATTTGGTGAATCTGCAGAAATTGTTTGAACGGTTAAGGAAATTCAAGCTGAGGCTTAATCCGAACAAGTGCACTTTCGGTGTGAGATCTGGAAAATTGCTGGGTTTTATTGTTAGCGGAAAAGGGATTGAGGTGGATCCTGACAAAGTGAAAGCAATACAGGAAATGCCTGAGCCAAGAACAGAGAAGCAAGTCCGTGGGTTCTTAGGGAGGTTGAACTACATTGCAAGGTTCATCTCTCACCTAACAGCCACGTGTGAGCCAATTTTCAAGTTGCTGAGGAAAGATCAGGCTATCAGGTGGAACGACGATTGTCAAAGGGCTTTTGAGAAAATAAAAGAGTATTTGCAGAATCCTCCTATCCTTATGCCTCCAGTCCCAGGGAGACCGCTGATTATGTACTTGACGGTACTCGACAATTCCATGGGTTGTGTTCTCGGTCAACACGACGAGACAGGTAGAAAAGAACATGCCATCTACTACTTGAGTAAGAAGTTCACAGATTGCGAGTCGAGATACTCAATGCTTGAGAAGACATGTTGTGCACTTGCATGGGCTGCTAAGCGATTGAGACAATACATGCTGACTCACACAACCTTACTGATCTCCAAGATGGATCCAGTCAAGTATATATTCGAGAAGCCAGCTCTCACCGGAAGGGTTGCTCGTTGGCAAATGGTACTGACAGAGTACGATATCCAGTATACATCCCAAAAAGCCATCAAGGGGAGTATTCTGTCAGACTATCTTGCTCAACAACCGATTGAAGATTACGAGCCGATGAAGTTTGATTTTCCAGATGAAGATATCATGTTCCTCAAGATGAAAGACTGCGAAGAGCCAGTTGTTGAGGAGGGACCTGATCCAGATGAAAAGTGGACTTTAACGTTTGATGGGGCCGTCAACGCTAGAGGAAGTGGAATTGGTGCTGTCATTACAACTCCGAAAGGTGCCCACATGCCTTTCACCGCTCGTCTGACTTTCGAGTGCACCAATAATGAAGCTGAGTACGAGGCCTGTATCTTGGGTATTGAGCAAGCCATTGATTTGAGAATCAAGACTCTGGACATCTTTGGAGATTCAGCTCTAGTGATCAATCAAGTGAATGGTGATTGGAATACTCTCCAGCCTACTCTGGTCCCCTACAGAGATTACACGAGAAGACTGTTGACTTTCTTCACAACAGTAAAGCTGTATCGTATACCTCGTGATGAGAACCAGATGGCAGATGCTCTTGCTACTCTATCCTCCATGATTAAGGTGGTTCGGTGGAACCATGCTCCCAGGATCGATGTAATGCGCCTTGATAGGGCCGCGTATGTGTTTGCTGCTGAACTAGTAGTTGATGACAAGCCTTGGTATCACGACATCAAGTGCTTTCTGAAGAATCAAGAGTACCCTGCAGGGGCATCCAACAATGACAGAAAGACTTTGAGAAGATTGGCAGGCAGTTTCTTCTTGAACAAAGACAATGTGCTGTATAAGAGGAACTTCGACATGGTTTTGCTCAGATGCGTGGACAGACATGAGGCGGACATGTTAATGCAGGAAGTTCATGAAGGTTCCTTCGGTACTCACGCCGGCGGACATGCAATGGCTAAGAAATTGTTAAGGGCGGGTTATTACTGGATGACCATGGAATCAGATTGTTTCAAGTATGCTCGGAAGTGTCATAAATGCCAGATTTATGCTGATAAGGTGCATGTACCGCTGAATCCTCTGAATGTGATGTCTTCGCCGTGGCCGTTTGCGATGTGGGGCATTGACATGATTGGAAAGATTGAGCCGACCGCTTCCAATGGGCATCGCTTCATCCTCGTTGCCATCGACTATTTCACCAAGTGGGTCGAAGCAGCGTCATTCGCGAATGTCACCAGACATGTGGTTGCCCGTTTCATCAAGAAAGAAATCATTTGTCGTTATGGGATTCCTGAAAGAATCATTACTGATAATGGTTCCAATCTCAATAACAAAATGATGAAGGAGTTGTGCCAGAACTTCAACATTCAGCATCACAATTCTTCCCCTTACCGTCCTAAGATGAATGGTGCTGTTGAGGCAGCGAATAAGAACATAAAGAAGATTGTGCAGAAGATGGTCGTTACGTACAGAGATTGGCATGAGATGCTACCCTTCGCCTTGCATGGGTACCGCACTTCAGTACGTACATCGACCGGGGCAACCCCTTACTCCCTTGTGTATGGTATGGAAGCAGTCCTACCTGTTGAAGTGGAGATTCCTTCTCTAAGAGTCCTGTTGGATGTCAAGCTAGACGAAGCTGAATGGATTCGGACAAGGTTCAACGAGTTGAGTCTTATCGAAGAGAAGCGAATGGCAGCCATTTGTCATGGGCAGTTGTATCAGAGTCGGATGAAGAGAGCCTTTGATCAGAAAGTGCGTCCTCGTTGTTTCCAAGTCGGAGATTTAGTGTTGAAAAGGATCCTTCCTCCTCAGACAGATCACAGGGGCAAGTGGACTCCTAACTATGAGGGACCTTATGTTGTCACCAAGGTTTTTGATGGAGGGGCCTTAATGCTTGCAACGATAGATGGTGAAGACTTCACTTCCCCGATAAACTCAGAAGCAGTTAAAAAATACTTCGCATAAAATAGACCCGCTGGACAGTAAAAGGAACAGTCCAGGCAAAAAATGGGCATCCCGACGAACCAAGAAAATGAAAAAGGTTCGGGCAAAAAGTAGGGATTAAAAATAAAAAAGATAGTACACCCGGTAAGTTGAAAACCTGAAAAGGCAACTTAGGCAAAAATGGGTATCCCGGTGGATTGAAAACCCGAAAGGGCGATCCAGGCAAAAGTTAGGGACTAAGCGAATGACTGCGTTCTGAGTTAGTTCTGAATCTCATCTTGTGTCGATGACTGGAAACTTTCAAAAGGAAGAAAACAATCTAATCACCTTTTCAGAAGGCTTATCATCTGGAAGATCTTGAAGACGAGCGGGTCATAGCAGAATTGGAACCCAATAGAAATCCATTTCACATTGCCATTAGATTAATTTATATTTTATCTTTTGCGCAATTACCTCTTTCCAGGGATTGCTTCCTGATGTAAATGCCTATTCAGAGGCCATTCAATCAATAAAATCATGTTATTCAGTACATCTCTGTGTTCATTTTCATTTTACTGTTTTGTTTGCAAAAATGACGTCCGAATTTTTGATAAACATTGCATCATGAAACATAAGAGCTTTACAGGTACATGCTCAATGAACATTTAAAATTGCTGTAAAGGTACACTCGGGGCATTTCCTTAAGATTCCCAGCAGGTTCTCACTAATGTACCCCCCAAGCGTTTGTTTCAGACTATACACTCCCTAGTAGAGTTAACAGTGCCAGACTGTATATCCCCAGCGAAGTTGACAGTACCAGACTGTAGCTTCCCAGCAGAAGCAGCTGTTCCTCAGAGTTCGATGCCAGATCGATGTTTTCAGTCCCAGATCGATGATCTCTTCCCTGGAAGCATAACCTCGGTACCGTATCGGTGTTCGCCTCCCCCTGCTGAGTCATCTCTCGTAGATTATGGTTGCCAGAACCACTATTGATTCCCCAACAACAGTTTTACAGCGCCGTTCTCTCCCCAGTCAGAGCCTCGGTATCTCGCCATTACTAGAACACCGCGCGGCCGGTCATCTCCCCACATAGTTCATTATGCTGTGCATCTCCAACAGTAGTGCCAGGGTCCGGAAGATTATAATCATTTCCCCAACGGGATTCCTTGCTTCAGCTTGGCATTTTCCCCAGCATTTCGCATCCCTGCATGTAGAATCATATTGCATTGCATCCTCCCAAATCGCGTAGCATTTCCGTTTTCACGGAGCATTACGCCATCGTAAAATTCAAACATACGCATGCAAGCATAAAACATTCTCGGTATCCCAAGTGACAAGCCAGAAGTTTGTTTCCAGTGCTCAGACTGAAGTTTGTTCATGACTTATTATCCCCAAGCGGATCGGGTTTGGAGAAAATCATCCCCAGTAGAGATAAGAATGGGTTGCCTCCCCTAGCAGGGTAATCTCCAAGCAGTTCGGGTTCGATGGAGTGCATCCTCAGCAAGGTTTGTCTTTCCCCAGCAGGGTGGAAGTTGACATGGTTATAGGATCCTCAGCACAGTTCCTGGAGTTCCCCGGTGTTGTCTCTGAAGGAAACGTGTGTTTATGCATTCATCATTTAGATAAGCATAGCATATTGCATCATTAGTGCATAGCATTTCCATGATCATGGGGCATTGTGTAAAACAAAAAAAACTCATGCATCAACATTGCAAACATGTCCATTAGCCCTAGGCCGCGGTGACCAGCCGAGATTGGTTTGTTGGAAAGAGTTTAGCATCGCGCCATTGGATAGGCTTCAGAATTGGGTTCATCAGCATGGTTGAGAGGTTGGTGCTTTCCCAACAAGTGACTCCTTAGTTGAGTGGGTATCCCCAGCAGTGTTACTCCCCGAAGTTGGCAGCATCTTGCAAGCTTGGGTCCATTCCTTTAGCAGAAGTGGGTGTGTCTGATCTCTCCATGTAGAGTCTACCCCTTAAGCAGAAAGTGTCTACCATTTCCTTCTGCGCTCCCCACTGAGTTATATCCTCGTGGATGACGGTTGTTTCCGTTCCCTCCCTAACGGGATGGGTTTTCCCTATTGAGTTCTGTCCTCATTAGGATGAGTCCTGTTTCAGTCTGCCTTTTTGGATCGATCCTAAATTGGCTTCCTGTTGGCTGTCTCCCGTGCTTCCCTGGGGCATAAATGAATAGTCGCTCACTAACCGGCACTCATTCATCTCATCCTCAGCAGAATTTGTGGCTTCTACCTACAAACCGGTAGTTGTAAGTCCTATCTTTGTGGTTTTCTACCTATTAACTGGTAGCTGTAAAATCCCACTTTCATCCCCTTGGTGGAGTTAACCCTGTGTGCTCATCCTATCGATGACTGGTTACTTTTCCGTGGTTTTCTGCCTACTAACCGGTAGATGTAATCCCCTCTTTGTGGTATTGATAGTCTTGTCCCCTTTGGATACTTGCCTTGATCAAGCAGTATTGTCCCCAGTGGGTCTTCCCCTTTCTTTTGGGTATTTGCTCCGAGTTAGCAACTTTATCCTCTTTTGATTGGTCATCTTTTGCATGCCTAGTCCTGGTACCCTGATGCCTTTCTTTTCGGTCGATTATTCATTTAACAACCTGCAACCCGGTTACGGATAATCTTCCATGCGAGTGTATTATCTACGTTTTGACGGCTATAGATAATATATCTCATGCACTCTTTGGTCAATCTTTCGATTGTTATCCCTAGCATGGGTCTTTGGCATGCGTGTCGGCTCACGTATCACTGTTTTGTTATCTTCGCCGATGCTGATAGATATGAAGAATTTTCCGGTGTTCAGACCGAGGCGGTATTCAGACCGAAGTGGCGTTCAGGCCAATTTCCGATTTCCAGATCGAAGAAGTTTCCGACGATCAGGTCGATGTACTTATGGCATTCAGGCCAATTTTCCGGTGTTCAGACCGAGACGGTATTCAGACCAAAGTGGCATTCAGGCCAGAGTTCCCGGTATCCAGACCGAAGTGGCATTCAGGCCAGAGTTCCCGGTATCCAGACCGAAGTGGCATTCAGGCCAGAGTTCCCGGTATCCAGACCGAAGTGGCATTCAGGCCAGAGTTCCCGGTATCCAGACCGAAGTGGCATTCAGGCCAGTTTTCCCGGTATCCAGACCGAAGTGGCGTCCAGGCCAGTTCCCGGTATCCAGACCGAAGTGGCATTCAAGCCAGTTTCCGATTTCCAGATCGAAGAAGTTCTCAACAATCAGGACGAAGAACTTGTGGTGTTCAGACCAGTTTTCCCGATTTCCAGATCGAAGAAGTTCTCAACAGTCAGGACGAAGAACTTGTGGCATTCAGGACAGTTTTCCCGGTATCCAGACCGAAGTGGCATTCCAGGCCAGTTCCCGGTATCCAGACCGAAGTGGCATTCCAGGCCAGTTTTCCCGGTATCCAGACCGAAGTGGCGTCCAGGCCAGTTCCCGGTATCCAGACCGAAGTGGCATTCAAGCCAGTTTTCCCGGTATCCAGACCGAAGTGGCGTCCAGGCCAGTTCCCGGTATCCAGACCGAAGTGGCATTCAAGCCAGTTTCCGATTTCCAGATCGAAGTGGAGTTCAGACCATATTTCCGGTGATCAGACCAACATTGATACTCTCATATTCCAATGCTTAGTGTTCAGACTAGTGTGTGGCATTCAGGCCATGGGTATTCCTGTGTTACCATTTATTTTGGTATCCATGTCAACTTTCTGTTTCGGTACTCAGGCCGATTTTCACCGTACCAGACGGACTCTTCTTTCGAGATTGCTTCTTTGCCGATTTTGACAGACATTGTTAACTATTTCATGGGGATTCAGGATCAAAATCCGGGTCTTCTTAGTATTTAATCATCTCCCACTATGATCATATGAAGAATGTCCTGCTTCATTTTCTCTAGTTGAAGACGCTTAAATAGGGGCAACTGTCACACCCCGATTTTGCTCCTGAATTTTTTATGTTTGTTTGGCATGCTTGGCTTAACCTAACTTTGGTTTTACATGAGGATTGGTTTTGATCCAAAGTCATGGTGTTGTGATTTTGGATACCTCTATTGGTCTGGGTCATCTGAACAACCAAGTTTCTTGTGTTTCTAACCACTTGCCAGTCATGTTTTTGGTTCATGGATATCTCTTTCAAATCCTAACCTTATGGTCTTATTTCGTGGTTTTGTTCATACACATTATCAGTCAAGTTATTTTCTTCTCAAGAGTCAAACATTCAAGCCAATTGTGAAAACAATCTCCAATCATTTTTTCAAACCATTCCAATCCATTTTAAACCATTACATTTGATTCCATACAAAAAAAAATACAAAATTTGGCATTTTTGACCAACTGTTGACTTTGGTCAACAGTTGACTTTTTGGTCAACTTTGACCAAAGTCAACCCAAATTCCTCAAATCCTAATTTTCATCCTAACCAATAATAGAATATCCATTTACAAAGAAGTCATAAAGAAAACACCTCTTTGACAAATTGTTGACTTTGGTCAACAGTTGACTTTTTGGTCAACTTTGACCAAAGTCAACCCTAAATCCTTTGTCAACCCTAATCACCAAAGGACTGACCCTAACCACTATTCCATGCTCCATGTCCATGTTGACCTTTTTTTTTTTTTTTTTTTTCCATGTGGGTTTGTTTTCTTCACTTTAATGCTAACTTGGTCATGTTTGAACTTTGGAGTTTCTTACTTTGCCCTGCTGCATTTGCCAAGTCTCAACCAGCACATTGCCAACGGGTCTTGAACCAACATGTCGCTAATAAGTCTTGAGTCAAAACCAAGCATGGTCACATGAAAGCTTAATGCACAAACCAAGCCATGAAGTATTGTTGGCAAGCCATGAACCAAATGGAGCTGGCCTGTTGCGGAACTGCATAAACACACCCTCTGATATCTACAAACTACAATGCATAACAACTGGATTAGGCTTGCAGAAGTGGCACAATCTGCAACATGACATGTAACAGTAACAGCTCATGCGTGTCCATAATAAGGTCATACATTAAACATGCCATTGCAGCAAGGTAAGTGTTGGCAGCACATCAACAACAGCCAGATGCAATACTCATGTTGATGCTGCATATAACATGTAAACATTCCCAGCCAGCCTGAAACGGCATTCATCTGCAAAATGCATTTCAACCTGAAACGAAATTGACAGAAAATCAGATGAGATTTACTTGCAATAGCTCAATGGATTTCCACCTACATCATGTTTTAACAGACCCATATAAACCATCATTCAACATATAAACCATCATTTCATTAGAATTCAATTTCAACCACAAATGACTTCCAAACTCATATCAGCCAATCTAAAACCACTTTCAGCAAGGGCTTTCCATGAATTCTACACCATGAACCATTGACATGCACAGGTGAAACACAAAATCAAGCCAAATACTTCACCTGCACATTAACACCAAACTGAAATCCATCGCAAAATCAACCAAGCATCCAGGTTCAGCAGTCCCCATTTCACTAACAAAATCCAGCTCAGTCAAGCCTACTGCAATTGACCTATGACCAAAGCCAAAACCAGGAGACTGCAATGGTCCTGCTTGACCTGTACCAATAAACCCCACCTAAGCCTACTGCCACCCGAGTCATGCTAGCAAAACCACTAGCCATGATAGTGGAAACAAGTTCTGATCCACAAGCCATTAATATATAATCTAACCTAAGTTCCTTAAGCCAACCAACCATACAACATCAAAAAAAACTAATCTCATAGCATCCAAATCATCCTTTGCAAGTTCTTGCTGCTACACTACCATAGCAGGTCCACTTCTGCAGAAAATCCAATCCATGAGATGCACATGCCAAAAGAAATAACTTGCAATCAACACCAACATTGCTGAGTTGCAAAACCACTCGAGCAAAGGTAAATCAATGCAAGACTTGCACCAACATGTTGCAATGACAGACCTGTATCAAAACTACACCTTGTTCAAAAAGAATCAAAGCAACAAAGCATGTTTACCTGCCTTCAAGCCACGGCAGACCATAATAAATTGTTGGCAAAGCTACCAGCATTGGGCTTTCAAGCTATGTGCATACTAGATCTTGAGAATACCTAACTGTGTTACACCAACAAAACCAGATTACAAGACACCACAATCACATGATCATATGTTGCACTTACAGTGGTTTTTTGGACCAGACAACTCATGTGTATTTGGCACTGAATTCACCTTGGCAAACATCCTACAATCGTGGTCCTGCAGCAGCCATAACCCTGTCATCATCCTGTAGATTCATGCAAATCATAGCCAAAATAGCAGGTATACAACATCAAAACCTTGGTCCTGTACAACACCATATCATGACTGCAGTTGACATGGAAGAAATATCCTTACAAAATGAGAAGCTTTCCGTGTTGTTGACACTTTTGCTGTTCAACTTTACCATGACTGCAATGAAATTTAGTGGTGGCAACTTAATCTTTTGCTTGAATTCTTATGCTGAACACATCTGTAAAGTTCTGGCTGATGCAGGCACAAGGATCATTTTGTTAGAAAAAATTTGTTGCTGGAGCTGCTCCACTTCATTGAAGATTTTCTTATAAAAGGAAAAGTTATATTAAAAGACATAGTACCTACTGAGACTTCATCTGATATTGATTTCATAAATGATAGTTTTCTGGATGGCGTAGAAACATCATGTCCTAAAGAAGCTACGGATGAGCAGTTGGTAGCGGCGGGTATTATACTAGCATCAATATGTGCTGCAACCGATTATATTGGATTTCTTTATGAGGCATCATATAATATTCTTAGATTGTGCAGATATGGTTCTTTTATGGCGCTAACTATTCTTCACATTTTTGCTAACCTGGGTGGAAAGAAGTATTTTGACTCGTGCAGTTTTGGCTTGACGGTGACTGTCTTGAAATCTCTAGTTATGTTTCTTGAGGGAGGGAGCATATCTGTCACTCCTGCTTCTTGTCTTCCATCAATAAATCAGCTGCGTATTGATTTATGTACTAACAATAAATGCCCTTTCTCGGAAGGTGCCGAGTCCATTGATGTTGTTACATTCTTGCTCTTAGAAAAGATCAAGAAGCATCTATTTCAGCAAGGACAGTTTGATTCTTCAAGTTTCAGATCCCTTTTAGACAATCATAATAATGGACAGTGGTCTAGTCAGGATGTGGTTCCATGTACCAATAGCATAAATTGTGATGCGTCGTGCTGTTTGAAAAAACCATGTGGCTTGTCGTACTCAACCAGATGTTCATATTGATGTTACCTTATGCCAACTTAGTGATATTCTCTCATTGTTGGAGCTTGTTGCAAGCAAAATGGGCTGGCAATGGACCAACACAAAACTTGTTCCTCAGCTGCTTCATGTACTGGACTCTTGTGTGGTGGAGAATGCTGCGGTTGCTATCATTGCTCTTCTTGGTCAGCTTGGAAGGTTTGGAGTTGGTGCTGGTGGATATGAAGACCAAGGAGTTGAAAACAAGAGATCAAATGCATACCCCTTCATGAGATGTACCTCAACATGGCTCCAATCATGACTTGTACTACAACAATGCCATTTTATGTGTTGTGCTGCACCAACTGAACCTGCAAATCACGACATTGCCTAGTCCAACCACAACCTACCTTGGTCCAAAATGTCCAAACACTCTTGCATCAATCCAAGACAATAACACTACATGCTTGCATCAAGTCCAAACTACTGAAGACATCACAGCAGGAGCAAATCAAAGCAGTCATGTTGTTCATCATGGTTCATCCTGCATCCAACACCAAGTTCAGGCTATTACAGCAAACTTACAAAATAGCAATAATCAGCAGCAGGGAAGTGTTTGACATGAGTACAGTTCATCATCATGGATAGCATCTTGCATCAAACCAACTCACCATGAAACTACTAAAATTCAAGGAAAAATCACAAACCATCCTTCAGATGTTGAAATCAAACCAAGCCCTCCATTTTCACTGCAGTAAAAAGGTAGTTAATTCACTGCAGTAAAATCACTACAACTCGGTAAGATGGTAAGAATTCACAAGCAACAAAAATGAAACATTTTCACAGAAGAAGTACAAGGTACATGTTACCTTTTTCAGAGTAAACACCAAAATGGGATAGACAACAGAGCAGCACAAAAAAAGAAAGCACTTCCAATTCCATACTCTTTTGATCTCATCCAAACCCTAGCAATGGGATTATAAAAAGGGAGGAATCAGTAAGAACAAAACCCTAGAGAGAACAACAAGAGTGGATCCCGTAGAGTACTACGGATGCGTAGGGGTGCTAATACCTTCCCTTCGCATAATCGACTCCCGAACCCAAGATTTGGTTGCGAGACCTTGTCTTTTCCTTTCCTTTCTCCAGGTTTACTTCGAGCGTTTCCTTTCCCTCCTTTGGGATAAATAACGCACGGTGGCGACTCTTCTGTCATTTCTTTCTCGCCGGTTGTTTTTTCGCACCACCGTATTTTTCGGGTTGCGACACCACTGTATACCAAAAGTGCACCATATGTGCGAGAGTCATACATCAAGTCTGATACAAATCAAATACAATTCTCCAGAAACAGAAACAAAATACAAACAAGTGACTTCCGCCAACAGGCCTGACGGTAATCCATACAAATGATAACAATAGGCTACACTGAAGAATGCCCCACAGAAGGCTCTGCGTCGTCAACCATCCTGGTAAACTTCACCGCGAACCTAAGCTCAGTGTTCTCCTGTTGCAATCTCCCCACCTCCTTCTGGTGAATCTTCATCTGTCAGAAGTAATGATCCCTCTCAGCAAGATAGTGATCTCTCTCAGCAACAATCTTCGCTTTCTCAACTTCCCATTCTGTGGCAAGGAATTTAGCTATGGCATCTCTCTGATCCCTCACAAGGATTTGTCTCCTCTTCTCATCTTCGATGACCTTCGAAGCTCTAGCCAACCTCTCCTTGGTGATGTCGTGCTCCTTTGTAGACGACTCCAATGCTTGGCTGATCTTACGGTAATAAGTAGTGTCTATCTCAAAGCGTTTCACTTCCATGGCATGTCTCTTATTCTGATCTTCTATTCTCCCTTTGATTTCCTGATTAGCCATCTGAATTCTAGCAACACTCATCTCCAACTCAGTCTTCTCTGCTTGCAGCTGATCTCTGGCTTTCTTCATCTCAAGGAACTCTTCCATGCTGATAGAAGAACGTGGCCCCTCAATCAAAGGACACCAAGGATCACCTCCAGGAAATGGTAGACGTGTGAGCTCAATCCTCTTCCTAAGCCAATCATCAAATGGAGGAAAAGACTTGCTGTTAACCTTGCCAAAAGGAACCTTGCCCTTTCTCTGAATGTCACACCACTCCATAGACACTTGCCTCAACCTTGTCTGATTGCCCTCAATTGGGAAGTAGAAAGACTCCTGAATCTCTCGTCCAAGGGGAGGACCCTCCACAGCGAACCCCATCTGTCTCCTAAGAAGCACCGGGTTGTAATTAATGCAACCTTGAACTCCCATAAGAGGTACATTGGGAAGACTCCCACAACTGTAAATGAAATCTCGTCCAGCCATACCATTGTGAGTCCAAGCTATGTCCTTGGCTCGCAAACCCATCAGTCTGATTGACCATTTGACAGTAGGATCAAGAAAAGCAAAGGCACCTCTGGAAGGCAGATACCCCATGAACCATTTGTACAACAGCTGAGCACAACATCGGATCAATCCCCCACGCCGCTTCTTGTTCCGATTATGGACTGAGTAATAAACATCCCCAACCAGAGTAGGAATGGGATTCCTCTGCATAAACAACCTGATAGCATTAATGTCCACAAAATTCTTCTGATTAGGAAACATGATAGTCCCATAAATGCTCACAGCAATCAAAGCACAGACAGTCCTCCAATTACCCATGACAACATGCTCCTTGGCTTTAGCCTCCAAGAAACTCAGATGAAAACCAGACAACTTTCCCTTCTCCTTCAAACCCCCCTTGGTCACCTCCGGGCTCAAATAAAGAGCACGAGAAATCTCAACAGCATCAGGTTCCCCCTTAGTGACGTAGAACGGAATCTGATCTCTGATCTGGATACCCAAGATGCTAGCATAGTCCTCCATCAAAGGCCCCAATAAGTAATCTGGGAAAACAAAGCACCTCAAGCCTGGGTCATAAAACTGGAGAAGAGTATGAATGGCGCTCCTATCACTGTCTGTGAGCCTGAAAACCAACTTTATAATACCACTGTATGCCTCACGGAACATCCCCACATGGTCAGGCGTAATCAATGCCATCACATCTCTCAGCACACCAATCTCTGGATCAAAGAAGCTGTAGACGACGTCGTCTTTCAAACCGGTCCTCATGTATGGAACAAAGAAGTCTCTCAACCAGGATCTCGACCAAGAATGTCCCCTGCATATGGATAAACATGAGTTAAATGCACATAAATGCAAAATGTGAATGATGTTGATGTATGAATGCAATGCACTGTGCCATCCTCTAAGTCATCTGAACATCCACTACACTGAGTTACAGCCTCTGAACTGATCACAACCATCTGAGGGAATATGTAACCACAAATCCGACTTGAGGTTCCGAAATAAACGGAACGGAGGATATATCACCATCATCACCAGAGATCCTCTAAACAGATAACCACAAGACCCTCTGAACCAGCCCAGGGAATCCTGAAATAAATGGATCCCCACTGATAAACCCCGCGGACAGAACTCCGGCGTCTCAGAAATAAATCCATAAATCCGACTGATAAATAGGACTCTGATCAATAACTGAACCATTAGTCACCATCAAAGTCACCATCAGGACATGCATCTGTATAATTCAACCCTCCCCTCACAGGTGAATTCTAATCAAGTCATCCTAAGGCGGATAATGGTCTCGACAATCGGGCAGAGATACTTAACGGGTTTTCCCTTTCGGGTGTGCCGTTGTAGCTCTCTTAAGATCATCTAAACCAAAGATCCGGGAAAGATCGGTCACCGAAGTCACCATCTCAGATGAGGTGAATCAACCAAAGTAGATACTCCACAAAGGAAGAGCACTCTCAAATAAACCTCGTCCGGCTTGTGGTATGTCACGTCGCCAAAAACATGTTGACCTAACATGAGAGGCAACATGAGACCACGCTAATCCTAGGTGTATACTCGGGCCTGGGTTTTAGCCCCACTCAGAACACCCCCCCAAATCAGAGGAACCACCTGTACAGAAGACAACACAATGATAGTATGATGCATGCAAACATTTATGCAAATATATACACAACATAATAATCATAAATGCAATAAATAGAGCAACACAAGCAACCTATCCTAGAGAACGCTAGGAGTGACTCGCTTAGGGAAGATGGACCAGCAAGAGGTCAACTTCCTTTGTCCCCAGCAGAGTCGCCAGCTGTCGCATTCACGAAAAACAACCGGCGGGAAAAAGAAAACAAACAGAGCCGCCACCGTGCGTTATTTATCCCAAAAGAGGGAAAGGAAACGCTCGAAGTAAACCTGGAAAAGACATGGTCTTGCGACCGGAGATTACAAGGATCGGGAGTCGGTTACGCAAGGGGAGGTATTAGCACCCCTCACGTCCGTCGTACTCGACGGGATCCACGCTCAAAAGATTAGGAAAAGGTTGCTAAACACTGCTCACAAACTGCACAAGGCTGAAAGGAAACACAGAAGGACAAAAGAAACGGGACTCGACAGGATATCGCATCCTGGGCCTACGTAGTCTATCAGGCACAGACATCAGAGTCGACGTAGTTCGGGACCGGGGAAACATGCTCGCTAGGATATCGCATCCTATGCATACGTATCTTCTCTGACCGGAGAAGAATCAGAGCACTCGTAGCTCGGCTAACGCACGCCAAACAAAACCACACAGGAAACCGACTGCCAATCGCTGGGCTTACGTCAGACTCCACACAAACAGGAAAACCTGGAAACCGAATGCCAATCGCTGGACTTACATCGGACTCCGAACCAACAAACACACACAGGAAATCGACTGCCAATCGTTGGACTTATGTCAGACTCCAACACACACAAAGGGGTTAAAAAAGAAAAAGGGCGCCCGGAGAGATCAGCACGATCTCCTGCCTACATACCTCATCTGGTATGAGGATCAGGGCAACGTAGTTCCCCTACACAGGGAAAGAACTTCTAACCTAACCAGACACAAAGGGAGACACAAACTACTAGGGAGACTACGACTCGAGCCTAGAAGTTATCATGCATACGATCCCTATGTTAAGGTTTCTATCTAACTTGCACAGGGAGCAAGCTATCCTAAACAGCACAAGCAAAGTCATACAAGCACAAAAAGCAAGAACACACACTATATGCAAACAATTGGGCTCATACAAGGTTAGGCTGTGAAACACAAGCAAACTAGAAGGGGGTATAATTAGCTCTTAACCCTAACATTAAGAGTTAGGGTGAAGCAAATGAAATAGGAAGTGAGGGTAAGACCTCACATCTCTTATCCCTGGCCTGGGAGAGCTTCAGACAAATGAAAGTGTGGGAGTTCAGAATGTAGGAACTCTTCTCCACATATGACTGACATAACATGGATCTTGGGTTTTGATTCAAAATGCATCAACACAATGGTGTGAGCAGGATGAATGACTCAACTGAATAGCAGGGGATGGATTGCACATCCCTTTTATCTGCCAATTGCCTCCTAAGAGGTCTTTACCTGCTTGGCCCAAATTTAAACATTCACAAGCATTGCCTCTTAAGGAGGGCTTCAGACAGGTGCCTGCCCACATAACAGGACAGGTCTTCCAGACTACATGAAGTCAGAGAGTTATACCTAGGTGGTAAGCCAACCACAAGCTAGCAAAAGCAAGTTCAAAAGAACTCAAAGCAACTTAGGTACCTGTGAAAAATCTAAACTAATCAGTTCAACTGTACAGACAAACAATCAACAAGCAATAACAAACAGACAGACAATGTTCACAATGTGCAAGGCACAAGGCAAACTCAAATGAGTTAGCATCAACCTACAAAGCACACAAGGGTTAGTAATCAAGAGCCAACATCAATGCTCAAATGAGGAAGCATCACCAACTATGGATTTGGATGTTTAAACCTGAAATCAAAGCCCACATGTAAGCCACAAACCAGTAGGTCAAAGCCTAGGGTCAAAGATGGAGAAAAAAGTCAAAACAGAACCTCAAATTTAACATGAATCATCTTCATCCAATCAAGAACACATCTCAAAAGATCCCATACCAAAATCATTAACCAAATTCATTTCATGAACCAAACATGGCAAGGTATGCAAGTTGTAAGCACATTGAGACATCAGAAAAAACAAATGCACATTAAATAAAAAATGATTCAAATAATCTTGGAAAAATTCATGAGTAAACAGTACATACAACATGATCATCACACAAAAAATTAGAGGCATTGGACATCATTAGGCATGGCAATCACATAGCATAAGTCAAGACAAGCACATGTGTGACACAAATTGTCACACCAACTTAGCATAATCATAAAACAGAGATGGATCATGGTAAAAATCTCAAATCAAAGCCAAAATGTCACTCAACATGTCTAGAAATAGCATGCAAAATTTCAGAAGCATTGGATAAGAAACAAGCATTTTATTATCAAATGAATAAGGCAATAGCACAAATGAACACATGTTCAATCTCCCTAGGGCAAATCATTTTTCCAGCCAAGCACAATTTGCATTTTAATACTCATAAAAAAGTAGACATGATAAGGAACATAATGCAAAAAATTGGAGATCATTTGGAGCTATTTTCAATTTTAAATGATTTTTTGAAGTTGAGGGAAAATAAGAAAATGAAAATGGAGCCAAGGTATCAAATATGGAGGGAAAAGGATAATTGGCAAGGCAATTTGAAAATATGGCTTCGCTCGGATTCGAACCGAGTCCAAATTTGAAATCACCAGCGCGCCTAATCAAAACGCTGACGTTTTGGAAATTCAAACCCTAAAACGCGCGCATGCATGACATTTGAAAATCCGTAGGTAATCCTTATGAACTCCCAGCTAAATCCGTAGGAAAACTGGAAAATGTATGAATCTTCATGCAAAGATGATGAAGATCTTCATGATCTTCATCTGGAATTTCCAGGTTCCAAAAAAGTATTCCAGAAATTGCTAAAACCTACACTAATCAACTCGCCATGCCATATACAACAAGGATCAACAACTAATTCATGCAAAAACATCAACATACACACAGATCGAAGGAATCAAGAATCATCATCAAAACTTGAATCACATGTAACTTGCTCAAAACAGCACCAAATCATTCCAAATTTGTACCAGAATTACCACCATTCAAAGATCTACGCAATAGGCATAATGAATTGGAGAATTAAAGAGGTCGAAAAACTGACCTGTTGAAGAACAGAATTGGAAAACGCGTGCTTCAAGCTCAAACAAGTCCTCAGATCTCTTCCAATATGCTTATGAAGATGAATGATGATGAATGTGAGGCTCAAGGATGCACGAAACAAGCTCAATCTTGAACTGCCATGGATGCTTCAAGCTTCTACTCTAGCTCAATGTGCCACGATTTCTTCTAAATCCACATCCAATTCTACTCAGCCACACTTCATGATGATGAATTGAGCAAAAGAAAGTGTTCTTGTTTGAAGGATTTTGGAAAAAATGTGAGAGAAAAAATTGGAGAATTTTCTTGAATCTAGATCTCAAAATGTGTTAATTGTGAAAACAGTTAGGGTTTAAGCATTTATACTCCATGCTAATCATGTTTAGGAAATGTTTAGGCCAAATGCTAATGAGGTTAATCCCTTTTGTGGTGTAAGTGCAAAAATGCATTTTCCACTTCATGCACCCTCATGCACGTGAACAGTGCATGTTCTGGCCCAAAACCCACTTAAAAACATCCCATGCAAAGTTTGAAATTGATTTAGTATGCATATGTTCAACAAAAATGAGTTTATGAAAATTTTCCCAAAAATCTTCATGAATGCACCAATGATCATGCAATGAGATTTCATGACAAGTGATAGTATGCTTGGAAAATACATGTTACAAGGATCAAAGTGCAAAAAGAACCACCCAAATTGGAGTTTTGGTTTGAAAGTTATGCCTATTTGAAGTTTAAACCACACTTTTCCATGATTGGACCATATCTCCTCAACCACACATGAGAAATCCATGATCTTGGACTTTTTGGAAATGGGAGAGAAAGATCTTCAACTTTCATGTTGGACAAAATTTCATTTGAAGCTTTCTTGATGATGGAATCTTGAGTTGAAGTTGGTCCAAAATCTTTCCATTTTTGGAAAGTTCAAATTATAGGTCACTTGCTATTTTTGGAAATTTTTGACTGGACCTCAAATTCTTCAATGTTAATGCTTGAAATGTCAAATGAGACTTGTTTGAACATGAATGAGGCATCTCTAATCACTTCCCACCTTCAAATCCATAGTTGACTTTGCAGTTGACTTCTGTTGACTTTTGTGGGCCTCAGATGATTTGATCATGGACTGATGCATTATGAGCCTTCGAACCTTGCTGAGATAACTCCCAAAATGAAACCCTAGCTTATACAAGCTCAATAAAATCATATGATGATCTCCATCTCAATGAAGACCTCATCTCCTTGAAAAACCCTGACTGGTAGAATGCACTGATTAGGGTTGACCAGAGGTCAAAACCCTAATCCCAAGGAATCTGATCAGAAATAATGAACCATGATGATGATGAGGTACCATCTCAACCAAGATAATACTCTACCTCCCTGAGGAACCAAGAAACCCTAATTGAAGCACAAACCGCAGATGATTAGTGATCAATTTATGAGACCCTCAGGCTTGAATCTTTTAACCTCTCTATCTTCTGAGAAAGACCTAGGAGGATGACTTGCTTATTTCACATGATATGCAAAGATGTAATGCCTAATATCCTAAAAATGAGATGCAATATGCTAAGCTAGTCCCAAGAGAGGAGGGCAAATTTTGAGGTGTTACAGTAATGAACATTTGAATACAAAGGTAAAAACACCAACAAATAGAAGCTTGATGATCCCTAAAAAAGGAAAACCCCAAACGTGAGAGGGAGAGGGACCAAGAGGTGACCTTGTTTGTGTGAAAGGATGCCAAGGGTCTGTAGGATCTTAGGGTTAAAAATTAGGGTATGACACAAGAAGAAAATAATTTTTGGCCAAAACATTAAGCCCCTTTTCACAAATATGACTAAGTCTTCGGTGCCATAAAGATGCTTCCATTTCGATAGCATTAACATTATCCCTAGCAACCAAATCTTTTGTCCAATACAATTTAGAAAGATTTTCCCCTCTAGACACAACCAAGTTGCCTTTGTTGAGTTTCCACTTTCTAGAGCCAAAGTGATTATCATAACCACTTTCATCTAGAATATGCATAGAGATCAAATTAAAGCGGACATTTGGAGCATGTTTGACAACTCTAAGCAACAATTGCATTCCCATGTTGGTTTGCAAGCAAACATCACCAACACCAATTACCTTAGATACACCATCATTACCCATCTTCAACACTTCAAAATCACCAGAAGTATAAGACGTGAAGAAATCTTTCCTTGGTGTAACATGAAATGTAGCACCACTATCAACTATCCACATGCTCTCGCTTGATACAAGATTAACAGACTCGTGATCACGGAGAATAACAAGTTCATCACTAGTAGCAGTAGTAACACGATCATCATCATGATCTTAATGGTCTCTTTGTTTAGACTTACTCTTCTTGCTCTTGTTATCTCTTTTCCACTAATAGCAATACTTATGTGCGTGTTCTATTTTGTGACAATAACGACACTCTAGATTCTTGTATCGTGGCTTGGACTTGCTTCCGCTATTCTCTCTACCACCCTTTGGTTATTTTTTATTATTTTCCCCCCATTTTCAGTGACAAGTACCTCGGGTTGAAATGAAGAACCTTGTGCCTTCCTTTTCATCTCCTTATTAAGAATACCAACCTTAGTCGTTTCCAAAGAAACAACACCTATAGAAGTAGAACTTGTGATAGAAAACCGAAACGTCTCCCAAGACTCTGGTAAAGATATCAATTGAAATATTCTCAAAAGTTCGTCATCAAGTTTGATACTCATTCTTAACATCTGATCAAAGAGCATTTGAAATTCACTCAAGTGGTCTGGAATAGAAGTCCCTTCCTTATACTTCAAACTTATGAAGCTATTCATTAAGAAAATTTTATTATTCCCTGATTTAGAGGCATACAAGGTTTTTGCATGTGTCTCATTAGCAATATGATTATAAATATTATCTTCTACATATTGTCAAATAAAACCACATACATCTTGATGTTCAAACTCCCATTATTCATCATATATAGAATTCGTCTTTTCGAAACTAAAATTCGATAAATGTAATTTCTTCACAATAATAAGTCTTTCATCCTGCCCTTCCATAAATGGTAATTAGAACGATTCAACAATACCATCTTCATCTTTGTATTTGACTCCATCATTCAAACAAGTAAAATAACCCTTAACCATGAACTCTGATGCCACTCTGATGGGAAATTAAGACACAATAACTGACAAATACACAATAGATATAAAATTCCTCAGACTTGTTGGAACCATAAGGATCAACAATAAATATAAAACGGCAAATCGAACAAATAAAGGCACAAAAGAACACTGATATTTTTAACGTGGAAAACCCCTCAATATGAGAGTAAAAACTAAGATTCATCTAGATCAAAGAAATAACTCCATTATAATGAATTAAGGTTACAAGAGACTCTTAAAGTGATTCACAAACTAGTGCTAACAACCGCAAATCACAAAGTAAACTAGCTTACAAATAAGAATCAAAAAGCTGAAAAACTTCTCAAATATACAACTTCAGTGTGAAGAAGATAACTCTCATCTCAGATGTTGTTTTGAAATTTTAAACGTACAAAATTTAGATATATGTGTTACGAACCTTCCCTTCAAATCTGAGCTCGATTCGACGGTTAACGAATCGAGGATCGTTGATTTAGTAAGACTAGTTGTAAAAAAATAGAAATGAGTTTCTATCCTTTTTTTCTATTTTGAATCCTTATTTTTCTCTATCTCTATAAATTTTAAATTGATCTTCTCTACTTAAATAAGTGGGATAAATGGGATAATCATATTTGGTCCTTTCTCCACATAGGAAGGGAGCCCAAGCCCAATAATGTCTTGTCTCTAAACACCTATAATCTAAAATAATAATACTTGTTAGTATATAATACATAGAAATTATAAAAAACAATAAATTATAAAAAACAATAAATTATGAATAAACAATAAAAAATATTTACTTTTTAGTTTTCCATATTTATTTTCAT
Source organism: Lathyrus oleraceus (assembly GCF_024323335.1). Classification (NCBI taxonomy): domain Eukaryota; kingdom Viridiplantae; phylum Streptophyta; class Magnoliopsida; order Fabales; family Fabaceae; genus Lathyrus; species Lathyrus oleraceus. Next base: position 267,315,837 of record NC_066582.1, on the reverse strand, counting down.
CATTACGAGGAATGCGTTTTCTTTGGAGAATAATTTACCATCTTTTTTCAGAAGGGTCAGTGACATAAAATACATGTTTTTCTTGGGATTCCATGATGAATGGTTCGGTGATATAAGTTGTCTTACTAAGGTCAACAATTTTGAATCCTAACTCATCTGTTTGTACATCAATACTAGTATCAATCCACTTGCATTTAAATAAAGGAACTTTGAATAGAACATAATGAATCTCCCAAATCTCCTCAATGACCGCAAAGTACGATCTAGATGTCGTTATATGATTCTTGTCTTTAGAACTAGAAAAGTACATAGGTTCAACCTCAACCACAACCCCATTATTTTTCATTGTACTATGATCATCTTTTGATTTTGTATAAAATAAAATTTACTAATGTTGTATGCATTCCAAGTTACTACATTAAATTTAGGTATAAATGCACTACCGTCATTAGAAATCCATTCATTAAACCAATTCATAAAAAAAATTCTCTTACAACAACCAGTTATCACTCATCTTGTAGTATTTTTCATTGGTAAGTCCTTTTGTGAGCAAATAAGTAAGGTTGAACCTCATCAACATTATTCAATATACACAAATGTGCTTGAAGAACTACGTCTCGAGCTAATTACTTAACATTTAAACCTTGAGTACATGTACCTTCATATCTACCATCATGGTGAGACTTTGAATTCCTATTGAGTCTGCTTCTGACAAATAGTTTAAACAAAACTCAACAGCTTCTTTTATGATATAACTTTCAACGATCGAAGCTTCTAGAAGGTGATGATTCTTCATATATCTTTTAAATATTTACATGTACCGGTCTATGAGATACATATATCTTAAATAAATTGGACCATAAGATCTTATTTCTCTGACTAGATGAATAATTAAGTGAACAATAATGTCAAAAAATAATGTAAGAAAATACATCCTCAATTGACACAAGATTATTGCAACATCATCTTCTAGTTCATGTTCTTTTTAGATAGAGTGTGACATGTCAGGGACAAATATATTCTTTTTCCTAATTCTTCTGGAGGCAATTGTTGTTGTATACCCATCGCCACAATATCTAGACATGATTTCTTAGCATATTTACTCTTTCCTTTAATATTTAGAATTTCTCCAATCAAACTATCACAACACATTTTTCTATACATGCTTCACGTCAAGACAATGTCTTACATCGAGGCAAGACCAATATGGAAGATCAAAGAACATAAACCTCTTTTCCCATATATGTTTCTCAAGGACTCCTTTTTTATTCTTTCCAAAGACAACATTCATGTGATATTGTCGTTTATAAACTTCCTCCTCGGTTAAAGGCTTATGAGCGATACTAAACTATGAATTTCCATTAAAAGCCTTCAGTAATCTACGATATGTATGATTGAGTCTTAGAAATTTCTGATGCTCAAGGTAAATGGTATTTTTTTTTAAACTCAAGTTGGTGGAAGCACATATTAGATTCACATATAGGACACACTTTATCCCTTGATGATGTATCTAGATAAATTATCATATGCAAGAAAGTCATTGATTATGCAAAATAACATGACACACATCTTAATCTTTTCATATGAATACACATCATTAACATCAACACCTTCCTCCCAAAAAACTCTTAAATCTTCAATTAATGGACTTAGATAAATATCTATGTGGTTTCTAGGTTGTTTTGACCCCGAAATCATCATAGATAACAACGTATATTTACACTTCATGCACAACCAAGGAGATAAGTTATAAGTCGTGAGAAGAATATGCCACGAAGTATGGTTAGTACTTAAATTACCAAAGGTGTTCATTTCATCATTGTCAAGTCCATGCCTAATATTTTTTGGCTTAAGGTCAAAATACGGAAATAAGGAATCAATTTTATTCCATTGCAAAGAATCAGCTACATGGAAAAATTTTCTATCACATTTTCTTTCATCTACTGGCAATCTAATATTATTTGCATCATTAACATTAGCAAATAGTCTATTGAACCTTAGAATTATTGATTCAATTTTTAATATTTTTCCAGTATAATATGCAATCATTACTGCATGCATGTATTTTGATATACTTTAAACCCATTGGATACAATATCTTCTTGGTCTCATAACTATGGTCCAACAAATTGTTAATTCTGGAAGCATTTCTTTCAGCAACTCAAGTAATTTTGTGAAACTTTTGTTTGTCTAACCATTTTTTACCTTCAAATTAAACAATTTTAACACCACAAGAAATCGTGTAAAATTTATGCACCCCTCAAACAATGACACATCCTTGTTACTATATAAAGTATCATAAATATGGGCTTTCATAAAAGAATCTTCTCCAATATTACGGATCATATCTTCTAGTCAATCATTCATATCTACATGAACTTCATGTCTTTGTGACGTCATAGTTTGGTTTTTATCGACTTCACCATGTCATATCCATATTGTACAATTTTGACAAATTCTGTCAGAGCATAGATAATGGAATATTACTTTCTTTTTAATTTTTTATAGATTCCCGCATATAACACAAGGACAATAAAAGATTTCATTATTATCAAGAATATTTTTTCCTTAAATTCAAGAACTCATTTCTCATACACTAGGCCTAATACACCGGCTTTCATCCAACCACGATCCATAACAAATTATGAATTTTATATCAAATTCTTGTAAAATCATTAAACAATACAATAATACAGCAAAGCAACAACAACATTCTTAACAAAACAATATTAATCTCAATACAACAACTTACTAAGTCACTTTTCAACAATATGAAAAACAATAGATTACAATATTAATACAAGATACATCCACAACATTCTCAACAACACAATAACAATATCAATACAAAAACTTACTACAAATCACTTTTCAAAAATATGGAAAAATAATATTTAACAATAATACAATAATACTACAACAATATTGTCAACAACACAATAACAATCTTAATACAACAACACAATAATAATGAAACAACAAAACAACAATAACAATGCAACAACTACAACAACAATCTATAACATTCTCAACAACACAAAAACAATCTTAATCTCACACATTCACAACAACATCTAACATTAAACAACAACAAAAACACAACAGTATTCAACATGAATAGTAAAACGTTTCATGTATCGTAAAGGTTAAGAATAAGAGTCAAAGATGAGTTGTGTGATCCCTTCTTGTTTGTTCTGGATTTCCTTTCCTTGATTCTACTAGATATTTAGGAGGTTAAGGAAGAAATGAGTTTAGTGAAGATGAGTTTTCACTAGGGAGCTGTTATTAGAGCCATCAAAATGGTCTAACCCCGTATGGATCGGCCCGCCAAGCTTGAAAAATCATAGGGCTTGGGCCTAAAAATTAGAGTCCATATTTTTTAACGCTTTTCGACCCTAAAAAGTCTGCTATCCATTAGAGATAGTCTGTATGGGCCACATATAGCTCGCTAAGCCTGCATAACTATAAATTGTAAAAAAAAATATTTATAGTGTTTCACTCTAAAACAACACATTGATTTTTCTCACATCACTAAAATTTATCTATATTCTTATCAATCTTTCAATATTAAATATTATACATTAATATAAACAAATTAGTAGTGAATTTTTGTGTTTTACTTCACAATTTCCTCATATTCTATTAGTTTCGCTTATTATAAATATTTGAGTATTATTTTGTACAAACATGTATTGTATTTAAAAACATGTTATTGTATTTATAAAAGATAATATAGTACTTAAGAATATATTAAATTTAAAATAATATTGTTTATTGTATTTATTATAAATGCTATCAGGTTTAATTAAATTTTTGTATAATAAAAAATTTAAAAAATATCTATTTTAGGACTGGGTAGCCCGATATCCGTATAGGGCCGGACTTAGTTAGTAATTTTTTAGCTCATATTACAACATAATTTTTTTGGACCTATTCTAAAAAACTTGAGGTCCATTAAGGTCAATCTGTTTACGGTCGGATAGTCCATTTTGACAACACTAATTGTTATGCTCTGAAGGGTTTTCACTTAGGGTGTGTTCGTTTTGAAGGGGTTCAATTTGTTATTTTCAATAAAAAAATGGAATATTTTTAACACTAATTGGTCTAATATATATATATATATATATATATATATATATATATATATATATATATATATATATATATATATATATATATATATATATATATATATATATATATATATATATATGTCCAAACATTACATATTGGTGTGCCTAAACATAAAATAAATTATGAATTAAATTATATTGAAAATAAGAAACAATATTGTTTAAAACAATACATTTATAATGAAAATCGTCTATCAAGTATGAGGAATTACCAAATATAAAAGTGATATAGAAACTTGAGAGGTGGTGACAATGTTTCAAAAATCGTACGGGATTAGCTAGGAGAATCGTGAAACCAAATGATCATTGTTCTGATTTGATTGCTTGATCAGATAAACTATTAAACTAGTGAAAGCTGACTAGAACCGGCCAAAATGGGTAAAATTGACGAACTGACGATTTTGGAAAACCGACAAATTAAATGCTTATTTTATTTCCTCAAACAAACCGATTCCGTTTTTTACTTTTTTTAAAAATAAAATTAAAATATATTCATCCTCAAGCATCCTAAAGCATGAAGGATCATTCAAAACATCTCACTCACTCTCCAAAACCCTAATTTGATGGTGAGTTCCCATTGAAGATACATGAAGATTCATCTGGTCACCCAAGGACCTCAACCCTTGTTCTTGACCCTCTTTGAATTGTACAAGTCATGGTTCACCTTGAGCTTTGATCATGCCATTGAGGCCCCTAAAATCCAAATTATATTCATTCCCCAATCCTTTGAATCACCTCAATACACCCATTGGGTCTAAAAACCCTAACTTGACTGACCATGGTTCTTAGTGAAACTTGTGGTCCAAGAAACCCTAGTTTATGCATCCCTTGATCCATGGCCTTGACTCATTTGATCATCCTATCCTACCATCATTCATTTACCATCAATTCAAGTCAAATTCAAGCCTCATTTTACATCATGACATGATCATATAAGGTCCAAACATCCATCATTTCACCTTAAAAATCAAGAAATCATAAAGTGGCATTTCTATGTCAAGTTGATTGATCATATTTTAGCAAGAATGGCCTATGATTTGGCCCAAAGTCCATAAAATTTCCACCTTTCAAGCTTTTCAAGATCTCCTTTGAGCAAAATTTCCTAATTGAGTTTCTCTTTAACTTTGTTTCAAGGTCCAAGACCTAATTCATTGAGAAAGGACCTCAATTTTTGCATTGGCCAAGCTGGTCAATTGACCTAACATGACCTAGAATCATGACCAAGACCACCACTTTACCACATTTCCATTTCCAAACCATAACTCCTTTTGACCTGGTTCCTTTTGCATTGGATCAAGGGCATGGGAAAAAGTATTTGACTCAAATTTCATGCAAAATGCACGAGCCAATTTATATGGCCCTAGTTCAAAAATGGGAAATCATTATGGTGCACACATCAGTTCAGTTTCAGCCAGATCATGCAATAACTTCTCTCAAGTCCTCAAACCACTTTGTTTCAATCCCGTTTGGTCCTCAACATGTGCTGTAACATTACAAGACACAATTGTAAGCCAAAAAGAAAGGAACCAAGGTCACATATGGACAAACCGTACCAATGTCAAAAAGAAATTTTCCCTAAAATGGGAACAAACCAAAACCATATCAGCTTGTGTTGGAACCACTTATGCCTCACCAAAGTATGCAAGGTGCAAAAAAAAACTGTGTGGAAAGGAATTGTAGGCCAGACATGAACCACCCTTAGCAAGTAAGCTTCATCTTTTGGCATTTATCGAGCTGGACCCTTCTGAAGCAAACCACCATCTTTCACCCTCCAAACCACTCCATCACCTTCCTTGTAAATAGGAGAAGGTTTCCCCTTCATTTCCCAAGCTTGAACAACCAAAAACACCTTGTTGCAAAACTAACTCGAACCTTGAAAAATAGAGAATCGATTTCTGAGTTTCAAACCATTTCAACACAAACTAACCATCCAGAATCCTTCCACAAACATCACTTGATGTTTTCCAAACCTTAACATACCTTCCAAACACCTCACTTGAGCTACACCAACTCATCGAAGTTCACTTCTGAAATCGATTCTGATCAGGTAGCTACACTCATACCCTTCACTCAAATAAGTTACCAATCAACTCAAAAACCATCCATTGATCATTAATCCTATGGTTTGAGCATTGATTATTCATTATACTTCATTTAGTTTTTATTTTAGCTTAACTTGTTCTTCTGATTTTTGGCAAAATACTCCATACTCAGAGCCAATCAATGGCTCATGAGTTTGGAGGTTAGTTCATTATTAAGTTTAGGTGATGGTTCCATTTTTAAATAAAATGAGAAACATGGGTTTTGAGGATTTTATTTCACTATCTCAAAGTTGAAGACGACTTGGTCACGCACGTTTGAATTTGAAATATTGTGTTGGCTCATTCTAATTGGCCAGCTTGCACGCGCATCCCATTTCATTATTTCCTTTATTATTTTATTATATTGATGCGCTTTTGAGTCACCAAAGGGCGCTTGGCCCTGTGGATGCGGGGATTAATCCCCCATGACCCCAAGGCCAGGGGTTCAACCTCTAACGCGCCCCTTTGCATTATTTTTGCTTCCTTTCTTTTTTCTTTTATTATTTACCATCCTATTTATTTTCATTTTTATTTGATTTTTTACCACTTATTTTTATTCTTTTAAAAATATATCCAATATAGACACATATTAATTTTGTCTCTACTATTTTATTATGCTTTGTTTCATTTCATTTGAGCAATTTTTCATTGATTTTTGAGGTCTTGAACATGGGTAGCTAATGAAGTCTATTAGGTCATCATGTTAGATTGATTAGGGATGTTTGAACCTTTTATGCTTCAAACCTACTAATGAATGATCAATGGCTCATTCATGGTACTTTTAACCATAGATATGTTGCCTCTATATCAACCAACATGGATAATTTGACACATAGATGAAGCTTTTTGCATGTACATATCTTAACTTGTGATTTCATTTGGTTCATTTTGCTTCCATTATTCATAGTAACCCTCTAACCATTACACTAACTTGTTCATATTGTACATTAACTATTTTATAACTTGTCTAACCTGATCATTAATAAACTTATTAATCATAAACCTAGAGTGATAAAGTCTTCCTTTTGTTAAGGGATTGATAGATGAACTTGGGGTTTGCATAACTTTCATTGTTACAAACCTATTGTAAGTTGATCATCGATCATCTCCAATATTTTGCATTAGTGGTAAGTTATCCCTTGATGCATCATATTTTGAATCTTTTGACCTAAGGATAGATAATCCTTAAGAGTTTAACTTGTGTATTACTAACCACAAACTACAGTTTACTAACTTTGTTTATCACTAACCCTTATTATGATCTTATTACCAATGTCTTATGGTTTATTTTATGTCATCCATACTCACTAACCATTGTTCTTGTTATGATCATTATTACTTTATTATTTACTTTTATGTTGTTATATTGTAATTTACATTTAAGTACTCATCATCATCATATTCATTGTATAAACTCCTCATCCATGTTTATTTATTGTTCTTTAATTTATTGTTATCATACATTTAAAAACAACAAAAACATGATAAAATGATAAGACCAAAAATAATTCATCCCATTTGTAATCAACTTGGACTTAGAGGATCTCACTTAGGACCTTTTCTTGGAGGACCTTACCCTTTCCATATCTTGTGACACTTTGCCTTTGACTTTGGATTTTATCTGTAACATACATACCTGTTGTAAGAATGGCATCATGGCACTACTCTAGGGAGACATGTTTGTAAGACCATTATCCTTTGTTTAGCTTAGGTCACTTATGCACACACAAGGCTTTCTCTTAGGCTACCTTACAATGAGACCCTTTACTTTCTTGCTTGGTTACTTTGTATAGTTTTTACATTACCCAATTTCATAATCAAATAAACAAACCCTTGATTCAACATCAAGAGGTATTTTCATAATCAAATTCAAAATACAATATCACTACGATTAGTATTGTGCACCACGAGCCTTAAGTAGTGGAGAATGAATAAGAATGGAGATTTCCTACCCTTACTCTGATTATTTTGGACACAATACGCTTGGCTTGCTTGTTTAGAATATTTACCTCTACCCATAGACTTTAGTACAATATAATCACACACTTTTTTCATAAACCCTTATTCAAGGTAAAAAAATTACAATCCATCAATCCTCATTTTTTGTGCCTTAGGGTATTGTACCCTAAAATTTATCCTCTTCTTTTCAACCCTATTGGCTCATGTCTCATTATCATACATACTCATGCATATCATTGGTTCTATGGTTATGGGATCAAGGTATCTTGTTCTATTGATTTATTTCAAGCAAGAAAGAAGAAGGACATGTATTCAAGTCAATGGTGAGGAGATGTCCTCAATTTCTTGGGTTACTCAAGCCATAAGGGTTACATATTCCTCAAGAGGTTTCAACAACTTTACTATATCCTCAGATGATTGAGATTGGCAAGGGATTTGAAGGTGATCATCATTCTTCTATCATTTGGCTATCAACTAGGGTTTTGGTCAAAGTCAGTTTGTGACTGACTTCTTGAGAAAAACTTATTTCCATGGTCTTATATATGTCTCAAAGGATTCATGAGTGAATTATTGGTCATTGGATGTAATCAGAAGAAGCTCAACTGATCAAGAGGAAAAAGGAATTGACTATGTAGAACAAAAGTCAATTGTGCAATCAAAAAGTCAACTCTTGACTTTTTAAGGTCAAACTTGTGTCTCATGAGTCAAATATGGAACATTATTGATATTTGTCCAAGTGGAATCACAAGAATCAAGAAAATCAAGAGAATTATCAAAATTGTCTAATTTGGGAATTAAGGTTTTATGGAAACTTACTATTTTTGGCAAGTTTTCTGTTAATAATCAGTTGTCTTCATGGTCAGTTTTCCCTATGACCAAGGTTTCAAATCAAGTTGGCCTTAACATGAAAGTTTTTCTCTTTTCTTCAAGCTTTAAGTAGATACCAAGTTTGTTGCATTTGGAGCATCATGGTTCAAGTTGTGATCATTTTAAGAAGGTTATTTCAAATCCATCAAATGTTCAACACTTAAAAAAATTTCTAAGTGTTTCAAGTTAGCATTTTCAAGCAAGTTCATGGCAATTTTAAGGTGTGTTAGAGGCTTCATTTAAAAATACTCTCAACATGAAAAATGTTCCTTGATCTTCCCTCTTTCCATTGGTACCAAGTTTATGTGTTTTGGTTGAGAACACATCAAGTTATAGTCATGCGAAGTTGACTGCATGACCATATATTAAGCTTGACATGAAAACATGCATCAATTGAATTTTACACATTTTCGTCCAAATGATCAAGTATGTTGCATTTGCATCACACATACCATTCTGAACTTTCCTTAAATGGCCCAAACAAAGCAATTTCCATGCACACTTTTGTTCCCATGCATTTGGCAAAAGAAGAAATGTTCAAGTCTGTAAACTTGCTGATTTTGTTCTCCCTCACGTTCTAGCCTTCTCAGGATTTCTCCACCTCATTCTTGTTCTCCAAAATGCACCAAGCATGCCATTAAAACATCACAAAATGCAGCTTACCACCTCATTTTTATTTTGCACATAAACTTCCAATCATGCCCCTCAATGATTTTCCAACCTTGGGTAGCACTTTACCTCACTCTGCACACTCTATATAAGTCCCTCATGACCCGATTTCACACACATATGCCATTGAAGAGAGAGAAACTGGATCTGCATATTGAAGCCTGCAAGCATTTTTCTCCATTTGAAGCTCTTCCCTATTCATTTCTCCTACTTCTTTACTCTTATTTGAAGATCGTAAAGCATTGTTGGTAGGGTGTCTCAAGCTCAAACAAGGACAAGAGGTAGTGGACCTTCTTTACTAGGTAAGTTTCTCCTCTCTTCATCTTCATCATTATGGATCTACACATGCCATGAATAGCTTGCATATATTGTATATAGTTGGTTTAACATGATAGTTCTGCTTGATGGTTTGGATGCTGGATGTTTGAGTTGCTGAAACATTTTGAAAATAGTGCGTTTGCTTGAATTTCGTGTGAGCTTTCTCCATGATTAATCAATCCTTTTAAGATTTGCTTGACATGGTTGTGTTCTACTCTTTAAGATCTGCATTTCTTCTCTGTATTTCGTTTAATTTCATGGGTTGTGGATGAAGTTATATGCATGTGAAGTTGCTGGGTAGAGATTGCATGAAGCTAGGGTTAGTGTCTTGCATGCCTTTGGATCGAGGTTGAAGATGATGCATCGTGCATTGTGATTGGTTGGCTTATGTTTTTGTCTTTTTTGACTTAAATGAATGTTACCGGTTGATACATGTTCACATGATTATTTTGTTTAATTTAAATGTCACGCTCCTTAAAACCCGAATAATTGGAATTGGGTCATTGGGCTTACAAGCTTCGCTTCTCCCACCTCCTAGTTTTGGGTCCATTGCATGTTTTAACTATTTTCCAGTTCATTCCATATTTTACTCATGCACCCCATTTATTCCTTTGATTTTATTTTAATTATATTTGTTCTATTGTCTTTTCTAAATTTATTTTAATACTTCTGAAACTCCAAAAATTCTCTAAAAATACATGATTATATTATAGCATGTTATTTAATTTTATATTTTTTTAATTTTATTTTTATAATTTTTTTAATATTTTATTTTAATTATATCATAAAATATGTTTGGTTTGACCTAGTTTTTGAATCAGGGTTTAATTCTTGATGCTTTCTTTTGATTTTTAATCTCCACTTTTGCACATACTTAGGCACATGTATGTAGGGAATTTAAGTTTTATTTTGTTGATTTAATCATTCATTTTGGTCCATTTTTGAATTTGTTCTTGATGCTTAACTTGTATGATCATTGATGGATTGCAATGCTTGATGATTGATGCCATATTGAACTTGTTCTTGAGCCAATCTTTTGGGAACTTTTAGATACCTATATGCTTAGGGTTTAAGTGTGTATTTGAAGTCTTTTGATGTCAAATTGATGCATGTATATTGTGTTTTTATGATCCTTGATTTCATGTTTATTTGTTGAGATACTTGTGGACAATTGTTGATGTTTGGGTGGCTTCTTGACCACACTCTTAGTTACATGTTAGGACACTTGTGAGTTGATGAATTCTTGATGCTTTGTTATTTTTTTCAATTATTTTTTTGAGCTTCCTAAACATTTCTCTTGTGTGATTACAAGGCATGCCTATTTATTTGGCCTTTGCTTTGCTTTGCTTGTTTTTTTAGAGAATGCACTTGTGCAACCATTTAGGATTTGTTGTCCTCTCTTGTCCTTGATTGAGATACCATGAGTCAGAGCCCCTTTACTCATTTTTATAGTTCATCCCATGCCTTATTGTTTGTATTCACAGTTGAGTTTTACTCGTGATGGTTGTTTCCATTTAAAGGCATGCTTAGGTTTTACCATACTCACCTTTTGTTTCCCTCTTTGAGTGTGGTTTGATGTGATACATTAGTGATAATCATAGGTCTCTCATATATGAATTCCATGTTTAATCTATTGACTTCTCTTGTCTAATTGTCATGTGCTCATCCTTCTTTGTTAAGAATTGTTGACTTCTCTTGTTGACTTGAATGAATGTTTGCTTACTTGAAAACTTATGCCTTTGAATTCAATTCTTGTTTGAATATTTTTATGCCATAAATACATGTTTAAGTTGATTATCTTGTTCATGTTTGTCTCTTATTTAGTCATCATGTCCCTTCTCTTTTGCCTTTGTTTGTTAGCACCAAGATTGGAGGACTAGTTTCCAATTAGGGTTGTTTGTGACCTTATCTTTGTGCATGATTGTGACATTTCTTTTCCAATCATGATTGATTTATGATAATGCATTTATTTTTCCGTAGTTTCTTACTTGTATGTCATCCCATCTTCTTCATTTCAGTCACCTTCTTATACCATGCTAAGTTAATCACTTCACACCTTTAGCCTTGTGTGCTAGCTTGCTTAAGTGCCTACTTTATTTGGGGTTTTATAATGCCAAAACCTCTTGTATATGGCCCTTATGGATTTTATTAACATGCCTAAGTGTTTACTTTGATGTAAAATTACTGTCGCATGAATGTTTGATAACATGCTCTTTTGGTTGGTTAACCTTTGTTTGTGAGCTTTGTTTCCTTGCTTATTCAAGTAGAATAGTTCTTAGGTTAGGAGATGTTCATCTCTTGCATGCCTGACTATTTATATTTATGGTTTGAGGTGTGATTATTCAATTGTCATCTTTCCTTCTACCTTGTTTCTTGCTTTGGTGTTCACCTAATTGCATTTTCTTTCTTCCTTGATGATTGCTTGTTTAAGTAGGTATTGCTTTAGGTATCTTACTTAAGTGCCTATGTGTGATTAAGTGTTTACTTCTCAATTGATGTGTGATTGTCTAATTTCCATCTTTTCTCTTATCTTTCCTCGATAACATGAATACTACTTTTTTAAGTTCTCTTTGTGTTATTTATGGTTTTGGCTTATAACTTGCTTAGGTGTTTACCTAGTTGCACATTCTTTCATTGATACTTGATTGATTAAGTAGGTATGAATTAAGTACTCTGTTTAGATGCCTGATTGTTGAGTAGGTGTTTACCTATTATATGTTCATGTGATGTTTGCTTGCTTTCATTACCTTGTTTAAGTGTTTGATTGCATACTCCCATAGGATCCTTTAGTTCTTTCTTGGTAAAGATTGAACTAAGTAGACCTTAGGATTGGAATCCATATGTGAAAACATTAGGTAGGATTTCCCTTGATCCTAACTTCCGGTCTTCATTGCATGACAACAAGTAGGATTGAAATCCCCATTTTGTTAGTCTTGCTCTCTTTTGCATCCATTCTAAAACTAAAATGTTTTTCTTAATCAAATTCAAAAACATTCTAATAATATTGAAACTCTTTCATAATTAAGAGAGAAATACACAGATATCCCCACCTTCTGAGGGACCTGTAAGACCCCAATTTTGACCCTAAGATCCCTCATGCTATCTCACAATTTACATTAGCTTTGGGATCACACCTAGCATCTTCATTACCCCTCATTCATTGGGTTTGTATTGGGAGAGGTCACCAAGAACATTTTATTGTATTATACTTTGTTTTTCTCTGTTTACTAACCAAAATACCAAAAATATGTCAATGTGTAGTTTACTTCTTTTATAGGAAGTGTGTGTGTTCACCTATGCCTCATCAAGCTCATATCTAGGGTTTGAGACCCTCAATGCAAGGAGACTAATCAAGAGATGGTTCAAATTGGCTCTATACATCATATATGGATCCCCATGATCTCCATTTATCATTTTGATCAAGAATTCATCAAGAGTTTGATGCTTGTTTGTCTTGGAAGCCCTAATTCACCTAGGTATCTTGTGTGACTTCCTCAGCAAGTTTCCTCATCATCTAATCAAATATTTCAAAGGATACTTAATATTACATCATCTTATGCATATGTGGTCCTCCATGAGTCCAACAGATCAAGAAAACTTCAAGTTTGCAAGTTGGTTCATGGTGGTTAACCAGAGAAAGTCAACTAGTCAAAACTGGGGTTCCCTAGACCCTATCTCCTACAATATTTGTCATATGAAATTTATTCACAGAGAAAACTTACTACTTATGACATTCCAAACAACTTTCATGTTGAGGTCAAGAGCTAGTTTTTCTTGGAAAGTCATTTTTTATGGTGAAAGATTTAAGGTCATTTTTTCTGAACCCTAGTTAGGAGGTCAACTTCTAAGGACCATAAATTTCTAAATTTTTATGCGATTAAAGCCTTTCAAGTTTCATGATAAAATTCAAGATGTCCTCTCTAACTTTTATTCTTTTAAGAAATTCAAATTCAACTTGAAAATGCATGTTCCAAGAGGAAACATTATAGGTCACTTTGGGCCATTACCATTGAACAAGAGATTTTCCTCAACTTCTAAAATGCATAACTCCTTCATGCCAAATCCAAATGAGGTCAAATTTATGACCAATTGAAGAGGTTTGAAATATTTCATTTATGTTTGATTTTCCAAATTTCCACCTCAAAATTCATCATGATCCAAGCTTCAAATGGAAACGTGTTCAACATGAAAGTTGTTTCCCTTGATCTCACCTTTACAAAAAGTCCAAGATCATCTCATTTGGCCAAGAATTGGATGACTTGCACATGGCATCTCTTCAAGACTCCATTTGGATGAATCTCATGTTCACATTCCAATTTCCATTGCATGATTACATGACACACTTTCAACATTGCACATGATGAAATTTGGATCTGATTACATCATTTCATGGGCCTATCACACGCCCATGCAACCATACAAGAGTGAATTTCTATTTTTGGCATATTAAATGAAGTGTGTGGAAAGCAAATGAATAACCTATAAATAAGACCCCTCATGCTCAGAATTATGGAGACCTTGCCCAAGCTTTGAACTTGCAATCCTAACCCTCACCATTAAATGACAAACTTGAAGGTTTTCAATTGAAAATAAATTTTTAGTTTCAATTCAATTTTGAAGTAGAAACTCTAAGAATCCAAACATTTCCTTGATCCAATTCAACTTCCGCAAGCTTCTGAAGTCGAGCCAAGGCCAATTGGAAGCAAGATCAAGCAAGATTCATGCCCTTGAAGGTGAATTTTCAGAAACTTCATCTCTTCGATTCTCTCTCAATTCTTCACTATTCTCTTTGATTTTTGGTTGGTTGAAGTCCTACTAATGTAGGGAACAAGATTGAGTTGCTTTGAGGTCAAATCGAAGCAACTCAGTTCATGATCCTCAAAATTCAAATCCCTGTATCTTTTTATATACTTGGAATTGGAGAAAATTGAAGCCAGATTTAAGGTCCTGGGCATTTTCTCTTTGAAATAGTATCCTTTTTTTTCATTTTCCATTAAGATGAAGTTGGACCAGGCCGATTGAGGTCACTAGAGAAGATGACCGGAGCCCTAGCTCCGATAGTGTGTTGGCACACCTCCTAGCCATCTGATCATGTTTGAACATTTTAATCTTGACCTCTGGTTTGAATTACCACGCGTACATCACTTTGACTCGTGTCCACCATGGAAAGCACGCGTGTGGCCATTAGATTTTCCACCTCAATTAATGAGGGAGATCTGATGGCCCATGTTTTTTCTATTTTTTTTTTTTTGAATTTTCATTTAATCCTTTTATTTTGTTTAATTCATATTAATTTCAGTTTTAATCCAAAAAAGTGGGACTTTCACCAAAAATATTTAAATATTTTTCTCTTTCGTATTCCGAATTAAAATTTTTTTTTGGATTAATTTTGATATTTTCATTAATTAAATGTTTTTTTGCATATTTTTAATTGTTTAAAAGTACTTCTGACATTTTAAAAATAGTGAAAATTTTCTTCTAAGGTCCTTTGACCATGTTTGACCTAGGATAAATCCCTTGGCCATTTATTTGGTGTTTTAAAGGGATTTTAGGTTTTGACCAAACAAAAATGTCTTTGAATTCATTTTTAATTGATTAAATGTTCAAAAATATTGTTGTGCCATTTTTCTGGATTTGTGATGGTTGACTTTCTGTTTGGGCCTTGGTCAAGGATCATTGGATTTAGGGAATTGATGATCTGTACATTTCATCTTCCAAAATGAATGGATGGTTTTGATTTGATAAAAATCCTCTCTTAGTCAATTTGTGTTTCTATCTCCCCCCCCCTTTCATCTTCATCCCTATTCTTTCCCATTCCCTCATTTGACAAATGAAATCCCTAATGTGTTAAGGCTAATTGGTTCATCAAGGACCTTGTGTCAGATGAACCAATACAAGTATGATTGAGATAGGTCCCTCCCTCTTGATCTTTTCTTTTAGTGTGTGGTATGTTTTAGGAGTTTGGTTCTTCATACCAAATCTCTAACATGCATTAACACCTAAATTTTTATTGCCCGACCTTAGATAATTATGACTTCTACACAAGTCCAATTAGGATTGCTTAACATAGAGCTAAATTTGACCCTAATGGCATAACATTCTAGTATGTGAGATTGTAAGTATCCCATTCTTCATGGTATTGTATGGAGACTTGACATGTTTTCTTTTCATGAGAGCTAGTGGCATACTTGTTGAATTATCCAAGTTGGAGCCTTTCTCCTGGAAGATGTCTTGGTTTAAGGATTCATACTTGTGAAAGAATGGTTGAGTGTTCTCCAAAGAATGACTTAATCAATAAAAAAATACCACTAACCTTTACTAACCTTTGACTAACATTTGACTAATTCTCATTAATATTGCTTTAATTTCAAGTCATTTACTTTATGCAATTTAAATTTCAGTCATTTATCATTCATTTCCATTTACGTTTCATTTAACTTGTTTATGTTTATGTCATTTTCACTTTGCTCATTTGAGCCATATCTTGTGATTGTATATATTTGTTTGTGTGTTTTGGTTTTGTTTGTGTTATTAAGACCTTAAAATACTTAATAACAACAAAAGACCCTAAAAAATTTCTGGTAGACTGTTGATCTTGATATGAACTCTTGGACTAGAATTAGGCAACATTCCCTATGCAAAAAGGACTTGGCCAATGCCAACATGTTGAGACCAAGCTATTGTGAACTAAGCCTTCATCTGATGCAAGCCTTGGATCTTGTTTGAATTCATCTGCTACTCTGTCTTTATGCTAATTATTATTTTGACCTTGTGTCTGATGTTTTACTTTGAGTTGATCAAGGAATATTTCATTTGATACATGGAAAGACAATGAAGTCTGCTAGCTTCTGGGATTGCGTTCTTGGATGTGGCTATCGTTATTTGATGCCTTGATCTTCATAATGTCTAGATATTGCTAATTCATCTTTGATTATTGCTTGATTCAAAGTCCAAAGGGAAATTGGGTTTTCTATCTGACGTTCATGTCTGTTGGATTGCATCTCATTGGTCAGATCTTTTCAACTCTTAACTTTTAAATTTGTGCTTACGATAACCTCTTCATCTCCTCCCACTTCTTAAATTTCAAAATCTCCCCCCCCCCCCCCCTTTTCAAAAACTTCTTTGCTTGTGATTTTAAACTTATACTTTAATTAATGATTAGAAACTTTGGCCTTATGCCATTGAATTTTTAAATCTTTTCTTAATCAAATTTGTAGATAAACTAAATCATATTTACTTAAAATTTCAAAAAAAGACAAAAAGAACTAACAAACCCATTCAAATTTTTGGGACATTTGTCCCCTTTTCTTATTAAAATTTTGTTAAAAGCAATTCCCCAATTTCTTTGAAATTTATACCACGAACTACGAGGTTTTGGTCCCTCATTTTTATGTTGGTATGTAGGCACAAGTCCGAAGGTCTTGTCAAACAGACAAAAATATAATCAATGAATTCTTTTATCATCCCCACACTCTATTTTTATCAAACATTGTTTTATACCAAACACATATGCAAACATAAAAAGGGCTCCCTAGGAGTACCTAGGACACTTTGGGTGCTAACACCTTCCCTCTGTGTAACCAACCCCCTTACCTATAATCTCTGGCATTTTATTAGTTTTGATTTGAAAACTTCTTATCTTTGGGTTTTATTCTTACTTTTCCATTTTCCTTTGGAAACACTAAAAGCGCGTTGGTGACTCTGGTTTTATTGACGTCAAGTTTATCCATAGCTTGATGGTCATGAATTTACCGCTATAGAAATTAAGTGGTGAATCTGCTGGGGAGTAGTTCTCAGTGGGTTTATCCTACTTTTTATGTGTATATATTTGTATATTTGATGTTTGTATACTTGATTGTGTGATATAATCTGTCTATTATGCTTGGTGATCTTTGAGTGGTGAGATAAGTTCTAACCCGAACTTGAGTGCAGTTAAGATAGGAGGATAGTATAGTCATGTTCAACTTGTTTGGAGTAGTCCTTAACAAGTTGGCTTGAGACCCATCTACTCAGTGAGAAAAACAAGAAAGGGGGGGTTTGAATTGTTTTAGAAAATAAAAGCTTTTTCAAAAGTAAGAACACACAGAATTTTATATTGGTTCGCTTATAACACAAAGCTACTCCAGTCCAACCGCCGAAGGTGATTTCGCCTTCAAAAAGGACTTAATCCACTAATCTTGAAAGATTAATACAACCAAACGTCTAAGAGAGTGCTTCTAAGAGTAAGCAAATATTACAGCAGAATAAACAAACAAGTGTTTTCATGTATGAGCAGCAGCTCATGAAAAACTAAGAGAGAATGTAAAGAATTTTCTGTGCGTTGTTGTGTGTCTCTCACTGAAGTAGGTTGTCCTTTATATAGTGGTGAAAGGACCGTTGGAGTGATGACAGAATATTGGCCTTTGATGAGCATTCAATGTCATTACTTCTGTGTTTCTTGCCATAACCAATTTGTCTCCCTGAATAACTTCTTTCCATTTGAAGAAATTCTTTCCGTTGCTCTTTCTGGATTTAGAGAATCTTCGTCAGAGTCTTTGTTATCTCGGAGTTTCTGTGTCAGAAGGAGATTGCGTTGAGGTTACATCAGAGCTTCTAAGAGTACTGGTCTTCTAGATCATCAGAACTAAGTCCAGTGGATGTTCAGAGCTTTTGGTTCTTTCTACTGTCTTGTTTTGCTCAGAATCAGAACTTCTAGAGCACACTTCTTCTTCAGATGCTTCTGATCTTCTAGTATTTTGTTTCTGATCAGAGTTTGTATCTGATTAAGCGATCAGATTCCTTTGTTGCTGTTCAGAGTTCTGCACACTTAGAGAATTTTCGTTAGGGTGCCATTTTTGGTTTCATCCTTTGTTATCATCAAAATCCTGGAATTATATTGTAGAACACATTTTGTTTTTACAATCTCCCCCTTTTTGATGATGACAAAACAATCTTAATTAAGAGATGAAACATTTAGAGATAAGAATATTTAGATCAAATAGACGTGAGCTCCCCCTGAGATAAGTCTGGGAGTTCAAAAGTTCTTACCGGAGCTTCCATGATATGATGTTTCTAGATACTCTTCTGCAAATTTCTAAGTCAAAAAGGATTAGAACCATTTAAAACAATGTTTGCAGAGTACTGAAAGGATTTAGATATGTTTTCATCAGAGCTGTTTTTAGTTCTCCCCCTTTTTGTCAGAATCAAAAAGACTTAGATAAATGAAGGAAAGACAAATATATATATATTCAGATAGAAAACACAACCAGCAGAAAGCGAGAACAAACACAATAGAAAGCAACAAGCAAATCAAAAGGAATCCTAGGTGCCTAGGGGTTTGGAGGTGAAGGCATCTTCTGAAGCAGCTGGGTCAGCAGATTCTGAATGTTGACATTAACTGAATCCTGTTGATCCAATCTGGCTCGGACTTCTTTCTACTCCTTCTGAAGATCTTCAAGTGTCTTGAGAACCAGAGGGACAAAGGTGGAAGACTCCCCCTGAGTCAGAGCATCCAGTTCTACCCTGTTGGCAGATTCTTCAGCACGACGAGCTTCAGCTTCAGCAGCGGCTTTAGCTTCAGCTTCCTTAATTTGTTGCATTTCCTCTTGTTGTTGAGCATCCATGAATGTTGTTGAAAGCTGGGATGAAGATGAAGAATGCTGCAGGAATTCCTTGAGAGAGTTGAGCTTGTAGAGGTTTAAGAGTGCGTGAGAGTGAAAAGTGTGCAATGTGTGAAATGAATGTGTTTAAATACCTAAATTAGGGCGCATGCAAAACGACACACAAAATAGAGTTTAGCACAAAAACCAAGTCAGCACGTTTAGAGGGAAAATGATTACAGATCATTAATGATGTCTAATCCCAACAACCAGTACACTGCTCGAGGAGATCTCAAGAGACTATTCCTTGATTTCTGCCAGACAGTTGTCTAGAAGTTCCAAGGTCAGACGCAAGGTACTCCACGTGTTTGCTTTATCTGATCTTCAGGAATACCAAGGGATTGGTTCCTGGAGATTTCTAACTCAGATAACTTCTAACTTGGTAGGAGTATCCGAGTCAGAGGCAGAATCCAT
Source organism: Lathyrus oleraceus (assembly GCF_024323335.1). NCBI lineage: Eukaryota > Viridiplantae > Streptophyta > Magnoliopsida > Fabales > Fabaceae > Lathyrus > Lathyrus oleraceus. The sequence goes on along the minus strand of NC_066582.1, from coordinate 267,295,758 downwards.
TGTGTTTACATCAGAATCTCATTTTATAAACTCAGAGGCACATATTATTCAGGGCAATTTTGAATGTTCAGATTCTTTAAGATGAAGAGGAATCTATCTTCAGCTAAGGGTTTAGTAAAGATGTCAGCCCATTGATGATCAGTATCAATGAATTTCAATGTTACTACCCCTTTCTGAACATAGTCTCTGATAAGATGATGTTTTATTTCTATGTGCTTAGATCTGGAGTGTAAAATAGGATTCTTGCTTAAACAAATGGCAGCAGTATTATCACAGAAGATAGGGATGTTACTCTCAAAGATTTGCAGATCCTCTAATTGATTCTTCATCCAGAGCATCTGAGTAGTGCACAGAGATGCTGAGATGTATTCCGCTTCTGCAGTAGACAAGGCTATGGTTGATTGTCTTTTGCTGGCCCAGGATATCAGATTCTTTCCCAAGAGCTGACAATTTCCAGATGTAGTTTTTCATTCCATTCTGTCTCCTGTGTAATCTGCATCACAAAAACCAGATAGTCTATACTATAATGTTTTCTCATACATCAGGCCCAGGTTAGGAGTTCCTTTCAGATATCTGAGAATTCTCTTAACTGCTGTTAAGTGAGATCCTCTAGGATCTGATTGAAATCTGGCACATAGACAAACACTAAATAGAATATCAGGACGAGTAGCAGTCAGATAGAGAAGGGAGCCTATCATACCACGATAGAGCTTCTGACAAACCTTTTGACTGACTTCTTCTTTTTCAAGAATGCAGGTTGGATGCATGGGTGTCTTTGCAGGTTTGCATTCAGCCATTTCAAATTTCTTCAAAATGTCTTTTATGTATTTACTTTGATGAACGTACGTGACTTCTGAAGTTTGATTGATTTGAATTCCTAGAAATAACTTTAGTTCTTGCATTAAGCTCATTTCAAATTCTTCCTGCATTAGCTCAGAGAATTCTTGACTTACAGAGGCGTTAGCTGAACCAAATATGATATCATCAACGTATATCTGGCATATCATGAGATCATTATTAATGTTTTTACAGAAGAGTGTGGAGTCAACTTTTCCTCTAGTAAAATCATGTTCCAGAAGAAAATTACTTAATCGGTCATACCAAGCTCTGGGAGCTTGTTTTAATCCATATAAAGATTTCTTAAGTTTAAAAACATGTTCTGGACACTTTGAATTTTCAAAACCTGGAGGTTGGTTGACATACACTTCTTCTGATATATAACCATTAAGGAATGCGCTCTTGACATCCATTCGATACAATTTGATAGAATGATTTATAGCGAATGATACAAGTAAGCGAATAGATTCTAACCTGGCGACTGGGGCAAAGGTTTCATTATAGTCAATACATTCTTGTTGACTGTAACCTTGAGCCACCAGTCGAGCTTTGTTTCTGACAACTTCTCCTTTCTCATTTAGCTTGTTTCTGAACACCCATCTGGTTCCGATAATGTGAGTGCCTCTGGGCGTAGGAACAAGATCCCAGATGTTGTTCTTTGTGAATTAATCTAGCTCTTCTTGCATGGCTAGAACCCAGTCGTTATCTTAAAGTGCCTCATCACAGGAAGTAGGCTCGATCAGAGATACTAGTCCCAGAGGAGTTTCTTCAGGAGTCTTGAAGGTAGACCTAGTTCGGATAGGTTCGTCCTTATTTCCCAGAATCAACTCTTCAGATATGTTGAGGCGACTTTTAGCTTTCTTTGGGATTGCTGGGGAGTTAGTTCCTTCTGAAGTTTGAATGGCAGTTGCTTCTGGAGCTTTAATATTCTCGTCAGAACCTGCAAGAGTGATCTCCAGATCTGCAAGTTTCTCAACTAGCTTTGACTTTTCAGGGTCAAGCTTATCATCAAATCAGGCATGAATTGATTCTTCCACAATTTTGGTTTCTGTATTGTATACTCTGTAGCCTTTAGAGCGTTCTGAGTATCCTAACATAATACCTTTTTGTGCTTTGGAATCAAACTTGTTCAGATGTTCTTCAGTATTTAAAATAAAATAGGAACATCCAAAAGGATGAAAATAAGAAATGTTTGGTTTTCTTCCTTTACACAGTTCATAGGGAGTCTTCTCCAGAATAGGTCTTATGGAGATTCTATTCTGAATGTAACACGCTGTATTTACAGCTTCGGCCCAAAAGTGCTTAGCCACATTTGTTTCATTGATCATGGTTTTGGCCATCTCTTGGAGTGTCCTATTCTTCCTCTCTACAACTCCATTTTGTTGTGGAGTTCTAGAGAAGGAGAAATCATGGGATATTCCATTAGAGTCAAATAATTCCTCAAAAAATTTATTTTCAAATTCCCCACCATGATCACTTCTGACTCTGATGATTTTAGAGTCAAATTCATTTTGCACTTTGGAACAGAAGCTAGTGAATACGGAGTGAGACTCACTCTTGTGCTTTAAGAATTTTACCCATGTCCAGCGACTGAAATCATCAACAATGACTAGTCCATATTTCTTTCCATTGACTGATGTTGTTTTCACAGGACCAAATAAATCAATGTGAAGAAGTTCCAGAGGCTTAGAGGTAGAAACAATATTTTTCTTTTTGAAAGATGTTTTTGAAAATTTTCCTTTCTGACATGCTTCACACAGAGCATCTGAAGAAAACTTCAGCTTAGGTAGACCTCTGACTAACTCGAGTTTATTTAGCTGAGATAATTTTCTCAAGCTAATGTGGCCCAAGCGTTTATGCCATACCCATTGCTCTTCGTGAACAGACATCAGACATTTCACATTTTGTTCTTTTAAATCAGAAAGATTTATTTTATAGATATTGTTTTTCCTTTTGCCAATGAATAGGACAAAACCATTGTTTTGATATATGGCTTTACATGTTTTTTGATTAAAGATTACATCATATCCGTTATCACTTAATTGACTTATTGATAACAGATTATGCATTAATCCTTCTACATATAACACATCAGATATAGAGGGAAGAGTACCATTACCAATAGTTCCGGAGCCTCTGATCCTTCCTTTCTGGTCTCCTCCGAAGCCTATGAATCCAACATCTTTAAGTTCCAGGCTTTGGAACATAGACTTTCTTCCCGTCATGTGTCGCGAGCATCCAGAGTCCAGGTACCATGACTGGTGTTTTAACTCTGCTGCATAAGATATCTGCAACATAAACAATCTTATCCTTTGGTACCCAGAGTCTTTTGGGTCCTTTGTGATTAGTTTTTCCAGAGTTTCTTAACACTTTGGGTTTTCTAGCATTATTAAATTGTTGCTCTTGTGTATGTGTATAGTGATATGAAAGTGGAGATTTATGTTGGTCATTAGTAGAAGTTTTATCTTCACTAGGATCATACCCAATTCCTCTTCTATTGTTCTGACTGACTCCATAAATCATGGATGCCATTATACTCCTCCCTATCCCATTTTTCAGAAACTTTTGAAAAGATTTTTCATATTTATAAATTATTGTGTTTGAAGTTTGTGGAGCTTGAGATAACGCTTCTTCAAGTTTTGAGCAATTTTTCTTTGTTTCATCTCTTTCTAATGTCAAAGTTCTGTTTTCATCTTTTAGTTCTAAAATTGTTATCTCAAGTTTGCCACATTCTTCTAATGTTTCTTCAAGAATGCCTTTTATAGCTGTAAATTTTTGTTTGAGTTTCTGATATGAGCTGAGAGTTTCAGACAGGCATGATTCTAGGTCAGATCGAGAGAGTTCAGAAAATACCTCTTCTGATTCAGATTCTTCATCTGAAGTGTTCTTGGATGTGGTAGCCATGAGTGCCACATTAGCCTGTTCATCAGAGTCTGATTCTGATGAGTCAGATTCGCTGTCATCCCAGGTAGCCATCAGTCCCTTTTTGGTTCTGAGGGAATTTTTCTTGAAGTTCTCTTTTCTGGAAGTGTCTTTCTTTAACTTGGGACATTCGGTTTTGTAGTGACCTGTTTCTTTACATTCATAACACGTAATATCTTTGTTAGATTTACCTTTTGAGGTTAATTTTGATCGGTCCCCTCTAGGTCTTGGTCTCCTGAAGTTATTATTCCTCTTTCTCCAGAGTTGTTTTACTCTTTTGGTCAGAAGGGATAATTCTTCCTCATCGTCAGAATCTTCTTGTTCAGAGTCATCAGCGTCTTCTGTTTCGGCCTGGAAGGCTTTGTTTCTGTCAGACTTGCGCCTTTCAGATCTGGACTTTAATGCTACAGACTTGATTTTCTTCTGAGGCTCATCTTCCTCAAGTTCTATCTCATGACTTCTGAGTGAACTGACAAGCTCTTCAAGGCTGATGTTGTTCAGATCCTTTGATAGCTTTAAGGTTGTGACCATGGGTCTCCACTTCTTTGGCAAGCTTATGACTATCTTTTTGACATGGTCTGTAGTTGTGTATCCTTTGTCTAGCACTTTGAGACCTGCAATAAGAGTTTGGAATCTAGAAAACATTACCTCTACAGCTTCATCATCCTCCATTTTGAAGGCTTCGTATTTCTGGATTAGAGCCAGAGCCTTTGTTTCTTTGACCTGAGAGTTTCCTTCATGAGTCATCCTTAGGGAGTCGAGTATATCTTTAGCTGTTTCCCTGTTGGTGATTTTTTCATACTCATTGTAGGATATGGCATTGAGAAGTATCGTTCTGGCTTTGTGATGATTTTTGAATTCGCGCTTCTGATCATCAATCATTTTACTTATGGGAACGACAACTCCAACATCTCTAACAGGAGGTGTGTATCCAACTGTGACAATGTCCCAGAGATCAGCATCATAGCCCAGAAAGAAACTTTCAATTCTATCTTTCCAGTAATCGAATTTCTCTCCATCAAAGACTGGAGGCTTAGCGTTGTAGCTGTCTCTTTCATTGGTGTTGGCCATAGTTTTTCTCGTTCTGGATTTCTCTACAGTGTTAAGTGTTCAATTAGAAAATCAATAACAGAGTCGAAGCTCTGATACCAACTGAAGGTGAGAAAAACAAGAAAGGGGGGTTTGAATTGTTTTAGAAAATAAAAGCTTTTTCAAAAGTAAGAACACACAAAATTTTATATTGGTTCGCTTATAACACAAAGCTACTCCAGTCCACCCGGCCAAGGTGATTTCGCCTTCAAATAGGACTTAATCCACTAATCTTGAAAGATTAATACAACCAAACGTCTAAGAGAGTGATCTCTTAGTCCTCCCAAGTATACAAACTACGCAGAGTCACTTGAGGAACAAAAGCAATTTAGCAAAAATAGATTTGTAATCGAGAGTGCTTCTAAGAGTAAGCAAATATTACAGCAGAATAAACAAGCAAGTGTTTTCACGTATGAGCAGCAGCTCGTGAAAAACTAAGAGAGAATGCAAAGAATTTTTTGTGCGTTGTTGTGTCTCTCTCACTAAAGTAGGTTGTCCTTTATATAGTGGTGAAAGGACCGTTGGAGTGATGACAGAATATTGGCCTTTGATGAGCATTCAATGTCATTACTTCTGTGTTTCTTGCCATAACCAATTTGTCTCCCTGAATAACTTCTTTCTAAAAATACCTTCTTTCCATTTGAAGAAATTCTTTCCGTTACTCTTTCTGGATTTGGAGAATCTTCGTCAGAGTCTTTGTTATCTCGGAGTTTCTATGTCAGAAGGAGATTGCGTTGAGGTTACATCAGAGCTTCTAAGAGTACTGGTCTTCTAGATCATCAGAACTAAGTCCAGTGGATGTTCAGAGCTTCTGGTTCTTTCTACTGTCTTGTTTTGCTCAGAATCAGAACTTCTAGAGCGCACTTCTTCTCAGATGCTTATGATCTTCTAGTACTTTGTTTCTGATCAGATTTTGTATCTGATAAAACGATCAGATTCCTTTGTTGTTGTTTAGAGTCCTGCACACTTAGAGAATTTTCGTTAGGGTGCCATTTTTGGTTTCATCCTTTGTTATCATCAAAATCCTGGAATTATATTGTAGAACACATTTTGTTTTTACACATTTGTCCCCTTTTCTTATTAAAATTTTGTTAAAAGCAATTCACCAATTTCTTTGAAATTTATACCACGAACTACGAGGTTTTGGTCCCTCATTTTTATGTTGGTATGTAGGCACAAGTCCGAAGGTCTTGTCAAACACACAAAAATATAATCATTGAATTCTTTTATCATCCCCACACTCTATTTTTATCAAACATTGTTTTATACCAAACACATATGCAAACATAAAAAGGGCTCCCTAGGAGTACCTAGGACACTTTGGGTGCTAACACCTTCCCTCTGTGTATCCAACCCCCTTACCTATAATCTCTGGCATTTTATTAGTTTTGATTTGAAATCTTCTTATCTTTGGGTTTTATTCTTTCTTTTCCATTTTCCTTTGGAAACACTAAAAGCGCGTTGGTGACTCTGGTTTTATTGACGTCAAGTTTATCCATAGCTTGATGGTCATGAATTTACCTCTATAGAAATTAAGTGGTGAATCTGCTGGGGAGTAGTTCTCAGTGGGTTTAGCCTACTTTTTATGTGTATATATTTGTATATTTGATGTTTGTATACTTGATTGTGTGATATAATCTGTCTATTATGCTTGGTGATCTTTGAGTGGTGAGATAAGTTCTAACCCAAACTTGAGTGCATTTAAGATAGGAGGATAGTATAGTCATGTTCAACTTGTTTGCAGTAGTCCTTAACAAGTTGGCTTGAGACCCATCTACTCAGTGGAGACCCTTTTGGAGTTACTAATGTCACACAAGTTATTTATGGTTAGGCATTACTTTCTTTGATTTGGGGTTTGAGAAGCTGAGGACCGTGGAACATTTAACCCAACTTAGCCTATTTAGGATGTATTGTGGAGACTGTTCAGATGTAGACCTGATAACAGTTGTTACGCGATACTACACTCAAACGAGTTTATCTTGAGAATATTATGGGTTGATGATTCAGTCATCCTAACCTATAATATCCGATAGATGGGATTAAGACTCTGGGAACTTTTTAGAACATGATCTACATGTTTTTATCCTTAGTACACTCCTTTGGGATGGTTCTTAACCTGACTCCATGCTCGTGACTCACAACAAACCCTTTGATTATTGGTTGATCCGATCAAGTCTTGTCAATATCAATGGAACTTGAGTGTTGATAAGGTGAAAATCATAATCCACCAAAATGGATGATTGATCTTGATGATGACTTGATCCATCCCTTGAACTTTGCTTGTGTTTTCCTTGTGTGTGATCCCTTGTGTGTGATTGTTGCATTCATGCATACATGTGCATCATGACATTCATCATAGAAAATAAATTTCAAGGAACTGAGGTCTTGTTTGCAAATAATTTAAGACCATGGATTGTGGACGAAGGAACACTAAGAAGTACAGTTTCAGATGTCCTGACTTGAAAGAGTTAAGGAAGTTGTCATCCCTTGTACTAGATACCTAGTACTTCAAGCAACGTCATGGGATGCTTTTGTCTGCATTATCTGCTGATTTGGTTGAAGGACTTCTAAGTGTTTTGGTTCAGCTCTATGATCATCTTTACTGATGCTTCATTTTTCCTGACTATCAGCTTGTACCCACGTTAGAAGAGTATGTTCATCTCTTAGGTATACTCGTATCTGACAAAGTACCTTTTAGTGGATTGGAGGAGATTCCCATATCTCATATCATAGCCGAAGCTCATCATCTGAAGAAATCTGAGATTAATGCTCATTTGGTGAAGAGAGGAGGTATTCTTGGTTTGACTTCTGAGTTCCTCATTGGTAAAGCTAATATCTTTGCTCAAGCCGGTAGTATGGGTGCTTTTGAAGCCATCTTTGTATTGCTCATATATGGTTTAGCCTTGTTTCCTAACATTGACGATTTTGTTGATGTTAATGCCATTAGGATCTTCTTGATTGGGAATCTTGTTCCTACTCTGTTGGGTGACATGTATTTCTCTTTGCATTTGAGGAATTCCAAAGGTGGTGTGACTATTGTGTGTTAGGTTCCTCTTCTGTACAAGTGGTTTATTTCGCACTTGCCTCAGGCCCCTACTTTCTTGGAGAACAAGCAATGTCTATGGTGGTCTTAGAGACTTATGTCTCTCACTAATGATGATATTGTTTGGTATGATTCTGCATTGAGTAGCTTGAATATTATTGACAGTTGTGGTGAATTCTATAATGTGCCTCTCATTGGTGCACAAGAAGGTCTTTTCTATCAAGAGGGTAAAGATCCCCAACATTTGAAGCAAAGGATGGTACATGCTTGGCATAATGTGCATAGGAATGGAAGACTCGATCTTGGTCCGTGCAACTCTATAGCTTTGGAAGCTTACACTATTTGTGTGAAGAACAGAGCTATGGAGCTGAAGATGTCGTATGCTTGTGAAATACCTATGTATTTGGTTGTGGCTGAGACATTAACTCTCCCTAACCAAGATGTAAAGGAGATGGAAGATGAACTCACCAAGATGAAGCAAGAGAAAGAGATGTTGGAAGATCAGTTCCATGCTTTAAAAAGAAAGCATGAAGAGTTGCAACTTGAGTCGAAATACAAAGATATATTTATTGAGATTCTTGAAGACCGAGCAGTGAAGATACAGAGAGAGCCAGAGGGTCTATCTTCCTCTAGTATGCCTCAGTCTTCCGGTGCTTGGAAGAAGATTATTGATCAGCTAGATCTTACGAAGGCTCAGATGAAGACATCCTTTGAGTCTGAGATTCGTCGCATCCGAAGGAAGCGCGCACCTCTAAGACCCCAATTTTGACCCTAAGATCCCTAATGCTATCTCATCATTTGCATTGGCTTTGGGATCACACATTGGCATCATCCTTACCCCTCATTCATTAGGTTTGCATTGAGAGAGATCACCAACCACATTTGATTGTATCATACTTTATTTTTCTTTGTTTACTAACCAAAATACCAAAAATATGTCAATATATAGTTTGTTGCTTTTATAGGTAGTGTGTGCATCCACCAATGCCTCATCAAGCTCTTACCTAGGGTTTGGGACCCTCAATGCAAGGAGACTAATCAAGATATGGTTCACAATGACTATAAAAATCATATATGGATCCCCATGGTCTTCACATATCATTTTAATCAAGAGAACATCAATATTTTGAAGCTTGTTTGCCTTGGAAGCCCTAATTTATCTGGGTATCTTGTGTGATTTCCTCAGCAAGTTTCTTCACCATTTGATCAAATATTTCAAGGGATACTTCATATTAAATCATATTACATATATATGATCCTCCATGAGTCCAAAATATCAAGAGAATGTCAAGTTTTCAAGTTGGTTCATGGTGGTTGACCAGAGAAAGTCAATTGGTCTAAACTAGGGTTCCCTAGACCCTATCTCCTACAATTTTTATCATATGAAAATGATTCAAAGAGATAAGTTACTCCTTATGACATTCCAAACAAATTTCATGTTGAAATCCATAGCTAGTTTTTCTTGGAAAGCCATTTTTTTATGGTGAACGATTATAGGTTATTTTGTCTGAACCCTAGTTAGAAGGGTCAACTTCCAAAGACCATAACTTGCTCAAGTTTTATGAGATGAAATCCATTAAAGTTTCACGATCAAATTCAAGATGTCCTATTAAACTTTTATGTTTGTAATAAGTTCCAATTCAACTTGAAAATGCATGTGCCAAGAGGAAACATTATAGGTCATTTTGGTCCATTACCATTGAACAAGTGATTTTCCTCAACTTTTAAAATGCATAACTCCTTCATGCAAAATCTAAATTAGGTCCAATTTGTGACCAAATTGAAAAGGTTTGAAAGTGCTACAACTTTGTTCAATTAACTTTTTCCATTTGAAGTCCATAACAAAAGTTATTCAAGGTGGAAGAAGTGAACATTTAACTTGGTACTTAGAAAATTTTCAAATATGTTTGATTTTCCAACTTCCACCTTAAAATTCATTATGATTCAAACTTCAAATGGAAAAATGTTCAACACAAAAGTTGTTCCCCTTGATCTCACCTTTATAAAAAGTCCAAGATCATCCAATTTGGATTAAAATTGTCGGACTTGCACATGGGTGTAATGCATGACCCCATTTGGAAAGATTTGTGACCAATTTTCATTTCAACATTGCATGGTCCCTTGATTTCGTTTCAGCATCATTTCGAATTAAGTTTGGACCCTTTGACATCATTGATTAGGCTTTGTACACGCCCATGCAAGCATGCATGAGGTCATTACTATTTTTGGATTGTGAATTGAAGTGTGCAAAAAGCATTAAGCAAGCCTATAAATGCAAGTGCCTTGAGCTCAGAAATGGATCCCTCTTGCCCAAGCTTCATCCCCATACTCTCCCAAACCCAATTGAAAGGATAAACTTGAAGATTTCTTGAGAAATCTAATTTCAATTCTCATTCTGTTTTTGAATTAAAACTCCAAGAGTCCAAGCTTTTTAACCATCTAAATTATCTTCTGCAAGCTTCTGAAGACAAGCCAAGGACAATTAGAAGTAAGACCAAGCAAGGTTGAATCTCATTCGAAGGTGATTTTTTAGAATTTTCATCTCTTCGATTCTTTCTTAATTCTTCACTATTCTTTGTGATTTTTGGTTGGTTGAAGTCCTACCAATGTAAGCAACAAGATTGAGTTGCTTTGAGGTCAAATCGAAGCAACTCAGTTCATGATCCTCAAAATTCAAATCCTTGTATCTCTTGATATACTTGGAATTGGAGAAAATTGAGGCCAGATTCGAGCTCCTGGGCATTTTTTCTTTGAATTCAATCCTTGTTTTTCATTTCCATGATGGTTGGTGGTGAACCAGTCCGGTGAGATCCACCGGAGAAGAAGACCAGCGCCCTAACTCCGGTGATGTGTTGGCAATGTCCTGAACCATCAGATCTTCTTCCCATGTTCTAATCCTGGCCTTCGCTTCTGATAACCACGCGTGTACACGCGTTGACTGTGGTACATAATGGAGCGCGTGTTTTGGCCATCAGATATGCCACCTCAATTAATGAGGGAGATCTGATGGCCCTTGTGTTTTTGAATTTCCTTTTAATTTCTGATTTTATGTTTAATTGCTTTATTTTGTTTAATTCATAATATTTTCATTTTTAATCTAAAAAATATGGGACTTTCACCAAAAAATATTTAAATATTTTCCCTTTCATTTTATGAATTAAAATCATATTTTGGATTTATTTTGATATTTTTCATGAATTAAATGTTTTTGTGCATATTTTTAATTGTTTAGAAATATTTCTGACTTTTCAAAAATCATGAAATATTTGGTCTAAGTTCCTTTGACCTTGTTTGATCTAGGATAAATATCTTGGCCATTTATTTGGTGTTTTGAAGAGATTTTACGTTTTGACCAAATTAAATTGTATTTTAATTCATTTTTGAATTGATTTTTAATTGATTAAATATGTAAAAATTATGTTGAGCCATTTTTATGGTCTTGTGATGTTTGACTACTTGTTGGGGCCTTGGTCAAGGTTGATTTGACTTTTGTTGGATTAGAATCATTGGATTTAGGGGATTGATGAAATGTACATTTCATCTCCCAAAATGAATGAATGATTTCAATTTGATAAAATTCCTCCCATGATAAATTTTTGTTTCTCTCACTCCCCTCCCTCTTTATCTTCATCCCTATTCTTTCCCATTCCTTTCATTGACCAATGAAATCTCAAATATCCTAAGGCTAATTAGTTCATCAATGACGTTGTGTCAGATAAACCAATACAAGTATGGATGAGATAAGTCCTTCCCTCTTGATCTTTTCTTTTAGTGTGTGGTATGTTTTAGGAGTCTGGTTCATTATACCAAATCTCTAACATACATTAACACCTAAATACTCATTTCCTGACCTCAGATTATTGTGACTTCTACATAAGTCCAATTACAATTGCTTAACATAGAGCTAAAGTTTACCTTAAAGGCATAGCATTCTAGTAAAGTGGGATTGTAAGTCTCTCATCCTTCATGGTATTGTGTGTAAACTTGGCATTTTTCCTTCCTATGGAAGATGTCTTGGTTCAAGGATCCATGCTTATGAATATATGGTTGAGTGTTCTCCAAAGGATGACTTAATCAATTAAAACACAAAACACCACTAACACTTAACTAACATTTGACTATCTCTTATTAATATTGCTTTACTTTTCAAGTCATTTACTTTATGAAATTTAATTTTTAGTCATTTATCATTCATTACAGGTAAGACACTCTAGGTGCTAGCACCTTTCCTCTGTGTAACCAAACCCATGCCAAAGATTACATGTAAGACACTTTGTGTTTGACTTGAAAAGTAAAGAAATATTAATAAGAGTTAGTCAAATATTAGTTAAGTGTTAGTGGTGTTTTGATTTTGAATTGGTTAAGTCAGTCTTTGGAGAACACTCAACCTTCCATTCACAAGCATGGATCCTTGAACCAAGACATCTTCCATAGGAAGGAAAAATGTCAAGTTTCTATACAATACCATGAAAGATGGGAGACTTACAATCCCACTTACTAGAATGATATGCCTTTAGGGTCAATTGTAATTGTAATTGTAATTGGACTTATCTCATACTTTAGGCATATCATTCTAGTAAGTGGGATTGTAAGTCTCTCATCCTTCATGGTATTGTGTAGAAACTTGACCTTTTTCCTTCCTATGGAAGATGTCTTGGTTCAAGGATCCATGCTTGTGAATGGAAGGTTGAGTGTTCTCCAAAGGATGACTTAACCAATTCAAAATGTTAGTGGTGTTTTGCATTTTAATTGATTAAGTCATCCTTTGGAGAACACTCAACCATATATTCATAAGCATGGATCCTTGAACCAAGACATCTTCCATAGGAAGGAAAAATTCCAAGTTTACACACAATACCATGAAGGATGAGAGACTTACAATCCCACTTACTAGAATGATATGCCTTTAGGGTAAACTTTAGCTCTATGTTAAGCAATTGTAATTGGACTTATGTAGAAGTCACAATAATCTGAGGTCAGGAAATGAATATTTAGGTGTTAATTCATGTTAGAGATTTGGTATAATGAACTAGACTCCTAAAACATACCACACACTAAAAGAAAAGATCAAGAGGGAAGGACCTATCTCATCCATACTTGTATTGGTTCATCTGACACAAGGTCATGTATGAACCAATTAGTCTTAGGATATTTGAGATTTCATTGGTCAATGAAAGGAATGGGAAAGAATAGGGATGAAGATGAAAAGGGAGGGGAGTGAGAGCAACACAAATTGGTCATGGGAGGAATTTTATCAAATTAAAATCATTCATTCATTTTGAGAGATGAAATGTACACTTTATCAATCCCCTAAATCCAACGATTTTAATCCAACAAAATTCAAATCAACATTGACCAAGGCCCAAACAAATAGTCAAACATCCCAAGACCATAAAAATGGATCAACATAATTTTTACACATTTAATCAATTTAAAAATCAATTAAAATACAATTTAGTTTGGTCAAAACCTAAAATCTCTTCAAAACACCAAATCATTGGACAAGATATTTATCCTAGGTCAAACAAGGTCAAAGGAACTTAGACAAAAAATTTCATGATTTTTGAAAAGTTAGAAGTATTTTTAAACAATTAAAAATATGCACAAAAACATTTAATTCATGAAAAATATCAAAATTAATCCAAAAAATAATTTTAATTCATAAAATGAAAGTGGAAAATATTTAAAGATTTTTGGTGAAAGTCCCATATTTTTTGGATTAAAAATGAAATTATTATGAATAAACAAAATAAAGCAATTAAACATAAAATCAGAAATTAAAAGGAAATTCAAAAAACCAAGGGCCGTCAGATCTCCCTCATTAATTGAGGTGACATATATAATGGCCAAAATGCACGCTCTATCATGTACCACTGTCAACGCGTGTACCCGCGTGGTAATCAGAAGCGAAGGCAAGGATTATAACACGGGGAGAAGATCTGATGGTTCAGGACATTGTCAACACATCACCGGAGCTTGGGCTTCGGTCTTCTTCTCCGGTGGATATCATAGGACTGGTCCACCACCAACCACCATGGAAATGAAACACAAGGACATGGATTCAAAGAAAAAAATCCTCAGGAGCTCGAATCTGGCCTCAATTTTCTCCAATTCCAAGTATATCAAGAGATACAGGGATTTGAATTTTGTGGATCATGAACTGAGTTGCTTCGATTTGACCTCAAAGCAACTCAATCTTGTTGCTTACATTGGTAGGACTTCGGCCAACCAAAAATCACAAAGAATAGAGAGAGAATCGAAGAGATGAAAATTATGAAAAATCACCTTCGAATGAGCTTCAACCTTGCTTGGTCTTGCTTCCAATTGTCTTTGGCTTGGCTTCAGAAGCTTGCAGAAGATGATTTAGATGGTTAAAAAGCTTGGACTTTTGGAGTTTCAATTCAAAAATAGAATAAGAATTGAAACTCGATTTCTCAAGAAATCTTCAAGTTTATCCTTTCAATTGGGTTTGGGAGAGGATGGGAACGAAGCTTGGGCAAGAGGGATCCATTTCTGAGCTCAAGGCAGTTGTATTTATAGGCTTGCTCAATGCTTTTTGCACACTTCAATTCAAAATTAAAAAATAGTAATGACCTCATGCATGCTTGCATGGGCATGTACAAAGCCCAACCAATGATGTCAAAGGGTCCAAACTTAATTCCAAATGATGCTGAAACGAAATCAAGGGACCATGCAATGTTGAAATGAAAATTGGTCACAAATATTTCCAAATGGGGCCATGCATTACACCCATGCGCAAGTCCCTCAATTTTAATCCAAATTGGATTATCTATGACTTTTTGGAAATGTGAGATCAAGGGGAACAACTTTAATGTTGAACACTTTTACATTTAAAGCTTGGATCATGATGAAATTTGAGGTCGAATTTTGTTAAATCAAACAAATCTGAAAATTTTCTAAGTACCAAGTTAAATGTTCACTTCTTCCACCTTGAATATCTTTTGTTATGGACTTCAAATGGAAAGAGTTCCTTCACCAAAGTTGTAGCACCTTCAAACCTCTTCAATTTTGTCACAAATTGGACCTCATTTAGATTTTGTATGAAGGAGTTATGCATTTTAGAAGTTGATGAAAATCACTTGTTCAATGGTAATGGACCAAAATGACCTATAATGTTTCCTCTTGGCATATGCATTTGAAAGTTGAATTAGAAGTTATTCAAAACATAAAAGTTGAATAGGAAATATTTAATTTGATCATGAAACATGAATGGATTTCATCTCATAAAATTTGAGCAAGTTATGGTCTTTGGAAGTTGGCCTCCTAACTAGGGTTCAGACAAAATAACCTATAATCTTTCACCATAAAAACATGACTTTCAACGCAAAACTAGCTCTTGACTTGAACATGAAAGTTGTTTGGAATATCATAAGAAGTAGCTTCGCTCTTGGAATCATTTTCATATGACAAATATTGTAAGATATAGGGTCTAGGGAACCCCAGTTTTGACCAGTTGACTTTCTCTGGTCAACCACCATGAACCAACTTGCAAACTTGACATTCTCTTGATATTTTGGACTCATGATGCATATGGTATTAAATGTTAAAATAATATTTGTGGGGAAAATATTTCCACAAAGGAAAAGAATCCGGAGAGATTGAAAGTCCACAGAAGCATAATGCATTCCATAAAGAAAAACTCACTGGGGAGACAGAGACTCTAGGGATAAACTGTTGTGCGTAGGACAGGCTACGACTTAAAATCTGCTGGAGACATGAGGGGAAATTTCCATGAAAATAAATCAATGGAAAGACTCGGTTGGTGATAAGGGAAAATCTGAAGGGTAAACGGGTAAATCATAACAGAACTGAAATACTTGTACCAAAATAGGGGATTAGCGATTTCACTGAGGAAATATGCATTCAAACTCAACTGGGGAAGAATGAACTTTAACACATGAGTACCAGAAGTATATTATCTATTACCGGTTACTGGGTAAAAAGATAATGTACTCTAATAGAGGGACATCCGTTACCGATTTGGGTAAACATATCAAGGATGACTCTTTGAGAGAAAATGAGGTGTATTCGTTACCGGTTACTGGGTAAGAAAAACTTGCTGGGAAAAATATCAAATAGGATTTACAGCTACCAGTTATTGGGTAGAAGACCAAAGAGAGAATATCTGTCACCGGTTAAAGTGGACATATTAAGGATAGACTCAAAGGAAGAATATCCTTCATCGGTTAGGATGAACATATCAAGGATAAACTGTCGGGGAAAATATGAATTATATCTATCAGTTACTGGATAGAATACCAAAAAGAGAATATACATCACCGGTTAAGATGAACATATCAAGGATAGACTCAGCATGGGGAAGCAGGGTTTACAACCACCGGTTACTGGGTAGAAGACCGCAAAGAGGAGAAAATCCATCATCGGTTAAGATGAACATATCAAGGATTAAGTCTCTGGGGAATGAAAAAGGGATTACAACTATCTTTTTACTGGGTAGAAAACCACAAAGGGAGAATATTTGTCATCGGTTAGGATGAACATATCAAGGATAGACTGCCTGGGGAAACGTGAAAATGAATCCACTGGACAACAAAGGAAGTAAATTACAATTTATCGGGTATTGGGCAAAAGTAAAGTACTCAAAAATTGAGAAGAATATTACCAGTTACTGAGTAATAGACTCTTAAGGGACCAAAAGTATATATCTAGGTAAGAGCTAGAAAGAAACGGTCAAACAAAGACTTAACACAATGAGGATATATCTCAAGGGGAGTGGTTCCATCCAGATAATTAACTGGGGAGTAAATTAAAATGATAATCATCCACGAGGGAATAATTCAGTGGGGAATGAGAAAGGTTAAATTCTTTATGCTTAAGGGGATGACACTTTACAATTGAAGGAGGACAGACACACCAAATATGCATGGGGAAATAATATCGCTGTAGCAGAGGATCAGAATAAAGGAAACAAATGCAATAAAATGCATAATGAAATATCTGATGTATGAATATGTATGTATGTTTGATGATTATGCTGACAAAACCATCACAAAGGATACACCAACCGCAACACTCGGCTAATCTCAACAGGATGGAAACACCAACTGGAGAAAAAATGTTGGGTATGAACACAAATAATTTGGCTCTGAATAAATCAATCTTGGTTGGGGAAAGAGAAAAGATATATTGAGGATCCAAGTTGTCAACTTTGCGGGGAATTTTAGGTCAACACCATATTGAATGAGAGACAACCTCACAGGAGACCAAATCAAATACTGCTCAGAATCAACACTACTGTATCTAAAGATGAACTCTATCGGGGAGTACAAGAGATGAAACTCTGCATAGAGGATCTAGGCAAACTGCTGAGGGGGTGAGCCTACAACTCAGTTGGGGTAAAAGTTTGCAAAAACGACCGATCATCGGCTTAACTCTACTGGTGATAAGTGATGAATTATTTGGGAAAAGTCACCAAACCAACTGCTTGGGGAAGACCAACAAAACTTCACATTTCAAGACTTACCTGTTCTTGGACTGCTGTTGATATTCCTTACTGAAATCAATCGCTTTTAAAGTGATTGCTTTTATATTCTTAAGAAAAAATGGTTTTAAATTATTAATTTCTTTCAAAATTATCATCATAAAAATTCAATTTTATTTAGCTGAAATAAATAAGAGTAGAAACAATTGGATAAAAAGTTGAACTTTATTTAATAGGATGATAGTCTGTAAATGACAAGACTCCATGGATCTTTATAAAAGTTGAAAAATGGTAATTTACATGGAAAGGGGATACGTTGAATACAATGATCATTACTCTCCCAATCGAATTCAATATCCATTATGCTCTTGGTTTTGGTTGAGAGTAACGAATCAGAACCAAACGACTTGCTTAAAACTGCCTCCAATGATCAGGACCAACCTAATGCAGTTACTTGCCATAATCTCTAATTTTTCCTAGATTGCCCCACGGTGGGGTACTAAATCTAGAGGGATAAATTTTCTGTGTTATGTCTCTAACTTTTGCCTGGATCGCCCTTTCGAGTTTTCAATCCACCGAGATGCTCATTTTTGCCTAAGTCGCCCTTTCGGATTTTCAACTTAGCGAGCTGTTCTTTTCCTTTTTAGGCGATGTATTTCTTGACTGCATCGACATTCACAAGACGAGCGAACTCTTCACCATCCATAGTTGTAAGAATCAAAGCACCGCCTAAAAAGGCTTTCTTAACAACATATGGGCCTTCATAATTAGGAGTCCATTTTCCCCTAGCACCAGGTTTGAAAGATAAAATCTTTTTGAGCATGAGGTCACCTTCTCTAAACACACGAGGCTTGACTTTCTTATCAAATGCCTTCTTCATTCTCTGTTGATATAACTGACCATGGTACACGACAGTAAATATTTTCTCTTCAATCAAATTGAGTTGATCATATCTGGTTTGGCACCATTCAACTTCAGTCAAGTTGGCTTCCATAAAGACACGCAATGATGGGATCTCAACCTCCGCAGGGAGCACAACTTCCATACTGTAAACAAGAGAGAAAGGGGTTGCCCCTGCTGAAGTGTGAATGAATGTACGGTACCCATGAAAAGCAAATGGGATCATCTCATGCCAATCTTTGTATTTCATAACCATTTTCTGAATGATCTTCTTGATGTTCTTATTCGCAACTTCAATAGCCCCATTCATCTTGGATCTGTAGGGAGAAGAATTATGATGTGCAATCTTGAAGCCTTTACAAAGAGCTTCCACCATATTACTGTTCAAGTTAGATCCATTATCAGTAATGATCTTACTCGGCACACCATAACGACATATAATCTGATTCTTGATAAACCTTACAATAACTTGCTTGGTTACGTTCACATATGATGCTGCTTCAACCCACTTTATGAAGTAATCAATAGCCACCAAAATGAAACGATGTCCATTCGAAGCTTTGGGCTCAATCATGCCAATCATATCAATTCCCCACATGGGTAAGGGCCATGGAGAGGAAATGACATTCAACAGTGTCGGAGGAACATGAATCTTATCTGCATAAATTTGACACTTGTGGCATTTCTTCACAAACTTGTAACAGTCAGATTCCATTGTCAGCCAATAGTAACCTGCTCTCAACATCTTCTTTGCCATAGCATGTCCATTGGAATGAGTGTCAAAGGAACCTTCATGGACTTCAGTAATTAACATGCCTACTTCATGTCTATCCACGCATCTGAGCAAAACCATATCGAAGTTTCTCTTGTAAAGCATATCACCATTCAGGTAGAAGTTGCCGACTAATCTCCTCAAAGTTTTCTTATCTTTCAAAGATGCCCCAGATGGGTAAATTTGACTTTGGAGGAAACATTTGATATCAAAATACCACATCTTTTCATCTTTAGCTTCTTCAACAGCATACACATGAGTTGGCCTATCTAGACGCATCACAGTCAAATTAAGAAGTTCATTCCAAAATTTTACCACGATCATTGAAGCCAATGTTGCAAGAGAATCTGCCATCCGATTTTCATCTCGAGGGATATGATGAAACTCAACCTTTGTAAATAAAGTTGAAATCCTCCTCGCATAGTTTCTATATGGTATCAAATCTGGTTGATTCGTCTCCCATTCACCTTTGATTTGATTAACAATCAAAGCTGAATCTCCATAGACATCAAGATACTTGATTCTGAGATCAATGGCCTCTTCAAGCCCCATAATGCAAGCTTCATACTCATCCATATTATTTGTACACTTGAAAGTTAATCTAGCTGTAAATGGAAAATGAGTGCCTTAAGGAGTAATAATCACTGCCTCAATGCCATTACCATACGAATTAACATTTCCATCAAATACCATGCCCCAACGGGAACCAGGTTCTGGCCATTCTTCAAGCAATGGTTTATCACAATCTTTCATCTTCAAGTATAAAATATCTTCATCAGGAAAACCATATTGCACTGACTAATAGTCTTCAATCGGTTGGTGAGCCAAATGGTCAGCCAAGACACTACCTTTAATCTCTTTTTGAGATCGGTATTCAATATCATACTCAGATAACAACATATGCCAACGGGAAATCCTCCCAGTTAAAGGAGGATTCTCAAAGATGTACTTGATTGGATCCATTTTGGATATCAACCAAGTAGTATGATTCAACATATACTGGCGCAGACGTTTAGCAGCCCAAGGCAATGCATAACAAGTGTTTTCCAGCATAGAATACCGAGTCTCACAGTTGGTGAACTTCTTACCGAGGTAGTAAATTGCATACTCTTTCTTTCCTGTTTTGTCTTGCTGACCCAGAACACAACCCATACTTTCATCAAGCACAGTCAAATACATGATCAAAGGTCTTCCTTCAACAGGCGGAGACAGAATCGGAGGCTAAAGCAGATAGTTTTTGATATTATCAAACGCTTTCTGGAAATCTTCGGTCCAATCACAATACTGATCTTTCTGAAGAAGCTTGAATATAGGCACACATATGGCAGTCATATGCGATATAAATCTTGAGATATAGTTCAAGCGGCCGAGAAAACCTCTGACTTGTTTTTTCAATTTTGGGTGCAGGCGTTTCTTGTATTGCTATGACCTTGGTAGGATCAACTTCAATAGCCTTCTCACTAACAATAAAGCCCAACAACTTACCAGAACGAACACCAAAAGTACACTTATTGGGATTTAAGCGGAGTTTGTACTTCCTCAAACGCTGGAATAGCTTTAACAAATGCTCAACATGTTCTTCTTCATCACTTGATTTAGAAATCATGTCATCAACATAAACTTCAATCTCTTTATGCATCATATCATGAAAAAGAGTGGTCATAGCCCTCTGGTACGTTGCACCAGCATTCTTTAAACCGAAATGCATCACTCTATAACAAAATGTTCCCCAGGGTGTAATGAATGTGGTCTTCTCCATATCTTCAGGTCCCATCTTGATTTGATTATAACCGGAAAATTCATCCATAAACGAAAAGACTTTGAATTTAGCTATATTGTCTACCAACATGTCAATGTGTGGCAGATAAAATCATCTTTCGGACTAGCTTTGTTCAAATCTCTATAATCAACACACATGCGGAATTTTCCATCTTTCTTCGGAACAGGCACAATATTGGCCATCCATTGCGGATACTCGGATGTTACAAGAAAACCAGCATCAATCTATTTTTGTACTTCCTCTTTGATCTTTACTGCCATATTAGGATGAGTTCTTGTCAACTTCTGCTTGACCAACAGGCATTCTGGCTTCAACGGCAATCTATGCTTCACAATCTCAGAATCCAACCCAGACATGTCTTGATAGGACCAAGCAAACACATCAGAATACTCTCGAAGAAGATCAATTAACCCCTTCTTAGCTTCTAGACACAGTTGAGACCCAATCTTGACTTCCTTCACATCATCTTCGAAACCCAAGTTGACTAGCTCAATCTGCTATTCAAACGGCTGGATGAATTTTTCCTCGTGCTCAAATAAACGAGATAACTCATCAGATACTTCTTCATCATCAGTTTCTTCCTCAACTTCAAACACAGGGAAATCAAAGTTTGGAGAGGGAGTATGATCATTGTATTCAATGGGTTTGAGAACCAACCTGCATAATGATTTGATATTTGGATTTTAGAGAAGTGAATTGTGACCAAATATTATGCAGATGGAAGATTATTATTTATTTATGTTTTTTGTGATTACCATTTTCAGAAAATCAAAAAGTAAAAATAAAACATCATAGATGTAGATGAATAAAATTGTATTTTATTGAAGATAATAGAAATGCCCAACAATGTTCACTCCTCCCTTAGGCATAGGAGAAGGATTTTTCTTAAAAATGAAAAACAAATTACTTGGAGCGATGAATAATAGTAGGAACATCAACAACAACCCAATTATTACAAGTCTGGCCCTGCGTCACAAAGTTGGCGCAAGCTTCGTCTTTATTGTCACCATCCTCAACCACAACAACTGAGTGTTGATCATTACCATGAATGAACCCTCCACTCTGGAAACTTGGTTGCAGATATTTAGTTCTAACGTTGAACGTCCCTGGTTAAAATCCCAATCCAGCCATATTCTTGTTCTCAGCAATCTCTATCATTCGGCCCCACTGATCAATGCTGTCAACCTCAATAGCCTTTTGTGCATCCTTTAAAGAAGACATGGTCGCCCCCGTTTTCTTTACTTCATCAACAATAGACAAGGCTTGGAACGGAGTTCCAACCTCATCCTCAACTTCAACATAAGAAAAGGATGATAAATGGCTCACCAAAAGTGCCTTCTCTCCACCAACAATGACAAGTTTTCCGTTCTTCACAAATTTTAGCTTTTGGTGTAGAGTAGACGTTACTACTCCTGCTTCATGAATCCATGGCCTTCCCAATAAACAACTATAGGCCGGGTGGATGTCAATTACTTGGAAAGTAATTCGGAAATCACTCGGACCTATTTTCACTGGAAGGTCCACTTCACCAATGACGATCTTAAGAGAACCATCAAATGCTTTAACAATTACGCCACTGTATCTCATTGGGGCGCCTTGGTAGGAATGTCTGGGTAGAGTTGATTTTGGAAGCATGTTCAAAGACGAAACAATATCGACCAACACATTGGACATACCGTCCTCCTTACAATTCATGGAAATATGGAGTTCCAGATTGTGATTTTTGCGTTCCTCAGGAATATCTTCATCACAAAAAATCAAATTATTGCAAGAAGTAATATTGGAAACTATGTGGTCAAACTGATCCACAGTAACATCATGCTCAACATAAGTCTGCTCGATCACTTTCTACAACGCCTCCTTTGTGCCTCAGAGTTCATCAATGATGACAGCACAAAGATCTTTGACGGGATTTGGAGCAGATGCTCCACCATATTAAACTCACTTCTCTTTATCAATTTTAACACCTCATCATCATCACTAGCCTTTAGTTTGCTGAATTCACCAGACTGACACACTGGAGCACTAATTGGATTCGTTACTAGAATCTTAGCCTTCTTACTTGCGAAAACATCTTCTATTTATTTTGAAAAGACTGGACTGAACACACGACCACTACGGGTCACCTTTGAAATATCAACAATATTCACCACAGAGTATGCTACTAGTAGAGGAACCTCTTGACCATTCTCAACCATTGTGGTGTTGTATTGACATGGCGCATCTTTATCGGATGCATACGGAACATGGCCCGTTAACCGTATAACTAACGGTGATACCGATCTATTAACGTTGTTGCTATTGCTACTATTAAACTGAATATTACCCGCTCAGGGGTCTTGAATACATGCACAATTACATTCATATCATTTATATCTCTTGTCTGACAAATCTGAATAAGTCCTTCATCCATCAACCTCTGAATATCCCTCTTGACAATAACACATCCACGAGGGTTCATACTACATATCACACAACCATCATGGTCATGCTCACAGTCACTGACCAAACAAATATCTTTATGAATTACCACCAAAGATTGTCTGATGTGGAGAACATCATAAACCTTGTACTCACCAGGACAACCATCTACCATGTTGATAGAAGCATTACCATGAGCAGACAATGAAATAGCTTTCGTATTAGGCGCTCTGTCCTCAAAGGACACCATTCAACTCTTCACAAGCTTTTGTACTTCATACTTCAACAGATAACAGTTCTCTATGTCGTGGCCAGGGGCTCCTTGGTGAAAGGCATAACAAAGTTCAAGTTTGAACCACCATGGAAGTGGCTCAAGAATTTGCGGAGGATTTCTGGGTTGAATGAGGTTCTTGAGAACCAAGGATGGATATAATTTTGCATACGACATAGGAATAAGGTCAAAGGAGACCTTATTTCTCTCAAAGCTTTGCTGTTGATTATTATTGTTGTTGTTGGTGGTTCTTTATTGTGGTTGTTGTCGATGTTGTTGTTGCTGAATCAGAACTGATTGGTTATTGGAATTGTTGGAAAAAACTGGAATCACTGAAGAAACTTGATGTTGATTTTGACGAGGTTGAGAACTCTTTCTAACATGAGGCCTCCTCTACCTCCCCACAATTACTGAATTAGTCTCCCCTTCCTTCCTCTTGGAGAAACTACCCTCATACTTCTTGCTAGACGATGCTTCTTCTTTAGACAGACGTCCTTCACATACTCCCTCTTCTAGCCTCATCCCCATATTTACCATTTTGGTAAAGTCATTGGGGGCACTGGAAATCATACGTTCGTAATAAAATAAACTCAACATATTCAGGAAGATCTTCATCATCTCTTTCTCTTCCAATGGTGGACTAATCTAGGCAGCAAATTCCCTCCACCTATGAGCATACTCTTTGAATGTCTCCTTATCTTTCTGAGACATAGACCTCAGCTGGTCTCTATCAGGCGCCATATCAACATTGCATTTATACTTCTTGACAAAGGCCTCTCCAAGTCATTGGACGTACGAATGCTAGCATTATTCAGGCCCATATAGCATCTCAGGGTAGCACCAGTCAAACTGTCTTGGAAGTAGTGAATCAACAACTGATCATTATCAGTTTGAGTTGACATCTTTTTGGCGTACATCACAAGGTGGCTTAGAGGATAAGTGTTTTCCTTATACTTTTCAAAGTCAGGGACCTTGTACTTCATCAGGATCTTCACATTAGGCACTAGGCAGAGCTCAGCAACATTCTTCCCAAACAAGTCCTTTCCTCTCAGAGTCTTTAACTCTTTATGCACCTCGAGTAATTGATCCTTCATTTCGTTCATCTTTTCATACACGTCTGGGTCTTCAAATGGTTCAGAGTGGTAAATGGTATCCTCAACACGAGGCAGAGTATGAACAACCAAAGGTGGCACTGACATGACCGGGCTAGATGCCGGCAGAGAGACAAAAGTGGGTACATACCCTTCAGGCATAAAATTTGGTAGCATTCCCCAAGGGAACCCAGCAGGCATAGAAGGACCGAATTGGCTGGCAGCAACAGGAACGGTTGAGGTAACAACCTCAGAAATAATAATCCTCTTGGGAGGAGTTGCAGGAGTTGGTGAAGTCTGGTTCCGTGTAGCAATGACAGATTCCATCAGTGTTGTCAACCTGGAAATTTCATCCTTTAGCTCTCTGTTCTCTTTCTCTAAATGTTCCATGGTTTTCGGTTGATTAGCGCGAGTGTTGTATCGGTGAGTCAGCTTGGCTGAAGCAAAGAAGAAGAATCGATAATACATCTGGCGGAAGAAAACCTGTTATGCAAATGATGCATGAAATGCAACGTTTTTGTTTGTTTAATTTTCAAGGAACATATGAAGTTTAATTTGCAAGTATTAAATAATAGTAACAATTTGATTGACCATAAAATCTTTTTTTTATTCATAAAATTTTGAAGGATTACACTGAGTACAATTTTAGAAACCAAAAATATAAAATACAAGAGAAAAGGAAACTAAATCATCCTAAGGATCCCTTAGCAACTGTATTAGATGATCTGGCTGTGGACGTGTACTTCCTTCGGATGCGTCGAATCTCGGACTCAAAGGATGTCTTCATCAGAGCTTTCTCAAGGACTAGTTGATCAACAATCTTCTTCCAAGCACTAGAAGGCTGAGGCATATTAGAGGAAGGTAAACCCTCTGGCTCTCTCTATTTCTTCATTGCTCGGTCTTCAAGAAGTTTAATAAGCAAATCCTTGTATTTTGGCTCAAGTTTCAACTCTTCATGCTTTCGGCTCAAAGCATGCAACCGCCCTTCCCACATATCCTTCTCTTGCTTCATCTTGGTGAGTACGTCTTCCAACTCCTCTACATCTTGGTAGGGAGAGTTGACGGCTCAGCCATAACCAAAGACATAGGTCTTTCACAAGCATACGACATCTTCAGCTCCAAAGCTTTCTTCTTCACCCAAGTAGTGTAAGCTTCCAAAGCTACACAGTTGCACGGACCAAGCTCGGATCTTCCTTTCCTATGCACATTATACTAAGCATGTATCATCTTCTGTTTCAAATGTCGGGGGTCTTTACCCTCTTGATAGAAAAGAATTTTTAACTGAATGTTATTAGGTTTGTCTCTCAAGGGGAACCCAAGTTGTCGACGAGCCAAAGCAGGGTTGTAGTTAATTTCTCCTTGTGTACCAATGAGAGGAACATTAGAGAATTCACCATAACTATCAATTATCTCCAAGCTACTTAATGCAGAATCATACCAAACAATATCATCGTTAGTGAGAGACATAAGTCTCTGAGACCACCGTGGACATTGTTTGTTCTCCAAGAAAGCAGGTGTCTGAGGCAAGTGCGAAATAAACCACTTGTATAGAAGAGGAACACAATACACAATAGTCCCACCACCTTTAGAATTCCTTAAATGCAAATAGAAATACATGTCACCCAACAGAGTAGGAACATGATTCCTAATCAAGAAGATTCTAATGGCGTTAACATCAATAAAACCATCAATCTTAGGGAACAAAGCTAGACCATAGGTGAGCAATACAAAGATGGCTTCAAAAGCATCCACACTACCAGCTTGAGCAAAGACAATAGCTTTACCAATGAGGAACTCAGAAGTCAACCCCATAATACCTCCTTTCTTCACCAAATGAGCTTCAATTTCAGATTTCTTCAAATGAAGAGCTTCAACTATGATATTAGATTTGGGAACCTCCTCTAATCCACTAAAAGGTACTTTGTCAGATACGGATAGTCCCAAGATATGTGCGTACTCCTCTAACATAGGCACAAGCTGGTAATCAAGAAAAGTGAAGCACCGATAAAGAGGATCATAGAATTGAACCAAGACACTCAGAAGTCCTTCAATCACATCAGCATATTACACAAACAAAAGCTTCCCATGACGTTTCTTGAAGTCCAAGGGATCTACTATAAAGGATGACAACTTCCTTAGCTCTTTCAAATCAGGACATTTGAAATTGTACTTCTTAGTGTTCCTTCGTCCACAATCCATGGTCTGAAAAATATTTGCAAATAAGGCCTCAGTCCCTTGAATTTTTTTTTCTTCTGTGATGAATGTTATGATGCGCATGTTTGCATGAATGCAACAATCACAAACAAGGGATCACACACAAGGAAAACACAAACAAAGGTCAAAGGATGGATCAAGTCATCATCAAGATCAATCATCCATTTTGGTGGATTATGGTTTTCACCTTATCAACACCGAAGTTCCATTGATATTGACGAGACTTTATCCGATCAACCAAGAATCAAAGGGTTTATTGTGAGTCACGAGCATGAAGTCAGATTAAGAACCATCCCAAAGGAGTGTACTAAGGATAAAAACCTATAGATCATGTTCTAAAAAGTTCCCAGAGTCTTAATCCCATCTATCGGATATTAAAGGTTAGGATGACTGACTCATCAACCCATAATATTCTCAAGAGAAACTCGTCTGAGTGTAGTATCGCGTAACAACTCTTATCAGGTCTACACCTGAACAGTCTCCGCACTACATCCTAAATAGGCCAAGTTGGGTTAAACGTTATACAATCCTTAGTTTCTCGGACCCCAAATCAGAGAAAGTAGAAGGGTCTCAAGCCAACTTGTTAAGGACTACTCCACACAAGTTGAACATGACTATACCATCCTCAGAACTTATCTCACCACTCAGAGATCACCAAGCACAACAGACAAATTACATCACACAAATGAATATACAAATATATACCCATAAAAAGTAGGCTAAACCCACTGAGGACTACTCCCCAGCATAGTCGCCACTTAATTCCTCAGTCTTCCAAGTTTTGGAAGAGGAAGTATGATCGACTCGCCAAGGAGAAAGCAGATATGGTGGCAGCCTATGAGAGGGTGGTGAAGAGGCTTCGCGCATCCTATCTTCCTGTGTCCCGAGCATTAGATGATTGTTTCTAGGGATCCATAGGATGATTATTTTCCTTTCCTCTTGTACATGATTGACAATGATGTACTCCTTTTTCCTGATATTATTTTATGAGATATTTCTATATGCAATGAATGTTAAATAATTCCAAAATTTGCAAATAAAACCCTAAAGTTCCTTTGAAATATAAAAACAAATCATATGCACAAGCATTGCATGCATCATATGCATAAGCAGGTTTTGTTTCCGGTCTCTTGTCCTGTGGTCTAACTCTGTGCTCTTCATTTATTTTGAAGACAAGCTGACTCACCGGTACTACACTAGAGCCAACTCTGCAAGATTGATGGATCAACTAGAGCAAGAGAACCATGAACTCAAGGAGGAAGTGGCTAGATTGAGCGCTTTGATGGAATCATTCTTGGCTGCCCATAGCCAGTTTTCTCCGACGCCTTCAACTCCTCCCCAGAGGACAGTCATCTTAGAGATTGTCTCCTCTACTGTGCCTGCAGCCAGTGCACACTTTGCTCCAACAGCCATGCCAACCGGGTTTCCGTGGGGGGTGCCTCTTAACTTTATGCCTGAGGGTCCTGCTCCAACTTTTGCTTCTATGCCGACATCTAGCCCGGTCCTTGTTGTTCCTCCTCCTGTCGTGCATACCATGCCTAGGGTAGACGACACCATCTATCTTTCTGAGCCGTCTGAAGGCCCATATGTCTATGAGAAGATGGACGCTATGAATGATCAATTTCTTGAGCTTCGCAAGTGTAGCGGTGTATTCGTCGCTATATGATTTATTGATTAAACCATAAGCAATGTATACAATGAATCGAGTCGCCATCGCACTTTTATTTATCCTAAGGACTGGTTAAAAAGCGAACAAAAACCTAAGAAGTTTTACACGTAGAAAACTAATGAAAAAGATCAGAGAGTCTGAGTAAGGGGTAAATTACGCAATGGGAAGGTGTTAGGCACCCATCACGTCCTAGGTACTCCTAGGGAGCCCTTTTCACACTTGTTGTATAAAAAATGTTTATTTGTTTTGACATATTGCGCAAACATGAATGGGATGATAAGAAAAGAATATACAAGTTAGTTATTTTTGTGTTCGAACGGATGAACCCGTTGCCTACGTACCTTCCATCAAAGGTAAGGATCAAAACGCCGTAGTTCGGCTAAAAGATTTCCAAAAATTAGTGAGTTCAATTTTAAAACACAAGCTCTAAGGCTTTTCATTACCAATGGGAGAAAACTCAACCAACATCAACAATCCACCATGCGAGGACGGCTTCAACATACTAGTGAGGGGTTAACCCTATAATAAGTATGGAAGACTTACAACCAACTCACTAAGGATAAGGTAAGATTTACATCAACCACTATGGTAATTAAAACCTACGGCTAATGTATGAAAACATATTAACAATGGACAAAGCCAAAACAATTGAGTGGGTGAAGTTAATTGATTATGATTATTCACAAAGTATGGTCAAGGTATGATTAAGATTGATTCAAAGAAGTGTTATGAAAATTAAGGTTTGAAAAGTCAAGGACTTATGGTCCAAGTTTCTAATTTGAAAAGAGGTGAGAATGTTTGCACAACAAGTCAAAGTTTTTTTTTGAAAGCAAAGCGTGAAAAAGTTTTAGGATAGTTAGGGTATGGATGATGGGATGTAAAACTTCTTAGAAAGGTTCACCTCTTGAAATCATATAGAAGATGATTCAAGTGTGTCCTTAGGAATGAGGCAACAAAGCGAGTAACAATAAAGCAAGGTGATACCGGATGCCATCAATGGTCTTATACCAATCTCACAAACAAAGCGGATGTCGGATACCAATAAATGGGTTTACACCAACCTCCTAAAGTAAAACAAAACTTGGAAGTCAGATGCCAATCTATCTGGACTTATACCAACCTCCAAAGTATGGTCATAGGAATACAAATTCCACATCACAGGGACTTACAATTGCATCCTCTCATACAACAAACAAGAGCAAAGAAGATATGAGTGACCAATGAGGTCTTACACTCTATCCTTCCATATCATGGGAGCAAAAGCCAATCAACATGGTCTTACAATAGTCCTCAATGGGTAAACAAACATAGATCACAAGGATATGCAATAATGATCATATAAGAATTAACAATCAATAATGATGAATGCACAATGGCAAGTAAGCATGTACAAATGCAACAGTCAATCAAGCAAATAAAGTCATTTAGCGCCCACTATAACCAAACAAGGAGGCTCAATCAAAGGGTTTGACTTAAAAAGTCCACTGGAATGGGTGAAAGGCGCTCTTAACCTTGCCATTGAGGGGCTAAGGTGAAGCAGATGAAAGGATATGAGGGGTGTGCCTCATCACTCTTATCTCTGGTCAGAGAGAGTATTGAATATCAGAAGGTGTGGGAGTTCAGAAAGATGGAACTCGCTCCACATTTTATTGACTCGATAGATCTTGGGTTAGGATCTCAATGCTACAACCATGTAATGGGAGCAAGGAGAAGACTCACAGAATAGTGGGAGATAGGCTACATATCTCTTATATCCACCAATTGCCTCAAATGAGGACTTTTCCTGCTTGGGACAAACATAAACAATCACAATCATTGCCTCTTAAGGAGGACTTCAGACAGTTGCCTGGCTAAATAACAAGCCAGGTCTTCCAGACTACATGGAGACAGGAGAGTCTACCTCAATGCAAATGCTATACAAGCAAAGTAATGCAAGTTCTCAAAAGAACTGAGCAACTAAAGGGTACCTGAAATCAATCAAATATAATCAGCATCCCAATCACAAAGTATAAACAACAACATAAGAAGCAACAATGTACAATCAAACAATTTAATATGCATCAAAGCTCAAAGCTTAAGGTTCAAAGCACCCTACAAAACAAGACAAGTTAGTCCACAATAGTCAAATGAAACAACTCAAATATGAATCAACCTCCTTAAGGCATTAGCTTCTTAACCTGAAAAGTCAAAGTCAAACTCAAACATGAGTAACAAGACCACTAGGACAAGCCTAGGGTCCAAAAGAGGGAAAAATCTTAAAACAGCAAGTGAAACATGATCAAAGTCAAGATAAATCACTAAAGAAGAAAGTCTAATTGGTCTCATATCCAAACTATGCACTAATTTCATTTTATGCACAATTTAACTCAAAGTGAGCAAGTATGAACCACAAATGAGTAAACAGCATGGTCACACTCAAACAAATACCAAAACAGCTCAATAAATTCCTCAAAAATTCTATCCTAAACAGAACACATTCAATGAGCTACATATCAATTTTCATGTTATTTGGACAAAGGGAAGTAGGGAAATTAAATTCAACATGTCATGGCATGCAAAAATCAACCTAAACTAGGTCACAAAACAAGTGGCAACTTCAATCAATTGTAAAACAGTGAGATCAAATGCGAAATGGATGGGACCAAAGCCAAATTAAAGCTATACATGTTAGGAAGCACTCCACCAAATTTCATATTCATAGGATAAGGAATGAGCATTTCACAAGACATGTAAGTTTGTCACTCAAGAAACAATCCAAAAATGCTAAACAGCAATCAAAAATCCAAATCAATTAGAAAATGGATCAATTAAATCCACAAAAAATCAGGGTGAAACCTAACATATAAAAGATATCTCATGCAAAAAATCAGATCCATAGGCCTAAGGTAACCATGGAAAAATAAATCATGAAGTCAGCATAGCATAGTGTGACACATATTGTCACACTCAAAAAGATTAAATCCTATCTATCAAACCAGAGATCCAAAAATCACAAATTATACATCAAAATCCCCAGGCATGAGTCAAGAATCATCATATGAAATTTCATTAAATTTGGAGCTAGCATGATTATTTGGTGATTAAAATGGTAAAACATATGAAAATAGCACACATGACCAGAATCAATATACCATTCCAAAATTTTACCAGGCACAACATGAACTATTATGCCTAAAAAATTCTAGAGGAAATTTGGGATCTAACAAAAAAACTCCCAATTAATTTGGACTAATATTGAATAAGATATGAATTTTATAAGTTTTGTTAATATATTGAAATAATTATTTTAATGGAATTATGGATTAATTATATCACGGATGGCATAACTGTAATTACCACACGCCTGGCCCAAAACGGTACAGCTTCATTTATGCGCTGTCACCACGCGATTCGCTTATCCCGGCGGGAAACAAAAGTTTGAAACGGAGCCAAGCCAGCATGGATCAAAAGCAAAATATTTCCAGAAAATATGATGTTCTTCGCGCGTGTTCATCGTTCATCACCTTCAGAATTGGTTATGAGCAATCTTGCACCAAATGACACAAACGACATACCGATCTCTCCGTCTTTCCATGTAGATCAAGGATACGGCCATGAAAATGTCTAAAGATCAATGTACACAGAGATACGATCGAAAGAAGTTTTGATGCATAAACTTTGATTCACAATATCTTGATGATTACTCAATGAAAACGCGTGATTCAAATGCCAATACACTCTACATTCAAAGATCTACTGAATCCATATGGCAATTGCAACAATTGGAAGATTCGAAAAACTCACCTTCTTGAAGCACAGTGTGAAATCCTTGCGTGTATTGCCTTGATTCTTGAAAACAGATGGAGTATGATGCTGGAGGAGGTGAGTGATGAAGAAACTTCAGCTCAAAAGTGCACGGATCAGTGGAAATTTTCAGCTGCCATGGAAGAGTGAAGCTTGGACAGTTGGTGAATCTGCACTATTCTTCGATCAAGCACCAAAACAGCTCTTCCAAATTACCTGCAAATGATGAACACAGCAAAAAATCGCACAAAGATTGGTGGATTCTTGATGAATTGATAAAAAGTTTTTTTGTGAAAAAATGGAGAAAAAGTGAGAGAGTTTTGGAGATTTTGGATCTGATCTGAAAAATGTGATTATTCCCCTGAGTTTCTGTTAGAATTAAGCTTTTATATGTGCTCTTAATCCCAGCTTTAATCATGATTAGCAAAAATTGGTAATTAGCAAAATGAGCTTCTTTGTGCAATTTGGCCTTTTTGCCCTTGGATGATTAGAAGCAATGTAACAGTGATTTTTCACTTTTAACAAGTCACAAATTTCATTTGGAAGCTATTGGAATTGGTCCCATGTCAAAATTCTTTGTACTTTGAAAGTTGGACCATTTTGCCCTTGGTTTTTAATTAGTACACTTGAAAAATGACCTTTTTATGTGAAGGTTTTTGGCAAAATGTGATGATGGATTATGAAAGTACATGTTAAATGGGATTTGCTCAAAGAAGAACCATCCAATTTGGCCATTCCATGCGAAAGTTATGCCACTTTGAATTTAGGCATTTTCTGAAAATGATTTGACCATATCTTGCCAACCACACATGGGAATTGAGTGTTCTTGGACTTTTTGGAATGGTGAGAACAAGATCTTCAATTTTCATGTTGGACAAAATTTGATTTGAAGCTTTTATGACGAAGTAATTTTGAGGAGCATAACTTTCCATTTTGGGCAGGTTAGAATTACAGGTCATTTCCATTTTGGGAAACTTTTTGTCTGACTTCAAATCCTTCAACCTTGATCTTTGAAATGCAAAATGAGGCTCATATGGGCATGAATGAGACATTTCCAACCATCTCACACCTTCAAATTCCTGATTAAATGTACAGTTGACCACAGTTGACCACAGTTGACTTTTCTAGGGTTTTGGTGGACTGGGCCATGTTCTGATGAATTCCAAGCCTTTTTCAATTGAGATATTGGTTCCAAATGATATCACAAGTTATATGAACTCTTTATGAATGATCATGGTGCCCAAATTCTTCAAGAATGGTCACCATCCAGCTCAATGGCTGATTTTGACTGCTTTAACTGATGATTGCTTCAGCTGCAAGTAACATGGTTAGATGACAATATTTTTGTACTTTTTGGTTAGTAAACATATGAAAAGCAATGATATACAAATGCTATACATGCTTGGTGATCAAGAATTCACACTCATAAGGTATCCCACCCACTAGGAGGGAAGCAAAGGCATGCAAAGATCCTTAAGGCTATGATATGATATGATATGATATGAGCCATGAGGGATCTTAGGGCCAAAATTGGGGTCTTACAGCAAGGAATTGAAAACTCTTAGAGGAAAGGATCTCTTCGGCAAGTCTGCTGCCGATCTCTGCTTAGTTCCAAACGTGAAGATTCCTGTGAAATTCAAGGTCCCTGACTTTGAAAAGTACAAAGGAAATACTTGTCCTCTCAGCCACCTGGTCATGTATGCTAGGAAGATGTCTACTCAGACTGATAACGACCAATTGCTCATCCACTACTTTCAGGACAGTTTGTCTGGTGCTGCCCTGAGATGGTACATGGGGCTGGACAGTGCGAACATCCGATCCTTCAATGATCTTGGCGAGGCCTTCGTCAAGCAATACAAGTACAACGTGGATATGGCTCCCGATAGGGATCAACTAAGGGCCATGTACCAAAAGGACAAGGAAACATTCAAAGAGTACGCCCAGAGGTGGTGAGAGGTGGCAGCACAGATCGTGCCTCCGCTAGAAGAGAAGGAAATGACCAATATCTTTCTGAAGACCTTGAGTTCATTCTATTACAAGCGGATGATTGCTAGCGCTCCTTCTGACTTCACCGAGATGGTGAATATGGGGATGCGTCTGGAAGAAGGGGTTAGAGAAGGGTGTCTAACCAAGGAAGAAGGGTCTTCTGCCAAATGTTATGGGGCGTTTGCAAAGAAGAAAGATGGAGACGCACATGCAGTGACCTCCCATATGAAACCTAGAAGACCCTCTGTGAGGAGGAAGACTGTGCGTCCCGCCAGTAACCAGCACCAGGTGGCTCATATAGCACCTGTTTTCAGAGACTATCAACAGAATCAGCAACACGATAACCATCAGCAATCACCTCAGCAATATCAGCAACAACAGCACTGACCGCAACAGCAAGCCTACCAACCTCGAAATAGTAATCAAACCAGCACGAGTTACGAGAGGAAAAGGGTCACCTTTGATCTTATTCCAATGACGTACGCAGAACTATATCCCTCTTTAATAGGGAGGAAGTTGATTACTCCGAGAGACCCACCGGCTACACCTGCTAACCCCTAGTGGTGGTATAAGCCCGAATTGCATTGTGTATACCATTCTGGTGCTCCCGACCACGACGTGGAGAATTGCTATCCTTTGAAGACTAAGGTTCAAGACCTTGTGAGGTGTGGCATTCTATGTTTTGAGGACGTAGGTCCTAACGTGAAGAAGAACCCATTGCCCGAGCATGGGAAATCTGTTAACATGGTCCAGGGCTGCCCTGGCAAATATAAGGTCAAATATGTCAGTCATATCCGACAGTCTATGGTCGAGTTGCACCGTTTGTTGTGTGATTACAGTCACTATGAGCACGATCATGATAGATGTCGAATATGCCTTGTTAACCGATTGGGTTGTCGTCAGGTGCGCAAAGATCTTCAGGAAATGCTGGATGAAGGAGTTATTGAGATTCTTCAGAATAGGAATGTTGACGAAGATGAGCCTGAGGTCAACGTGATTTCCCCAGTATTCCGGATGCCCGAACCTGTTATCATCAAGTACGATGGTAGCAAGCAGAAGGTTTCTCCTTCTCTGATCATTAAGCCTGCCGGTCCAGTACCGTACTCTTCCGAAAAGGCAATTCCCTTTAGTTACAACGATGTTGTTGTAGAAGATGGGAAAGAGGTGCCTTTGCCTTCCTCCTCTATTGTGAACATCGCTGATGTAAGTGGTTTGACCCGTAGCGGTCGCCTGTTTTCAGCACCACCGAAGTCTCAAGCTAATGCTGATTTTGCTGAACGCCCGATGGGGAATGCTGTGAATCTTCCGAATCCGACACTCGCTGTTAATCCCTCCTCTGTACCAAAAGCTCCTACTTCTGTTGGCCCTAGCGGCAATGTGAAAGAAGATTGTGATGAGATGCTGAGGCTCATCAAGAAGAGTGAGTACAATGTTGTAGACCAGCTTCTACAAACGCCATCCAAGATATCTGTGTTATCACTACTTCTGAATTCAGAACCACATAGAGAGGCTCTGCAGAAATTTTTGGATGTGGCATATGTAGATCATGATGTCACTATAGAGCAATTCGATAGCATTGTTGCAAACATTACTGCTTGTAACAATTTGAGTTTCTCTGACTCTGATCTCCCTGAGGAGTGAAGAGACCACAACTTGGCTTTACATATTTCTATGAACTGCAGAGACGACGCCATGTTCAATGTGCTAGTGGACACGGGGTCATCACTAAATGTATTGCCGAAGTCCACTCTTTCAAAACTGTCATATCAAGGGCCTCCCATGAGGCAGAGTGGAGTAGTTGTGAAAGCTTTTGATGGGTCGCGTAAAACTGTGATTGGGGAAGTTGATCTCCCAATCAAAATTGGACCAAGCGATTTCCAGATCACCTTCCAGGTTATGGACATCCACCCATCGTACAATTGTCTCTTAGGCAGACCATGGATTCACGACGCTGGCGCCGTGACATCCACCCTACACTAGGAACTGAAATTTGTGAAGAATAAGAAACTGGTAGTGGTAGGGGGAGAAAAGGCTCTCCTGGTTAGCCATTTGTCTTCCTTCTCATACATATATGCTGAGGATGAAGTTGGAACTCATTTCCAAGCTTTATCTATAGCTGAGCCTGTTGAGAAGAGAACTCCTTCGTTTACTTCCTATAGAGATGCGAAGTTGGCCATTGAGTGTGGTGCAATTGCTGGTCTAGGAAAAATGATTGAGCTAGAAGATAATAAGTCCCGGGCTGGCATTGGTTTTTCTTCTGGGGTCTTCAACGAGAAAGGATTATTCAAGAGTGGAGGTTTCATCCACACTGGTCAGGACGAAGAAGTTGCTGCTGTCTTAGAAGAGGATGCAGAAGATTCGGGCAATTTCATTATCCCTGGAGGGATCTGCAACAATTGGGTCGCTGTGGATGTTCCTACTGTTATCCATAAGTCAACGTAATGATCACTTTGTTTAAAAACCCTTCTCCCATGCTAAAAGGAGAAGTGATGACATTGTTGGCAACATAAATACAATGATATTTTCATTCAATAAATTCATGTTAAATGTTTGTTTTTCCAAATTATTTGCCTAAAACTTTTCATCTGCATAATGATTTGCCTTGCCCAAATTATCATGTTAAAACCCTAAAAACAAAATAAAATCAATCTTTTCATCTGCATAATGATTTGCCTTGTTTGAATTCTAAAGCTTTTCATATCCAAAATCATTATGCAGGTTGATTTCTAGACCCATTGAACATAATGATCCAGCACCATCTCCCAATTTTGAGTTCCCTGTATTTGAGGCGGAAGAAGATGATGTTGAAGAGATTCCTGACGAGATTACCCGTCTACTTGAGCATGAAGAGAAAATCATCCAGCCGCACCTTGAGAATCTGGAAACAGTCAACTTGGGGTCTGAGGATTGTGTGCGAGAAGTGAAGATTGGGGCACTCCTGGAAGAATCTGTTAAGAAGGGGTTGATTGAGTTGCTACGAGAATATGTCGATGTCTTCGCTTGGTCATATGAAGACATGCCTGGTCTAGATACTGATATTGTGCAACATTTCCTGCCTTTGAAGCCTGAGTGTTTGCCTGTGAAGCAGAAACTCAGAATAACTCATCCTGATATGGCAGTGAAGATCAAAGAGGAAGTTCAGAAGCAAATTGATGCGGGGTTTCTGGTGACTTCTACATATCCTCAATGGGTGGCCAATATTGTGTCCGTGCCTAAGAAAGACGGAAAAGTCCGGATGTGTGTGGACTATAGAGACTTGAATAAAGCTAGTCCGAAAGATGATTTCCCTCTACCACATATTGATATGTTGGTAGATAATACAACTAAATTCAAACTCTTCTCATTTATGGATGGATTTTCTGGATATAATCAGATTAAGATGGCACCCGAGGATATGGAGAAGACAACATTCATCACACCTTGGGGAACATTCTGTTATCGAGTGATGCCCTTCGGTTTGAAGAACGCCGGAGCCACGTATCAACGAGCTATGACTACCTTGTTCCACGATATGATGCACAAGGAGATTGAGGTATATGTTGATGATATGATTGCTAAGTCAAGAACGGAAGTTGAACATGTAGAGCACCTGTTGAAGCTTTTTCAGCGTCTGAGGAAGTATAAGCTTCGTCTGAATCCCAACAAGTGTACATTTGGAGTCCGTTCTGGCAAGTTATTGGGCTTTATCATCAGTAAAAGAGGTATTGAGGTTGATCCTGCAAAGGTCAAAGCAATACAAGAGATGCCTGCGCCCAAAACTGAGAAGCAAGTCCGAGGTTTTCTTGGTCGCTTGAATTATATTTCCAGATTCATATCTCACATGACTGCCACATGTGCGCCGATATTCAAGCTCCTCCGGAAAAATCAGTCTCATGATTGGACTGAGGATTGCCATAAAGCCTTCGACAGTATTAAGGAGTACCTGTCTGAGCCTCCGATTCTGTCCCCACCTGTGGAAGGGAGACCCTTGATTATGTATCTGACTGTTCTTTAAGACTCAATGGGTTGTGTCCTTGGTCAGCAAGACGAAGCAGGGAAGAAAGAATATGCTATTTACTACCTAAGTAAGAAGTTCACTGATTGTGAGTCTCGATACTCAATGCTTGAGAAAACATGTTGTGCTTTGGCTTGGGCTGCTAAGCGCTTACGCCAGTATATGATAAATCATACGACTTGGTTGATATCCAGAATGGATCCAATCAAGTACATATTTGAGAAGCCTGCTTTAACTGGGAGGATTGCCCGTTGGCAGATGTTGTTGTCTGAGTATGATATTGAGTATCGAGCTCAAAAAGCTATCAAAGGTAGTATCTTGGCTGACCACCTGGCACATCAGCCGATCGAGGATTATCAGTCAGTTCAGTATGACTTCCCAGATGAGGAGATTCTGTATTTAAAGATGAAAGATTGCGATGAGCCTACACTCGATGAAGGGCCAGAGCCTGGTTCTCGATGGAGTATGGTATTTTATGGCGCTGTAAATCAATATGGAAATGGTATTGGGGCAGTAATCATTACTCCTCAGGGTACACATATTCCTTTTACAGCAAGGCTAACTTTCAAATGCACGAATAATACGGCTGAGTATGAGGCCTGCATTATGGGATTGGAGGAATGCATTGATCTAAGGATCAAGCATCTTGATGTTTACGGTGATTCGGCCCTCGTTGTTAATCAGATTAAGGGTGAATGGGAAACGAATCAGCCTGGTCTTATTCCATATAGGGATTATGTGAGGAGGATTTCAACGTTCTTAACTGAGGTTGACTTTCACCATATTCCTCGAGATGAGAATCGGATGGCAGACGCTCTTGCTACACTTGCTTCAATGATTGTGGTTAAACTCTGGAACGAAGTTCCCAATATCACTGTGATGCGCCTGGACAGACCAGCTCATGTATTTGCGGTCGAAGAAGTAAAAGATAATAAGCCATGGTATTATGATATCAAGTGTTTCCTTCAGAATCAGGTTTACCCGCCTGGGGCATCTGCGAAAGATAGAAAGACTCTGAGGAGATTATTTGGTAGTTTCTACCTCAATGGTGATGTGTTTTACAAGAGAAATTTTGACATGGTCCTACTCAGATGCGTGGATAGACACGAAGTAGACCTGTTAATGACTGAGGTTCATGAGGGTTCATTTGGTACACATTCCAATGGACATGCCATGGCTAGAAAGATGTTGAGAGCAGGCTACTATTGGCTGATAATGGAGTCTGACTGCTGCAGGTATATGAAGAAATGCCACAAGTGTCAGATTTATGCGGATAAGATTCATATTCCTCCAACACTTCTGAATGTGATTTCATCACCATGGCCTTTCTCCATGTGGGGAATTGACATGATTGGCATGATAGAGCCGAAAGCTTCTAACGGACACAGATTCATTCTCGTAGCAATTGATTACTTCACCAAGTGGGTTGAAGCGACATCATATGCAAATGTGACCAGGCAGGTGGTAGTGAAGTTTATCAAGAATCAGCTTATATGCCGCTATGGTGTACCAGATAAGATCATTATCGATAATGGATCTAACTTGAACAACAAAATGATGAAAGAGCTGTGTAGTGAGTTCAAGATTGCGCATCATAATTCTTCTCCCTATAGACCCAAGATGAATGGGGCTGTTGAAGCTGCTAACAAAAATATAAAGAAGATTATCCAGAAGATGGTTGTCACGTACAAGGATTGGCATGAGATGTTGCCATTTGCTTTACATGGATATCGTACATCTGTCCGCACTTCCACAGGGGCAACCCCTTTCTCTCTTGTCTATGGCATGGAAGTCGTACTCCTAGTAGAGGTGGAGATCCCATCAATGAGAGTCTTGATGGAAGCCAAGTTGACTGATGCTGAATGGGTTCCGAGTCGTTATGACCAGCTGAATTTGATTGAAGAGAAGAGATTGACTGTCATGTGCCATGGTCAATTATATCAACAGAGAATGAAGAAAGCTTTTGATAAGAAGGTCAAGCCTCGTGTGTTCCGAGAAGGTGACCTTGTGCTCAAGAAAGTCTTGTCTTTCGCGCCCGATTCTAGGGGCAAGTGGACTCCAAACTATGAAGGTCCATATGTTGTTAAGAGAGCCTTTTCAGGCGGTGCTTTGATACTTACAACTATGGATGGGGAGGATTTCACTCGTCCTGTGAATTCAGACGCAGCCAAGAAATACTTCGCCTAAAAATGAAAAACAGAATAGCTCGCTAAGTTGAAAACCCGAAAGGGCGGCTTAGGCAAAAATGAGCGTCTCGGTGGATTGAAAACCCGAAAGGGCGGTCCAGGCAAACGTTAGAGACATAAAAAATGTATGTATCCTGCTAGATCGAGTACCTCATCCTAGGGCAATCTAGGCAAAAATTAGGGATTTGGCAAGTAACTGCATCCTGACAAGACTTTGTTCTACAATTATCATCCGTCAGAGATTCTCGTTCATTCGTCATCAACTGAAGCTTCAGATACATCGGATTCAGAATTGGTGGAGAAATGGTCATTATGTTCAATGTAGCCCTTTTCCAATATATATCACCAATTTCAAACTTGTAAAGATCTATGGAGTCTTGCCATTTACAGACTACCATTCCATCAAATAAATTTGAGCCTTTATCCAATTATTTGCACTCTTATTTGTTTCTATTCAACAAATGTTTTGCATGCTTTAATTGAGAAAATATCATTGTTTTAAACAAGCAAATTTCTTCATAAATTGTTTTAAAACAAAGTGAACATTCACAGAGACAAAAGGATACTTAAGAGATCCTCAGTGCTCTCCCAAGGGTAGTATGGTCTCCAACAAGGTAAGACATTTGTTCATATTCCTGGCATGACTGTATCCTCGTCCTCCAGAATATTGTTGTGATTTAGCCCACCAAGTGGAGTGCTTGTTGAGGTTATTTACTTCCCTTCCCCTTCGACAGAGCAGTGATCCTTCCTCCTCAGCAGATGTGCTCTCTCTGGAAGATTCGATTCTTGGTGGTTGGCCCCTAGAATCCCTTTATCCCTCGGATAGATTCCCCGATAGAGTTGCTTATGTGGCAGATTCTATTTGCGCATTAAACTCCTTTCCCCAGCTGAGACTGATGATTCATCCCCTGCAGAGATATTGTTGTTTCTGATCCCCGACAAATTGGTCACTCTCTGGTGATTTTGGCTTTCTCTCTTGAGATGTGGTACCGGATGTTTGTGTGCTTACAACCTGGATCCGTTTGTGTTAGATATGTCTGTTTGTCAGCATTCATCAAACATAAATCACGCATATACATGCATAATCTTAACATTCCGATATTCATGTTGCATTCTTTGACATATATCGTTGTTTGTTATCTCCTGATATTTGGCGATACGTATATCCCCTAGCAGATGTATGCATTTGATCTCTCCATATAGAGTCATCCCCATAGGCAGAAAGCGTTTATCCTTTTTTCCATATTCCTCACTGGATATATCCTCGTGGGTGATGGTTATTTCTGTTCCCCCCCAACACATATATTGGGATGGGCTTCCCTATTGAGTTATACCCTTATTAGGACGAGTCTTGATTCAGTATTGCCTCTTTGGTTTGATCCTAAATTGGCTCCTGTGACTGTTTCCTTTTGCTTCCCCGTGGTATAAATGAATAATTGCTCAGTAATTAGTAATCATTCATCTTATCCCGGCGGAACCTGTGGTTTTCTACCCTTATACCGGTAGACGTAAACCCTACTCTCTTTCCCTTTGCAGAGTTAACCTTGTGTTCATCGTAATCGATGATGGTTACTTTTCTGTGGTTTCCTACCCGATATCCAGTAGGTGTAATCCCCTCTATGGTGGTTGTCTTCATCCTATATTCGGTGTTGATATTCCCTCTTTTGCCTGGATAGTTGCCCTAATTATGCGATTTATCCCCAGCGGGTCAGCTCTCGTTTACCCTGTTGTTGGTAACGATTGTTTCTCTCCTGAATTGATCATCATTATATACCTAGTTTCGGTATCCCGATGTCTTTTCTTTTAGGTCGATATATCCTTTATTAATCCAGTAGCCGGTTGTGGATAATCTTCCATGCGAGTATATTTATCTATGCTCTGACGGTAATAAATAGTATATCTCATGCACTCTTCGGTCGAAGCCATTTGTTCTTCCCCAGTTGAGTAAGATTCGTATCCCCTTTGCGGAATTGAATATCCATCCTATAATCGAGTTTTCTTTTAGCCCTCCTTTGGATGATGAGTGTCTTGGGAATATTCCCCATTTCACGCCTTGGTTGGTCACCTATTATATGCCCAGTAACCGGTATCCCTGGTGTTCCTTCCTTTTCTGCTCGCTTTTATGACTTTTGTCCCCTGTGGAGTCAGATTTCCCTGAGTTGAAATATACCTTTTAGGTCTTCCTTATATGTTTTGAAGTTTTGATATCTGTCACCTTTATACCGGTCTTAGATATTCATTTCTTCCTGAGCATGTTGTATCTCTCACCCTTATACCGGTGTTCAGATCACATATCTCGTTGAGCTTATTACCCAGTAATCGGTAATACCTCATCTCGCTGCTTCCCCAGGAGAGTCTTTTTAGACATCCCCAGCAAAGTCCCTTAGTGGATTTATTTTGTCCGGATTCATATCCGAGTATCCTTTGTGGATAGCTCCGTTGTATTGGCACATTCCCCAATACATGCATCTTCGAGTCAGCTCGAGTCTTTCCATTGGTCTTTTCCCTTTGGAATTCTGCTCCCCAAGCTTTGGGTCGTGCCCTGCTCACGCAATTCTTATCCCCATTAGAGTTTCCAAAGTCTCTGTTTCCCTTATGAGTATCCCCCTCATATGGAATTTCACCTTCCTCCTGATCTTTACCTTTGTGGATACATATCCCCACAGAGTGTTACCCTTTTGCATACATACATTTGCATCATGAGGTCTCTTAGGGACCAAAATTCGTCTCTGTGTTATTATTTAAGCCCATTCTACCTCGTCGAGACGAAGATTTTAACCTTCCCTTCTCCGGCTAGAATGACCTTAAATAGGGGCATCTGTAAGACCCCAATTTTGTCCCTAAGATCCCTCATGGCATCATAACATTGCATTTGCATAACCTCAAGGATCTTTAAGCATCTTGGTTCCCCTTGCCTTTGGGTGGGACTCCTTGTGAGTGGTTTGAGATCACCAAGCATGCTTGAATTGTATATCATTGCTTTTCTCATTTTTTTTACTAACCAAAAGCACAAAAATATGTCACTAACATCTTTTGTTTGTAGCTTGAGCAACCACAAGGTCAAAAGCTTCTAGGAGATCATTGGTACAAAGACATTGGTCAAGAGGAGATGAAAGCAAGCATGGTAATGGTTCCCAAGGCTCTCATCCATCAAATATGCCTCCCTAGTATCTCAATTCATCATGATTTGATCAAAGCAAGTCAAAGGGTTTGAGGTTTGTTCCCCAGAGAAGCCCTAATTCATCTGTGCACCACAATGCCTTGCTCAGGAAGCAACCTCAGCCCATGGTCAAATACAATCAAGGGAAGTTCTTTAACTCTTCATTTCATGCATATTTGAACTTATTTGAGTGTCCTAAATCATCAATTCATCAAGATATGAGGTGTGGACTTGAAAAGTTGATCAGTCAATTCATCTGACTATTTTGAAATGTACTGAGACCTAACTTTTTATGTGTTGGTCAAATGGAGATGGTTCCAAAATCAAAAATGTTCTTAAGGACAATAGTAACAACTTTCATGTTCATCAAAATTTGAGTTTAAGCTTGGAAGACCATCTTCCATTCCAATATATTATAGGTCATTTTGACTGAAACCCTAATTTTGGGTCAACTTACCAAGAACATAACTCATTCATTTTTTATGATTTTGAGGTGGGATAAAATGCATTGGAAATCTTAACATGTCTACTTAAAATGTTATGTTGAACAAAATTTCAAAATCTCAAAGAAAATACATGTGATAATGCAAGACATTATAGGTCCTTTTTGACCAAATGCATTAAAAGTCAAAAAAGTCCAACTTCAAGTGCCCATAACTTCTTCATAAAAAATCCAAATGATGCAAACGTTAAGTCCATTTTGATTGTCTTTAAAAGATCTACAACTTTGATGTTGAAGGTCTTTTCATTTGAAGCTTGCATCATCAAAACAGAAGGGCTTGAAAGTTGGCCAATT
The DNA here is from genome assembly GCF_024323335.1 of Lathyrus oleraceus. NCBI lineage: Eukaryota > Viridiplantae > Streptophyta > Magnoliopsida > Fabales > Fabaceae > Lathyrus > Lathyrus oleraceus. The sequence goes on along the minus strand of NC_066582.1, from coordinate 267,251,381 downwards.
TTAGAAACCTTGCCTTGACATGTTTTGCACATCACACTTTAAACTCAAAATTCACAAATTTCCACATTCCAAATAGACTTTTGACCAACATAACATTTGTTCCTCATACAAATACCTTTCCAACCATTACCCATATGCCTATGCTTGGATTTTCTAAATGGTATTTTCGAAGAGGTGAATGATTAGGTTCAATTGTGGAATTCATGTTGAAACCTTGTTGCACAAGCCAATTCAGAACAAATTACACGTCCAAACCCTTGGCATTTGAACTCAGCTTGCATTTGGCATTGCTTTTGGGCCTTGTGCATGGTCATGCAAGCCCATGCAAGTGGTATCCAAATTTATGCACACGGATCATTCCACCCTTTCCTTGCCAATTCAGCTATAAATACATGCTTCATTCCCTCCATTTCAGACAATTTCAACCTGAAATGCTGCAGAATTCATTCCCTAGCCATCACTAAAGAAGCAAGTTTCATTTCTCTTAAAATTTTCAGATCTCGAATTCAACTACATCTGGTTGTATTTATAGATCTAATGCTTCTAGACCTTCACCATACACTCCATTGAACTTCTGTTTTGATAAAGCAAGCAAGGTTTCAAGCTTAAATCACCAGAACTCAAGCTTGAACTCCAACTGGTATTTTCTTCGATTCTCCTAAACCATTGACCTTTTGGCTGTGATTTTGTGTTGGCTGAAGTCCTCTCAATAGAGGCATCATGTTTATGCTTTTGATTTTTGCAATTCATTGAGTTCATGATGAACACCAGAATTTTTAACTTCTGATTTCTCAAATCATAGAGATCTAGAATGAAAATGGATGGTATAGGGATGATGTACATCATCCCAGCTTTCTATTGAGGTATAGATCGCACGTTTTGGTTAAGGTTTTAAATTCTGCAAATTGGCCGGAATCCTGGAGCTCACCGGAGAAGACGGTGGCTCCGTTGGGTTCATTCTCTCCAAATCAAACCCTGGCCATTGGATCCATTTCCCAGATTTAATCTCGTCCCTTACTTGTTATGACTTGTAATTCTTTCTCATGTGCACGCATTGACTTGGATCCATGGTAGGCGCGCGCTTCCTAGCCTCTTGATTTGCCAGCTCAATTAATGAGCTTAGATCAGACGGTCCACGCTTTTTCTAATTTCTATTTTTTTGTTTTATTTTCTTTAATTCCAATTATTTTCAAAAATCAATATCTTCTTCATTTTTAATCCAAAAATGATGGGACCAATTGCATTATTTCCCAAATAAATTCTAGTTTCTATTTCTGATTTTTAATATTTTTTATTTTGTCATTTGATATTTTTTGTGAATTTTCTCTTTTCTGGTTATTTTTAATTCATTTTAAATAGTTTTTGATATTCAAAAAATACAAAAATAATTTCCTAACCTATTTGAATGATGATGGATCTAAGAAAAATATTCTCATCAATTTTTGAATTGATTTGAGATTTATTTGAGATTTTAGTTCAATTAGATTATTTTTATTCATTTTTAATAGATTAAAAATAATTTCTGACTTTTAAAAATGCTGAAATTTTTTGTCAAACTTTGTTTGACCTTGTTGAACTTAGGATAAGTCACTTGGACCTTTCAAGGTTGATTTGAAGTGATTTTGAAGTTTGACCTTTCTTTAATATTTTAATTCAAGTTTATTTTTAATATTAAAAATGCCAAAAAATATTTTATTCTTTTCTTGACTTCCAATCTTCATCTCACTTCTGTTTTTGATTGTTTGACCTTGACTTTCAATGGTATTTGGTCAACATATGAGGATTGGTACATTTTATTCCATTTAATGCATTTTATTTTGTCATTTCCATTCTCCATTATTCATCTCTTTCTTCTTCTTCTTCTTTTTCTTCTTTTTCTTTTTGATCAATGAGTTGAAGGTTGATAAGTTAGCATTGATTATGAGGACTTAACCTTCCTTGATTCAAATCTATTTCATCTTGATCAATTGATCAAGTGAATGGCTTTTCATTAAGGATAGGTTGTCTTCTAAATCATGCAAAAGGCTTAAACCAATACAAGATCATTTCTCTTCTTCTTTTTGGCATGACAAGTTGTTGGGACTTGGTTCACTAATCAAGACTCCTAACTTGTGTTTGTTGCCTACATTATTAGTGACCGGCCTCAGATAGTTGTGACTTCTACATAAGTCCAATTACGATTGCTTAACATAGCGCTAAATTTTCCTTATGGCACACTAACTACTAACACTAACTATTGACAATTAACATTTACTTTATGCAATTTACTCTAATGCAATTTACTATTCTTGCACATATTATTAATTTGTTTTTCTCTTTGCTCACTTGAGTGTTTTGTTTTGATTGTTGTGAACCAAATGCAAAGAAATGGACTTAGTTTCTAGGACTTCCCCTATGCAAAGAAATGGAGAATTGGACTTAGATTCTAGGACTTTCCTTATGCAAAATTGGAGTAAAAAGGATTTTAATGATGAAGATGGATTGGAAGGACCAAATCTCTAAACTCACTCTTGTCCACTCTTGTTTTACTTCATGGAACTTTTGATGTGTGTGCTTTTGTGCTAGGAGTCCCCATTTGAGCTTAATTGGAGAACCATTGCCATGTTCATCTAAAGAAAGAGATGCCAAAGCCATTGAAGGATTCTTAGGAGCATGACCTTGTGATTGATTGCCTGAAATATTTGCTTTGTGGTTGCTTTGTTCCAAAGGAGGGGAGCTACTTGGATCATCAATATGATCTCAAGAAAGGGACTCCTAATGTGGTTCATTTCCTTATCCCTTCTTGTTGTTTTACTTAGGACTTAGCCCTTCTTCTTCTTCTCTCTACTCTAACCCAAGCCAAAACCTTTTGTGCAAACATTTAATCATTGTTTTCAAACATTAGAAACCTAAGCCTTATGCTTTTGATTTTCAAAATTTCTTTTCACAATACTTATTTTGAATTGAACCTTTTAAGTCAACTTTGACCATTTTGTATATACTTCTAATTGGTAAATATAACCCATTCAAATTCCTTTTTTGTGGTTCCAATGGCCACCTTCTTAATCAAACTTTTCATAACCTTTAGCTATTAGGTTTGAGTTATCTTGGTGGTAGATGTAATACTCACCTATATCCTTAGTGATGGACAATGAGTCTTCCATGCTTATTATAGGGTTAACCCCTCACTAGTATGTTGAAGCTATCCTCACATGGTGGATTTATGGTTTGGTTAAGTTTTCCCCCTTTGATAACAAAAGACCTTAAGGCTTTTGGACCAATCAATTCACCGACTCATTTTGAAATTTTTACCCCGAACTACGAGGTTTTGATCCTAATCTTTTTATAAGATGGTACGTAGGCAATGGGTTTATCCATCCAAACACAAAATGTAAATAAACTTGTATATTCTCTCCTCATCTCTTCAATCATGTTTGCACAAACAAAAATTTCACAAAACAACAACCTTTACAACAAATGTGAAAAGGGCTCCCTAGGAGTACCTAGGATGTTTTGGGTGCCTAACACCTTCCCATTGCATAACCAACCCCCTTACCCAGATCTCTGTTTCTTTTACTAGTTTTTGTTAAAAACTATTAGGTTTTTGTTCGCTTTCTAACCATTCCTTTGGATAAATAGAAGTGCGGTGGAGACTCGACTTTGTATGATTTACCTTGGATTTAGTCAATATCTCTAATGGTAACGAATACCCCGCTACAGTTTTGATCCCTTATTTTTTTGTTGGTACGTTGGCACAAGTCTGAAGGTCTTGTCAAACAAAAAAAAATTATCAATTAATTCTTTTCTCATCCCCACATTCTATTTTTCTCAAACATCTTTTATACCAAAAACACATACACATATAAAAAAGAGCTCCCTATGAGTACCTAGGACACTTTGAGTGCTAACACCTTCCCTCTGTGTAACCATCCCCCTTACCTGTAATCTATGGCATTTTATTAGTTTTGATTTAAAAACTTCTTATCATTAGGTTTTGTTCGTACTTTTCCCTTTTCCTTTGGAAACAATAAAAGCGCGGTGACGACTCTGGTCGTATGCCTTTATTTTATGTCATTTACTTTATGCTTTATGTTTAGCATTTCATACCATATTACTTATGATTATGTCATTTTTCTTCTTTGTCTATTTTGACCATTCTTTATGTCATTGCTAAGAAAACCTAAAAAGGAAACTTGTCTCTCTTAATTCATGGACTTGTGGTTACTATCCTTGGCATCTTTGTGGAGTTATGGACTTAGAATTAGGATCTTGACCCTTGCTTTGGGACTTGTAACCTGAGACCTTGGAATTCATCTGATATCTTGAGCTTGGGATTTCCTTTTGAAGACTTGGATTAGTTGTTTTGGTTTCATCTGACACATGGATTATTATTTACTTATTTTTCTTGCTTAAGGCTTAATCCAAAGGAGGGAAATTATTGCTTGAATTATGTCATAAAGCTTATTATCTCTTGGTTAGATATTTCTTATCTAGCTTTTACTTTTATGCTCTAGGATATCCTTTTCTTCCCCCCTCCCCCCTCTTTAATTTTCAAAATCTTCTCTCTTTTTCAAAACCTTCTTGTTTAAACTTGAACCACTATCTCAATAAACCTTGATTTTTATCAAGTTATTTTCAAAATCTTTTTCTCAATAAATGCTAATCTATCTTAAGCATACTTAGATCAATTTCAAAATACTAAAAATGCCTAACTCATTCAAACCATTTTGTACCCTTTGTGCACTTTTCCTTTTTAACTTTTTATCAAGGCATTAGATATGATTCATTTCCATAGTTGAGTTATAATTTTCCTATCTCCATAGTGTTGATGATAATTCTTTTCCATCTGTGGGAGATAGTGGCATACTTGTTGATCCTATCCAAGTTGGAGCCCTTCACATGATGACACAAGGTTCTCATACTTGTGGGTGACTAGTTGAGTATTCTCTTTAAAAAGAAAAAATGTCTTTTCCATAAAAATGAATCAAAACAAACTCCTTTTGTTATTTTTACCATGAACTACGAGGTTTTGATCCTTCATTGCACCTTGTTGGTACATAGGCATGAGACTTTAAAAGTCTTGGCAAACACCAAGTCATAATAAAAATGATTATTTTCCCATAACTCCAATCTTTTAACAAACAACACCATTTTTCAAGCTAAAATGTGCATATTTTCAAAGAGGTTCCCATGGAGTACCATGGATGTTTAGGGTGCTAATACCTTCCCTTTGCATAACCAACCCGGACCCTTGTTCTCTTTTTATTAGTTTTTCTTTAAAACTTCTTAGGTTTTGTTTGTACTTTTTCCCTTTTCCTTTAGAAACAATAAAAGAGGAATGGCGAATCTTGCTTTGCTAGTTAAGTAAATCAGTAGCTTAATCTCAAAAATTTTACCACTACAAAAAAGTGGTGACTCTGCTAGGGAGTAGTCCCTAGTGGGTTAAGCCCATCTTTGTTTTTATGTATATATTATGTTTGTTGTTGTTTGTTCTGTCTGGTGCTTGGTGATCTCTGTGTGGTGAGATAAGTCTTATACCCGGACTTGAGAGCTCTTATGATAATAGGGTGGTATAATCATGTTTGGCTTATATGAAGTTAATCCTTAATAAGTTGACTTGAGATCCCCCGCTTATTGGAGGCCTCTTTGGGATTACTGATGTCACATGAGTAGTCATAGTTGGCATTACTTTTTCCGACCTAGGAGCCCGAGAAGCTGATGACATTAGAACCCTTAACCCATCTTGGCCTTTTAGGACGTAGTGCAGTGGCTATTCAGGTGTAGACTTGAATTAGTTGTTACATGATACTACACTCGGACGAGTTTCTCTTGAGAATATTATTGGTTGACGAGTAGTCATATAAACCGATAATATCCAAAAGATGGAATTACGAATCTGGGAATTTTTTTGAACCTTGTCCTACAGGTGATGACATCCTTAGTACATACATTGTGGGTTGGTTCTTACCCTTGGCTCCATGCTCGTGACTCCGAAACTTTGGACCTTGTTTGTGTTCTTTGTGTGACCTTGTTTGTGATTGTTGCACCATCCACTCATGGAATTCATAAGAATTTTACTCAATTTACAAGGAACTTAGAGGCTTTTGTTGTAAACATCGTAGATATTTTGATCATGGATATTGGAAGAAGGAATATTTAGAAATACAGTTCCAAATGTCCCGATCTTGTGGAATTATGGAAGCTAGCATCTTTTGTGGATGATCCTAAAGGTTTCAGAGACCGTTTTGGAAGACTTTTATCTGTGCTTATTACTGATATTGAGGATGGTCTTCTCTGCATGTTGGTTCAGTTCTATGATTCTGTCTACCGATGTTTCACTTTCCCTGATTATCAACTGTTACCCACCATGGAGGAGTATGCTTATCTTTTGGGTGTACTAGTTTTTGATAGAGTTCCTTTTAGTGGTGTGGAAGGAATTATTGAATCTCGGGTTATTTACGAAGCCATTCATCCGAGGAAGTCTGACATAGATACCAATCTCATTGTCAAAGGAGGTATCAGAGGGTTGACTTCAAAGTTTCTATTGGAAAAGGCCCTTTCTTTTGCTAATACTAATAGTATGGGGGCTTTTGAAACTGTTCTTGCCTTACTCATCTATAGTTTAGTCTTATTTCCTAAAATTGACAATTTTGTTGATGTTAATGCTATGAGGGTATTTTTGATTGGGACTCTGATTCCAACTCTGCTCGGCGATACTTATTTCTCCTTTCATCACATGACTTATAAAGGGGGTGGAACTATAGTTTGTTGTGCGCCTTTATTATACAAGTGGTTTATTTTGCACTTGCTACAATCTCCTATCTTCCAAGAAAACAAGAATTGCTTGAGGTAGTCTAAAAGACTTATGTTTCCCACCAATGATGATATAACTTGGTATTCTTCTATTTACAATGACATTGAGATTATTGAAAGTTGAGGGGGAATTCTCTAATGTGCCTCTTCTTGGCACACAAGGAGGAATCAATTACAATCCGGCTTTGGCTAAACGCCAACTTGGGTTCGCTATGAAGGACAAACATAATAACACTTTGTTAGAAGGTTTATTTTTCCAAGAAGGGAAGGACAGTCAAGGGTTGAAAGCTAGGGTAGTGCATGCTTGACACAATATTCATAGGAAGAGAAAATGTGAGCTTGGATTGAGGAATTGTGTAGCTTTGGAGCCTTACACTAGTTGGGTGAAAAAGAGAGCAAAGGATTTCAAGATGTCGTACGCTTATAAAAGACCTATGTCTTTAGTAATGGTCAAAACTCCCAATATTAAAGGCATAGAGGAGTTGCAAGAGGCTTTTGATAGGATGAAGCAAGAGAGGGATGATTGGGAAAACAAATTTCACACCTCACACCTTGAGAAAGTAGATTTGCAAAAGCAATTAAAGGAGAAGGACGACTTAATAGAATTACTCGAGCAACATGCTGTGAAGAGATCCAGAGGCCAAGAGGATTTTTTTTCCTCTAACAGTTTATCATCTACTCATTTTCCTACTTCCGGCGTTTGGAAAGGCATTGTAGACCAGCTCATAATAGAAAAAGATGTTATGAAAAGCAACGACGAAAGAGAGATCAAAAGACTTCGTAAGAAGTGTCAGCTTGGAGTTGGGTCATCATAGGACATGATTCTATAGATCTAGTCTCTTTCCGCTTATGATCATTGAAATTGTATTTCCGATTGTAATCCTTTCTATTATTAATAAAATTATATTTTTACATTGAAATGTGTTATTCTTATGTTTTCAACTTATGTCTAAAAGTTCCCTGGAAAATAAACAATACAACATTTGCATTTGCATATCATGCATCATGTTGCATCTTGGTCTTACTTTGAGCAAGTTAGCTAGGGGTCTTATTTCTTTCTTGATCTTTATTCAGACAAGCTGTCTCACCGGTACAATACTCGAGTTAATCATTTGAAAAAGAACGACCTCGTAGAGCAAGAGAATAGTGAGCTCCGTGAAGAGGTGACAACTTTGAAGGACGGATATGAGAGGCTTACTGCTATGATGGAAGCTTCGGAGGCTGCTCAAAATCAGCCTCCACCTCCTACTCCTACTCCGTTTAAGAGGACCGTGATTTCTAAGATTTCCTCTATGCACATCTCAATGGCTCCCATTAGTGATCTGAATCACCACATGCCTTTTGGTTTCCCTTAGGGCATGCCTCCCAACTTTGTGCTTGAGGGGTAGCAACCTGAAACTCCAGTGACTCAACCTGTGTGTTTGCACCACCTCATGTGGTTCGTGTTGTTCCATATGTTAAAGAATCTGTTTTTCACGCTGAACAAAGCGAGATTGTTGGTGTCTATGAGAGAATGGACGAGTTCCAAGATCAATTTCAAGCTATGCATAAGGATATTCAAGCTTTGAGGGGGAAATATTTGTTTGGGAAGAACGCTCATGATTTTTCTTTGGTTCCTAATGTGAAGATTCCACACAAGTTCAAGGTTCTGGATTTTGAAAAGTACAAAGGAAACTCCTGTCCTTTGAGTCATCTGGTGATGTACGCTCATAAGATGTCGACTCAGACTGACAATCATCAATTGTTGATCCACTAATTTTAAGACAGTTTGACTGGGGCTGCTCTAAAATGATATATGGGGCTAGAGTGTACTCAGATCCGAATGTTCAATAACCTAGGTGAGGCTTTTGTTCTCCAGTAGAAATATAATGTTGACATGGCACCGGACAGGGATCAACTTCGTGCTATGTTATGTAAGGAAAAAGAGACCTTCAAGGAATAGACACAGAGGTGGCGCAAGATTGCTACACAAGTTAGTCCTCCGTTAGAGGAAAAGGAAATGACAAAGTTGTTTTTGAAGATGTTGAGTTTGTTCTATTACGATCGGATGGTTGCAAGTGCGCCTAGTGACTTTACTGAAATGGTGAATACAAGTTTGAGATTAGAAGAAGGTGACCGTGATGGAAGTTTGAAAGAAGGTGGTTCATCCAATAGTTCCAGAAAGTATGGGAATGGTTTACCTAAGAAGAAGGAACATAATGCTAACATTATCTCACAAGAGAGACAAAGAAGGCTTCTGAGGAACAGTCAACGTCATCAGCATGGGGCGTATGTAACTCCATGCTAAAGTGAGAAGGTTAATGCAAAGTGGTATCTTGTCATTTGAAGATTCCAATCCCAATGTACAAGCTAGTATGTTACCCAAACATGGCAATGCAACTGTAAATATGGTCGAAGGATGTCCTGGGAAGTACCGAGTCTTTGACGTCAATTTAATCAGAAGGTCCTTGGTTGAAATGCACGCAACTTTATATGAATTGAGCTATTATGAGCATGACCATGCTTCTTGCCAAGTTTGTTCCGGAGATCCCCGAGGATGTGCTATTGTGAAAAGAGACTTACAAGAGATGTTGGATCAAAATCTTATTCAGGTAACGAGGAACAAAAAGGAAGATGAGCACGAGGTGAACGTTATAGTTACCCGTTTTAATCTCCCAGAACCAATTGTTGTTGTGTATGATGGACAAAAGACTATTATTTCTCCATTGGTCATTCGTTTGGCGGGCCCAACGCCTTATGAGTCTGATAAAGTTGTGCCTTACAAGTATAATGCTACCATGATAGAAGATGGAAAAGAAGTGCATATTCATGACTTTAAGTATGTTGTGAACATCGTTGATGTAAATGGTGTGACCCGAAATGGTCGGGTATTTGCTGCTACAACTCCTAAGAGGACTAAAGATGTGATGATAGAGAGATCAAATTCAAAGAAAACTCCTGTTATACAAGCCATCCAATCCAGTATTGTGAATCAGAATGTTGATCAAGATGAGGTGCTGAAATTGATCAAGAAGAGCGATTTCAATGTGGTGGACCAGTTGTTGCATACTACGTCCAAGATATATGTGGTATCCATGTTGATGAGTTTGGAGCACACCGATAAGCTTTTTAGAAAGTCCTGGAGAAAGCCTATACGGCCTATGACGTGAGAATTGATCAGTTTGGTGACATTGTGGGTAATATTAATGCTTGTAACAATTTGAGCTTCAGTGATGAAGAACTGCCCAAGTAGGGGAGGAATCACAATTTTGCCCTACATATCTCTATGAACTGTCAAGAAGATGCTCTATCCAATGTGCTGGTGGATACTAGATCCTTCTTGAATGTTCTACCCAAGTCTATGTTATCTAAACTTGCTTACCAAGGTGCTCATATGAGGTTCAATGGAGTTGCTGTGAAAGCCTTTGATGGCTCAAGGAAGACTGTGATTGGAGAATTTGATCTCCCGATAAATATAGGTTCGCGCTTATTTCATATCACTTTTCAAGTGATTGATATTCATCCCGCCTACAGTTGTCTCTTAGGATGTCCGTCGATTCCTGAGGCTGGGGCGGTTACATCAACTTTACACCAGAAGTTGAAGTTTGTGAAGAGTGGGAAGTTAGTGATCGAAGGTGGCGAGCAGGCCATGTTGGTGAGTCATCTCTCTTCATTTTCTGTTAATAAGAATGGTGAATCCATGTCATCCTTGAAAGACGCCCAGTTTGTGGTGGAGAATGGTCAATCTGCTAAATGGGGACAAATTGTTGAGCTTGTTGAGAACAAGAACTGAGTTTGTTTGGGTTTTTCACCTGGTGCAACCCGAAAAGATCTAAAGAGAATTCAAGAGGTGTTTCACAATGTTGGTTTTATTCATACCAAAGATCAGTTTGCTGCTGCAATCTTAGATGACGATGAAGAGCCAGGAGTGCCAAACTTTGTGATGCATGGATCGACGTTCCAGAATTGGATTGATGTTGATGTTCCTTTTGTTATTCACTTGTAAAATTAATATGTTTTTTTTTTTTTTTCAAAATCCTTTCACTATGCCCAAGGTGAAAGTGAATCTATGTGAGCTTTGTTTCAAATTTCATTATCATTAATAAAATGTTATTTCGTTTATCCATATTATATTTTTCCTTTTTTCTTATTTTGGGAAATGGTAACATAAAAAACCAAAAATAATAATCATTTTGATATTTGCATCACAACATGCGTTTATTTGTTCATATTCTAAAATCAAGCATAAAATCATTGTGCAGATTAATTGTTAAACCCATTAAAAACAATGACCATGTGCCCTCTCCCAACTTTGAATTTCATGTGTTCGAAATGGAAGAAGAGGATGATGAAGAGATTCCTGATGATATTTCTCGGTTTCTTGAGCACGGAGAGAAGACCATTCAGTCTCATAAAGACCCGTTGGAAGTGATCAATTTGGGTTCCGAAGATAACAAGAAGGAAGTCAAGATTGGGGCACTACTTTGTCCAGATGTTAAGAAGATGATGGTAAAGCTTCTTAGAGATTATATGGATGTATTTTCTTGGTCTTATCAAGATATGCCAGGTATTGATACCGATATTGTGGAGCATCGATTATCGTTAAATCCAGAGTGTCTTCCGATTAAGCAGAAGTTAAGAAGAACTCACCCTGATATGGCTGCCAAGATTAAAGAGGAGGTTCAAAAGCAGATTGATGTTGGGTTCCTTGTTACTGCCGAGTATTCTCTGTGGGTAGATAACATTGTGCATGTTCCAAATAAAGATGGTAAAGTTCGGATGTGTGTTGATTACAGAGACTTGAATAAAGCCAGTCCGAAATATGATTTTACTCTGCCAGACATTGACATGTTGGTAGAAAATATGGGTAAGTTCAACGTCTTATCCTTTATGGATGGATTCTATGGTTATACTCAGATTAAAATGGCACCCGAAGACATGGAAAAAACAACATTTATTACACCCTGGGGAACATTCTGCTATAGAGTGATAGCTTTCGGTTTAAAGAATGTTGGTGCAGCGTACCAAAGAGGCATGACTACTCTTCTCCATTACATGATGCATAAATAGATAGAAGTCTATGTTGATGATTTGATTGCCAAGTCGAAGTCTGAAGAAGATTATGTTGAGTATTTGTTGAAGTTGTTTCAGCGGTTGAGAAAGTTTAAACTCTGTTTGAATCCTAATAAATGTACTTTTGATGTTCGTTCAGGAAAGTTATTGAGTTTAATTGCAGCCAAAAAGGTATTGAAGTAGATCCTGATAAAGTCAGAGCTATTCAAGAAATTCCAGCACCCAAAATAGAAAATCAAGTCAGAGGGTTTCTCGGACGTCTGAATTATATATCCAGATTCATATCTCACATGACTGCAACATATGGGCCAATTTTCAAGCTTCTCCATAAAGATCAAGGTTGTGTTTGGACAAAGGACTTCCAGAAGGCTTTTGACTGCATCAAGGAGTATCTGCTTGAACCTCTTATCGTGTCTCCTCCAGTGGAAGGAAGACATTTGATTATGTATTTGACTGTGTTAGAAGAGTCCATGGGTTGTTTGCTTGGACAACAAGATGAAACTGGTAGGAAGGAGAATGTCATCTACTATCTGAGTAAGAATTTACAGATTGTGAGCCTCAGTATTCTATGCTTGAGAAGACTTGTTGTGGTTTAGAATGGGGTTCCAAATGTCTATGCCAATATATGATCAGTCATACCACTTGGTTGATATCTAAAATGGATCCAATCAAGTATATCTTTGAAAAGCCTGATTTGATTGGAAGGATAGCTCGTTGGCAGATGTTGTTGTTTGAATATGATATTGAGTACCATACTCAAAAAGCAATTAAAGTAAGTATTCTTGTAGATTATTTGGCTCACCAACCGATCAACGATTATCAATCCATCGGGTTTGACTTTCCTAATGAAGATGTTATGTACTTGAAAGCTAAAGATTACGATGAACCGTTGTCTGGAGAGGGGCCTGATCCTGGATCCCGGTGGATTTTAGTGTTTGATGGAGCTGTTAATGCTTATGGTAATGGATTTGGGGCGGTCATTATTATTCCTAAGGGTTCTGATATCCCTTTTACTACAAGATTGATGTTTGATTGTACGAATAATATGGCAGAATATGAAGCTTGTATCATGGGTCTTGAAGAAGCCATTGATTTGAGGATTAAGATATTGGATGTGTATGGGGATTCAACCTTGGTAGTCAATCAAATTAAAGAAGAGTGGGAAACTCGTCACCCTTGACTGATTCCTTATAAAGATTATGCAAGGAGGTTGACAACTTTCTTCAATAAAATTTAGTTTCATCATATACCTCGTGAAAAGAATCAGATGGAGGATGCTCTGGCTACTCTGTCCTCTATGTATAAAGTAAATCATTGGAATGACACATCCAATATCACAATTGTGCACCTTGATAGGTCTGCTCATGTGTTCACAATAGAAGAAGTTATAGATGATAATCCTTGGTATCATGATAGTAAGTGTTTCCTCCAAAGTCAGGAAAACCCGCTTGGGGCATCCAACAAAGATAAGATGACTTTGAGAAGACTAGCTCACAATTTCTTTCTGAATGAAGATGTGTTGTACAAGAGAAATTTTGACATCGTTTTGCTCAGATGTGTCGATGGACACGAAGCAGACATATTAATGCGAGAAGTTCATGAAGGATCATTTGGTACTCATGCCAATGGACATGCAATGGCAAAAAAGATGTTAAGGGCATGTTACTATTGGATGACAATGGAATCTGATTGCTGTAAATGTGTGAAGAAGTGTCATAAATGTCATATTTATGCTAATAAGATTCATGTGCCACCGACACTTCTCAATGTTATTTCATCCCCATGGCCTTTCTCTATGTGGGTAATCGATATGATTGGTATGATTCAGCCCAAAGCTCCAAACAAACATCGTTTCATTATGGTAGTTATTGATTACTTCACCAAGTGGGTTGAAGTAGCATCTTATGCTAATGTGACCATGCAGGTTGTGGTCAGATCTATGCAGAATCAGATTATTTACCGATATGGTGTTCCAAGTAAGATCATTACTGATAAGGGTCGAACTTGAATAACAAGATGATGAAATATGACGACTTCAAGATTGAACATCATGACTCTTCTCCTTACAAACCTAAGATGAATTGAGCTATTGAAGCTTAAAATAAGAACGTTAATAAGATCATTCAGAAGATGGTTGTGACATATAAAGATTGGCATGAGATGCTCCCGTTTTCTTTGCATGCATATCATACATTTGTATGCACTTAAACAGGGGCAACCCCTTTCTCTATTATGTATGGCATGGAAGCAGTGCTCCCTATGGAGGTTGAGATCACATCAATGTGAGTCATGATGGAAGCTAGTTTGTCTGAGGTTGAATGGTGTCAGAGAAGATATGATCACTTAAATTTGATTGAAGAGAAAAGAATGACGACCTTATATCACAACCATTTATATCAAAAGAGAATGAAGAAAGCATTTGAAAAGAAGGTTCAACCTTGTGTATTAAGAGAAGGTGACCTTGTCCTCAAGAAGATTTTGTCTTTCAACACTAATTCTAGGGGCAAGTGGACTCTTAATTACGAAGGCCCATATGTTGTCAAGAGAGTTATCTCTGGTGGATCCTTAATTCTTACAACTATGGATGGTGAAGAGCCCCCTCGTCATGTGAATGTCGATGCAGTCAAGAAATACTTCGACTAGAAAATAAAAGAACAACTCGCTAAGTTCAAAACCCGAAAGGGCGACTTAGGCAAAGATGGGCGTCTCGGTGGATTGAGAACCCGAAAGGGCGATCCAGGAAAAAGTTAGAGACTTAAACAGAAAGTAATCATCCCGATAAATTGACCCTGAAAAGGAAATTTAGGAAAAAGTTAGGCATTATGGCAAGTAACTGCATCAGGCTAGACTTGATTGTTTGAAGCAACAATTCCCATCACAGATTCCTTTTTGTCATCCTCAATCGAAGTCCATAGCATAGTGGAATTCAAAGTTGTTAGGGAGAATAATGGTCATTGTATTTAAATGTATCCCTTTCCATGTATTTACCATTTTCCAACTTTGTAATGATCCATGGAGTCACGCCATTCGCATACTACCATCGTATCAATAAAATTTGAGCCTTTTGCCCACTTGTTTGTTATTCTTATTTTGTTTTAGTTTACTAAATTTCATTTATTTCTGATAATCAGTTTTGAAACAGATACATATTTAAACCATCATGCTTTTGAAAATTTACGAAATAGAGATATGTATTTTCCTTGACTTGTGAATACAAAAGAGGAATGTTAATGGTGATCCCAAGGATGGTAAGATCCTGAAGAGTGGAATTCAGTGACTTCCCCAGGCTGGATTTTCTTTTACAACAACGTCAAATTACAAGAGTGGTGTAATCCTGATGAATCTCTTCCAGAACCTCCATCTTGATTGAGATTAGTCGAGTACCTTTTTATACTGTGTTATTAGTCTCGTGCCTTTGTGTTTGTTTCGTCAACATAATCATACGCATGGGCATATCATCATGATGTTTATTTGCGTATTCTGCATTTTGCAAATTCCTCACCACCCTCTGGGACTTTGTTCCCTATAGATTGTGTACAATCTCTCTCCAATAGAGTGTCAACCTTAAGCAGAAAGAGTTTATCCTTTCTTATTCCCCACTGAGTTTGATTCTCGTGGAAGATTTTGTTTCAGTTTCCCTCTCTAGTTCATCATCTGGATGGGATCCATTTCCCATTGAGTTCATGCCCTCATTGGATTGAGTCCTCTTTGACCGCTTCTCTCCAGTTCATTCTTAGTCTTAACTTTGGTCTCCTTTTGATTGGTTACCTTTGTTAAGCTATCACTTGGCTGGAAGTTGGTAATCATTCTATTTGAGCTTATTACCTTTGTTAAGATATCACTCGGCTGATAGTAGGTAAAAGTTCCTTTTACCCTTTTATTGATTACCTTTTTAAGCTATCACTTGACTGGTAGTTGATAATCATTTTGTTTGAGCTTATTACCTTTGTTAAGCTATCACTCGGCTAATAGTAGGTAATAGTTCCTTTTACCCTTTGATTGATTACCTTTGTTAAGCTATCACTTGGCTGGTAGTTGGTAATCATTCTGTTTAAGCTTATTACCTTTGTTAAGCTATCACTCGGCTGATAATAGGTAATAGTTCCTTTTAATCTTTGATTGATTACCTTTGTTAAGCTATCACTTGGCTGGTAGTTGGTAATCATTCTATTTGAGATTATTACCTTTGTTAAGTTATCACTCGGCTGATAGTTAGGTAATATTTCTCTCCTATTGGAGTCAGGATTTTTCCATGTTGATGATTGCTTTTACCCGGCGAAGTCTTACTTTGTTAAGTCTTCCCCGATGGGTCTTTAGTTTGTTCTCTAACCATGCATCGGTTATTTACGAGCTTTTTCCTTTTTCCTTACAGAATTTTGTTTGTCCCCGTCTAGGTACCCCTTTAGAATCTGGCTTTCCCCTACGGAATTTCATTCTCCTTTTGTCTCTAACAGTTCTTTGTCTATTGAGGCGCTGTATTCCCCCCCAAAGATTCTTGTTTGTATTAATGTCATATCATAAACATCTTGCGGTATCTTAGGGCCAAAAATTGGATGTTTAATATTTAAGTTTCTCCAATCTTGTCGAGACGAAGATTTCAACCTTCATATCTCCAAATTGAAGAAACTTAAATAGAGGCATCTGTCATACCCCAATTTTTAACCCTAAGTTCCCATATCTCATTTTGCATCTTTTGCATACAAACAAGGTTACATCTTGGCCCTTCCCTTAACCATCTTTGGGTTTGCTTCTTGCAGGGATCATTAAGCATCTCTTTGTTTTAACTTTGTGTTTATATGATTAATTGCATATCTAACTACTAAAAAAATTCCAAAAATATGTCTTATTTCCCTTACGTTTGTTGTGCAAGGTAAGGCTTCTCAAGTCAAAAGCATCCCAAAGTTTGTGGGCTTACTTCTCAAGAAAAGTCAAAGGTTCATGTGTTTATTTCCATGCCTTCTTCAATAAATAACTTCAGTCTTTGAGAAATTTAATCAAGAGGCAATCCAAGACACCTTATCTTGAGTTCATATGATCACCCATGTGATTTGGAATGCAAGGAAGTTCCAAGTGCACCAGCTTCTTCCAAGTGGTTTGACCTAAAAGTCAACATTTTGAATCCAAAGTTCCAAGGATCACAACTCCTTCAATTCTCAACAGTTTTTAATTCCCCTTTTTGTATATGACTCTTCTCAACATCCTCTACAATTTCTATTTACGTTACAAGAGCCAATTATGCTTGGAGGATCATTAAAAGTTTGGATACATTATAGGACATTTGTGGACTTAATGAAATTTGACCTATTTTCAAGTGACTTTTTGCCAACTTTCAAAGATCATAACTTCTTCAATTTTTAACACATGGAGCTAATTCTTTTTGCACAATTCCATTAGTGATACCTTCTACAAGTTTGTTTCAAGGACCTAGGTAAAATTATGCTTGGAAGGTCATAGAATTCATTGGGACATTATAGGTAATCTTCAGCCATGAAGCATTCAGAATTTTCGAAGTTATAGAACCAGTATTTTATGCCAACTTCAACACACCATAACTTTGTGCTCAAGTATTCAAATGCAACCTTTCTTGGCTCATTGTAATCTTGGCCATGATGTTGACACATTACAAAAAGAATGGGATCAAAAAGCCTCTTGAATAGGACGCCCCATTGAGTTGAACATGGTAAATTGAAATTGAAGAAATCACCATTGCCCGAAATTTGGTCATGACTAAACTCAATTCCAAGCTAAATTAGCAAGTGTTTTGGTCCTAAATGTAGCGGGGTATTCGTTACCATTAGAGATATTGACTAAATCCAAGGTAAACCATACAAGTCGAGTCGCCACCGCACTTCTATTTATCCAAAGGAATGGTTAGAAAGCGAACAAAAACCTAAAAGTTTTATCGAATCAAAAACTAGTAAAAATGTGAGAGATCTGGGTAAGGGGGTTGGTTATGCAATTGGAAGGTTTTAAGCACCCAAAACATCCTAGGTACTCCTAGGGAGCCCTTTTCATAAGTGTTGTTCTAGTCTAAAGGGTGTAGGTATATCTAAAGTACTATTTACTAAAAGGAAGGTTAAAAGAAAATGACTCGTAAGGATGTCGCATCCACTGCCTACGTATCTCATCTGAGTATGAGAATCAGAGTCTTCGTAACTCGGCTACCTATGGGTTAAAGAGAAGTGTGCTCGGTAAGACGTCGCGTCTTATGCCTACGTATCTCATCAAGAATGAGAATCAGAGCAAAACGTAGTTCGGCTAACTAGGGGTTAAGGATTGCCATTTGAACATGGACTTACAAAAGAGGACACCAGCTGTGTCAAAGGAGGGTGGGCAGTGTGTTCAACGTCCTAGCAGTAGGTGTCGCAGCTCGCTGAATCGAGTCTTAGGCAGTTACCTCTTTGCAATAGAACGGACTGACATGCCACAAGATCGGAGACGCACGGAAGGTCTAAAAGTGGGGAAGCTCTGCTCTAGAGTTGTCATGCAATATGGACCTATGTGTTAGGATTTATAAAGGGGAACATTTACCTAATGTTAGCATGCAAAGAATAAGGGAATTCTACCTATGTTATCATACAAAGGGTTCTACCTAATGGGTGCTACCTAAGCGGAACAAGAGTCGACGGATGGAGCGCGGAAAGGAGTTACGGATAAGGGTAGATGGCGATGCCGGAAGCAATCGACTTACAGGTAGATGGCGATGCCTGAGGCAATCGACTTACAAGAGGATGGATGAATACGTGCTGGTTCTGTTAAGTTTTGGAAATGATTACTCGACGTTGGATCGAGCTTTTGATCTTATTTTTAAATGGTTATCGGATGTTCGTTTTAATTCTTGTATTAACAGGTGACTAAAGAAATAAAGAAATAAATATTATACACTTTATGGGAGAGGGGTACATTTGTTATGAATGGGGATTGTTCATGGCAAACAAACAATAAGAATATATGCCTCATACATCATACAAGTAGGCAACAATTATCAATCAGATCGGATAAATAAACAATATATAATCAAACCAAAGAATCAAATAATGGAGCATTTAAACAATGCATGGGAGTATGAACAAGTTAAATAATCAAGCAATAGAAAGCATGAATGAGAGAAACAAGTATAAAAGATAACAGATGAATCAAACAGATGAAAATATGCACACGAAGGGTCCACTGAATAATTTAATCAGGACATGAGGTAACGACCGAATAAAATCAAGGTAAAAGGCTTCTAATACATTCCATATGAGATGAACGAGGGAGGATCAAAAGATCTCTTCAATTTCCATAAGCAATCTCTAAGTCAAACATCGATCGTAAAGAAGTCAACTGAAAATTCAAGTCAACTTAAAAAATAACAAATAAATAGCAAATTAATCTAGAAAATCATGAAAAATTGAACTAAATAAGATGGGGTCAGGACATCATCATCCCCCAAAAATATTTTAAAAATAATGGAAATTGGCACGTGAATTAATTAAAACAAAACATAGGTCAAACCAAAAGTCAACTAATAAGACTAGGTTAGAAATAAATAAAGAATAAATAGTAAATTAATCAAGAAAATTATGAAAAATTAAAATAAATAAGGTGGGGTCAAGACATCATCATCCCCCAAAAATATTTTAAAAATAATGAAAATTGGCATGTGAATTAATTAAAACAAAACATAGGTCAAACCAAAAGTCAATTAATAAGACTAGGTTATAAATAAATCAAGAATAAATAGTAAATTAATCAAGAAAATTATGAAAAATTAAAATAAATAAGGTGGGGTCAGGACATCATCATCTCCCAAAAAGATTTTAAAAATAATGAAAATTGGTACGTGAATTAATTAAAATAAAACAAAAGTCAAATTAAAAGGCCATCAACCAAACTAGGTCAAAAATAAATCCAAAATAAATTGAAAATATGAAATAAAATTCCAAGAAAAGGTCAGGTTGACCGTGAGACAGTGGTCAACCTTCATCCCAAATATCAAATGCTAACAATAATTTTAAGTCATAAAAATAAAATCAAGAAAAAAAAGTGTGTTAAAATGGACCATTTAGAATAAATAATTAAAATAAAATATTAATATTAAAAAAACACGAAAATAAAAATTATATAAAATTAAGTAAAACATTAAGAAAAGTTAAAAATATTTTTGGGTAATTTTATGGACGAAGAAAATATTTTAAATAAGAAAAAGAAATATGAAAATAGAAGGATTAATGGTGATGAACATGGTAAGCAAGCGTAGATATATCAAAACATGGCCATGGAAGAGAGGATTACCTAATGGAAAATAGAAGTGGAATGGAATCTGATATGTAATGAAGCTTTGCCTCCTTTCCACGAAATTCCAATGCTCCTTTAGGGTTAGGATTTCAGCTTCTTAAATATGGTGGATTTGGTGTTCTCATGGGCTTTTTAATAAGTGATTTATCCATAAGAATAAAAGTGTGAAGTGATGTGTAAAATATTGTTATTTTGGGCCAAACTTAAGTGAATGGATGTCCAATGCATGGCCAAAAGAGGTAAACAAACGTGACTGGTTTATGCAGCATGCTTAGAAAATCTGATTGGGTCAGCCAGACCCAAAATCTGCCTAGAAAATCAAGTCATGGTGCCCACTTTAAATGAATGTATCTCTCAAACCATGGATCCAAATGAGATTATTCCAAAAGGATGTGAAAGAGGACATGGCAAGGTACAATTGTTGTGAATAAAGTATTTTCAAATAATACCTTGAAGTGCAAGAAAACTGGCCAAGAAGTCTTGACAAATTTTCAAGATTTTGGACTTAGAAATTTTTCTAAGTGTCCTAAAAAAATGTCTCACTTTGACTAAGCATAACATTCTCAATTTTAATCCAAATGGAGCAAGCTTTATATCTCTAGAAAGCTTGGAACAAGAGGAACAACTTTCATGTTGGAGAAATTTTCAAATGGAGCTTTTATCTTGATGCAAAATGGGCTTAAAGTGAGTGCAACGATCATGATTAAATGACGAATCCATGATCCAACCTTGATCAAATTTCACATGTAGGATCCCCTAGGCATGGATTTTGAGATTCCACTCTCAAAATGTCAAGAGTTGACTTTTCTGGCCCCACAATTGACTTTTCCCAAACTGTCTGATTCCCGATTCCATTGATCAATTGAAGCACTTCTAGCTCAAATAAAGAGCTGATTTTTTGTATCTAGACCCTTGTGGATATATGGAGGGCCATGGAAAAGGGTTTCACCCAAAGAATCAGAAATAAACTGATTTTTATACCAAACCCTAGTTTTAGGGCAAAATGATCAGGAACTGATTGCACTGATTACCAATGGATCTTTCTGAGATAATTGTGAATCTTCCTAGGCCAAGATGCCTCTCTAATCATGAAATGGATGAGCTCCTCTACTTCCAACCAAACATTGCCTGTTGCAGGTAGCCATGAAACCCTAATTTCTAATTAAATCCAGATGAACACTCTAATAGCTTTGAATCCTTCACTGATGAACTGAGGACCATAATAAGATACTTGGACCCCCCTGATACCCTTGAGACTTGTATACTTAGAAAATGAGGTCCAATTCTCAATCTTGCTTTGTGTGGGCTCCTTCTGTTAAGGAGTGATCTATCAAAACTTGATCTCCATGTCACTAATGCAGTATGCAATGAGTATGACCTAATATGATGCTAATGAAGTGTAAAACATAATCCCATGCTTCCAGGAAAAATGAAGGGTAAATTTTAGGGTATTACACTAAACATGTTTAATCAAACCTCCAGAAGTTAATGGACACTTAAAACACATCATTTGGCTGGGTTTTGAGGAGTTTCAAGTCACATTTTTCACACACTTGGATCAAATTTGTTTTGCACGAATTCAACATCATTCCACTAGTATTTGGATCCAATTATATTGCCTATAAATAGAGGAGCTTTTGCCTTCATTTCCAAGATTTGGAGAGCCAAGAAACCCCTGTTGCAACTTGAAAATTTTCCAGAATGCAACTATCATGTTTTGAGTTTCAGCTTGTTTCAATCCATTTTCTTGATTCTATTAGCTCCATCGGCATCATCTGAAACTTTTGCAACAATTCCCAAACTCTGAGACCTTCTGAATTACTCCAACCAGATCGAGCTTCATCAACTTTTGACCACCATATGGACAAGGTAGTTCTGATCATCTTTTGAACTCAAATAAGTTACCACAATGTAGTCTTTCACACTCTGATGCTCTCCTCTAACTTATCTGGTGTTGATTGATTGTGTTCATCATTTAATTTTACTTTTTGTATTTTGCTTGTTTCTGAAACTTCTTTGAAATTCCCTTTGCTCAGCTCAGATAAATGAATTTGAGGCATAAGGTTAAATTCGGGATGAGAAGAGGATCACAATGGTGGTGGCCTCGTTTCTTGAAGCTCACCGGAGAAGATGACTAGAGTATTTCTCAGGTGGTCTGAGTTTAGACTAGACACGTTGGCATTTTGAAATGTTTTGATTGGTTAAATTCAAACTTGATCATGTGTTATGATTGCAGCGTGCTCCATCGTGTTTCTCATCATTTGGAGTGTTGGAATTGTCACGTTAATTAATGAGGCATGATCCAACGCTCCTGGTTTTTTCTGATTTTAATTCTTTTTCTTTTATTATATTAAATTTCTTTTTCTTTAAAAATTCGTAGTAATTTCATTTTTTATCCAAAAAATCCCAAAATAATTTCTAGAATTCTCTTTTATTTTTCTTCATCTGATTTTTATTTTTCCATATTTTATTTCATTGCTTTTCTGTTTTTTTTTTTTATGAATTTTCTCTTTTCTCCTTTGTTTTATTTGATTTAAAAATACGTTTTTGCATTTCTTAATTCTGAAAATTTTATTATTTGTTTCTCATTTTATTTCAAACCTTTCCATAATTTTCTTGGTCATTTATTTGGTGTTTTAAAGGACTTTCTGAAATTTCCATTTTTATTCTATTTTAAAAATCATTTAAAACTACCTTTAATTGCATTTTTAATTTGTTTGACCTTGCGGACTTCTGTTGACCTTGGATCATGATGATTTTGACTTCAAGTCTCATAAAACTCAATGGATCTTGGGTGTTGATGGGGTGAAAACCCTAATCCACCAAAATGGATGATTGATTTTGATGATGACTTAATCAAATTTGTGATTCAATTTGGGTGTGACCTCTATTGTCCCCTTTATTCTTCATCCCTTTCTTTTCCCTTTGATCAATTGGATGGTTTGTGTCTATCTTGTTCATAATGTGTGGATTGGGACTTAATAAACTTTCATCATTTCAGATCTACCTTCTAAGTGATCATGATTCATTTAAGGTACGTTGGATTGATGCATAAGTTTGTCCTAAGTGTCATGAAGTGTGGATTGAAGTAATGGACCATCCTCCTAGCCTTTGTGCTTGATCATCCCCTTTATTTTTCTTTTCTTGTATGGCATAGCTTTAGGATGATGATTTACATATCATTTCTCTAGCATGTATTAACACAAACATTATTATTGACCGGCCTCAGATAGTTGTGACTTTTACAAAAGTCCAATTACAATTGCTTAAAATAGCACTAAATTTTGTCCCAAAGGCAATGGCATTTTTATAAGTGAGTTTTTAATTCTCCTATTTATCATGGTACTGTGTGAAAATGTTGCTCCTTTTCCATTTGTGAGAGCTAGTGACATACTTGTTGATTTTATCCAAGTTGGAGCCCTTCTCCTAAATGATGTATAGGTTCATATTTTCATGCTTATGAGTGGATAGTTGAGTGTTCTCCAAAAAATGACCAAAAACATCTTTTCATCTTTACTAACATCCTTCACTAACTCTTCACTTGTGTTAACTTTTATTTCAATGTCATTTACTTTATGCCTTTATTTTATGTTATTTACTTTATTCTTTATGTTTAGCATTTCATACCATATTACTTATGATTATGTCATCTTTGTTCTTTGTCTATTTTGACCATTCTTTATGTCATTGCTAAGAAAACCTAAAAAGGAAACTTCTCTCTCTTAATTCATGGACTTGTGGTTATTATCATTGGTATCTTTGTGGAGTTATGGACTTAGAATTAGGATCTTGACCTTTTCTTTGGGACTTGTGACCTGAGACCTTGGAATTCATCTGATACCTTGGGCTTGGGATTTCCTTTTAAATACTTAGATTAGTTATTTTGGTTTCATCTGACAAATAGATTACTATTTACTTATTTTTCTTGCTTGAGGCTTAATCCAAAGGAGGGAAATTCTTGCTTGACTTATGTCATAAAGCTTGCTATCTCTTAGTTAGATTTTTCTTCTCTAGCTTTTACTTTTATGCTCTAGGATAGCATCTTCTTCTCCTCCCCCTTCTTTAATTTTCAAAATCTTCTCTCTTTTTCAAAACCTTCTTGTTTTAACTTGAACCACTTTCTCAATAAACCTTGACATTTGTCAAGTGATTTTCAAAATATTTTTCTCAATAAATGCTAATCTATCTTAAGAATACTTAGATCAATTTCAAAATACTAAAAATGCCTAACTCATTCAAACCATTTTGTGCCCTTTGCGCACTTTTCCTTTTTAACTTTTTCTCAAGGCATTAGACATGAGTCATTTCCATAGTTATGTTATAATTCTCCTATCTCCATAGTATTGATGATATTTATTTTCCATCAGTGGGAGCTAGTGGCATACTTATTTATCCTATCCAAGTTGGAGTCCTTCTCATGATGACGCAAAGTTCTCATACTTGTGGGTGACTAGTTGAGTATTCTCCTTAAAATGACAAAATGTATTTTCCATAAAAATGAATCAAAACAAACTCCTCTTGATATTTTTACCATGAACTACGAGTTTTTGGTCCTCCATTGCACCTTGTTGGTACGTAGGCATGAGACTTTAAAAGTCTTGGAAAACACCAAATCATAATAAAAATGATTCTTTTCCTATCCCTCAAATCATTTAAAAAATAACACCCTTTTTCAAGCTAAAATATGCATATTTTCAAAGAGGTTCCCATGGAGTACCATGGATGTTTAGGTTGCTAATACCTTCCCTTTGCATAACCTACCCCCAACCCCTTTGTTCTCTTTTTATTAGTTTTGCTTTAAAACTTCTTTGGGTTTTGTTCGTACTTTTTCCCTTTTCCTTTGGAAACAATAAAAGCGCGGCGGCGACTCTTGCTTTACGAGTTAAGTTAATCAATAACTCAATCTCAAAATTTTTACCGCTACAGGAGCCCTTCTCATTGTAATGTATAGGTTCATATTTTCATGCTTGTGGGTGAATAGTTGAGTGTTCTCCAAAAATGAACAAACCATCTTTCATTTTTTATTACTAATATTTACTAACATCGTATGATATTAATTTTATTTTAATGTCATTTATTTTATGCTTTTATTTCTTGTTATTTACTTTATGCCTTTATTTTAGCATCTCATATCATATTTGCTCTTTTTCCACTTGGACCTTTGTTTATGTTTATGCTCTTTTTTCCTTTTTCCATTTGGACTTCTTTTTCTTTTAAGACATTAATACAGGAAAAAAACCCTAAACAAATTTGGTTACCTTGATTCATAGACTTGAGGTTACTATCCTTAGCATTGTTATGGAGTTATGGACTTAGAACTATGACCTTGACCTTTGCTCTAGGAGATTGTTATTTGAAACCATGGAATTCATCTGATACTTTTGACTTTGGACTTCTTTTTGGAGACTTGTTTGGGTTACTTTGGTTTCATCTGATACATGGATTATTATTTACTTATTTGGCTTGCTTTTAGGCTTAATCAAAAGGAGAGAATTCTTTCTTGACTTATGTCATAAAGCTTTCTATCTTTTAGTTATATCTTTCCTCCCTAACTTTTACTTTATACTCTATGATAGTCTCTTCTTTTCCTCTCCTTCTTTAATTTTCAAAATCTCCTCTCTCTTTTTCAAAACATTCTTGTTTTCTAACTTGAACCAGTTTCTCAATAAACCTTGACTTTTTGTCAAGTGATTTTCAAAACCTTTTCCAATAAATGCTAACCCATCTTAAGCATATTCAGACCAACTTCAAAAGACTAAAAAATGCATAACTCACTCAAATCATTTTGTGCCCTTTGTGCACTTTTTATTTTAAAACTTTTATCAAAGTTTAGACATGAGTCATTTAAATAGTTGAGATATAATTTTCCTATCTCCATAGTATTGATGATAATTCTTTTCCATCTAAGAGAGCTAGTGGCATACTTGTATATTTTTATCCAAGTTGGAGTCATTCTCATGATGATGCAAAATTCTCATACTTATGGGTGACTAGTTTAGTATTCTCCTTAAAATGACAAAATGTCTTTTCAAAAGTTTTGGCAAACACAATATTAAGAAAAATATTTCTTTTCTCATCTCTCCAATCTTTTACAAACAACACCTTTTTCAAACTAAAATATACATATTTTCAAAGAGGTTCCCATGGAGTACCATGGACGTTTAGGGTACTCATACCTTCCCTTTGAATAATTAACCCTCAAATGCTTATCTCTTTTTATTAGTTTTGTTTTAAAACTTCTTTGGATTTTGTTCGTACTTTTTCCTCTTTCCTTTGGAAATAATAAAAGCGCGGTGGAGAATCTTGCTTTATGAGTTAAATTAATCAATAGCTTAATCTCAATATTTTTACCACTACAGAAAATTAGCGACTTTGTTGGGGAGTAGTCCTCGGTGGGTTTAACTTATCTTTGTTTATGTGTATATATTATGTTTTTTTTGTTATTGTTTGTTCTGTCTGGTGCTTGGTGATCTATGTGTTGTGAGATAAGTCATATACCCGGACTTGAGAGCTCTTATGATATGAGGGTGGTATAGCCTTGTTTGGATTACGTGGAGTTAATCCTTAGTAATCTTACTTGAGATTCCCCGCTCAGTAGAGGTGATCGGTCACCATTTACACTTAGCTTTCATCATCTATCCAGCATTGAATCTTCAAGAATCGGTAACATTTTGCTCTTTATTTTAGTGATTTCTTAAGTTTATTGCATTTTATGAATTTCTGCTTGTTTTATGTTGCATTAGTAGCTTTACTCTTTTTTTTGTCGCATTTTATGCGTTTCTGGGTAGTATTGTTTGGTTTCCAGGTCAAATAACAAGTCCGAAAGTTGCGTACCGGAAGAATGAAGGTCAAAGACTTAATGAAAAGTGGAAAATAGACGAAAATAGGGGGCTGACACGGGTGCCCGTGTCAGCATGTGCAGAAACAACCAATGGAAACCCTGAAAACAGGGGGCTGACACGGGTGCCCGTGTCAGCTGACACGACCCGTATCAGCATGGGATGCAGGATGGACTTACAGAGGAGCCAACACGGGCAGCAGTGTCACTTAACACGACCCGTGTTGTCCATTTCGCCCCATTTGCTGATTTTTTATGATTTAACACCTTTGTACGTCCGGAGGGCAGTTTGGGCATTTCACAATGTTTTTAGTTGTTTGGAAGCTATTTAGTATGACTTTTGGGCATAGAGAAAAAGGACTTTTGATCGTAGAAGAAAGAAGACAGAAAGAAGAAAAGAGCTTGCAAAGTGGTTAGAGGATAAGAGATCTTCAAGATCGGAAGAGATTGAAAATCAACCTTCATCAACAACAAATTTGTAATGTCTCTAATTTGTAATTTACTGTCTTTGAACATTATGAGAAGCTAAACCCCCCAATGCTAGGGGGTGTCCCTAAATTGCTACTATATGAATATTTTGTCTATGTTCGTATAATCATCGATGTTTTCTTAATTCAAATTATTATACAACGCTCTTAATGCTTTATTTTATCGGACAAATGAAATTTTGATCTTTGGTTAAGGTTTAGGTCGGACAAACCGCCTTACCGCTTGTTGTATAATAAAACCCGTGTTTAATCACTTAGGAATGAGGATCAAACTGTAGTTACCGTTCATTCTTGATAATTACATAATTCATAATAGCAATTTGAATAACTAAGGAATTAGGATTGAAATTGACTGTTAATGGTTTTTGGCTAAGGAATTAGAGAAAACAACTCTTGAGAAATGGTTTTGAATTACTACAACATAGATGTTATATAATATGGAAGAAGTTTATTACAAAGCAATTCATACATCTGGCCCTAGCATGCTTTCTCATCTCGGTTAAACAGTTTTATACGCTTTATATTTTTATTTCTCGTTACTGATATTTTCAAAAACACTCATCAAACCCCCATATGATATTTTGTTCAATTGAATTATTATAAATATTGGTACTCACTACACAGTCCTCGAGATCGATACTCGGGATAACTCCCTTTTTATTACTACATTGGTGCAAATAGTACACTTGCTATTTTACCGGTCAAGTTTTTGGCGCCGTTGTCGAGGACTGCCAAAAGTATAAGTTGAAAAATAATTCAATTGGAATTTTGTTGCTCTGCAGCTAAAATTTTTCTGTATTATTGTTTATTCTAATAATTGTCTAATCTGTGTATGCGAGGTAAGGCCTCAGCTGAATTTCTTTTTGACACAGAACTAGAAATATTATTGCGTGCAAGACGACGAAAAGCTAGGCTGGAACTTTCAGAAGCAAGCCCTATTATTTCTGAGTCTGAAAAAGAAGAAGTTGTTTTAGTTCATTCAGAAGACTCCGAAGCCGTTTATGAACCAATGGTTGAAGCTCCACCACCTCCTGCAAAAAGACTTTTGGGTGATTATGGGGGTGCAAATGCTCCTACTGGAAGTTCAACAATTGTGAACCAACCAGTAAATGTTGATCACTTTCAGCTGCACCCTTCAACGATTCGTCAACTCGAAAGGAGACCGTTCTCCGGAAAAATCAATGAAGATGCCAATAAGCATTTACAAAGATATCTGACCATGACGACATCGTTAAAAATTGAGGGACACTCAGAGGAAGCTAAAAAGTTGGTGATGTTCCCGTTTACACTGTCGGAAGATGCCGAAGAGTGGTTTTACTATTACCCGCGGGAAGCATAACAACTTGGCAACAAATGGAGACAACATTTTTGAATGAGTACTTCCCTGCTTCTGTGCATATCTGTAAGAGATATGATATTGTTAATTTCAAACAGAAGGAAGGAGAGTCACTTGGAGACGCTTACAAGAGGTTCAAGCGATTGTTGGTTGCATGTCTTACTCATAATATGGATGCAACTGAACAGATGCAAAATTTTGTGAATGCACTTAGAATGAAGACTAAGCAACTCATAGACACAGCTGCCGGTGGCTCAACAAATTTTACAATAGCCACTGGAATAAAGAAAATCATTGAAGCCATTGCAGCAAATGAGCATCTGGAACTTTATTACCGCAGTGTAAGTTAAACTGAAGGTATCATTAATCTCAAACTAGCAAATCAAGTTGTGAAGATGGAAGATCAAATAACAGATGAAGTAGAGAGAAGACTCAAGAAAATGACTCTTGACACTCAAACGGTGGCACAAGTGCAACCGGTCCAACCTATTCAAGTTGTTAGTTGTGAAATTTATGGAGGTCCTCACTTCGCCATGCATTGTGTGGCAACTGCTCAACAGGTAGAAGAGATTAATTTTCTTAAGTAGAATAATCCTTACTCCAATACATATAATCCTGGATGGAAAAATCATCCAAATTTTTCCTGGAAGGACCAACAAGGAAACGCTCAGAAGCAAGCGCCCACCCATTATCAAAGCCAACCACAACAACAGTATCAACCACAACAACAGCAACCTTACCAGCAGCAGTTTCACCAATCCCAACAACAATTTCAACAACAGGTTCCAAGAAAAGCAGATTGGGAAATTGACATTGAAAAAATGGCAGCTCAAAGTTCATAATTTCAAGAGGAGACTAGAAGTAATCTGAGAAACATTGGTGCTTCAATAAAAAATTTGGAAGTGCAAATGAGTCAGATTGCTCAACAACTCGCGAGTTCGCAAACACCAGGTGCATTACCGAGTGCTACAGTTACAAATCCAAGAGAGCATCATAATGTGAGTGCGGTAACCACAAGGAGTGGTAAGGCAAAAGAAGTCCCTAAAAAAGATGATGACCAAGAAGACCAATTGCTTGAAGTTGATTTGGAGATAAAAGAAAATGAGGTTGTTAGTGAAGAGGTGACGGTACCTAAACCAGTGGTTAAAGAAAAAGTTAATGAATCAAAGCCGGTTGTCAAACTCCCTTTCCCCACAAGAAATAAGAAGAAAGAGCAACATGAGAAGAACTTCGAGAAATTCTTGGAGATGTTCAAAAAGCTTGAGATTAACATTCCGTTCTTGGAGGCACTTGAGCAAATGCCCTCTTATGCTAAATTCATGAAGGATATTATTTCAAAAAGGAGGAGCACTGACACTGACTCTATTGTACTAACCAAAACTTGTAGTGCTATTTTGCAGGGTATGAAGATTCCGGTAAAGAAAAAAGATCGAGGCTCGGTAACTATCCCTTGCACTATCGGGGATAGATCTTTCAAAAAGGCCCTTATAGACTTGGGGGCAAGTGTGAGTCTCATGCTGTTATCCATCTACAAGAGGTTGGGGATTGGAAAAGTACAGGATACCAGAATGACACTTCAATTTGCTGACCACTCTGTGAAGAGACCTTATGGAGTGGTGGAAGATGTTCTTGTGAAGATTGATAAGTTTATGTTTCCGATAGACTTTGTGATCTTAGAAATGTCGGAAGATGAAGAGATACCGCTCATTCTTGGTAGACCATTTTTGGAGACCGGGAGGTGTTTGATAGATATAGAAGAAGTCACCATGACTCTAAAAGTTTATGACGAAGAGTTAAAAATTGATGTGCGTGACACCATGAAATACAAAGATGCTGTGGCCACCAGTCAACACATAAAGGTGATTTATCAAATGGTTCTGAAAGAAAACCCTCTAGGTGAACAAAAATTGCCCATGGAGAGAGTTATAAGTCTATCAATCTCTGAAGACACTCAAGAAGTTGATGAAAAGGAAATGGAAGTGTTAACTATGATGGCAACACAACCGCCCTTTAAGGGATCCCGATCACTCCGATGGGAAAACTTAAGGGAACCCCAAGTTGAGGAAAAGAAAGATGAGACCAAGAAAGTGGCTGAGCTAAAACAATTGCCCGAAAATCTCAAGTATGTTTTTCTAGATCCCAAAAGTAAATGCCCGACGATTATAAGCTCGAATCTAGAGGTTTCTCAAGAAGACTAGCTTGTCAAGGTTTTGAAGAAGCACAAAAGTGCAATGGGATGGGCGATAGAAGACTTGAAGGGAATTAGCCCTACGGTGTGTATGCATAAAATTCTCATGTGTAAGGGCAAAGTGTCAGACAACATACGATCGCAAGTTTCGATGATGACAAATGACCATCATAGATGAATCGACATTGACGATTCCAAGTCTACAAACAAATGCAACACATCACCTATCGTATCCTTTCCTATGATTATCTAAATCTGTTATAATTCTTAAAAACATATGTGGACAAGATGTGGTCATGACAAAATGCATGAAAACCACAAAAACCAAAAATCTGAATTTTTGCAGATTTGCAGTGCTTTGAGTCGACCATAGGTCAGGGCATGGAGGCTTTGAGTCGACCGCAAGGGTTAGCGCATGAGCCACGGGTCAGCGCATAACTCAGACAAACTGGAGATTGGTCAGCGCATAATTGCTTGAGTCGACCATAAGGGTCGGCGCAAAGCTCACGGGTCAGCGCATAAATCCCTTGAGTCGACCACAGGTCGGCGCATGGCATAGTGATGCTATCCACGGGTCAGCGCATAAATCCCTTGAGTCGACCACAGGTCGGCCCATGGCATAGTGACGCTATCCACGGGTCAGCGCATGAAACCTTTGAGTCGACCATAGGGGTCAGCGCATTCCCCACGGGTCAGCGCACGCCGACCTATGGTCGACCGCTCGGGCGTAAACTCAGTTTTCTGAGTATTTTCCACTGTTTGAAAAGCTGTTATTTTTGGTTGGTAAGCTGTTACTATAAATAGAAGTAAAATCACTTTTATCAACAAACATTTGCTAATTGAGTTCAAGTGTTCAAGGAAACAAGAAAGAGTGAAAAAGGTGTCCAAGACTCATCATCTTCATCTTCATCATTTCACAACTCATCATCTGCAAACAATTACTTTTGATGTGGTTCGTGATCGAGCAAAGGTGATAAGGTTCGAAGCTGTGATCGAAGAATCCAGTTCGGGTTGAAGCTTGTGGCAGGTTCTTTCTTGAATAAAACCGTTAGGGTTTTGTCCTCCAATACGGGTTTGTGTTTGGGGGTTTTTGCACGAATCGCTTCATCAATATTCAGCCGAGCGAAGGTGATTGAGAAGAGTAAGTCTTCATCAGTCTAGTTGCGGATTCGGTGACATTGAAGTGAAGGATTCGGGTTCGACTCGTTGTGTTTGAGATCAGCCGGGCCGAGGGTTTGAAGAACGGAAGATTCTTCAACAAAGGGGCTGGAATCGGAGGTCTAGCAACAACGATCGAAGGTCTTGATTCATCTTGAATCAAGGAGCAAGGATAGGAAGCATCATTCAACACATTGGAAGTTCTGTTGTTTACATGCTTTGCAATCCTTGTATAAACGGTTAAATTTCACAGGTGATATCTAATTAATCATCTCAATTCTATTTTTAGAATTGAGGGCAGACGTACCCCGAAGCGAGGACGGCGGGGGAACTGCCTCATCAAATCTCTGTCTTCTTTAATTTTCTGCATAAGTGCTTTTCAGCTTAAAAATTAAGTGATTTTAGTTTAAGCAAGTTTACCAAACGTTGATATAAGTTGAGTAAGAGATTAAAACTGCTGTTTGAATACAAAGTACAATAGTATATTGTACTAGATAAATTTGAATTACTAACTCAACTCAAATATCTCTTGGAGTGTATGCACACCAAGTGTTTGTGAATTTGCATAAGCCAAAGTTGTCTTAAATTTGCACTCAGTTTAATTTGGTATTTTGGATCATTGGAACTAGGCTTGCTAGTTAGTGAAATATATCAATTGAGTGTGCAAATAGTGTAGTAATTAGTATTTCATTTTATCTCTAATCCATTAGCTTAACGCATATCCGGTTTTCCAATAACGGTTCGTTTTAGACTAAAATTTTCCTCGGCCGCTTCCGCATTCAAAACAAATTTTCAAAACCAATTTTCTCTCAAATTGGTAGCGCCGACTCAAGTTTTTAATTGGGATCTATTCAACCCCCCCTTCTAGATCCGTTCCATAGTCTAACAAGTGGTATCAGGAGCTCCGGTTCACTCCGTGCTTCAAAATACAACGTTGATAGAAAATGGCTAACGAACCTAAAGGGGCTTACAATAGAGCTTCCGTTTTCAATGGTGAAAATTATAGTTATTGGAAAGACTGTATGCGGGTGCACATAAATTCAATAGATAGAAAAATATGGAATGTTATTCTCAATGGTCCAATTCAAATAACCATGACCAATGAGAACAACGAAGTGGTGCCTAAGCCCGAAGCACAATGGACCGATGATGATGAAAAGAAATACAATTATGATTGGAAAGCCAAAAATATCCTAATCTCCTCATTAGGCGTAGATGAATACTATCGTGTATCCCATTGTCCTACTGCTAAGGCTATGTGGGATTCACTACAAATTGCCCATGAGGGGACGAATGATGTTAAATTGGCTAGAATCAATACACTAACACAAGAGTTTGATCTCTTCTTCATGGAGCAAGGGGAAACCATTGCTGACATGCAAAAGAGATTCACTCATCTCATCAATCGATTACATTCACTTGGTAGGCCTGTTTCCAATGATATTGCTACTAATAAGATCTTAAGATGTCTTAACAGGGAATGGCAGCCGAAAGTGACCGCCATCAAAGAGGCAAATGATCTTACCACTTTGGACTTGACAACATTGTTCGGTAAACTACAAGAGCACGAACAAGTTCTCTTAAACCTGGAACAACACGAAAAGAAAGACAAGAAAGACAAAGCAAAGGTGAGTGAAAAGAAATCAATAGCTCTAAAGACTTCCTCCTCAAAGTCTCAAGCAAAAGAGCAAAGTGATTATTCATCAAGTGACGAAGAAGAAGAGGACAAGAGTGAAGATATGGGGTTGTTCGTCAAACGCTACAACCGTTACGTAAGAAAGAACGACATCCAACATTCCGAGAAGAACCTGGTAAACTTCCGGAAGCAATCTAGGTTCTCCAAAAATGATGACTCAAAAGGAAAAACAACTAGAGGGTCGTGCTATAAGTGTGGAAAGCCGGGTCACTACAAACCGGACTGTCCGATGAACAAAAAGACAAAAGAAAAAGACTCATACAAACCACACAAGAAACCATCAAAGCCAAGGAGAGCATACATCGCTTGGGAAAGCGATAGCGACTCCTCTGATGATGAAAGCTCTAGTGATGAAGATGAAAATGCAAATCTATGCCTTTCTGCTCATCAAAAGAACAAAAAGAAACAGGTACGACATGCTAAATATGAAAAATCCTCTAGTATGTCTCATAATGAATTGCAAACTGCTTTTGATACTTTACACTATGAAGCAAAAGAAGCGTTTAAAAGGCTTGCCTCAAATAAGAAATTTTTTTCTCATTTGGAACATAAAATTCAAGAATCCAAACGGAAACTTAAGGCTCTTAAAGCTTCTATAGTGGAAAGCACAAAAACAAGTTATGAGGACCTTAAAAGTAGAATGATGAACTTTGGGTGTGATACTTGTTACATTTGGCAAGGTGAAGTAAGAAACCTAAAAGCCAAACTTGACAAGGCTCTTGAGCCCAAGATTACTTTTGCTATCAACAAATCTAATTTTCGAAAAAGTATGGTTAATCCATATCAAAAATATAATATATGTTATAAAAGATGAAGATAGCAAAAGCAATCCAAATGTAGCTTCCTCTTGTCTCTATTGTTGCAAGAAAGGTCATTCCATTGCTAAATGTAGATTTAGGAGGTTTTTAGTTCCTAAAGGCATTTATCAATGGATGCCCAAATGCAACCATTTCGTTCCTCACCACTCAGGACCCAATAAGCAATTGGGTACCTTCTCTTGTTAATTATCTTGTCACAGGTACAATGCCTCGAGACTACCGAGAGAAGATGGTTTCTCGACAGTGGATGCTCAAGGCACATGTCAGGTGACATATCTCTCTTCATTGACTTTGTGGCTAAGAAGAAAGGATATGTAACTTATGGTGATAACAACCGTGGAGAAATACTTGGTAAAGGTAGTGTAGGTAATCCCTCCTCTACTACTATTTCTGATGTGTTGCTTGTCGAAGGTCTTAAACACAATCTACTTAGCATCAGTCAATTATGTGACAAAGGATACAATGTATCGTTTTCAAAAGATTGTTGCAAAATTGTACATAATGATTATAAGAAGAGTATGTTTAATGGTCTTCGTGTGAACAATGTCTATATGCTTGACTTAAATGAAGTATCGTTAACAAGTGACAAATGCCTCGTAACAATGAGTGAAGATTCATGGTTATGGCATAGGCGTTTAGCACATGTTAACTTTGACTTACTCAACAAAGTAGTCTCAAAAGATCTAGTCCTAGGTCTCCCCAAAATTAAGTTCACCAAGGATCACCTTTGTGATGCTTGTCAAAAGGGGAAGCAAACGAGGATCTCATTTAAATCCATAAATATCGTTTCAACAACTAGACCTCTCGAGCTTCTCCATATGGATTTATTTGGACCATCTAGGATTAAAAGTCTAGGAGGAAACTATTACGGTTTCGTAATAGTGGACGACTTTTCTCGATTTTGTTGGACTATTTTCTTAGTAAGTAAGAGTGACACATTCGCCGCCTTTGAACGATTTGCTAAGCTTTCCTAAAATAAACTAAATACAAACATTGTTGCAATTAGAAGCGATCATGGAGGTGAATTTGAAAATCACTTATTACAAGAATATTGCGGTAACCATGGTATTGATCATAACTTCTCCGCTCCACGTACTCCTCAACAAAATGGGGTTGTGGAGCGTAAAAATCGAATTTTGGAAGAATTGGGAAGAACAATGATCAATGAAAGTGGCCTACCGAAATATTTTTGGGCTGACGCCATTAGTACGGCTTGTTACGTTTTGAATAGGGTGCTCATTCGCCCCATTCTAAACAAAACACCGTATGAACTTTTAAAAGGGCGAAAGCCAAATGTTTCTCACTTACATGTCTTTGGTTGCAAATGTTTCGTATTGAACAATGGAAAGGAAAACTTAGGGAAATTCGATTCCAAGGCCGACGAAGGTATCTTCCTCGGATACTCTCAATCTAGCAAAGCATATAGAATATACAACAAGCGATTACTTACTGTAGAAGAGTCTGTACATGTCACTTTTGATGAATCCAATCCGAGAAATGTCGGAAAGGGTAGTGTTTTACATGGTGCAGGTACATCTACTGAAGACATACTCAAAGGTGGCGAGCCGGGGATTGATTAACCCGACATAGTCAAAATTGAGGAGGACAAAGATGTACACCATGAGGAAACCGAGGTAGTTCATCCGCCTTCAAACGATGATCTTCCTCAAGCTTGGAAGTCTTCCAAAGACCATCCAATAGACAACATTCTCGGGGACATATCAAAGGGCGTAACAACTCGATCTAAGCTAAGTAACTTCTGTTATCACTTCGCTTTCGTTTCGCAGATGGAACCTAAAAACCCTAAAGAAGCCCTACTCGATGAACACTGGTTTTTATCAATGCAGGAGGAACTTAATCAGTTCACCAGAAATGAGGTTTGGGACCTTGTCCCTCCTCCGCGAGATCATCGAGTAATCGGCACCCGATGGGTGTTTAGGAACAAGCTGGACAAAAACGGGGTAATAACCCGTAATAAGGCGCGTTTAGTCGCGCAAGGGTATAACCAAGAGGAAGACATCGACTATGAGGAAACTTATGCGCCGGTTGCCCGACTCGAGGCTATACGCCTTCTCCTTGCTTTCGCATGTGCGAAAGACTTTAAGCTATTCCAAATGGATGTCAAGAGTGCATTCCTTAACGGTCACATAAATGAAGAGGTTTATGTCGCACAACCTTCGGGTTTCGAATCCCATGAGTATCCTGATCATGTCTATAAACTAAAAAGAGCCTTGTATGGCCTCAAACAAGCTCCTAGAGCTTGGTATGAGAGACTAAGCAAATTCTTACTCGATCAAAAATACTCAAGAGGAAAGGTTGACACAACCCTCTTCATTAAACGTCAAGGAAAGCACTTGATATTAGTGCAAATTTATGTAGATGATATCATATTTGGATCTACTAACATGAATCTTGTGAGAGAGTTTTCTGACCTTATGCAGGGCGAATTCGAGATGAGTATGATGGGGGAGCTCACATACTTTCTCGGTCTGCAAATCAAACAGCTCAAAGAAGGAACTTTCGTGAGCCAGACAAAGTACTGTTTGGACCTTATCAAGAGATTTGACATGGAAAAAGCTAAGGCCATAGACACCCCCATGCCTACGTGTACAAACTTGAACAAAGATGAAGACGGTAAGGAAGTAGATGTAAAACGGTATAGAGGTATGATTGGTTCACTCCTTTATCTTACTGCTTCTCGTCCCGATATTATGTTTAGCGTATGCATGTGCGCAAGATATCAATCATGTCCCAAGGAATCCCATTTAAAAGCCGTCAAACGAATACTTCGATACCTATCCGGTACTCCGAAGTATGGACTATGGTATTCCAAAGGTAATGATTGTTCATTGGTAGGTTTTTCTGATTCCGACTTTGCCGGTTGCAAATCGGATAGGAAGAGCACCAGTGGCACTTGTCACTTATTTTCAAACTCTTTGGTCAGTTGGCATAGCAAGAAACAGGTTTCTGTTGCTTTGTCAACCGCCGAAGCGGAATACGTTGCCGCCGGTGGTTGTTGTGCCCAAATCCTATGGATTAAGCAACAACTATTGGATTTTAACCTCAAACTTGAACATATTCCCATTTTTTGTGACAATACAAGTGCCATTAACCTAACCAAGAATCCTGTGCTACATTCTCGCACCAAACATATCGAAATATGACACCACTTTCTTCGGGATCATGTAGAGAAAGGTGACATCGTGTTTGAACATGTCAATACTGAAAATCAACTAGCAGACATTTTCACAAAGCCGCTAGCCACTGAACCTTTCTTTCATATCCGTCGAGAACTTGGCATTCTCGATATTTCGGAACGGGGACTGCAATCTGCTGTTTTACCTTATTACATATAAGACTTTAATCTTGTACCTCTAACCAAACTATGTTGTTGTAAGCACAAGTCTACCGTTCACTAAGTCACTCTGGCATTGAGGTGATACTGTTCCTCTCTTTCTCTCTCTGCAAAATCTCATGACTACAATAGTTATATCTCATAATGATGTTGTTTTATATATATATATATATATATATATATATATATATATATATATATATATATATATATATATATGATTTCTCCCTTTGGATGTTTATTGTCGTATGGCATTCTAACTATGCATCAAACTTGTCAACGTATGTGCAGAAAAATGTAAAACTGAAATCTTTACTTGTTGTTTGATTGTAGTCATTTCTCTGTTATGCTTGTTTGTGCACAATCTATTTTAATGATTAATGTTCTTTTAATTAATGATTATCATTCAGTAATGATATTGGTGTGATATTATTATCTGTTTGTGTTATTTCCTGTGAAATTTTTTTGTTATGTTGAATAATCGTTCCTTGTCTCTTTTTGATGTTATCAAAGGGGGAGAAGAGTACAAGCAGCCAAAATGTTCGCCACAATTAACAGTCGGTTTTGCAGATAGCGTTAGATTACAAAAGAAAGGGGGAGTGTGCACAATGTGTGTAAATACTGCATGTTGTTTGTCTCGTTGGCTGTGCACAGGTTGTCATCATCAAAAAGGGGGAGTATGTAAGGGCAAAGTGTCAGACAACATACGATCGCAAGTTTCGATGATGACAAATGACCATCATAGATGAATCGACATTGTCGATTCCACGTCTACAAACAAATGCAACACATCACCTATCGTATCCTTTCCTATGATTATCTAAATCTGTTATAATTCTTAAAAACATATGTGGACAAGATGTGGTCATGACAAAATGCATGAAAACCACAAAAACCAAAAATCTGAATTTTTGCAGATTTGCAGTGCTTTGAGTCGACCATAGGTCAGCGCATGGAGGCTTTGAGTCGACCGCAAGGGTTAGCGCATGAGCCACGGGTCAGCGCATAACTCAGACAAACTGGAGATTGGTCAGCGCATAATTGCTTGAGTCGACCATAAGGGTCGGCGCATAGCTCACGGGTCAGCGCATAAATCCCTTGAGTCGACCACAGGTCGGCGCATGGCATAGTGATGCTATCCACGGGTCAGCGCATAAATCCCTTGAGTCGACCACAGGTCGGCGCATGGCATAGTGATGCTATCCACGGGTCAGCGCATGAAACCTTTGAGTCGACCATAGGGGTCAGCGCATTCCCCACGGGTCAGCGCACGCCGACCTATGGTCGACCGCTCGGGCGTCAACTCAGTTTTCTGAGTATTTTCCACTGTTTGAAAAGTTGTTATTTTTGGTTGGTAAGCTGTTACTATAAATAGAAGTAAAATCACTTTTATCAACAAACATTTGCTAATTGAGTTTAAGTGTTCAAGGAAATAAGAAAGAGTGAAAAAGGTGTCCAAGACTCATCATCTTCATCTTCAACATTTCACAACTCATCATCTGCAAACAATTACTTTTGATGTGGTTCGTGATCGAGCAAAGGTGATAAGGTTCGAAGCTGTGATCGAAGAATCCAGTTCGGGTTGAAGCTTGTGGCAGGTTCTTTCTTGAATAAAACCGTTAGGGTTTTGTCCTCCAATACGGGTTTGTGTTTGGGGGTTTTTGCACGAATCGCTTCATCAATATTCAGCCGAGCGAAGGTGATTGAGAAGAGTAAATCTTCATCAGTCTAGTAGCGGATTCGGTGACATTGAAGTGAAGGATTCGGGTTCGACTCATTGTGTTTGAGATCAGCCAGGCCGA
Source organism: Lathyrus oleraceus (assembly GCF_024323335.1). Classification (NCBI taxonomy): domain Eukaryota; kingdom Viridiplantae; phylum Streptophyta; class Magnoliopsida; order Fabales; family Fabaceae; genus Lathyrus; species Lathyrus oleraceus. The sequence continues at coordinate 267,211,578 of NC_066582.1, read as the reverse complement.
GGGTTTGAAGAACGGAAGATTCTTCAACAAAGGGGCTGGAATCGGAGGTCTAGCAACAACGATCGAAGGTCTTGATTCATCTTGAATCAAGGAGCAAGGATAGGAAGCATCATTCAACACATTGGAAGTTCTGTTGTTTACATGCTTTGCAATCCTTGTATAAACGGTTAAATTTTACAGGTGATATCTAATTAATCATCTCAATTCTATTTTTAGAATTTAGGGCAGACGTACCCCGAAGCGAGGACGGCGGGGGAACTGCCTCATCAAATCTCTGTCTTCTTTAATTTTCTGCATAAGTGCTTTTCAGCTTAAAAATTAAGTGATTTTAGTTTAAGCAAGTTTACCAAACGTTGATATAAGTTGAGTAAGAGATTAAAACTGTTGTTTGAATACAAAGTACAATAGTATATTGTACTAGATAAATTTGAATTACTAACTCAACTCAAATATCTCTTGGAGTGTATGCACACCAAGTGTTTGTGAATTTGCATAAGCCAAAGTTGTCTTAAATTTGCACTCAGTTTAATTTGGTATTTTGGATCATTGGAACTAGGCTTGATAGTTAGTGAAATATATCAATTGAGTGTGCAAATAGTGTAGTAATTAGTATTTCATTTTATCTCTAATCCATTAGCTTAACGCATATCCGGTTTTCCAATAACGGTTCGTTTTAGACTAAAATTTTCCTCGGCCGCTTCCGCATTCAAAACAAATTTTCAAAACCAATTTTCTCTCAAATTGGTAGCGCCGACTCATGTTTTTAATTGGGATCTATTCAACCCCCCCTTCTAGATCCGTGCCATAGTCTAACATCATGGAGGATGGTCACAAACCAGTGGTGCAACCACAAAGAAGACTAAATCCCGTAATGAAGGAAGTGGTTCGGAAAGAGGTTGTTAAATTGTTAGATGTCGGATTAATTTATCCCATATCCGATAGCTCTTGGGTGAGTCCTATTCATGTGGTCCCGAAGAAAGAAGGAACTACAGTTATAAGGAATGAGAAAAATGAGTTACTCCCTACTAGGACGGTCACGGGTTGGCGTGTGTGCATCGACTATAGGAGGTTGAATTTGGCGACCAGAAAGGATCATTTTCCATTACCATTCATTGATCAGATGTTGGAAAGGTTGGCAAGTCATGAGTACTATTGTTTCCTTGATGGATACTCTGGATACAATTACATAGCGGTTGCACCAGAAGATCAAGAGAAGACAACTTTTACATGCCCCTATGGTATTTTTGATTCCAGAAGAATGCCATTCGGGTTATGTAATGCAGCAGCCACATTTCAAAGATGCATGACCTCCATTTTTGCAGACATGTTGGAAAAGCATATGGAGGTCTTCATGGATGACTTCTCGGTATTTGGTTTTTCTTTTGATAATTGTTTAACTAACCTTTCCCTTGTGTTAGAAAGATGCCAATAGACCAATCTGATTCTCAACTGGGAGAAGTGTCACTTCATGGTGCGAGAAGGAAAAGTCTTGGGTCACAAAATCTCTCACAAAGGGATAGAAGTGGACCAAGCCAAGATTGAGGTAATATAAAAGCTACCACCTCCTATGAACGAAAAAGGTATAAGAGGTTTCTTAGGACATGCGGGTTTCTATCGCAGGTTCATAAGAGATTTTTCCAAGATAGCTAAACCCTTAACTACCTTGTTGGTTAAGGACAAAGCTTTCATTTTTGATAAAGAGTGTGTCGTTGCTTTTGAAAGCATAAAAAATAAACTGGTGACGACACTTATTGTCATTGCTCCTGATTGGTCTCTACCTTTTGAGATCATGTGTGATACGAGTGACATTGTAGTAGGAGCGGTTCTTGGGCAACGTAAAGATAAACTGTTGCCTGTCATATATTATGCTAGTCATGTGTTGAACCCTGCACAGATGAATTACGCGACTATCGAAAAGGAGTTGCTAGCTATAGTCTATGCCTTTGATAAATTCAGGCAATATCTGTTGGGTTCTAGAGTCATTGTTTATACTGACCATGTTGCTTTGAAGTATTTATTTGCTAAGCAGGACTCTAAGCTAAGACTGTTGCGATGGATCTTGCTCCTCCAAGAGTTTGATGTAGAAATCCGAGACAAAAGAGGGTGCGAAAATACTGTGGCAGATCACCTCTCCCTGATATCCCCCATAGAGGAGAATGAGGAAAAGCGTCCAATAAAGGATGAGTTTGCTGACGAGCACATCCTTGCTGTTATTGGAGTGCCTTGGTTCGCAGACTACGCGAACTATCTAGTAGGTGGGGTGATTCCGAGTGAACTTGACTCTAACCGTAAGAAAAAGTTTGTTCATGATTGCAGGTTCTATTTGTGGGACGACCCATTCTTGTACAAGAAGGGAATAGACGGGTTGGTCAGAAGATGTGTTCCAGAAGAAGAACAGAGGGATGTGTTGAAAGCTTGTCACGATTCTGACTATGGTGAACACTTTAGTGGTGATAGAACCGCTGCCAAAGTCCTCCAGTCAGGCTTATACTGGCCGACACTTTTCAAAGATGCTCATCAAGTGATCAAAGAGTGCAATAAGTGCCAAAGGATGGGAAACATCTCGAAAAGAAATCAGATGCCGCAAAACCCCATGCTGGAAGTTGAACTCTTTGATGAGTGGGGTATTGATTTTATGGGACCGTTTCCACCGTCATTTGGAAAGAATTGCATTTTGGTGGCGGTGGATTATGTATTCAAGTGGGTAGAAGCAGTCGCTCTACCAACAAATAATGCAAAAGTGGTGGTCATGTTTTTGAAAGAAAACATATTTGTTAGGTTTGGAGTGCTAAGAGCTCTAATAAGTGATGAAGGAACTCACTTCTTAAATCACCTAATGGAGAAGCTACTCTTGAAGTATAATGTAAAACATCGGATAGCCACTCCATACCACCCGCAAACAAGTGGTCAAGTCGAAGTGTCAAATAGGCAGCTGAAACAAATCTTAGAGAAGACGGTTAATGCCTCTCGCAAGGATTGGGCGAGTAAGCTTAATGATACACTTTGGGCATATCGTACTTCTTTCAAAACACCGATTGGTATGTCCCCGTATCAATTGGTATATGGTAAGGCATGTCACCTACCCTTGGAACTTGAACACAAAGCTTTGTGGGCTTCAAAATTCCTTAACTTGGATCTTGTGAAAGCGGGAGAATCCCGAATCCTTCAACTTCATGAGTTGGAAGAATTTAGGAACCGGGCATATGAAAATGCAAAGATCTACAAAGATCAAACGAAGAAATGGCATGATAGAAGAATCCAAAGGAAGGAATTCTGGGAAGGACAGATGGTACTATTGTTTAATTCAAGGATGAAGTTGTTCTCTGGAAAACTGAGATCGAAATGGTCGGGTCTGTTTGTTGTGCACAAGGTATATCCCCATGGAGCAGTCGAAATAAAAAATCCATCCAATGGGGACATTTTTAAAGTGAATGGCCAGAGATTGAAGCATTACAATGTGGGGCAAGCAGTGGGCCAAATTGATGTTGTTCATCTTGTCTGATAAGATGCGCAACCGTCGAGCCAAGCGACGTTAAACGAAGCGCTACGTGGGAGGCAACCCACACTTTTGTATCTAATTATTCTTTTTTTTGGTTGTGTGTTATTTACTTGCAGGTTGAACAGTGTTTGCTAGAGGAATTAAAGATAGCGGTCGTAAAAAGTCTCTGAATAATTCGGGAGCAGAAGCCGGGCACAACTCAAGAAAAGAAACCAAGGAAAATGAAAAATCAGGGGCCTGAAACGGGCGCCCGTGTCAGGATGTGCCAAGGAAGGGTAAAAAGTTGGGTTTCCAGGGGCCTGACACGGTCGCCCATGTCAGGTGACACGACCCGTGTCAGCCCCTGCGTGGAATAAGCTGGAAAAAGCGCGTTTTGGACGGACATGGCCCGTGTCCTTGGGTAGTGTTGCGCTGACACGGTCGCCCGTGTCAGCTAGCGCAGTGGTGATTTTTTTTTGAAAAAATGACCGTTGGAGCCGGGTCCCACCTCCGAAATTCACCATATAAACTCACTTTATCCCCCATTATCTCTTCTTTTACCACATATCCTTCATACTCTTTCACCTCCATCTTTCTTTCTCTCAAAAATTCCTAAACCCTCCATTCTTCTCACTTAAAGCTCTCTACTTTCACCTCATATCTCCATCAATTCTCCGTCTGTCTTCACAAAAGTTCCACCATTCTCCACCCTCAACCTTCCTACGGTAATATTTTCACCTAATCTCTCTTTTCAAATTCTTGTTTCTTTTTGTTGTGTGCAGGTACGAATATGTCTCGCCGAGTCGAAAAAAGCAAAAATATGGCGGAATCATCCCGTCCACGACAAAGGGCGAGAAGAACCCCGAACGAGCATGACATTATGTTCGAGAACCTGGAGCACCAGAAGAGGTATGCGGTTCATTTAAAAAGAAAATTAACCCCCACGAGGTATATGTGTAATGACACTCTGCAGGAATTGAGATTGCAAGCGGAGGTCCACCGTATGTTCCACACCTTAGGGATGCTAGAATTCATGCAGTTGGAAGCGCCTACTTTCGCGCACATTACGCTTGAATTCCTGAGAACCACTGAATGTAAGTTGAAAAATAGGTGGAATGGAACGGAAAAAGAATATTACAGTACGTTGCAATTTCGATTATTTAATACTGATATGGAATTGACTGTGGATGAGTTATAGAGGATCTTAAAACTCCCAATCGTAGGCCCTGGAGCGGTGCCCGATACGTTTGTCTCGGCGGAATTTTGGACCGCCATAACAGGTAACACTAAATATGTTTCCAAAGGGGTAAAGGCATCGGGTATCCATAACCCGTGTTTCAGGTACGCACAGAAGGTGTTGGCATACACCATGTTTGGTCGCGGAGACAGCACCGGTGTTGCCACTAAAAGGGAGTTGTTCTTTTTGTACAGTATGGCATCCCAGACTCCAATCAACGTAGCAACATTTGTAACTGACTACTTAGGAAGAGTTGGTCGCGCTACTTCAGGCGACATTTCTGTTGGCAGCATGATTGCTCAGATTGTCGATCATTTTGGATTTGGTGCTACACTCACTGACTCTCCACAGGTGCCAGGTAAAAACAAATTGGACATGTCCGCCTTGATCCAACAAGGCATGATTGCGGTAAAACAAGATTATTACTCTCTTATGTGCCAAAAAGTCCATGTCCTTGATTTACCTGCTTACGATTTCATCAATATTACTAACAGAGCCAACTGGCTCTATGACTGTCCCGACCTAGAAGAGGGGGACGAAGATTTTTTTGACTCTTTGCCTGCAGATGAACCGATGGAAGGTGCACCGAGCACCTAGGAGCCTTTTTACCAGCAACCTCCAGAACCGACTCAAGCCTCCGGGTCCTACTCCATGCCGCAAGACCAATGGGGCTGGATTCAGGATGAGATCGGTCACCTTCGCACGGAGCAATCCAGGCAAGGTGACGAGCTCACCAGGTTCGGAGTCGAACAATGCCGTCAAGGGACGGTTTTGGATGAGATGAACGCGATGATGCAACGCATGATGTTCCATTATCCGTACCCGCCACCACCTCCACAGTAAATGCTGTAAGTACCCCTCTTATCTTGACATTAAACATTATGGACAATGTTTGGTTCAAGTGGGAGGGGGGGGGGGGGGGGTTTAATTGCTTTATATTTTATTTATTTTTAGCTGTGTATGTGGTGTTACTTTGTGTGTTGTTGTGTGGCTGTTTTATTTTTATTTTTTTAAGTTACAGATGAAAGTGGATTATGCTAGAAAAATGATAGACTAGTGGACAGTGAGGGAAAGATGCAACCCCAGATTTTCTCCCGAGGCAACCTGGAAGATGATACAGCTGAGGAACAAAATGTTGGACGCAATTTGGAAACTCTAGACCGAAAGAGGAAAAGGTAAGCCCAAGCTAAAAAATAAGTTGTCTGTCATAAAGAGTGGTTTGGAGCCTGCAAGCTTATCCAACATGGTGAGATTTCAGCTTAACCAAACACAAAAAGAGCGCATTCAGGTATGACTTTATCTCTCTAATTTTGCGTAAGTTCTACTGATACAGCACAATACAAAAACGCACACTGAGGAACATTGTTTGTTTTCACCCTTTTAGCCTTTCTAGCCATCCTTAATGTTGTATTCATCCGTTGCTAACCCCGTTGAGCCTGTACCCCTTTGTTTGTGTAAACCGTCATGTTAACCATAAGCCAAACACTTCCTACCTTCGCTCAACATGACTGTTGTAGTGTATAATTTGTGCAAAAAGATATTTTTGGGGTGGTAATCCTTAGAAGAAATGTTGGAAAAAGGGCAAGTGCATGAAAAAGAAAAAGAAAAACTGTGTAGAAACATCCGCTTCTACCGAAAAAAAAGAGAAAAAGAAATGAAAAAACAGAGAAATGAAGAATAAGCACTTGCCTTGGAAATAGACTCACGCATTAATGTGATAATCCAAAGAAAAATTCGAGTGAAAAAGAGTCAAGATTGGATGACACCCAATAAAATAATTCTTGCATAAAGAAAAACAACAACATGAATGCCGAGTGGTAAAACCGTTTGTCATCCATTTTCATTGTCTACTCTCCCACCGTACCTAAGCCCCGTTACAACCCTGAAGACCTCTTAAAGTGTGTGAATTGTGTTTGTGTAGTTGACGTAAAATCTATTCAAAAAGTAAGAGTTGATATTGCGTACCTTGATATCGTGAGTGCTAAACACCTTGACCCTGAGAGATTTGGTGAGTAGTGTGAAGAAGTTTGCAGGTAAAAGAACAATTTGAAATGATAAAGCAGTGGAGAAGTTCAAATGGGTGAACTAGAAGCTTAATCGGGAAGGAGAAAGATAAGTTGCGAATAACATCAGTTGTGTTGTGGAGAGAATAGTATCCATGGTTGACCTCCGCGTGTCTCTTACATCACTTGAGGACAAGCAATGAGATAAGTTTGGGGTTGTGATCGATCACCATTTACACTTAGCTTTCATCATCTATCCAGCATTAAATTTTCAAGAATCGGTAACATTTTGCTCTTTATTTTAGTGATTTCTTTAGTTTATTGCATTTTATGAATTTCCGCTTGTTTTATGTTGCATTAGTAGCTTTTCTCTTTTTTTGTCGCATTTTATGCGTTTCTGGGTAGTACTGTTTGGTTTCCAGGTCAAATAACAAGTCTGAAAGTTGCGTACCGGAAGAATGGAGGTCAAAGACTTAATGAAAAGCGGAAAATAGACGAAAACAGGGGGCTGACACGGGTGCCCGTGTCAGCTGACATGGCCCGTGTCAGCATGTGCAGAAATAACCAGTGGAAACCCTGAAAACAGGGGGCTGACACGGGTGCCCGTGTCAGCTGACACGACCCGTGTCAACATGGGACGCAGGATGGACTTACAGAGGAGCCAACACGGGCAGTAGTGTCACTTGACACGGCCCGTGTTGGCCATTTCACCCCATTTGCTGATTTTTTATGATTTAACACCTTTGTACGTCCGGAGGGCGGTTTGGGCATTTCTCAATGTTTTTAGTTGTTTGGAAGCTATTTAGTCTGAATTTTGGGCATAAAGAAAAAGGACTTTTGATCGTAGAAGAAAGAAGACAGAAAGAAGAAGCGAGCTTGCAAAGTGGTTAGAGGATAAGAGAGCTTCAAGATCGGAAGAGATTGAAGATCAACCTTCATCAACAACAAATTTGTAATGTCTCTAATTTGTAATTTACTATCTTTGAACATTATGAGAAGCTAAACCCCCCAATGCTAGGGGGGTGTCCCTGAATTGCTACTATATGAATATTTTGTCTATGTTCGTATAATCATCGATGTTTTCTTAATTCAAATTATTATACAACGCTCTTAATGCTTTATTTTATCGGACAAATGAAATTTTGATCTCTGGTTAAGGTTTAGGTCGGACAAACCTCTTTACTGCTTGTTGTATAATAAAACTCGTGTTTAATCACTTAGGAATGAGGATCAAACTATAGTTACCGTTCATTCTTGATAATTACATAATTCATAACAGCAATTTGAATAACTAAGGAATTAGGATTGAAATTGACTGTTAATGGTTTTCGGCTAAGGAATTAGAGAAAACAACTCTTGAGAAACGGTTTTGAATTATTACAACATAGATGTTATATAATATGGAAGAAGTTTATTACAAAGCAATTCATACATCTGACCCTAGCATGCTTTCTAATCTCGGTTAAACGATTTTATACGCTTTATATTTTTATTTCTCGTTACTGATATTTTCAAAAAAAACTCATCAAACCCCCATATGATATTTTGTTCAATTGAATTATTATAAATATTGGTACTTACTACGCAGTCCTCGAGATCGATACTCGGGATAACTCCCTTTTTATTACTACATTGGTGCAAATAGTACACTTGCTATTTTACCGATCAAGAGGCCCCTTTGGGATTACTGATGTCACATGAGTAGTCGTAGTTGGAATTACTTTTTCCGACCTGGGAGCCCGAGAAGCTGAGGACCTTAGAACCTTTAACATATCTTGGCCTTTTAGGATGTAGTGTGGTGGCTACTCAGGTGTAGACTTGAATTAGTTGTTACTCGATACTACACTTGGACGAGTTTCTCTTGAGAATATTATTAGTTTGAGAGTAGTCATTTAAGTCGGTAATATCCAAAAGATGGAATTATGACTCTGGGAACTTTTTTAGAACATTGTTCTACAGGTGATTATACCCTTAGTAAATACATTGTGGGTTAATTTTTTACCCTTGGCTCCATGCTCGTGACTACGAACCTTTGGACTTTGTTTGTGTGCCTTGTGTGATCTTATTTATGGTTTTTGCATCATGCACTCATTGCATTCATGATAATTTTTCTTAGTTTTCAAGGAACTTAGAGACTCTCTTTGCAAATGATCGCTCGACTTTATGAGTCGAATTGGGGTACAAACTGCAAGTGCACAGTTCTATCGCGTAGTTTTAAAAGATATCGATCCCACAGGGACTTATGAATCGATATACCGTTATCTAAGGTTACTTCGTAAAGCTAAGGCAGGTAATACTTTGATTGTTTGGGGGAAAAGTTAAAACTAAAATAAGATCTAAAATTAATATCTAATAAGCGGATATCGGTATGTAATTCTTCGTAATTAGGGAATCAATTCTTCATTGGTTTCTTGGTTTTAAAATAAATCTTTCCAGTTGACGCTATTGGTTAAAAGTTTTATCTCAAACTCTCGCTCTGTTGAATAAACTATGATTTTATATTAACGTAGCTGTCACTTATAGTTAAGTCAAAAACCACTTTTTGAAAACAATAGAATCCGTAGAAACTCTTTTTAAGAAAACACTAATCGTTTAAACACCCTTATCTCAAACTCTCGCTCTGTTGACTTAGGTTATATAATTAAATTCAAATGCTTAACTCTCGTCCTCACATTCAATCTTTAAAAATACTTTTTGAAAAAGGTTAGAATTTAATTAACTATAAAAATTGCTCTCGCCCTGATCTAGAATTAATGTCCAATTTACACTGTCCAGTCAAAACCTCAAACTCTCGCTCTATTGATTTTAACTTCTTTCTGTCTTTTACTTTCGTACAAAAACTTTGTTATTAAACCTGTAAATTGAGACCGTAAAAAGAGTGATTTTAATTTTAAACTTAATTAAACCAACTTAGTTTTGATTCCTTCAGTACGCTTACTTTACATACCGATACCTAAATAAATCATCTAGACATGCTAAACAGCCTTAAATAAATAACATGCATAAACAGATTCATCGCAGGCAAGCAGTATAAATTAATAGTAAAAACAAGCATATATAAATTCAACAAATAAATAAAGAACCTGAATAATTAAATAGCAGTCTTGAACACTCCACCACAGACCGGTTGGATTTGTTCTTGAGTTCTTCAATCAGGAAGAAAAATAAAGCGAAGGAATAAAAAACTAGATTCTAACGTAAGGTTAGATCCGGTAAAAGGTACACAATAGTTTTCGGTGTAGAAACTATTGTGCGAAAAATTAATTAAGTTCTAGAAAAGAAAATAGAATTGTAAAAGAAATAATATAAAAAATTATAAAAGAAGTACTATAAGGAATATGCTTAAGCTGCTGGAAAAAGAAAAATGCAAAAAAAATGAAAACTGGAAAACTGTCTGGAAGCGTGGGGCCGAGGAAGGGTTTGCAAAGCTGGTATTTATATTGGCACTTTCCGTAACGGTCTTCAGAAGTAGTCCGCGTCAAAGGGTCTTCACGTAACGAAGGTATAGGCGTGGAAATAGGATTCAGCGTGCAAATAGGACTCAACGTCTCTGAAGGCAAAAATGTAGGGGAATGGTGTGACGTCCGTCACACCATGTGTGACGCTCGTAACAGGCACAACGCCTGTGCCTTCTTTGGGCTGGGCTTGGCTTTTGCTATTTGTTTCCAAAAGACTTCTTTTTGCACCTCCTTTTCTTCCTTTTTCTACTTTTGCTTCAAATAGACTACCTGAGATAAATAGAAAGGAAATACCGCGTAATATCTGATAAAATGAAATAAATTAAAGTAAATAATAATATAATTTAATTGAATTAAGTCCTAAAATGTGATATAATTTCATGTTATCAAACTCCCCCATACTTAGATCTTTGCTTGTCCTCAAGCAAAATACAGTATAGAACTTAAAAATTTTAGCCAGATGAAATTTCAAAACACACATCAATTCGTACTAGGTTGCATGTAAACCTTGTTTAGAAGTAACTTGAGTTTAATCTTGACATCAACAACCACCGTCACAACCTCAGATAACCTCACCTTATGCAAACCAGTTCAAGTAATGCCATTACAGCTATACTAGTTCCTTCACTCTTATTTCACCCGTTTTCATTCTAGCGAAATCACATTAAGCCCTTTATCTTTTCGCGCACATAGTGGAGTAACCAGTTAGTGATTCTGATCCCCTTTTAGCTAGAAGTTCTGGTACATAAGTCGGATAACTTCGTTATTCAGTCCATTGCAAATTGCGGGGGATCGGACCGTAGTCCGTCCTACCGAGTTCAGTACCAGATACCTACTGAACCAACTCATAATGGATCTTTATGCTTTTGTATGATCTGCAACCTTTAGATTAAATGATCTGGTAAGGATCACCTAACTTAATTAGTGCATTTCCTGATATGTATATATGTATTTTATTTATGTTACTTTGGGAATCATTCACTTATATTCATCGGCTCTCCACGTAGTTTGCTATTAAGATGGTGCTGACTTCTCGTATAAACTACTCGGGGTTACTATAAAACCAAAAGTTCAAGGGATTGGTATAATAGGTACTCATTCTGATCTGACATGTTGAGGTTCTTAGAGCGTTGTTATGGTAATAATTTTAGTCTTGATTTCACTCAAGTTTTATAAAATAAGCAACCTTTATACTTACTGGGTGTGTTAAATTTCTGTTATTATGGCTCATGAAAATTTGAGGGGAAATAGATAATAGAAAGTTTTCACGCTAGGGACTTAACTTAAAATAAATCTATATTATAATATATATATATATATATATATATATATATATATATATATATATATATATATATATATATATATATATATATATATATATATATATATATATATATATATATATATATTTTATAAGGGAAATAACAATGAAAAGAAAAATACATACTTGAAAAGGAAAATGGAGGATAGAAAGAACATGGTGTTCCCCCCCATACTTGAATAAAACATTGTCCTCAATGTTTGAAGGAAAAGAAATGAAATACAAAAAAGCAAGGAAAAAGAAAAGTTAAGGTTGCCTTCCGCCTCTTGTTCTTGGGCCTGGTGATCACTGACGTAAGTCTAAGTTGTCGAACCTGCTAAACAACTCAGTGAACCGTTGATCGGTTATGGTATTCCTCTCTTCCTGCTGTTGTTGCATTTGGTGCATCATTTGCATCATTTCGAGATTTTGTGCTTGCATACCATCAATAGCATCCATGATGTCGTCGTTGGTTGCAGGCCTTCTTCGTCGACGACGTCGGGAGGATGGGCCAGCTGCAGTATCAGAAGGGTTGAGCAGGACTGATTGTTGTTCAGGAGCGTTATCACCTTGCTCCATTTCTTCGAACTCGTCTGCAGACGGGTTTGTATGCGAAGGCTCGGTAGCTTCGGGAGCATTCAGATCATAGAGGTGGCGGTTGGGATTGGTGACATCGGTTAGGGAAATGTTGGGGAGAACAACGCTTGGGACGGCCTGATTATTCACCATAAGGTAATATTTTCCGCCTACTCGGTTCTTGATTAGGCGGCTGGACCGACAGTAGCCTATATCCATAAATAGGGGAGGTAAAGATTCTAAAGTTTGGAGTCGGTCCCCTAGGTTTAAGCCAAGTGCTACGGTGGTTATTAATCCACCTATTACAAAAGGTTGACGGCCTCTAGCATATAAGGTGCGGATATGATGAAATAGGAAGGAGGCGGCATTTACCTTAGCCTGCGGTTCGAAGACGCATTCGAGGAAGAAGAGTTCCTTTGCGTTGACCTTGCTGTTGTTCGGTCTTCCAAAAACGGTGTTTTGTAGGATACGGATAAAGTACCGTATAGTTGGGTTATGTATATGGGAAACAAGGAGCTCTTCCCAGTTGTTGGCATCTACTCCGGATATTTTCCTAAAGAGGTCGAAAGCAGCAACTGTGCTCCAGTTTAGGTATGGAGGGATTCTGGGGTAGACTTGACCTTCTGTGGGGAATTGTAGCATGGTACTCAATTGGTTTTGGGTTAAGGAGTACTCGGTGTTGAACATACGGAAGGTTGCGGTACCGGTTAAGAATTCGTCCTCACCGGCTGGAGTGTTGTACGCGTATGAACTTAAGAATTCTAAGGTTAGGGATGGGTAGGTGGGTTGATTATGCGTACATAGAAAGGTTAGATCGGCAAGGCGGAGCATCCACTCGATACCTTGAAGTAATCCTAATTGTTGTAAACAAGTTGAATCAGGATACCTGGTAGAGATGACGCCTCGCTGTTGAAAGCGCTCGAATTGCTCCCTTTGATAGTTTTCATCTCCGGATCGGAAGATGATATTTCCGAAATTCTGATTTCCCGCCATACTGATGAATGAATTTAAAGGAGTAATAAAGGAAAGAAATGTATTTGATATTAGAGAGTGGTTTGTGGTGAATGGAGGAGGGTTTTGATGGGTATTTATAGGAAAAGAATTTGGAAGTTGGAAAGGGGGTGGTTGAAAAGTGAATAAATGTGGGTTAATGGGAATAAATGGGGAAGGTAAAAAGTGAAAGGGTGTAACGTTTGTCTCCAACGGTACTGTAACGTTCACCTAGTCAGAAGGGTGTTACGCTCGTCACAGGGGCGTGACGGGCGTAACAGGTACTTGGCATGCCGTCCGTCATAGATTGTGTGACGCTCGTCACACAGTCTTTTTGGCATGGCTTCAGCTAGCGTTCTTCAGAATAACTTGGTAATTTATTATTATTCTTTTATTATTTTATTTTTTTTTGTTTTGCTTCAGATTATTTTATTTTGCTATTTAATTTTCCTGCATGTCATTCTACTTTGCATAATGATGCATAAATATATTATTCTTTAATAAGTCATATAGGCAGCAACAGTAGAGAGCATAATAGATATTACATAATAAAATGAATAAATAGCTTCAATAAAATAATCATAATGTAACAATGGAGAAAAACAAAAATGCGAAAGAGAAACAAATACGAACATAATTTGAAATAACATTAAATAAATAATCTAACTTAAGACTAAATAACTAAGAAGAATAAATTCCATCCATATGCACGATCTCTGGCCGGAGGGGCAAAGGAGTTAACACGGTATAGTAACTCGTGGAACTGGTTTGTCATATTGTTCATGTATCCCAGAAATTCGTGCCTCAAGCTAGTGAATTCTTCTCTGAGGGCATCTTGTTCTGACATCAAAGCTTCCATGGAAGTGTTATAATCAGTTCCGGGCATATGATGTCTAAGGTCGGGTATTGCCGATTCTTCGGTCTGAGCAGGTTGAGGAGGAGGATCAATATCATAATAACCAGATGGTGTCTGAGGATCTGATTCAGCATAAGGAATTTGGTCATCATAAATCTCATAGTCATCACAAATCTCATAGTCCTGGATGGATTCAGTGGATCTAACAGGAGAGGGGGTTTCGTTCAGATTGTAGAGCCAGTTACTGCGGTTGTGAACACTAGTCCTAGGATCGGGCATGGTGAATAGGCAAAGAACTTGGTTATCAATTATAAGCTCAAACTCATCAGACCGAGGTTTGCTATAAACAAAGTGTTGAAGAGGAAGGGTATACTCATAGTAGCAATGCCACAAAAAGGGCTTAAGTCAAGCATAGGCTGACGTAATCCAATAGCATTACCTATCATAGTTATCAAACCGCCTATTCGAATTGGTGCTCGCTCATCTTGGATAAGGTGGTCCAAATTTTCTAACATAAAAGTGGCACCGTTTACTGGACGGTTCTGGGAAGCACAAAATATGATGAAGAGTTCATCACGTGAAACTGTGGTACTGTTTGGCTTCTTCCCAAATAAGGTGTGGGTCAGGATCTTATGGAAATAACGGAAGGCCGGGTTATGTATGTTTCCAGAGAGAAACTCATGTTCCTCGGGATCGTCATTTCCAGTCAAGTTACCCCAAAAGTGTTCAAGTTCTCTATATTCGAAAAGTTCCTCTTGGCTCACTGTGAATGTGTCAAAGGATGTAGGGAAGCCTAAAAGGTTGGCAAAATCTTGAATATTAAATTGGTACTCCATGTTAAACATTCTGAACTGGATAAAACCTCTGCTTATTCCTTTTCCATGGATGGGTAGATAGATCAGAGAACTAAGGAATTCTAGAGTCAGTCTCCGGTAAGTGACAAATTGTCTACGGATAGGAGCGGTTTCCCACCCTATCTGATTCAGCAAATACAGGACACTTTGTCTTAGTCCAAGGGCAGTCATTGCCCAGTCATCAACATACAGGCTAGGTAGCATCTCTCTCGTGGCTAGTTCCTCAAACTTTTGTTTCTGAGCTGTTCCTCTGAATTTGATACCCATACGATCAATTTGTCCCATCAGGTTAGTGTTAGCTAGGGAAAAGAAAAACAAGAGTTTTAGTCAGAATTTGGCCAAATGCCGAAAGAAGAGAAAAGTTTTTAATAAATTAAAATAAATTAAGAATGAATACTAAACAAAAATTAAGAGAATAATTAAGGAAGAAATAGAAAAATAATAATAGAATAAGGAAATAATAAAATATTTGTGGGTTGTCTCCCACTAAGCGCTTTGTTTAATGTCGCAAGCTCGACATAAAAACAATCAATTATAATCTATAATTTCTGGAGGCATTTCGTCTACTCGCAAGACTTGCGAATCTTCATTGTTTTCTGCATAGTGATAATGTTTCAGACGTTGCCCGTTTACGGTAATGGTTCCATAGATTTGCCTTTAATTTCTACTGCTCCACTGGGAAAAACATTGGTGATTTGAAAAGGACCTGACCATCTAGATCGTAGTTTTCCCGGAAATAACTTTAGTCTGGAGTTAAATAAAAGGACTGTATCGCCTTGTTTGAAGATTTTCCTTGATATGCGCTTGTCATGCCATTCTTTTGTTCTTTCTTTGTAGATTCTGGCATTTTCGTAAGCGTCTCTTCTGAGTTCCTCTAATTCGCTTATATCAAGGATTCTCTTTTCACCGGCGGCTTTATAGTTTAAATTTAGATTTTTAATAGCCCAATAGGCTTTATGTTCTAATTCTACCGGGAGGTGACAGGATTTTCCATATATTAGCTTAAATGGGGTCGTCCCTATGGGCGTTTTGTAAGCAGTTCGGTAAGCCCATAAAGCTTCTGGTAATTTCAATGACCAGTCTTTCCTTGAAGTGGCGACTGTTTTCTCTAGTATCTGTTTGATTTCTCTGTTAGATACTTCCACTTGCCCACTGGTTTGAGGGTGGTAAGGTGTCGCTACTCTATGTCTTACGTCATACTTAAGCAGTAGTTTTTCGAGTACTTTGGATATGAAATGCGATCCACCATCACTGACTACTATTCTTGGGACACCAAACCTTGGAAATATTATATTCTTAAAGAGTCTAGTTACTACTCGTGTGTCGTTAGTTGGGGAAGTTATAGCTTCAATCCATTTTGATACGTAGTCAACTGCCACGAGTATGTATTTGTTACCGAAAGAGGATGGAAAAGGTCCCATGAAGTCTATTCCCCACACGTCGAAAATCTCTACTTCCAAAACGCCCTTTTGTGGCATCTCGTCACGTCTAGATATGTTTCCTGTGCGTTGACATCTGTCACATTTTTTAATAGCTGCATGTACATCCTTCCATATACTTGGCCAATAAAAACCGGCTTGTAGGATTTTAGAGCAGGTCTTGGATGTACTTGCGTGTCCACCATAAGGAGCGGATTGACAGTGTTGGATTATATTTTCTACCTCTTCTTCGGGTATACACCGACGGAAAATACCATCGGGGCCTCTTTTAAAAAGTAAGGGGTCATCCCAGTAATAATGTTTTATGTCATAGAAGAATCGTTTCTTCTGTTGGTAGGATAAGGTAGGTGGAACTATTCCGGCAGCTAAATAATTGACGAGGTCAGCGTAACACGGTGTAACAGATATGGCTAAGGTGGTTTCTACCTATTTATCAGCTTTATTTTCTTCTAAGGTAGCTATAAGCTTATCGTACGAGAAATCATCGTTAATTGATGTTCTTTCCGGTTCAAGGTTCTCAAGTCTAGAGAGGTGATCTGCTACTACGTTTTCAGTTCCTTTCTTGTCTTTGATTTCCAAATCGAACTCTTGTAGCAACAGGATCCACCTTAGGAGTCTAGGTTTAGCATCCTTTTTAGTTAAGAGGTATTTGATAGCAACGTGGTCAGTGTAGATGATTATTTTGGCTCCGACCAAGTAAGAACGAAATTTATCTAGCGCAAACACTACTGCTAGAAGTTCTTTCTCGGTTGTGGCGTAATTCATTTGTGCTTCATCTAGAGTTCTACTTGCGTAATATATAACATGAAGCTTTTTATCCTTTCGTTGTCCTAAAACAGCACCTACAGCGTAATCACTGGCATCACACATTATTTCGAATGGTTCATTCCAATCTGGTGTTTGCATTATGGGTGCGGAGATCAGTGCTTGTTTTAGCGTTTGAAATGCTTCTAAACATTTATTGTCGAATATGAATTCAGCATCTTTCATCAATAATCCGGTCAACGGTTTAGTTATTTTAGAGAAGTCTTTAATGAATCGTCAGTAAAAACCGGCATGTCCTAAGAAGCTTCGTACTTCTCTCACCGTTTTCGGAGGTTGAAGGTTTTCGATTACCTCTATTTTGGCTTTGTCTACTTCAATTCCTCTGTTCGAGATGATGTGTCCTAAAACAATTCCTTCTTGTACCATAAAGTGGCATTTTTCCCAATTAAGTACTAGGTTTACTTTTACACATCGCTCTAGAACTTTCTCCAGGTTTTCAAGACATTCTTCAAAGCTTTGTCCGCATACGGAAAAGTCATCCATAAATACTTCCATGATGTTTTCTAGAAAATCGGCGAATATTGCCATCATGCATCTTTGGAAAGTTGCAGGAGCATTACATAAGCCAAACGGCATTCGTCTATAAGCGAAGGTACCAAAAGGGCACGTGAACGTTGTCTTTTCTTGGTCATCAGGATGAATTGGTATTTGAAAGAAACCTGAGTAACCGTCTAGATAGTAGAAATGTGAATGTTTTGCTAATCGTTCTAACATCTGGTTAATGAATGGTAAAGGGAAATGATCTTTTCGGGTTGCTTTGTTTAGTTTCCTATAGTCAGTGCACATTCTCCAACCCGATTCGATTCGTTTGGTTATAGTTTCTCCTTTTTCATTTTCAATGACTGTTATACCTCCTTTCTTTGGTACTACGTGTACAGGACTAACCCATTTGCTATCAGATATAGGATATATGATACCTGCCTCTAATAACTTGGTTATTTCCTTCTTCACTACCTCACTCAGGATCGGGTTTAGTCTCCTCTGGTGTTCCCTAGAAGTTTTACAGTCTTCTTCTAGCATGATGCGGTGCATACAAATAGAAGGACTTATTCCTTTAAGATCGGTGATGTTGTAACCTAGTGCGGTTGGATATTTTCTTAAGATATGCACGAGTTTTTCTGTTTCGAGTCTTCCTAGGTCAGCATTAACTATCACTGGTCATTCAAGCTCTAAGTCTAGGAATTCATATCTTAGATTTTTGGGAATTATTTTCAAGTCTAAGGTTGGTTTCTTAAGGCATTGCGTAGGGTCCGGTGTTATTGCTAAACATTGGTTAAGTTTGTCTTCTACAAGATAGTCAGATGATTTGTCTTTTTCTAACTCCGTTTCTTTTATGCATTCATCGATGATATCCATGAAGTAACATGTATCTTCTATTGCAGGTGCTTTCAAAAATTGGGAAAGAATGAACTCAATTTTCTCTTCTCCTACTTCGAAAGTGAGTCGTCCTCGTTTTACGTCTATGATTGCACCGGCAGTTGCTAAGAACGGTCTTCCCAGTATAATGGGTGTGACTTCATCTTCTCTAATATCTATAATTATAAAATCAGTTGGAATGTAGAATTGACCTATGCGCACTGGAACGTTTTCAAGAATTCCTACAGGATATTTGACGGAACGATCTGCTAGTTGCACAGACATTTTAGTTGGTCTTAATTCTCCCATTTCAAGTCTCTTGCATATGGATAAAGGCATAACACTAATACCGGCTCCTAAATCGCATAAGGCTTTGTCAATGACAAATTTTCCTATGTGACAGGGTATAGAGAAACTACCTGGGTCTTTAAGTTTAGGAGGCATATTCTGTATTATAGCGCTACATTCAGCGATGAGTGTAACGGTTTTGCTATCTTCAAGTTTCCTTTTATTAGAAAGAATTTCTTTTAAAAACATGGCATATGAGGGCATCTGCGTAATAGCTTCTGTAAACGGAATTGTGACGTTTAATTGTTTTAGTAGGTCGACAAATTTTTTAAATTGGCCCGCATCTTTGGTTTTAATAAGCCTTTGAGGGTAAGGGATAGGTGGTTTATAAGGTGGTGGAGGTACATAAGGTTCCTTCTTTTCTACGGTTTCCTTATTACTCTCTTCCTTTTCCTTAGGTTCACTTTCTTCCTCAGTTGACTTTTTAGAGTTTTGGTTTTCTATCCTTGGGTCAGACGGTCCTTCCACTTCCGTTCCACTTCTCAGTATAATTGCATGAGTGTGGCTTCTTGGGTTAGGTTGGGGTTGGCCAGGAAATGTACCAGTTGGGGCAGCAGTAGGCGCTTGTTGTTGAGCTACTTGTGATATTTGCGTTTCCAGCATTTTGTTATGAGTAGCCAGGGCATCTACTTTACTTGCTAGTTGTTTAATTTGTTCGCCAGTGTGTACATTCTGGTTTAAGAAATCTTTATTGGTTTGCAGTTGAGAAGCTATAAAGTTTTCCATCATGATTTCCATGTTGGATTTCCTAGGGGCGTTATTGTTAGATGTAGATGGGATCGGCTTCTGATATCCCGGAGGTATAGCTGGGGCTTGATTTGGAGATTGTCCAGGTGCGTATAGAGCACTATTACTCTTATATGAAAAATTGGGATGATTCTTCCAATTTGAGTTATAGGTCTGCGAGTAGGGGCTTCCTTGAGCATAGTTTACTTGCTCCGCTTGGATTCCTGTTAGGAGTTGACAATCTGCAGGAGTGTGACCTTGGATTCCACAGACTTCGCAATTCTGAGTTATGGCAACTACGGTGGCTGGAGGTGATACATTTAAACTTTCAATTTTCTGGACCAGAGCATCCACTTTTGCATTAACATGATCAAGGTTACTTATCTCGTACATGCCAGTTTTCGTTTGAGGTTTTTCCACCATTGTTCGTTCGGTTCCCCACTGATAGTGGTTTTGAGCCATGCTTTCGATAAGTTGGTAAGCGTCAGCATAAGGTTTGTTCATTAGTGCACCACCTGCGGCGGCATCTATTGTTAACCTCGTGTTGTACAGGAGACCATTATAGAATGTATGAATTACTAACCAGTCTTCTAAACCATGATGTGGACAAAGTCTCATCATGTCTTTGTATCTTTCCCATGCTTCAAAAAGAGACTCGTTATCTTTCTGTTTAAATCCATTTATTTGGGCTCTTAACATAGCTGTTTTTCTTGGCGGAAAATATCGAGCAAGAAAAACTTTCTTCAACTCGTTCCATGTGGTGACTGAGTTGGAAGGAAGAGATTGAAGCCATCTTCTAGCGCTATCTCTTAGTGAGAAAGGAAAAAGACGAAGTCGAATTGTCTCTGAAGTGACACCATTAGCTTTAACAGTATCAGCGTATTGGACAAATACGGATAAATGAAGGTTAGGATCCTCGGTAGGATTTCCAGAGAATTGGTTCTGTTGCACTGCCTGCAACAGTGAAGGTTTGAGTTCAAAGTTGTTTGCTTCGATTGCGGGTGGAGCAATACTTGAATGCGGTTCATCTTGCGATGGAGCGGCGTAATCTCTAAGAGCACGAGCTGGTTCTGCCATCTCGGGTATCGAAGGGAAAATATTTTTGAAATCAGGAAGTTCTACAAGAGGGAGATTGTTTGCAGCACGATATTCCCGAATTCGCCGTAAGACTCGGAGATATAGTTCGATATTGTTGATTCGTAAGTAGAACGGCTCGCCTTGTGAGCGAGTGCGTGGCATACAAATCAACGAAAGAAAGAAAAGAGAAAGAAAAGCCTTAGTCTCTACAGCGTAACAGAAGAGTTACGATATCGACTTAAATAAAAGTCCCCGGCAACGGCGCCAAAAACTTGATCGCTCGACTTTATGAGTCGAATTGGGGTACAAACTACAAGTGCACAGTTCTATCGCGTAGTTTTAAAAGATATCGATCCCACAGGGACTTATGAATCGATATACCGTTATCTAAGGTTACTTCGTAAAGCTAAGGCAGGTAATACTTTGATTGTTTGGGGGAAAAGTTAAAACTAAAATAAGATCTAAAATTAATATCTAATAAGCGGATATCGGTATGTAATTCGTCGTAATTAGGGAATCAATTCTTCATTGGTTTCTTGGTTTTAAAATAAATCTTTTCAGTTGACGCTATTGGTTAAAAGTTTTATCTCAAACTCTCGCTCTGTTGAATAAACTAGGATTTTATATTAACGTAGCTGTCACTTATAGTTAAGTCAAAAACCACTTTTTGAAAACAATAGAATCCGTAGAAACTCTTTTTAAGAAAACACTAATCGTTTAAACACCCTTATCTCAAACTCTCGCTCTGTTGACTTAGGTTATATAATTAAATTCAAATGCTTAACTCTCGTCCTCACATTCAATCTTTAAAAATACTTTTTGAAAAAGGTTAGAATTTAATTAACTCTAAAAATTGCTCTCGCCCTGATCTAGAATTAATGTCCAATTTACACTGTCCAGTCAAAACCTCAAACTCTCGCTCTATTGATTTTAACTTCTTTCTGTCTTTTATTTTCGTACAAAAACTTTGTTATTAAACCTGTAAATTGAGACCGTAAAAAGAGTGATTTTAATTTTAAACTTAATTAAACCAACTTAGTTTTGATTCCTTCAGTACGCTTACTTTACATACCGATACCTAAATAAATCAGCCAGACATGCTAAACAGACTTAAATAAACAACATGCATAAACAGATTCATCGCAGGCAAGCAGTATAAATTAATAGTAAAAACAAGCATATATAAATTCAACAAATAAATAAAGAACCTGAATAATTAAATAGCAGTCTTGAACACTCCACCACAGACCGGTTGGATTTGTTCTTGAGTTCTTCAATCAGGCAGAAAAATAAAGCGAAGGAATAAAAAACTAGATTCTAACGTAAGGTTAGATCCGGTAAAAGGTACACAATAGTTTCCGGTGTAGAAACTATTGTGCGAAAAATTAATTAAGTGCTAGAAAAGAAAATAGAATTTTAAAAGAAACAATATAAAAAATTATAAAAGAAGTACTATAAGGAATATGCTTAAGCTGCTGGAAAAAGAAAAATGCAAAAAAAACGAAAACTGGAAAACTGTCTGGAAGCGTGGGGCCGAGGAAGGGTTTGCAAAGCTGGTATTTATATTTCCGTAACGGTCTTCAGAAGTAGTCCGCGTCAAAGGGTCTTCAGGTAACGAAGGTATAGGCGTGGAAATAGGATTCAGCGTGCAAATAGGACTCAACGTCTCTGAAGGCAAAAATGTAGGGGAATGGTGTGACGTCCGTCACACCATGTGTGACGCTCGTCATAGGCACAACGCCTGTGCCTTCTTTGGGCTGGGCTTGGCTTTTGCTATTTGTTTCCAAAAGACTTCTTTTTGCACCTCCTTTTCTTCCTTTTTCTACTTTTGCTTCAAATAGACTACCTGAGATAAATAGAAAGGAAATACCGCGTAATATCTGATAAAATGAAATAAATTAAAGTAAATAATAATATAATTTATTTGAATTAAGTCCTAACATGTGATTTAATTTCATGTTATCAGCAAACATTGCAGATATTTTGATCATGGATATTGGAAGAAGGAACACTCGGAAATACAGTTCCAAATGTATTGATCTCATGGAATTAAGGAAGATAGCATCTTTTCTGGATGATCCTAAGGATTTTAGAGACCGTTTTGGAAGACTTTTGTTTGTTCTAACTATTGATGTTGAGGATGCTTCACTTTCCCTAATTATCAGTTGGTGCCTACCATGGAGGAGTATGCTTATCTTTTGGGTATGCCAGTTTTTGATAGAGTTCATTTTAGTGGGGTGGAATGAATTCTTGAGTCTCGAGTTATTGCTGAAGTCATTCACTTGAGGAAATATGATGTAGATGTTAATCTCACTGTCAAAGGAGGTATTAGAGGTCTAACTTCGAAATTTTTTATTGAGAAATCTTTTTCTTTTGCCAATGTTGGTAGCATGGTTGCCTTTGAAGCTATTTTTGCCTTACTCATCTATGGTTTGGTCTTGTTTACCAACATTGACAATTTTATTGATGTTAATGCTATTAGGATCTTTTTGGTTGGAAATCCTGTTTCAACTTTGCTTGGTGACACCTATTTCTCCATTCATTATAGGACTTCTAATGGGGGTGGAATTGGTGTTTGTTGTGCACCATTATTTTACAAGTGGTTTATTTCGCACTTATCGCAGTCTCCCATCTTCAAAGATAACAAGGGTTATTTAAGGTGGTCTCAAAGACTTATGTCTCTCACCAATGATGACATAACTTGGTATTCTTTTGTTTACGATGACGTCAAGATTATGATAGTTGTGGGGAGTTATCTAATTCACCTCTTCTTGGTACACAAGGAGGAATCAACTACAATCCGGCTTTGGCGAGACGTCAACTTGGGTTCTCTATGAAAGACAAACCTAGCAACACTTTGTTAAAGGGTTTATATTTCCAGGAAGGAAAAGACACTCGAGGGTTGAAAGCTAGGATGGTGCATGCTTGGCACGATATTTATAGGAAAGGAAAAAGTGAGCTTGGATTGAAGAATTGTGTAGCTTTGGAGCCTTACACTAGTTGGGTGAAGAAGAGAGCAAAAGAATTCAAGATGCCATACACTTATGAAATATTTCTTTAATAATGGTCAAACCACTCACTATTAAAGGCATGGAGGAGTTGCAAGAGGATTTGGATGGGATGAAACAAGAGAGGGATGATTGGGAAGATAAATTTCACACCTTACACCTTAAAAAGGTAGAATTGCAAAAGCATTTGAAAGAAAAGGCTGACTTGATAGAGTTGCTCGAGCAATGTGCTATGAAGAGGTTAAGGGACCAGGAGGGTTTATTTTTCTCTAATAAATCATCATCTACTCATCTTCCTACTTCTGGTGTTTGGAAAGGCATTGTAGACCAGCTCGTGATGGAGAAGGAAGCCATGAAAAACAGCTATGAAAGAGAGGTCAAAAGACTTTGCAAGAAGTATCAACTTGGAGTCGGGTCGTCATCGGATATGATTCCATAGAGCTAGTTTCTTTCCATTTATGATCATTAAAATTGTATTTCTGATTGTAATCATTCACATTATTAACAAAATAAGATTTTCAGTACTTCAAAATGCAATATTCCCTTTATGATGTTTGCAATTTGTTTTATGTATTAAAGTTCCTTGAAAATATTCATATTTTCATTTGCATATCACGCATCATGTTGCATCTTGGTCTTTCTTTGAGTAAGTTTGTCAGGGGTCTTATTTCTTCCTTTCTTGGTCTTCGTCCAAACAAGTTATCTTACCAGTACAATACTCGTGCTAATCAACTAAAGAAGATGGATCGTCTAGAGTAAGAGAATCGTGGACTCTGTGAAGAGGTAACTACATTAAGGGACAATTATGAAAGGCTCAATGCTATGATGGAAACTCTGGTGGCTGCTCAGAATCAACCTCATCCTCCTCCTTAGACTCTACTTCAGAGGACTGTGATTTCTGAAATTCACTTTATGCCCATTACTATGGCTCTAGTCAGTGCTCCGTAGCATCATATGCCTCCTGGTTTCCCTTGGGGCATGCCTCCTAACTTTGTGCCTGAAGGGAATAAACATGTTGTTGAAGTTACTATGGCTCAGCCGGTTATGTATATACCACCTCCCATGGTTCATGCTACTCTTTATGTTGAAGAACCTATTTTCCATGTTGACTCGAATGAAACTGTTGGTGTCTATGAAATGATGGATGGGTTTCAAAATCAGTTTCAAGCTATGTAGAAAGAGATTCATGATTTGAAGGGAAAAGACTTGTTTGGGAAGAATGCTCATGATCTATGCTTATTTCCAAATGTAAAGATTCTGCATAAGTTCAAAGATCCATATTTTGAGAAGTATAAGGGAAACTCTTGTCCTTTGAGTCACTTGGTGATGTATGCTCGCAATATGTCGACTCAAACTGATAACCATCAGTTGTTGATTCACTACTTTCAGGACAGTCTGACTGGTGCTACTTTGAAGTGGTACATGGGACTTGATAGCACCCAGATCCGAACTTTCAATGACCTAGGTGAAGCTTTTGTTTTGTCCATACAATTATAATGTTGACATGGCACCGGACAAAGATTAACTATGTGCTATGTCCCAAAAGGATAAAGAAACTTTTAAAGAGTACGCGCAGAGATGGCGCGAGATTGTTGTGCAGGTCTGTCCTCCGTTAAAAGAGAACGAAATGACAAAGCTATTTTTGAAGACATTGGGTCCATTTTACTATGAAAAGATCGTTGTAAGAGCTCCTATGTATTTTACCGAGATGGTAAACATGGGAATGAGATTAGAAGCAAGTGTCCTTGAAGCATGATTGAAATAAGGTGGTTCATCTGATAGTTCCAGAAGGTATGGGAATGACTTTTACAAAAAGAAGGAACATGGTGCTAACGTTGTTTCGCAAGAGAAGCATAGGAAATTTCCGAGAAACATCAGCGTCACCAACATGTGGCGTCAGTTACTCCAGTTATTAATCATTCTCTGGCTGTTCAAATAGCACCAAGTTATCAACCATGTTTTCAACAACGTACCAATCAACAAAATCAACAACATCAACATAACCGTTTCTAGAGGCCATCATAGTTTGATCCAATTCCGATGTCCTATGCCGAATATTTCCTACTTTGATACAAAAAATTGGTACAAACAAGAGCTCCACATGTTATTTTGAAAGAGCTTCAATGGTGGTATAAACCTTATCATCATTGTGCATTCCATCAAGGATTACCCGATCATGATATTTAAAATTCTTTCATTTTGAAAGTTGAGGTGAGAAGATTAATGCAAAGTGGTATTTTGTCTTTTGAAATATGAGGTGTTTTTTATGTCAATTTGATCAGAAGATCCTTAGTCAA
Organism: Lathyrus oleraceus; assembly: GCF_024323335.1. Classification (NCBI taxonomy): domain Eukaryota; kingdom Viridiplantae; phylum Streptophyta; class Magnoliopsida; order Fabales; family Fabaceae; genus Lathyrus; species Lathyrus oleraceus. The sequence goes on along the minus strand of NC_066582.1, from coordinate 267,185,747 downwards.
GATGCATGCAAAATTGTGCGAGTTGATATATTATGAGCATGACCCTGTCTCCAAAAACCCTCGAGGGTGTGATGTGGTAAAAAGAGACTTACAAGAGATGTTGGATCAAAATATTATTCAGATTACGAGGTATATGGATGAAGATGAGCATGAGATAAACGTCATAGTTCCCCGTTTTAATATCCCAGAACCAGTTGTGATTGCATATAATGGTCAGACGTCTATTGTATCTTCGTTAGTGACTCATTTGGAAGGTCCGACGCCCTATGACTCTGATAATGTTGTTCCTTACAAGTACAATGCTACCATGTTAGAAGATTGTAAAGAAGTTCATATTCCTTCCTTTTCTTCTGTTGTAAACATTACCGATGTAAGTGGTGTGACCCAAAATGGTTGAGTATTTGTTGCTGCAGCTCCTAAAAGAACTGAAGGTGTTGTGGTAGGGAAGCAAACTCAAGAGAAAACTCTTGCTATTCAGTTTGGCCAGTCCAGCGGTGTGAATCCAAATTTTGATCATGATGAAGTGTTAAAATTGATTAAGAAGAGTGATTTCAATGTGATGGATCAGTTATTGCACACCCTGTCCGAGATATCTGTCTATCTTTGCTGATGAATTCAGAAGCTCACGGAGAGGCTTTACACAAGGTCCTGGCGCAAGCCTATGTGAATCATGATGTAACGATTGGTCAGTTTGATGGCATTGTAGCCAATATTACAGTGTCATACCCCAAAATTTGCCCGTTAACCGTGCAAGACATTTTTCAAGACACTCCAACTCATTTTTTCAAGACATTGATATTAAAGGAACAAAGGCCCAGCACACAGGTGGCCAAATCCAAAAAATGACTTAAAATGGCTTGCTCGCTAGGCGAGCAAAATCCTTCGCCTAGCGAACTTGCGAGTACCATAAATTTTGGGCTTCATTCTGAGCTCATCAGGTCAAAAAAAAACTATTATAAATACCAAGACCTCATTCAGAAAAGGGGACAGACAGAGAGGAAGGAAAACCCTAGCAAGCAAACCCTAACAGAGGCAATCGGAGCAAACCCTAGAGGCTAACCAAGAGAATTCAGAGCAACCTTAAGGGAAACCCTGAAGGAAACTCATCTGCACAAAGGTTACCTCCGCCCAACTCAATCCGGCATCAACCCTAAGAGCGTTCTGCCAATTCAAGGTTGCAACTCAATTGCAAACAGGTTTGCATTACTATTACCGCTTTATGTTCCTAATTCACATGTGATATCATAATTGAATTCATAAATATATTTGAGGTTTTGCATGTGGACTTAAGTATGCCTGGATATCTTGAATGTTTCACCATGTAATTGCTGTAATGGATGCCATAGGGTTTGGAGCTTGTTGAAACCGTACTGCTGTTAAATTCAAAACCCGCAGCCGTTCGCTAGCACATCGCTAAGAGAACATGTAGCGAGTGGTCGCTAAGCCTTCGCTAGGCGAGGCAGTATCGAACATGACAGTCGCTGTTTTTCGTTCTGTTTTGATCTTTGTTCATCTGACCTGTTTTATTATAACCATGCTTTGCTTACCTGATACTATTACTGCTTTGGTGCAACTCTTGATTGCACCCCATTTGGTGTTCCGACCTGTTTGCGGAATTTTCTAAGGGCTCACATACTCCCGAAGAAGGTAGCTTGCTAGGTATTCCACTTTATTTGTGGGATACCCTTATGGAGATTCATCCTAATTACCTAATTGATTACAAATGTTTTGGAGATTCATCCTAATTACCTAATTGATTATAAAATATTGCCTTTGAATATGTGATCCTGGACCTCTCTTTGTTGCCTTACGGTATTACGGTATTACGGTCATGTCCCGCGAATGTGGGGATACACTTAGCAAAGATCCTTCGATTAAATCATCAGGTCCCTATAAGATAAATCATAGTCCCTCGGATGTTGCTTGCGAATATATGATTTTGTCCCTCGATGACCCTTCGTTGTAGCCTACGGTTAAATGATGATTGTCCCTTCGAATGCTAAGGCATCCTTGCAAATGTTGCCTTCAATGACCAATCGATGACCCTACGATGTCCCTTTACATCCAAAGGATAAAACTACTTACTTCTCAATAGTAAGGACAGTTTTACCCTCATAAGGATAGGAAATGCCCATAAAGACCTGGGGTAGGTATAACTCTTAAATGTTGAATCACAACTCAAAATACGTTTCACACCTCACACTTTGCAAAACATCTACTAGAAAATCACCACTTGGTATACATTCGTACTAGAATCATTGCCAAGTTATATTTTTCTAAACAGTTTTCTAAACAGCTTTCAAAATTAAACGAGATAAACACTTTGTATACATTCGACAAGAATCATTACAAAGTTAAACTCTCTTTCCAAAACATTTTCTAAGCAATTCACAAACACTTTTTCAGACAAGAAAAACATAAGTGATTCAGCAGTTAAGAGCCCATGGATAACCATGGATACAAAGGGTGTTAACACCTTCCCTTTGTATAATATACCTCCCGAACCCAAAATCTAATCTAGGTCTTTCCTGTTCTTTTCCGCCTTTCCTTATTGGATAAAAGAAAAGTCGGTGGCGACTCTTGCTATCCGCGACATTGCGATTCAAAACAAAACACAAAAGTCCAGTTCACCGTATGACAGAACTGGCGACTCTACTGGGGACTTAAAAAGAGAGGTTGCCTTAAAAAAAACAAGATCACTTATTTGAATTGTGTGATTTACTTTTAAGGGATTGCTTGGGTATCCTATGCTTGAGTGAAAGATCCTACACCCGGATCTAGTGTACCTTAGGTAAGTAGCAAGAGATCATCGCGACTATCCGGCGTATACTGGAATGGTTAAAATGATGGCTACGGTTAATGTGACACTTTGGATGTCCTGATGTTCCTCATGTTTACTTGAGGAAAAATTTGGCGTCTGCGTGGTGTCATTAAAGCATTAACCAGACCTTTAGAACCCTAATTGACTCATCCTAGCCATTAGAAAGTAGTGAGATAACTGACTTCGGTTCCGACTGGGGTTGGTTGAGACTCGATACTACACTCCTCGAGATTGGACTTTAGGGAAGCTTTGGTCAACCACTTGGTGTTGCACTGAAGTGGACTTAAAAGAAGGTCAATGATTGGAGATCCTTCTAGAACCCGGTTACTATTCTAGGACATGTTGAACCAACCAAACTTCAGTGGGAAGGGTACTTACCTATGGAACTCATGCAAGCCTTAAAACTTAGGAATGATTGTTGTGTGACTTGCTTGTGCCTGTTATTTATTTGACATCATAATATCATAACATCATAACATCATAACATATGGCATTCTACTAACCATTTCAAGGACTTAGGGATTTAGCTTTGCTCTGTTTAACAGGCTATGACTTCCAGGAAGACCATCCGAATCAATCTTGTAGCGATCTCTCCTCAACTCAAGGATTTAGTGTCAGAACTTCCCGATCATGCTCAGTTCATCCAGAAACATGGTTCTCTCCTCAATTTAGTTACCACCGGTTTCAAAGAAGATATGATGAGAGTTCTATTCCAGTTCTTCGATCCTAAACACCATTGCTTCACATTCCCAGATTATCAGTTGGTGCCCACATTAGAAGAATTCTCCAGGCTACTTGGGATACTTATCCTTGATCAAATACCTTTCAGTGGCTTAGAAAAGATTCCGAAGTCTGAAGAGGTTGCTGCGGCTTTACACATGACAAAGTCAGACATTGAAACTAATTGGGTGACAAGAAGTGGAGTTAAGGGTTTACTTGCCAAGTTTCTGATAAATAAGGCCCGAGAATCCCTAAAGGTTATGAATATCCATGCTTTCGAAGATGTTCTAGCACTACTAATCTATGGTTTGGTGTTATTTCCTAACCCGGATCAATTCATAGACATGAATGCTATTAAGATATTTCTCACTCATAACCCTGTGCCTACCTTGCTTGGAGACATTTTGCATTCCCTTCACACCCGTACTGTGAAAAGGAAAGGAACTCTCATGTGCTGCGTACCTTTATTATCTAGGTGGTTTATTTCGCACCTTCCTCAATCAGTCCTGAAGAACGAGCAAAATCTGAGATGGTCTCAAAGGATAATGTCGCTCTCCCATTCAGACATTCATTGGTGTCCCCAACCCAAAGAAAACGTTATCATCATTGATCATTGTGGCGAGTTCCCTAACGTACCACTCCTGGGGATAAGAGGAGGTATTACTTATAATCCTGCTTTAGCCCTACGTCAGTTTGGTTATGCTCGAAGAGATAGTCCACATGAGATAATTATCCAAGGCACTGTGTTTGACTATGACAACGATTCTCAAGGTCTCCATCAAAGGTTTGTACGAGCTTGGGGCATGGTGAAAAGAAGTACTTTAGGACAGAAAAACTCTATTCCCATGGAACCTTATCTCAGATGGGTACGCGCAAGAGCTCGTGAACTTGTCATGCCATATCTTGCGGTCGGACCGCTGATTGTTGAACAAGGAGTTGAAGGAGGTACTCCTCAGATCATTCATTATCCAGATATGCCTACCAATGTTGAGGAATTGAAGAGATCCTGGATCCAGTTGAGAGAGGAAAGGGATACTTTTGAAGCCCAGTTTTGTGCTGAAAGGAAGAAAGTGTCAGAGCTCACCAGCCAGCTTAATGAGGAACGAAGACTCAATGCATATCTTCGCCCAAAAAGAAGCCGTCCCTGGGAGACTTGAGCTTTCATTGTCTTTTTATTATTATTTGTTGTATTAAACATGGATTAAAACAATTATTAATAAGAGTTCCTTTTTGTTGGTTTACGCAAAGTTAAATTCCAAAAGTCCTTGAAAACATTTCATACATTGCATAGCATAATATAACATTACATAACAGGTATTCTAAAGGATCAATGTTCTCACGGTCTTCCTTCTAAACAGAACAAATGGCTCTCGAACAAACTGTCAAGGATCTCCAGGCTCAGAATGCTCAATTCCAGGAGATGATCTTGAGCTTATCCAAGGGGCAGGAGGAATTGAAGGCTCTTTTGCTCGAGAAGAATAAAGACAAGAAAGCTGTGAGTTACATTAACCCGGGAAGAAGGCTTAAAGGACAGGCCGCATGAATCAAGATTAGAATGCCGAAGGACCAAGAAGAGGAGACAGAAAATGATTCGGAAGAGGAGGATGTTGATCCCTTCAACCCTGAAGACGACGATGAAGATTATGAAAAGGAACAGTACTCTCCAAAAGAGGATAAGTATAAGTTGCTGGAAGAACACATGCTAGCTATGGAGGGTCAGAAGGCGCCCGGTCTGGATTTCGAAAGCTTAGGTCTGGTCTCAGATGTGGTCATTCCCCGCAAATTCAAGGTCCCCGCTTTCACTAAGTACGATGGTGTGTCTTGTCCTCAGATGCATCTGAGAGCTTATGTGAGAAAGATCCAGCCGTATACCACTGATAGGAAGCTATGGATCCATTTCTTTCAAGAGAGTCTGTCTGGCACCCAGTTAGAGTGGTATTATCAGCTCGAGAGCTCTAACATCCACACATGGATTGATTTAGCGACAACTTTCTACAAGCACTACCAGTATAATTCTGAATTGGCACCTACTCGGCTACAGTTGCAGAATATGACTATGGGATCTAAAGAAAGCTTCAAAGAATATGCTCAAAAATGGAGAGATTTGGCTGGCAGAGTCAAACCCCCTATGACTGATCGAGAATTAGTGGACATGTTCATGGGTACACTGACTGGCCCATTCTACAGCCATCTATTGGGAAGTTCCTCATCGGGTTTCACTGAACTTATATTGATAGGTGAACGTGTTGAAAGTGGTATTCGAAGTGGAAAGATACAGGTGGCTACCTCTGCAAGCACCAAAAAGTCCTATCAGGGGAAGAATGAATCAAATGTTGTGTACAGTCAAAGGGGTCATAACAAGAAAAATCGTGACCGTACTGTGGGAGCAGTTACGATTGCCGCACCGCCATCTCAAAACTTCCAACACCGACAAGACAGACCAAGAAGACAGTTTACAAAGATCAATATGACTTTAGCACAAGCACTGCAGGGTATGCTGAAAGCAAATTTAATTACCCTCAGAGATCCTCCTGCAAATCCCAACACTACTTCTCCTCGTTATAATCCCAATGCCAGGTGTGCATATCACTCTGATAGCCCCGGGCATGATACGAACGATTGTTGGTTGTTGTAGAATAAGATTCAGGACATGATCGACGCTGGAGAAATTGAATTTGATCCTCCGGAGACTCCTAATGTCATCACTGCTCCTATGCCTAATCATGACAAGACTGTTAATGTTGTGGATGACGATTCTCGCATTTCTAATGTAGCTGACTTGGCATCTCCCCTCCTGATCATCAAGAGGAATTTATTGCAAGCTGGTTTATTTCCAGGTTGTGCTGAAAAATGCGATCTCTGTATACTCCAACCCAATGATTGCTTGAAGTTGAGGAACGGTATTCAACGGCCGATGGATGATCGTACAATTCTCTTTGAAAAGATTCCTAAGGTGGAAGACCATATTGAAGAAATATCTGTGATTGCTAGGTCCAAAGTTCCAGTGAAGATTACCGCTACTAGAATGCTTGTGAAGATTACTACTGAGCCCAACGTAGCTCCCCTAATTATTACTGCACCTGGCCCAATACCGTATTCCTCAAGCAAAGCCATTCTGTGGAATTATGGAGGTGATGTTTACATCCACGGCCTAAAGCAAGATGATAATTTTGCTAATCCTAATGACGTTGATATTGTTGGGACTAGTAAAATTACTCGAAGCGGAAGGATCTTCTCTCCCATCTCACTTCCCGTCTCTGAAACTCGAGGAAAGGAACCGGTAATCAATCCTTCTCAGTCAAGGACACCTGTCGAAGTTACTACCGAAGATGTTGCCAAGCAGGAAATGGAAGAAATGCTGAAAATCATTCGCAAGAGTGATTTTGACGTGGTAGAACAGTTGGGCCATACTCCGTCTAAAATTTCGATGTTATCCTTGTTGTTATCTTCTGAATCGCATGCCAATGCAGTTATAAAATTCTTGAAGACCGCTCATGTACCTCAGGAGACATCTGTCGATCAGTTCGAAAATTATGTTGCTAACTTGGCTGTTGACAATGGCCTAGGCTTTTCCGATGCTGACCTGACACCAGCAGGAAAGAATCACAATAAAGCCCTGCATATCTCCATTGAGTGTAAGGGGATCACCTTGTCTCATGTACTGATCGATAATGGATCTTCTTTGAATGTGCTACCGAAAGCTGTGCTCGATAAACTTGACTGTAAAATCATCGAACTGAAACCTAGTGACGTTGTGGTACGTGCTTACGATGGTGCGAAGAGTGTTGTCCATGGTGAAGTAGTTCTCCCTATCAAGATAGGACCTCAAGTCTTCAACACTACCTTTCACGTAATGAATATTCGTCCTGCCTATTCCTGCTTGCTGGGACGCCCTTGGATTCATGGGGCAAGTGCTGTAGCTTCGTCTCTCCATCAAAAGCTGAGGTATCCAATAGAGGGTAAGATCGTCACTGTGTGTGGGGAAGAAGAGTATATTGTCAGTAGTGTGCATACCTTCAGATACGTCGAGATGGATGGTGAATTCTTCGAGACTCCTTCTCAGTCATTTGAAGTAATTCCTCCGACCAGTCCTGTCCTTAAGCCAACTTCCTGTGTGCCCAAGGTTATTCATGCTCCTCCCGCTATGATTTCTCTGAAAGATGCCCAAGCCGTGGTTGAAGATGGTGGTCGTACTGGCTGGGGTCCACTGATTGATGTACCGTACAAGTCTGATAGATTTGGCCTGGGATTTAGCTCTGAAAAGATAGTCAAGGATCAGATTAATGCTGTAGAAGATGCTGACAGCGATTGCGACTTGGATAGCTGGATTTTCCCAACAATTGGTGACGGAATCAATAATTGGAAGGCTGAAGACACTATCCCGATTTCCTTCAGTCAGGAGTAATTGTTATTGCTATTTTAGTATTTCAAAAGCATTGTGTCTATACCCGAGGCACAAATAGCTAATTTTTCAAGGGTTTTGCCATTTTCATAAGCATATTCACATTCAATAAATCAATGGACTTTTTTTGCATTCAAATATTGCGCTCTTTATCTTTCCTGTCATCTTTCAAACAAGTTATGCTTTCTTACACACACTCACGTAACAAATTGCAGATCCATATCCACACTGGATCCTATTGATAATAATTTTGCTACTGTTCATTATGACTTTGAAAATCCGAGCTACCAAGCCGAGGATGGAAGTGAGGAAGATTGTGAAGTACCTGGAGAGCTTTCCAGACTGTTACTGCAAGAAGAAAAGACTATTCAGCTGCATGAGGAATCGATCGAAATCGTGAATCTGGACCACGTCGCCCGATTTAGCTCCCATTTGACCGCTACTTGCAAACCCATCTTCAAATTACTGAGGAAAAATCAAGAGGTGATATGGAATGATGAATGTCAAGAAGCTTTTGACAAAATCAAGAAATATCCCCAAAAACCTCCAATTCTGATGCCACCAGTTGAAGGAAGACCTCTAATCATGTATTTGACCATGTTAGAAAATTCGATGGGGTGTGTGTTGGGGCAACATGACGAGTCTGGTCGAAAAGAGCATGCAATATACCACCTTAGCAAAAGGTTACCGACTGTGAAACAAGATACTCACTGCTCGAGAAAACTTGTTGTGCTTTGGCTCGGGCTGCTCGCCGACCAAGACAGTATATGTTGAATCATACCACTTTATTGATTTCTAAGATGGATTCTATCAAATATCTATTTGAGAAACCTGTTGTCCCCTGAAAGAGTTATCACTGATAATGGTGCTAATTTGAACAACAAGATGATTACTGAACTCTGCACGCAGTTCGAAATAAAACACCATAATTCTGAATTGGCGACTTGGTAATAAAGCGTATCATTCTACCACAAGGTGATTCTAGAGGCAAATGGACTCCCACATACGAAGGGTCATTTGTAGTTAAGAAGGTATTCTCTGGTGGAGCAATGATGCTTGCTACAATGGATGACGAAGAGTTCCCGCATCCCGTGAACACGAATATAGTTAAAAAAATACTACGCATGTACACCCGGCAAGTCGAAAACCTGAAAAGGCGGCTTGGGCAAAAAAGGGTATCCCGGTGGACTGAAAACCTGAAAAGGCGGTCCAGGCAAAAATTAGGGATTAAAGCGTATGACTATGTCCCGTTCTCGGTCAGCTTCACCCAAGTCAAAAGGGACTGAACAAGCCAATCACTTCTATCCGACAGCAGGAGATGAGAGGCTTGAAGACATAATGACAGTAGTGGAATCAAAATCAATAGGACTTTTTTCTGCATAGCCTTTTCTTTGTTTTCTTGACAATTTCCTCTTACTAGGATTTCTGTCTCCTTGTACTCAAACTGCCTGTTTATAGGCCCTCTTTCAAAATCAATACAATTTTATTTCCAAAAAGATGCTTTTGTTCTACTTTCTCTGTTTTGTTTGCATAAACGTCCATTGATTTAATTCGAATTAATATATGCATTTGAACATGATTGATGTTTACCAAAAATACATGCATAAAATAGCAATAGCAGTTACTAAAAGACTTTAGGGTCGAGGATAAGGTCTAACCATGCTTTCCAACAAGTCCGGTTACAAATCCTTTCCCCATCAAAAACCAGTTATTCCCCAGAAGAAATGGGCATCACCAGACAGACTGGTCATCTCTTCCATCCCCAGCCAGACTCTGTTGAATGTTTCTACCATTAGACAGAAATCAAGTATCCCCAGCTAAGAAAGGGTCATCAATACAAATATCTCCAACCAGAATACGGGGATTTATTTTCCCCTGGCAAAAGCTTTTCGGACGCATAATTCATTCATACATCATTTCGCATCATACGCATGCATACAATGTTCGCATTTATTTTTGAAAGCATAAAACATCTCATGCATCGTGACATGGCATGAGGCTAACTTTTTCCAGGTTAATTATCCTCCCGATCTAATCAAAACAAAGGTTCATCCAGACGGACACCCTCATTGGTTACATTTGAGATTCAGATGCATCTTTCAGATATAATCCATATGAATATTCATTCTGATAAGCACTCTGATATCCTCCTAATGGTGGCATCTTTAAGCCCATCCCAGACATTTATTGCAAATACAACATATACAACATATGATTCCTTCAACTGTGCCAATACGGTCTAGCGTACGACCCATTTGGATATTCATCCCCTCAGATACTACCTAGCGTACGGTACATCCCGAGGTGTAGTCTAGCGTACGACTACTTTTTGTCAGATACAGCCCAACGTACGGCTCATTCTGCAACTCAGATACGATCTAGCGTACGATCTATTCTGATCTTCTTTCCTCAGATACTACCTAGCGTATGGTACCTCCCGAGGTGTAGTCTAGCGTACGACTACTTTTTGTCAGATACAGCCCAACGTACGGCTCATTCTGCAACTCAGATACGATCTAGCGTACGATCCATTATGATCTTCTTTCCTCAGATACTACCTAGCGTACGGTACATCCCGAGGTGTAGTCTAGCGTACGACTACTTTTTGTCAGATACCGCCTAACGTACGGCTCATTCTGCAACTCAGATACGATCTAGCGTACGATCCATTCTGATCTTCTTTCCTCAGATACTACCTAGCGTACGGTACATTCCGAGGTGTAGTCTAGCGTACGACTATTTTGTCAGATACAGCCTAACGTACGGCTCATTCTGCAACCCAGATGCAGCCTAATGTACGGCTCATTCTGCAACTCAGATATGATCTGGCGGATGATCCATTCTGACCTGTTATCCCCAGCAGCGTATGACCCATTCTGATCTTTTCTCCCCAGTGAGGTCGCCAGCCTAACGGATGGCTCATTCCGCAACCCAGATACAGCCTAACGTACGGCTCATTCTGCAACTCAGATATGATCTGGCGGATGATCTATTCCGACCTGTTATCCCCAGCAGCGTATGACCCATTCTGATCTTTTCTCCCCAGTGAGGTCGCCAGCCTAACGGATGGCTCATTCTGCTACTCAGAGACGATCTAACGTACGACACACTCTGAAGCCCTCATCATTATACCTTCTGGATCGCATCTTTAAGCCCATCTCCATCAAGACTAACTTTTAACAAGTGCAAATTTTAGGGGCATTCTAAGTGTTCAATAATCTTCCACCTCCAGACCACGAATGGCGTACATACCATTCTAACTCTCTCGTTTCAAGAATATTGAACAGGGGCAGCTGTCATACCCCAAAATTTGCCCGTTAACCGTGCAAGACATTTTTCAAGACACTCCAACTCATTTTTTCAAGACATTGATATTAAAGGAACAAAGGCCCAGCACACAGGTGGCTAAATCCAAAAAATGACTTAAAATGGCTTGCTCGCTAGGCGAGCAAAATCCTTCGCCTAGCGAACTTGCGAGTACCAGAAATTTTGGGATTCATTCTGAGCCCATCAGGTAAAAAAAAAACTATTATAAATACCAAGACCTCATTCAGAAAAGGGGACAGACAGAGAGGAAGGAAAACCCTAGCAAGCAAACCCTAACAGAGGCAATCGGAGCAAACCCTAGAGGCTAACCAAGAGAATTCAGAGCAACCTTAAGGGAAACCCTGAAGGAAACTCATCTGCACAAAGGTTACCTCCGCCCAACTCAATCCGGCATCAACCCTAAGAGTGTTCTGCCAATTCAAGGTTGCAACTCAATTGCAAACAGGTTTGCATTACTATTACCGCTTTATGTTCCTAATTCACATGTGATATCATAATTGAATTCATAAATATATTTGAGGTTTTGCATGTGGACTTAAGTATGCCTGGATATCTTGAATGTTTCACCATGTAATTGCTGTAATGGATGCCATAGGGTTTGGAGCTTGCTGAAACCGTACTGCTGTTAAATTCAAAACCCGCAGCCGTTCGCTAGCACATCGCTAAGCGAACATGTAGCGAGTGCTCGCTAAGCCTTCGCTAGGCGAGGCAGTAGCGAACATGACAGTCGCTGTTTTTCGTTCTGTTTTGATCTTTGCTCATCTGACCTGTTTTATTATAACCATGCTTTGTTTACCTGATACTATTACTGCTTTGGTGCAACTCTTGATTGCACCCCATTTGGTGTTCTGACCTGTTTGCGGAATTTTCTAAGGGCTCACATACTCCCGAAGAAGGTATCTTGCTAGGTATTCCACTTTATTTGTGGGATACCCTTATGGAGATTCATCCTAATTACCTAATTGATTACAAATGTTTTGGAGATTCATCCTAATTACCTAATTGATTATAAAATATTGCCTTTGAATATGTGATCCTGGACCTCTCTTTGTTGCCTTACGGTATTACGGTATTACGGTCATGTCCCGCGAATGTGGGGATACACTTAGCAAAAATCCTTCGATTAAATCATCAGGTCCCTATAAGATAAATCATAGTCCCTCGGATGTTGCCTGTGAATATATGATTTTGTCCCTCGATGACCCTTCGTTGTAGCCTACGGTTAAATGATGATTGTCCCTTCGAATGCTAAGGCATCCTTGCAAATGTTGCCTTCAATGACCAATCGATGACCCTACGATGTCCCTTTACATCCAAAGGATAAAACTACTTACTTCTCAATAGTAAGGACAGTTTTACCCTCATAAGGATAGGAAATGCCCATAAAGACCTGGGGTAGGTATAACTCTTAAATGCTGAATCACAACTCAAAATACGTTTCACACCTCACACTTTGCAAAACAACTACTAGAAAATCACCACTTGGTATACATTCGTACTAGAATCATTGCCAAGTTATATTTTTCTAAACAGTTTTCTAAACAGCTTTCAAAATTAAACGAGATAAACACTTTGTATACATTCGTACAAGAATCATTACAAAGTTAAACTCTCTTTCCAAAACATTTTCTAAGCAATTCACAAACACTTTTTCAGACAAGAAAAACATAAGTGATTCAGCAGTTAAGAGCCCATGGATAACCATGGATACAAAGGGTGCTAACACCTTCCCTTTGTATAATATACCTCCCGAACCCAAAATCTAATCTAGGTCTTTCCTGTTCTTTTCCGCCTTTCCTTATTGGATAAAAGAAAAGTCGGTGGCGACTCTTGCTATCCGCGACATTGCGATTCAAAACAAAACACAAAAGTCCAGTTCACCGTATGACATACAGCATGTAACAATCTGAGCTTCAATAATGAAGAGTTTCCCGAGCAGGGGAGGAACCATAACTTGGCTTTTCACATCTCTATGAACTGTCAAGAAAATGTCATGTCCAATGTGCTGGTAGACACTGGTTTTTCTCTGAATGTTTTGCCAAGTCCACTCTGTTCAAACTTTCTTATCAAGGTTCTCCGATGAGATTTAGTGGGGTTGTTGTGAAAGCCTTTGATGGCTCGAGGAAGACCGTAATTGGGGAAGTTGATCTCCCAATAAAGATAGGTCCGTGTTTATTTCAGATTAATTTTCAAGTGATGGATATTTATCCCGTCTAAAGTTATCTCTTAGGTCATCCATGGATTCATGAAGCTAGGGAAGTGACATCAATTTTCCATCAAAAGTTGAAGTTTGTGGAGAATGGGAAGTTGGTGATTGTAGGTGGAGAGCAGGCCATGTTGGTGAGTCATCTCTCTTCATTTTTGTATATTGATGCTGACGAAGTTGTGGGAACTCTGTTTCAAGCTCTTTATGTTGATGGTAATGATGTTAAGAATAATGTGGAATCCATGACTTCTTTGAAAGGTGCATAACAAGTAATAGAGAATGGTCAACCTTCTAGATGGGTAAAAGTTGTCGAACTTTCTGAGAACAAGAACAACGATGGTTTGGGCTTTTCACCCGGTTCAACCAGATGATATTTGAAGCGAATTCAGGAAGTGTTTCATAGTGTCGTCTTTATTCATTCGAAAGATCAATATTCTGCCATAATCCTAGAAGATGATGAAGAGTAAAGAAGCGCCAAAATTTTTGATGCATGGATTGATATGCCAAAATTGGGTTGCCATTGATGTTCCTTCTGTTATTCACTTAACAAAGTAATACATTTTTTATTATTTTCAAAAATCCTTTCACTATGCCCAAGGTGAAAGTGAATCTATGTGGGCTTTGTTTTAAATCTTGTCATAATTAATAAAATGTTATTTCGTTTATCCATATTATGTTTTCTCTTTTTTATTCTTCTGAAAAATTGGTAACATAAAAAACCAAGATAATAATCATTTTTATATTTGCATCACAATGTGCGTCTATTTGTTCATATTCTAAAATCATGCATAAAATCATTGTGCAGATTAATCGTTAAACCCATTGAAAATAATGACATGCCCTCGCCCAAATTTGAATTCCATGTGTTTGAGATGGAAGAAGAAGATGTTGAGGAGATTCCTAATGAGATTTCCCGTTTTCTTGAGCACGAGAAAAAGACCATTTAGCCTCATGAAGATCCATTATAAGTGATTAATCTGGGTTCAAAAGATAACAAGAAAGAAGTCATAGATAAAAAGCCTTGGTATCATGATATTAAGTGTTTCCTCCAGAGTCAGAAGTACCCGCTCGGGGCATCCAACAAAGATAAGAAGACTTTGAGAAGGTTGGCTGGCAATTTTTTTCTCAATGAAGATACGTTGTACAAGCGAAACTTTGACATGGTCTTGCTCAGATGCTTCGATAGACACGAAGCAGACATGTGAATGCAAGAAGTTCACGAAGGATCGTTTGGTAGTCATGCCAATTGACGTGCAATGGCTAAAAAGATGTTAAAGGCAGGTTACTATTCGCTGAAAATGGAATCTGATTGTTGTAAATATGTGAAGAAGTTCCATAAATGTCAGATTTATGCTGATAAGATTCATGTGCCTCCGACACTTCTCAATGTTATTTCATCCCCATGGCTTTGTTTATGTGGGGAATGGACATGATTAGTATGATTGAACCCAAAGCTTTGAACGGACATCGCTTCATTCTGGTAGCTATTGATTACTTCACCAAATGGGTCGCAGCAGCATCTTTCGCTAATGTGACCAAGCAGGTTGTAATCATATTTATCAAGAATCATATTATTTGCCGATATGGTGTTCTAAGTAAGATCATTACCGATAGTGGGTCGAACTTAAATAATAATATGATGAAAGAGATTTGTAACAACTTCAAGATTGAGCACAACAACTCTTCTCCTTATTGACCTAAGATGAGTGGGGATGTTGAAGCTGCAAATAAGAATATTCAGAAGATTATCCAGAATATGGCTGTGACATATAAGGATTGACATGAGATGCTCCCTTTTTCTTTGCATGGTGTCGCACCTCGAAAAAATGGGGATACGACTTCAAAGCGAAGCGTGTTCGCACGCTCGCAATGATGGACTGAACAGAGTCGCCACCAAACTTTATTTATTCCTAAAAAGGAAAGGGGAAATATCGATAAAACCCAAGACAAAAGAAAGGATAAGATATGGTCATCGCAACCAATATCAGGGTTCAGGAGTCGATTACGCAAGGGGAAGGTATTAGCACCCCTCGCGTCCGTTGTACTCAACGGGAACCATTAGGTTAGTTGTGTGCGTTAGTGTTAGTTGAAATATTAGGCTTTTCGAATTATTAGGTGGGAAAAAAAGGATAGAAGAAAGGAGAATATTTTTTGGATTTTTGACGAAGGACTAAACCTAAGTTTTTTATTAGTGGGCCTGACAAGATTTAAAAATCCTGCTCCTACGTATCTCAAAAGAGAAATCAAGGCTTACCTAGTTCTGGGTAGAAAAATGTTTGTTTGTTGGTCGATTTTAGCGAAAGCTATACTGTATTAATCGACGAAAACATTGTTTTACCCAAAACAGATGAGGAGTGGACGCATACCACACGTTGAACAGATTTATAAATCTACATCCGGAAAAGCGTCATTTATCTCTACTCAACAATCGTGGCCGAAACATTGTTTTGCATCACCTTAAGACAATATGTCTTTCGTTTATGAAAAAGGTTCTTTCATTAATCGCACGGCGGCGAGAAAAGAGTTTGATTGGTTGGATGTATTTTGAGTGATGGCGAGAACTTGGATGAGCGAGATATACATCTCGAATCCTAGTCTCAGGAGTGCACGGTATACACCATGTTCCATTTCCATCTTTATTGGCAAAAGTATTCAATAGAGGTTAAGTATTTTTAGGTTTGATTGAGAAAGGGTTTGAAGAAACCACGTTGACAATTTTAAACGATGGCGAGAGTTAAGATAGGCGAGGCATCCACCTCGAATCTTAATCTCAGGAGTGCACGGTATACACCATGTTCCATTTCCATCTTTATTGAAAGAGGTTAAGATAGGAATTAAGTATTTTGGAGTTTGAAAGACGAATACTTGTGACTTACAAGCTCTTACAGCTTGGGTCTAATACTCGGGACTACGTCTGGACATTCCACCCAGGCAATCTGTTTCTTTCCAATTTTATTAAGAAAATGATTCGAATAATTATGAATATTTTGGAGAGAAGACGAATATTTGTGGCTTGCAAACTCTTACAGCTAGAGCCTAATATTCGGGATTACGATTGGATATTCCCTCCAGGTAATCTTTTTCTTCCAACTCTATCAAGAAGAGGTTTTGAATATTAGAGTATTAAAAGGAAGACAAATATTTATGGCTTGCAAGCTCTTACAGCTTGAGCCTAATATTCGGGATTATGACTGGATATTCCCTCCAGGATAATCTTTTTCTTCACACTTTATTTAGAAAAACGATTTGAATATTAGAGTGTTAAAGAGAAGACGAATATTAACGGCTTGCAAGCTCTTACAGCTTGAGCCTAATATTCGGGATTATAACTGGATATTCCCTCCAGGATAATCTTTTTCTTCACGCTTTTAGAAAAGGGTTTGAATATTATGTTTGATTTAGAAAAAATCACTCGATTTTGATCGAGGATTGATTCGTGTAAATGTGAAATGATTTTAGAAAGTCAAATTGCTTAATTAAGTCAATTGTATTAACCAAGAGAAAAAGAGAGAAAAAAAATAGTAATTAAAAAAATTAATCGAATAAAATTGGTTAAATCAATTAATTAAGCTAATTAAAGTTATTAATAAAAAATAATCTATTAAAAAATTAATTCAATTGCGCGCTATAAAATTAATTAAATTTAATTAATACAATTAACCAACTAAAATAATAAAGATTAATTGAATTTTGAAAAAAAAAATAGAAATAGAAATAGGGAGATGTGTGTTAATTTAAAATGAGTGATTTAATAGAAACAAACATGAGCCCAAAAGCCCACTTTATCAAAATCCTGATTAGTTAATTAATTAATTGAAATCAAATTAAATTAATAAAATAAAAAAATAAAATAACTAACTAAAATTAAAAAAAGGAAAATCTATAACAATAAAACCAAAAACGTGGGGAGGTGCCCCACCTTAGCATCTGCCAGCCAAAATTTCTTAATCACATGGTTTTGTTTTAAATAAAATAAACTTCCCATTCACAGGAAGACATGTGGCATCCATAGAAATAAAAGAAAGAAAGAAAAATAATGAAAGAAAAATAATGATATAATGGGAAAGGAAAAGAATAGTAGAGCTTTCCTCCTCCCGTTCGGTTTCTCTCTCCCTCATTCTTGTTCGTGCACTACAACAACCGTCCCTTTCTGTCATGGGTTTCGGCGATGGTGGCCGGAAGTGAGAAATGAGTATATCAATTTAACCGTCTCTTCTCCCTCATTACGAATCCGATCTCAAAATTTACCAATTTCTTACCAAAATCATTTAGTTTCAAATTCTACATATAAACCCTAAACAATCAAAGTGAAATTAAACAACCTTGAAGCACAGTTTCAATCAGTTTTTATGGGGATTTTGATCAGCACAACGCAAGGAACAGAGTGGTATCAAGAAATTAAAAAAAAAAAAGCAAAAGACTCACGTAACCGGAACTGGTCCGACGAGTTTCGATTCCGACGACGGTTTCCACTTCAGGTAAGCGCTAATCCTCTCTCTTCTACCCGTTATGCTCGTGTTCTCTTCTTCTCTAGAATTTCTCAGATTTGGAAATGATGGGTTGTTGTTGCTCTGTTTTTTCGTGAGGTGTGTTTGGACTATGTGGTTAAGATTTTGTTTATCTTACTGTGAAAGTTTTTTCGGAAAGTACATGCATTCTTCATGTGTTGGCTGATATTTATGATTTTGATGAATCTGGTTGTGAAGTTTTGTGACTTTTTCTTTTTTTTTCTTGCTGAGTTTTTTGTGTGATTTTATATGGGAAAATAGAGTTCGATCTGAGCTGTTAGAATGATGGAAAGGGAAGGAAACAAAATTATTTTAGCTTGCTGCAGAGAGAGATATCCATTTGGTGTAACATTTGTATCAGATGACTTAATTATGAAGAACTCTGCATTGCTTTATCTATTTGACTCTTATTTGATAGTGGTTTTGATGCTAACTTTGCTCTAAAACTTGCAGGACAAAAGGACAAGGTTGGTGGAAAGGGACAAGACAAAACACTTTTTGTTGTAATTGATTTTTTTAATTTTTTTTTGTAATTTAATTTTTTTTGTAATTTTTTTTGTAATAAATTATATGAAACTTAATGCAAATGCCAATTTAAATGTAATATAATTTTTTTTTTAATTTTCAATGCTTTGTAATATAATGTGAAAAAAGTATTATAAAACTATAACAACTATTATAATTTTAAAAATGTAATCAAAAAAGTAAAACATTTTCTTTTAAAAAAGAAAAAAATAAATAAATTATAATGTTAATTCTTATGGAAATGCTACAAAAGCTAGATTTATTTAATTTAAATAAAAAAACTATAATTACTTCTTAATCCATGATTTAATTTGAACTTTGGAAAGAAACAAAAACTACTACTACCACTTCTAGTTAGCACACAAGAAACTTGCTTAAATTTAAAAAAATGAAAAAAATGACATGACACAATTAAAGACCTAAAAAAAAACACGGCACAACTATTAGAAATTTCTCTTAAAAGGTGCAAAGGTAAAGCTCTAAACATAAAAAGTCAAAGTTGATGTAATTTCAAACCAATTCTAAACATCCATGCTAACAAGCATTCCATGTGAAACAAGTCTAATGAACACATGTGGACATGTAATAGAAAAAGGTATGGAAACACAAATTTACAAATGAACATAGTGTATCATTATATATTGAATGCATAATGATGGGGTTCTAAATAGGAAACCTAATGGGAAATCATGATTATGGATATGTAATGAACTGATGAATGTATGGATTGGTCAGATCAAACACATCAACTATAATGCATATTAGTCCTGACTTATGCATAAAAAAGAAATTTTTATGGCCAGATGGAATGGCCATAATGAATCAATTCAGATATTGGGATGTTGATGAATGAGGCATAAATGAGTGGCTACAAACGACTGAATATCAATGGATGCGTGCAGATGAATTGGGCGGGGAGAAATTTAGGGTATGACAGTTGCCCCTATTTAAGTATCTTCAACTAGAGAATATGAAGCAGGACCCTCTTCATATGATCATAGTGGGAGATAGTTAAATACTAAGAAGACCCGGATTTTGATCCTGAAAAATGCAAATGCTATGATATGATATGCATGGATACAAGACTTTCTTTTTTTTGTAATTTTTATCTGCTAGGGATATGGTGAACCCTTAACAGGAGATGCTACTAGGCAGACCAACCTGTGGGGAATGCTGATGGTCCACAGGGAGACAGACAAATGGTAAAAAACAAACTTGCTGGGGAAGACAAATCCTGCTGGAGAATCAGACACACACTGGGGAGTACTCAAAGTGAAATTTGATAAACGATACTTAGAATACAAGAGATTTCGGTAGTAAGTTCACATATGACTTACTAAACCCGAACAAGGAAAAGAAAAAATGCTACAACAGGTTCATGTATGACCTGACAATACTGGAATAAAACACAACAACAGGTTCATATATGACCTGACAATGCTGGGGAATATCAAGAAGTTCTGACAACAGGTTCAGATATGACCTAACAAACTCAGAAAAATTCAAGAAACGTGTATCAACAGGTTCATATATGACCTGGTAATACTGGAATGAAAGCTCAACATCAGGTTCATATATGACCTGACAACATTGAAACAATTATAGAGAAAGACTCTTCAGAACAGGTTCATATATGACCTGACACTGGAATAAGGCTGAACAACAGGTTCATATATGACCTGAATAGTATTGAACAAACAGAGAAAAAATCTTCAGAACAGGTTCATATATGACCTGACACCGGAATAAAGCTCAACAACAGGTTCATATATGACCTGAATAGTATTGAACAAACATAGGGAAAAATCTTCAGAACAGGTTCATATATGACCTGACACCGAAATAAAGCTCAACAACAGGTTCATATATGACTTGAATAGTATTGAACAAAAGGGAAAAAACTTCAGAACAGGTTCATATATGACCTGACACCGGAATAAAGCTCAACAACAGGTTCATATATGACCAGAATAGTATTGAACAAACAGAGAAAAAATCTTCAGAACAAGTTCATATATGACCTGACACCGGAATAAAGCTCAACAACAGGTTCATATATGACCTGAATAGTATTGATCAAACAGAGAAAAAATCTTCAGAACAGGTTCATATATGACCTGACACCGGAATAAAGCTCAACAACAGGTTCATATATGACCTGAATAGTATTGAACAAACATAGGGAAAAAATCTTCAGAACAGGTTCATATATGACCTGACACCGGAATAAAGCTCAACAACAGGTTCATATATGACCTGAATAGTATTGAACAAAAGGGAAAAAACTTCAGAACAGGTTCATATATGACCTGACACCGGTTCATATATGACCTTGAATAGTATTGAACAACAGGTTCATATATGACCTGACAATGGAATAAAGGCTCAACAACAGGTTCATATATGACCTGAATAGTATTGAACAAAAATTGGATTTGAAAATGACTGCGAAAACCAGATGTTGGTTTAAGGGCACCAAATACAAACTGGAATCAAAGGTCAAAGGATCTAGGATTGACAACAAGACCTGGGTCAATGCAAAATGAGCACGAAGTACATTTCGGCTATGCGTGATTTGGACTTTTTTTATGCATGATATATGAATGATCATGATATGAAAATGCTGACACTTGAGTGACTGGGAGTTTGTAGGGACTGTTTACAGAGATTCTGATTCCTCAACACCGATAACTCAAACCCGTACAATTAACAGGCGCATCCAGAGGAGAATCTATCATGATTGACAGTTACAAATAACCAAAGGTCCATCCTTCTAGAGGATTAATAAGTTATATTCCATGGGGACTTTTGTTGGTGATCCACGAATATTTATGCAACCTTTAGGCTTTCGGGGAAACAAACGATTTTCCTTTGATTTTCACATATATCAAAGTAATTTTGTTTTTTCACTAAATTTCAAATTCTTTTTCAAGTTTCAAAATTTCATTATTAACAAATAAATGACATTTTGCATAACAAAGAAAAGCGTAGATGAATACAACTAACAATGATTGGGAAAACTTGTATTTTATACAAGAATGGTAGCACACAAATGGCGTAGCTCCATGGAATATTACAATTTTTTGGAAAATGGCAATAAGGAAAGGTTCACGTTGAATTCAGTGACCACTAACAACCTTAATAGATATAATTACCCCAAAACGTTGCTTCTAAGGGGAGTGACTGGATTGATCTTCCGCCTTAAATTCTTTGGTGTTAATCAGTAACAACTGATGCAGTTTATGCCTTTGCCCCTAACTTTTGCCTGGATCGCCCTTTTGGGTTTTCAATCCACCAGGACGCTCCTTTTTGCCTAAGTCGCCTTTTCAGGTTTTCAACTAAGCGAGCTACCATTTTTATTCATCCCTAACTTTTTCCTGGACCGCCCTTTCGGGTTTTCAGTCCACCGGGCTACCCTTTTTTGCCTAAATCGCCCTTTCAGGTTTTCAATTTAGCGGGTTTTTATTAGGCATAGTATTTTTTAACTGCATCAGAGTTCACGGGGTGTGAGAGCTCTTCATCATCCATAGTTGTGAGAATCAAGGCGCCTCCGGAGAAAGCTTTCTTCACAACATATGGGCCTTCATAATTGGGAGTCCACTTCCCACGTGAGCCCTTGTGTATTGGCAAGATCTTCTTAAGCACGAGGTCTCCTTCTCTGAATTCCCGAACACGTACTTTCTTGTCAAAAGCCCTTTTGAGCCGTTTCTGGTATAATTGTCCATGGCACAAAGAAGTCATTCGCTTCTCATCTATGAGGTTTAACTGATCAAATCTATTTTGAATCCACTCAACCTCTTCTAGCTCGGTCACCATCAGGATTCTCATTGAAGGTATCTCTACTTCAATTGGGAGAACTGCTTCCATCCCATATACCAAAGAGAACGGGGTTGCCCCTGTTGAAGTGCGGACGGAAGTCCGGTATCCATGCAGTGCAAAGGGTAGCATTTCGTGCCAATCCTTATAGGTTTTCATCATTTTTTGCAGGATTTTCTTGATGTTTTTATTAGCGGCTTCAACGGCGCCATTCATCTTCGGACGATATGGTGAAGAGTTATGGTGCTCAATCCTGAAGCTCTCGCATAATTCTTTCATGGTCTTATTGTTCAGATTCGTCCCATTATCTGTGATGATCCGGCTTGGAATTCCATAACAGCAAATGATCTCTTTCTTGAGGAACCGTGCAACCACTTGTTTTGTCACATTAGCGTAAGAGGCGGCTTCTACCCATTTGGTAAAGTAATCAATGGCAACCAGGATGAAGCGGTGACCATTGGAAGCTTTAGGCTCGATGGCGCCAATCATGTCGATGCCCCACATTGAGAAAGGCCAAGGTGACGTCAAAACATTTAGCGAGGTCGGAGGCACGTGTACCTTGTCGGCATAGATTTGGCATTTATGACATTTTCTAGCATAATTGAAGCAGTCGGATTCCATGGTCAACCAGTAATAACCAGCTCTCAAAATCTTCTTGGCCATGGCATGCCCATTGGCATGAGTTCCAAAGGATCCTTCATGAATCTCCTTGACCAACAGGTCCGCTTCACGTCCATCCACGCATCTGAGCAGAATCATGTCGTGATTTCTCTTGTACAACACGCCATTGCTCAAGAAGAATTTGGATGCTAACTTCCTCAATGTTTTCTTGTCAAGGGTTGTGGCATCTGTTGGATATTCTTGATTTTGCAAAAAGCGTTTGATGTCATGAAACCAGGGTTTACCATCGGCTTCCTCTTCAACTGACTGGCAGTAGGCAGGCTCAACTTTCCGCTCGATCTGAATGAGAGGTGCTTCATTATGGAATCTAACTTGGTACATTGAAGCCAACATAGCCAAAGCATCAGCAATTTGATTCTCAGTTCTCGGGATATGACGGAAAGTGATTTCGTCAAAGTATTTTATTAATTCCATGACATAGGCACGATATGGGATCAACTTGGTATCACGGGTTTCCCATTCGCCTTTGACTTGGTATATCACCAAAGCTGAGTCTCCACATACTTCGAGGATTTTGATTCGGAGGTCAATTGTTGCTTCAATGCCTAAGATGCACGCCTCATATTCTGCTATATTATTTGTGCAATCAAAACACAACCTTGATGTGAAAGGAGTGTATCCACCATTCGGATTCAACAGAACAGCTCCTACGCCATGCCCCATGTAATTGGAGGAACCATCGAACATGAGCTTCCACCGAGATCCGGGTTCAGGTCCTTCATCAAGTCCTGGGATGTCGCAGTCTTTCACTACCATAATGTCTTCATCAGGGAAGTCAAACTTCAACGACTCGTACTCTTCAACAGGCTGGCTTGCCAGGTAATCAAACAACACACTTCCTTTAATGGCTTTCTGAGATACATATTGGATGTCATACTCGGACAGTAACATCTGCCAACGGGCGAGTCTTCCAGTTAAAGCAGACTTTTCAAAGATGTACTTTATTGGATCCATTTTTGATATCAACAAAGTAGTGTGGCAAATCATGTATTGTCTTAGACGACGAGCGGCCCATGCTAAAGCACAACAAGTTTTCTCCAAGAGTGAATATCGGGATTCACAATCGGTAAATCTCTTACTTAGATAATAGATGGCATGCTCCTTTCGACCGGTTTCGTCATGTTGTCCCAGCACACATCCCATTGACTTTTCAAGCACAGTTAAGTACATAAAGAGTGGTCTCCCCTGGACAGGTGGAATTAGAATAGGGGGCTCTTGTAAGTATTGTCTGATCTTCTCAAAAGCCATTTGGCATTCAGAATTCCATTCAACTGCTTGATCTTTTCTGAGCAACTTGAATATAGGTTCACACGTAGCAGTCATATGAGATATAAACCTAGAGATGTAGTTCAAACGTCCCAGGAATCCTCTAACTTCTTTCTCTGTACGTGGGGCAGGCATTTCTTGTATTGCCCTAACCTTGTCTGGATCTACCTCAATTCCTCGTTGACTGACAATGAAACCAAGCAACTTTCCAGATCGGACACCGAAGGTGCATTTAGCAGGATTCAGCCGTAGTCGAAATTTCCGAAGACACTCAAATAGCTTTTGCAAGTGGTCTATATGATCCTTTTCACTTTGGGATTTTGCAATCATATCATCCACATAAACCTCAATTTCCTTGTGCATCATGTCATGGAAAAGAGTGACCATTGCTCTTTGGTAAGTTGCCCCAGCGTTTTTGAGACCGAATGGCATTACCTTGTAGCAAAATGTTCCCCAAGGGGTGATGAATGTGGTCTTTTCCATGTCTTCTGGATCCATCTTGATTTGATTATAACCCGAGAATCCGTCCATAAAGGAGAAGACTGTGAACTTAGCAGTGTTGTCTACCAGAGTGTCAATATGTGGCAGGGGGAAATCGTCCTTCGGACTAACTTTGTTTAAATCCCTGTAATCAACACACATCCTGACCTTGCCATCCTTTTTGGGTACTGGCACAATGTTAGCTACCCATTGAGGGTACTTTGCAACTGCTAGAAAACCGGCATCAAATTGACGTTTCACCTCGTCACAAATCTTTAGAGTCATGTCGGGTCTTGCTCTTCGGAGCTTCTGCTTCACTGGAGGGTAATCTGGCTGTAGTGGTAGCTTGTGGACCACAATATCAGTATCTAAACTTGGCATATCCTGATACGACCAAGCAAATACATCTACATATTCATGTAGCAACTTGATCAATCTTTCTTTGATGCTTGCCTCAAGTGTAGTCCCAACTTTGACCTCTTTCTTGTCTTCCTCAGTGCCAAGATTGATCGTTTCCACTGGTTCTTGATGTGGCTGAAGGGCCTTTGACTCGTGCTCGAGCATCCTTTCCAGTTCTTCAGGGAAATCACAATCTTCCTCACTCTCCTCTTCTGCTTGGTAGATGGGGAGTTCAAAATTATAGGAAGTAGTGGGGTCATCGAATTCAACTGGTTTATTGATTATTCTGCATGTTTTTTAATGATGGTTTTTTTAGAAAAATGGAAATAAAAAGCAAAAGAAATAAAATATTTTTGTAGTTTTTGAAAGGATTGCCATTTTAAGGAAAGAAAAACAAATAAATGAACGACAAGAATTTGAACAAAATGCTCTTTATTTGTCATAATGATTTTTGAAATTTAAAAGGGGCCCTACAAATGATCCATTAGCCTTGGGCAGAGCTTAGGATTTTAAAAAACACAAAGGAAAACAACAATTACTTTGACACAGGAAAAACTTCTGGAATCTCAACTACTTCCCAATTTTTTAGGGCTGCTTCACACCGGTATATCAGATTTAATGTTTCTCCATCTTCAGTGTCATCTTCCACTGCACCAACTTGATCTCCATGGATAAATCCTTTGCTCAGGAAAACTTCTTGTATGCTCCGCACACGGTCCTTTGCAGGGACCAAGGCTCCTCCATTAGCAGAAGGCTTGTACCCCAAACCAAAACGGTCATTTTTCTCATTGACGTTGATGACTCGCCCCCAACCTGCAGGGCCTCCACTTTCAACTACTGATCTTGCGCTCTTCAAAGAGGCGAATGACAAACTGGTTTTCTCAACAGGATCCTTAACCTCTTCAAGTGTGGCATTGGATATTTCAAGTGCTTGAAAAGAGGTTTCTAAGGCATCCTCATCAGCCTCAATATAATGGAAAGAGGAGAGTTGACTGATGATAAAATCTTCTTCACCCGAGACAATGACGAGCTTGTCATCGACAACGAACTTCATCTTTTGATGCAGAGTAGAAGTTACTGCCCCAGCAGCATGTATCCATGGGCGTCCCAAAAGGAAGCTATAAGCTGGATTTATGTCCATGACTTGGAAATTGATGGGGAATACATGCGGTCCGATCTGTATTGGTAGCTCTACCTCCCCAACTATTGTCCTTCGCGAACCATCAAATGCTTTTACCACAAGCGCACTAAGTTTCAATTCCGAACCTTGGTAAGACAATTTAGCGAGTGCCCTCTTTGGTAGAACATTTAGGGATGATCCAGTGTCAACTAAAACTCTGGCCAGAGCATCTTCTTGGCACTTTATGGATACATGCAAGGCGCGGTTGTGATTCTTCCCCTCTTTGGGTAGCTCTTCATTGCTGAAACTTAGAGTGTTGCAGGTTGTGATATTGGCGACTGTCGCATCGCGCGAAAAACCGGCGGGAAAAGAAAGAAACAACAGAGCCGCCACCGTGCGTTATTTATCCCAAAAGAGGGAAAGGAAACGCTCGAAGTAAACCTGGGAAAGAACATGGTCTCGCGACCAAAGAGTATGGGTTCGGGAGTCGGTTATGCGAAGGGAAGGTATTAGCACCCCTACGCATCCGTAGTACTCTACGGGATCCACGCACAAAAGGAAGGAAATTTGGTTGCTAAACACTGCTCAAATATTCACACACACTGGCTGAAAGAAACGAAAGAGACTGACTGAAACTGGACTCGGCAGGATGTCGCATCCTGGGCCTACTTAGTCTATCAGGCATAGACATCAGAGTCCAAGTAGTTTGGACTGGGGAAACGACACATGCTCGCTAGGATGTCGCATCCTATGCATACGTATCTTCTCGGACGAGAGAAGAATCAGAGCATTCGTAGCTCGGCTGACACGCACAAACAAACACAAATAGGCAAACGTGGAGCCCGACTGCCAATCACTGGACTTATGTCAGCATCCGAACCTAAACACACACAAGAAGGCAAACATGGAGCCTGAATGCCAATTGCTGGGCTTACATCAGCATCCGAACCAAACACACGCACACTGGAACCCAAATGCCACTTGATGGACTTACATCAGCTTCCAAGCACACAACAACGCAACAAGTTAATAGGGAGTCGGAGACTCGAGCCTATAACTGTCAAACACACACAAAAAAGAAAAAGGGCGCCCGGAGAGATCAGCTCAATCTCCTGTCTACATACTTCATCTGGTATGAAGATCAGGGCGATGTAGTTCCCCTACGCAGGGACAAGGATCTAGCCTAACCAGATAACAGAGGGAGACACAACACTAGGGAGACTACGACTCGAGCCTAGATGTTGTCATGCAAATCATCCCTAAGTTAAGGTTTCTAGCTAAATGGCACAAGGGCCAACCTATCCTAAGCATGGCTCACACAGGAAGCAAGCCACACACACACTTAACTTGCACAGGAAGCAAGCCAAGCAAAACCTAACTTGCACAGGAAGCAAGTCTAAACTAATCCTAACTTGCACAGGAAGCAAGTCAAACTATCCTATCTTGCACAGGAAGCAAGTCAAACAATCCTACAAGCACAGATAGCACACGCTATACACAAACAAGTGGCTCAAACAAGGGTTAGGTTTTAGTCAAGGGGTCATATCAACCTCAACAAACAAACCTCTGGAACTGGGTGAATGTTGCTCTTAACCTTGCCATTGAGGGGCTAAGGTGAAGCAGATGAAAGGATGAAGTGAGGATGAGACCTCACAGCTCTTATCCCTGGCCTGGGAGAGCTCAAGACAAGAATGTGTGGGTTCAGAAAGTGGGAACCCTTCTACACATTTAAAACTGACTCAACTGTACAGTTTGTACAAGATCTTGGTTTTGTATCTGCAATGCATCAACACAGTGGTGTGAGCAAGGCAGAGGACACACTGAATAGTGGGGGATAGATTGCGCATCCCTACCTTCCACCAATTGCCTCTTCACTTAGGAGGACTTTGACTCTATGCAGGGACAAAAGTAAACATCCACAAACATTGCCTCTTAAGGAGGACTTCAGACAGTTGCCTGGCCAAGTAACAAGCCAGGTCTCCAGACTACATGTAGTAAAAGAGATTATACCTCAAAGCAAATGCTAAATATCAAAGCAAGCAAGTTCAGAGAACTTAAGCAACTAAAGTACCTGAAAAATTCAAACCAATCAGTAAACAGTTCAACAGTTAAAACCAAAGGAAATGGATAAACAGTCAACCACAGAAGGTCAACTGTGCAAAGCAAGACTCAAGTTACATGAGTCAAACCTACAAAACAAAAGTTAGTACATGATATGTAATCAAAACCAATCACATTTGTATGATCTCAATGGCAATGGTGCTCAACCTGAAACATGAACTCAATAGTAAGCACAGAAGACCACTAGGACTAGCCTAGGGTCAAGGATGGAAGAAAAAGTCAAGGCAGCAAGGAAAAGTCAACTCAAAGTCAAAGTCAACCAATTAGAAAGCAATCACAATTGGGCCCACATTCAAATCATGCATTATGATCATTTCATGAACATTTGAAGTCAAAGTAAGGCAAAGAAAGCATACAAAAGTCAACAGAAAAGACTTCATTCAAAAGTCAACTCAAACATTTTTAAAAATTATGAAATAAATCACACTTAATCCTAACATCTAACATGGTATACATGCAAAATTTCATGGCATTTGGATGAGAGGAAGGCAGTCAATGAAAATCATGAAGTCAAACCAAATTCAAGCATGCACAAAGAAGGTCAACAAGCATGGGTCAACTTCAAAAAATCATATCAAATTGAAAACAGAAGAGAAATGAATGAGATTAACACCAATGCAAAGCTTGAGATGTCTAGTTATCACATATGAAATTTCATGGACATACAATAAGACTTGAGAATTTCACAAAAGATATGGCAATGTGTATTACAAAAAGTCAACAAATGGATAAGCATGGAAGAAAATTCACAATCAAATGGAAAACAGCATGATTAATTCCAAGAAAATTCATACACAAACTAGACATGTGATGGATCATTCATGCAAAATTTGGGGTCAATTGGATAAGAGGAAGCATGTGAACAAAAATTGGGAAAATACATGATCATGGTATAGCACCAAATGTAACACATAACTTCAGAAAATCAAAGCTCACGAACCACAAATGGGAAATGCACAAAGTCTATATGGAAACAAAGGTCAATGTGTCTAGTTTCACCACAAAAAATTTCAAGCTCATTGGATGCAGCATGGATATTTCACAATTGAAATGGCAAAGGGTATCATTTATGCACACATGTTGGGAAATCATTTATCAATTAAAATCCAGCCAACCAAAAATTAATTAAAAATCATGATTAAATAATAGACATCTTTGTGATCATCATGCAAAAAAAATCATAATTTTTGGAGTTGAAATGGATGAGGAATTAATTGTTGAAGTTGATGCACAAATTGATGGAACATGAAGAACATAGCATAGCAAGATGGTCAAGGCAATGGTCAACGATGGCAGACTTGTAATTCTGGGTTCACTAATTGAAGCTGCGCGTTTTGGCAAGGCAAAACGAAATGTTTTGATTGGCTCTCAGCCAATAAAACAGTAATGAGCCAACCAACTTAAATTTTTGAGTTTCTAAAACCCTAGGGGTTTCTAACAGCAAAGGCATCATGCTCACTGTCCATCATCATCATAAAACAAAACAACCAACAGCATGGCACTCATCATTTTGATCACAACAGCAACAGACTAAAACAAATCATGAAAAAATTCTGCATACTCATCATAACAGCATCATTCATCACTCAAACAAAATTCAAACCAAACATCATTCACAAACAAGGTATGGAGATGTTCATGCTGCAACCCAAACAACAGCCAACAACACAATTCAATATGGTTTTTTTGGAAATTTTCGAGGGTTTCAAACAGCAGGGTAAATAGCAATTGCAGTGGAAATGGTTCAGGTGATCACAAACAACAACAACAGCCAACACAACATGGATGGGAGTTATGGAAAAACCACAGGGTTTATCATGGCAGGGTTTAGCAGCATGGTAATTGGTGTCATCAAGCAAGTATCAACAACATCAGGCAACATAATCCGACCAAGCATACAACAGCACCTAAACAGCATGGATTTTCTAGGCATGTTCATGTAGTTCGAAACAGCAGGGCATGCACATTTTCATTGAAAACTCATCATTAATTGAAAAAAAATAAACAGCAAGGCATATAGCAGGACATGATCAAACAACAAAACAGCATCAATGATCCATCATGATAAGGTAACATCATCATTAGGCAATGTCAACCAACAAACAGAATATGAAACAAGGTGAATTTCTGGACATGGTTATGTTCATGCAAAACAACAGCAGGGCATACATGTGTAGTTACCAACATCCACACCAAAACTTGGTCAGCAATTACAACAGCATATAAACAGCATGGTGGAAAATCCTCATGATTCAAACATCAGCATAGCATTATCAATCAAGATGAGCACTAACTCAAAACACCAATCATCAAAACATCATTAGCCAACAACAAACATAAGCATAATCATGGGAGAATTATGGTAGGCTTAGCAACAGCAGCATGTATGCTCATCACCATGTAATCATCATAAACAAACTCAAACAATCAACCTGGCAGTAGTAAAATTATCAACATTCTTCATGACATAACAACAAAGCAACATGAGCATGAAGATTTCTAGAAGTGAGCCTTAGGCTTTTTCAAAACAAGCAGCAAAGTTTATGTTCCAACTTCATGGTTCATCAACCAATTGGAATCAAACAAATGGCAATGATACAATAATGATCATGCAACAACAGTCAAACAAATACCCTAAACACAATCCATGTAAATATGCTGGAAAAACAAATAGGTTTCATAACAGCAGCAGGGCATATGCAGCATGGTAATCAACAAGCAGTCAACAGCAACATCCATCATTATGAACTCATTTAAAAATAAGCATCAAGCAAGCAGCATGGTATCATGTATTCATCATCAATTTGCATTCAAAAACCAATCATGAGCAACAGCATACATCATATTCATGAGATTTCTTGGCAGGTTTTAGGGTTAGAACAGCAGTAAGCAACATCATCATGGAATTTCAACAAAACCCAGAAAGTTTAAACAAGCATATCATCAGTATCATCAAGCATCAAACAACAAGAATATCATGTCTAAATTCATTAAATCAACTCCAGCAATGCAAATCGACCAAAAGTTCATTTGTAACAAGAAAAAGAAAAGCAGATTTCTCCATCAAGAGAACACCATTTCAAGCGAGGCATAGCATTTTAGAAACAGCATTCAGGGACCTTTCATAAACAAGGCATAGCAAGGCAAACAAAGGAGGTTGATTACTTACTTGGTTTTGAAGCAAACTGATGTGCAGTGGTTATTTTGAGGATATAGCCCAACTCTTGATTTGCCATGGAAGTGGTCTTGAAGAAATAAAGCTCAAGCTGATTTGAAGAAATTGATGATACAGTGTTGTTTTGGTGTTGCAGTCTGAAACAGCCCTTCCTGATGCTTTGGAATGATGAGAACTTGAAGTAGGTAAGCTCAGCTATGTTTGGTCTTGTGTGTTTAGATTCTTAGCCAAGCCTATGAGATGATTCTTGAGGGAGTAATTGTTGGTCTGCTCCTGGTTTTGTTATGGCAGGAAAAAGGGATGCAATGCAAGGCTAGGGAAGTTAACAAATTTTTGAGGAATGGCCAAGGCAAGGTAAATGGTTCTGCTATGTGATGTTTGCAAACATTGTGTTTTGGTCATGGGAGATCAAATGCAAAATGGCAAGGTTGCTGTTGAATGGATCATGCCAAAGTGAGTGAATTTTGTGAATGAGGTTTTTTGGTTAAGTTAGGTCATGTTGGTTATTTTGCAAGGCAGGATTACAAGGCTTGTGTTTGTTGGTTAAGTTGACTGCAGCATGGTGGTAGTAGTTTTTAGAAGAAAGGCCAAGCCGGTTTGATTTGTTGGTTTTGGACAGAAGAAAAGAGATGCACAATGAGAGTGAGTTGGAGTTAGCAGTTTTTTTTGACAGGGGTTTTGTGGTCTTGTTAGAGGAATGGCCAAGGTTTTCTATCTCTTGCTGCAGTATTATGTTGTGACAGGTTTATGGTTGTGTTAGGCCCTTTGCCTCTTTTGCTTTTGTACTGTTTTGTGATGCTGCAGGGTTTTGTGCTTTTGAGTTTTACAGCCGATTGGGAAAATGCCAAGCAAGGTGTGTTTGTGTGGATGAGTGAAAAAATGTGTTTGTGATCTGCTGCAAGTAATGACTGCTCATGTCAGAAAATGAGGCCTTTTTTCTGCTGCTTGTGGTGCTGTTAGTGAGGTTTTGTCATGATAGAAAAAGTGAGGAAAAGGCATGCTGCTTTATGTTGCCTGTGGTTTAGAAATGAAATTGCAATTTTTTCCAAAATGTCAAATGAGAGAGACTATACTCTTGCTGTTGGATCACTGCTAGCAGTGTTCTCCATGACAGAAAAATGTGTTGGATCGCATCTACTGTTTTTTTCTATATTGCAAATGGCCAAAAAAAATGGTTTTTTGAGTATGAGTCCATTTGGTTTTTGTGTGATGGCTGTTTTACATGATAGAAAACAGGGTGGTGGACTGCTGCTAGGTTGTTGGTGTTTTTAATCAGAATGCCTTTTTTCTATTTGCTTTGGCCAGATGGTTTTTGCCCTGCTGCCTTGCTGCTACTGTCCTCAAAAGGACAGAAAATACCTCACTAAAAAGACTGTTGTTAAATCCTGCTTTTGGTGGCAAGGCAATGTCCTTCAGTTATGGTTTTTCATGCTGCTATTGCTGTTCTCCATGACAGAAAAATCCTGAATTCTGCTGCATTAAATATGGCATGGTATGGTTATTCTTAATTGCACAGCAGGGTGAGGTTTTTAGAGAGTGAGTGGTATGCAATTGGTTATGTGGCTGTGTTAGGTGTGTGTCCAAAACAGAGAATGATGGCCAAAAAAATCTGCTATGTGAGAGTAGTACAAGGCAAGGTTGCAAGAGGTATGGTTCATGAATTGGACATGTCCTTTTGCCAAAATTCAAGTGAGCAAGCATGGCTATGTGTACTTGTAGGTTGTTTGGCTGCATAATGAGGTCTCAACATGACAGAAAAATGATCAAGAATGCTGCACAATGTGTGTCCTCTTGAGGTACAAGGCAAGGCATGGACAAGTATGGTGCAAGTATGGTTAAATGGTACTTTTCTTACAATTCAAGCAACCAAGCAATATTCACATGTGCTGCATATTTTGACTTTGCAAACACCTTCTAAATGACATTTATGAGCTTTTCCAATTGGCCAAATGTTGAAAAAATGTTTAAATCAAAAAGTCAACTCTTGGTCAAACTTTCATTTAAATGAAAAAGGTCAAAATATGCTATTTTGATTGGTGAAGTTTTGGCTCATGAAATTTATATTTTTGGAAAGAGGGGATCAAATGTGACTTGTAGGAAAAAACCCCACCAAAATTGGCCAAACGGTTTGAGAGATATGGCCCTTTGAAGTTCAAGATTTTCTGAAATCGATTCGATCATAACTTGCCAACCACACATGGGAATTGAGAGTTCTAGGACTTTTTGGAAATGGGAGAACAAGATCTTCAACTTTCATGTTGGGCAAAAATTCATTTGAGGCTTGTATCATGATGTAAGTTTGAGGATCAAAACTTTCCATTTATGGCAGGTTTCAGTTACAGGCCCAGTTTCCATTTTGGGAAATTCATGATCTGGCTTCAAATTCTTCCATGATGGTGTTTGGCATGATGTATGATGACTATTTGGACATGAATGAGCTCTCACAAACCAAATCCAATCATCAAATCACTGATTAAATGGACAGTTGACCAACAGTTGACTATTAGGGTTTTTGTCTGATTATGCATTGACTGATGAATTCCAAACCCTAATTCCTTGAGAATTTGACCTCAAATGATGTCCCAAGTTGTATGAACTCTTGATTATTGACCATGGTGCCCAAATTCCACAAGAATGACCACCATCCATTGCTTTGACTGACAGTTGACTTTTCTAGGGTTTTTGACTGTCTGTGTATGAACTGCTGACCTCTGAGCCCTCAACCCTTGACCAAAATACTTCAAATAGACCTCCAAGCCATGTGAACTTGTTGCACAAACCTTAGGGCCTTGGTTCAATGAGGAATTCCTTTGTTTGATTGGTTGACTGATCAGGAGATTAGTTTGACCTAATTCTTGACTGCTTGCACTTGAGGACACTGAGGAACAATGCAAATGCTATGCAATGGATCATGACATGCTATGACCTAATATGAAAATGTATGTATAATGATAGGTGCAAATTTGAGGTGCTACAGCTGCCCCTATTCAATCAGCTGGGAACCCGAACGGATGATAGCAACGGCTGTCAGACTTTCAGGGTAAACAGGGATTGAATACCAAAGAACCGTAGAATTTGCACAGACTGGATATGATACCAAAGAACCACGTCATTTACCGATGACAAACTGCATGACAGCTTCAGAAAAAGCAAAACCATTTACCGATGGTTGGAGAACTGGAAGCTTGATATTTACCGATATCAACTTCAGCACAACCATTTACCGATGGCGTCTGGGGAAAATAAACTTCTGAAAAAGCAAAACCATTTACCGATGGTTAAAATTGGAAACTTTGATATTTACCGATATCAACTTCAGCACGACCATTTACCGATGGCTGCTGGGAACAAAATTTGATGTAGAAAGGAAGCAAGACCATTTACCGATGGTGGCTTCAAAGAAACTTGACATTTACCGATGTCAACCCTAGCAAGACCATTTACCGATGGCATGCTGCAACTGGGAATTCGATATTTACCGATATCGAAGAAAACTGGGCCATTTACCGATGGCGTCTCCACTCGGGGAGGAACAAACTCTTTGTGGTGATACCAGACAAGACGTTTACCGACGACTTCTGGGGATTTTGATTTTATTGACCAGACATTTACCGATGACTGGGATGAGACTCGACGTTTACCGACATCGAAAGATGATGTTTACCGACATCAAAATGACTAGACATTTACCGATGACTGGGAATGAGACTCGATGTTTACCGACATCGAAAGATGATGTTTACTGACATCAAAAAGAATGACCAGACATTTACCGATGACTGGAGATGGGAAATTTATCGGGGAAAGACAAACAAATATTTGCAACTGAAAACCGGGTAGGACATTTACAGATGACTCTACTGGGGATTTCTAGCTGGGGATTTATCAGACATTTACCGATGACTGAAAGAAAGACTCGATGTTTACCGACACCGAAGCAATGGCGTTTACCGACACCAAAAAAAATGACCAGACATTTACCGATGACTGGGTGGAGACTCGATGTTTACAGACATCGAAAGATGATGTTTACCGACATCAAAAATGACCAGACATTTACCGATGACTGGAGTGAAACTCGATGTTTACAGACACCGAAACAATGGTGTTTACCGACACCAAAAATGACCAGACATTTACTGATGACTGGGTGAATACTTGATGTTTACCGACATCGAAAGATGATGTTTACCGACATCAAAAAGAGAAGACACACGCGGGTGTTGACATGACACTTACTGGTATCACAAAGAACAAAATCTGGGATATGTTGAAACAAGGCTGATCACTTGCTGGGGGTCTCACTGAGGAGAAACAAACTTTCTGTCACCATCGGGTGAGGAAATAAACCTCTGTCACCATCGGGTGAGGAAATAAACCTCTGTGGGGAATAAACAATTCTGAATGCTGTCAAGAGCAACTGTAGCAGTCTTGCTGTGCTGATGTTGAATGAAATGATCCGCCTCTGCCGGGGATACGGTCTGGTGAAGTTAACACATGAATGCATATGTTTGAATTTTTCTATGGCGTAATGCTCCATTTATGAATGGAAATGCTACGCAATTTGAGGATGCGATGATTACTACATGCAAAATGCAAATGAACTCTGGCTAGGGAGCCAAAATGATCAGATACTCTGACTCTGTGGGGAGACTCCTCTTGGGGAAATACTTTGCGGGGAATTCTGCTTGGGGAATGGCAAAGCGACTTCACACTCATGTTGAAGAATAGCACTGCTGCTGGGGAAAGATAAACTCCGCCGGGGATATCCTTCAGTCCGCAGATAAAATAGATACTGGAAATAAAATTCAATGAACCTGCCTCACTCGGGGAGGAAATTGGCAAATACAGGCCTGCTGGGGATAGGCAATTCTTAAATCTGTTGGGGAATAGAAAGCACTATCCACAGACGTCTTCGCGGGGGAACATAGCTCTGATAGCCTCCAAACTTGCTTGGGGAAAATATCTGTTGAGGAAACGTCCTCACAGATGCCAACCTGAAAAACAGCACAACAAAATGCCCCCAGGGGGTACATGGACAAGATACGCTCAAGTGTCCTCAACATTCAAAATGATTTTCAAATGTTTCATCTTTCTGCACATTGTTGTGTAGCCTTCATGTTTTTATATGCAATGCTTATCAAAAATTCGGACATTTTGCAAACAAAACAGTAAAAATAAAAACAAGAGCTATTTATCTGAATAACGATTTTTATTGATTGAAAATGTGCCTGAAGAGGCAAATACATTAGGAAGCAATTCCTAGAAAGAGGTAATTGCGCACAAAAGGAAAAATCTATCCTAATGGCAATGTGAACACGGCATCCACTATTTCCCAATTCTGTTATAACTCACAGATCATCAGTTTTCCTCCCAACTCCTTGCTTTCTGAGAAGAATGACTGGACGGATCACATCTTTCGAGATGGCAGACGACAAAGCTCGATGAAATACAGACAACTCAGACTGTAGTCTTCGCTTTAATCCCTAACTTTTGCCTGGATCGCCCTTTCGGGTTTTCAATCCACCGGGATACCCATTTTTGCCTAAGCCGCCCTTGCGGGTTTTCGACTTACCGGGTGTACAATTTTTTTATTTTTATCCCTAATTTTTGCCCGAACCTTTTCTTTCTGTTTTTTGGTTCGTCGGGATGCCCTTTTTTGCCTGGACTCTTTTTTTTTCTTGTCCAGCGGGTCAATTTATGCGAAGTATTTTTTGACTACATCTGAGTTGACAGGAGACGGAAAATCTTCACCATCCATAGTTGTAAGCATCAAGGCTCCACCGGAGAAGACTTTCTTCACAACATACGGACCTTCATAGTTAGGAGTCCACTTGCCCCTGTTGTCTGCACCGGGAGGAAGGATCCTCTTCAAAACTAGATCACCGACTTGATAGCTTCGAGGACGCACTTTCTGATCAAAGGCTCGCTTCATCCTTCTCTGATACAACTGTCCATGACATACAGCTGCTAGTCGTCTCTCCTCGATAAGGCTCAACTCGTTAAACCTTGTTCGAATCCACTCGGCTTCGTCCAGCTTGACATCCAATAAAACTCTCAGAGAAGGAATCTCCACTTCAACAGGTAGGACAGCTTCCATACCATACACAAGGGAGTAAGGGGTTGCCCCGGTCGACGTACGTACTGAGGTACGGTACCCATGCAAAGCGAAAGGCAACATCTCATGCCAATCCTTGTACGTAACGACCATCTTCTGCACAATCTTCTTGATATTCTTGTTCGCCGCTTCCACAGCACCATTCATCTTCGGTCTGTAAGGAGAAGAATTGTGATGTTCGATCTTGAAATCTTTACAAAGCTCTTTCATCATCTTGTTGTTGAGATTCGAACCATTGTCAGTGATGATTCTCTCAGGAACTCCGTAACGACATATGATTTCTTTCTTGATGAACCGAGCAACCACTTGTTTGGTAACATTAGCATAGGAAGCTGCTTCCACCCATTTGGTGAAATAGTCAATCGCTACCAAGATGAAGCGATGTCCATTCGAAGCAGTAGGCTCAATCTTCCCAATCATATCAATGCCCCACATGGCAAATGGCCAAGGCGAATTCATGACATTCAGAGGGCTTGGTGGTACGTGCACCTTATCAGCATAGATTTGACACTTATGGCACTTCCGAGCATACTTGAAACAATCGGATTCCATAGTCATCCAGTAATAACCCGCTCTCAACAATTTCTTAGCCATTGCATGTCCGCCGGCATGAGTACCGAAGGAACCTTCATGAACTTCTTGCATCAACAGGTCTGCTTCGGGTCTGTCCACGCATCTGAGCAAGACCATGTCAAAGTTTCTCTTATACAACACATCATCCTGATTCAAATAAAAGCTTCCAGCTAGCCTTCTCAGGGTTTTCTTGTCATTCTTAGACGCACCTTCAGGATACTCCTGAGTCTTGAGGAAATTCTTGATGTCATAATACCACGGCTTCTCATCAATCACAACAGACTCGACTGCAAACACATACGCAGGTCTCTCAAGTCGATTCACCGCAACATGTGGCACATGATTCCACCAATGAACTTTGATCATAGACGACAAAGTAGCCAAGGCATCAGCCATTTGATTCTCATCCCGGGGGACATGATACAATTTCACCTTCTTGAAGAACGTCAGTATTCTTCTGGTATAATCTCTATACGGAATCAAATGTGGCTGGTTCGTATTCCAATCTCCATTGACTTGATTGACCACTAGAGCTGAATCTCCATAAATGTCAAGTGTTTTGATCCTCAGATCAATGGCTTCTTCTATCCCCATGATACAAGCCTCATACTCAGCTTCGTTGTTGGTGACGTCAAACGTCAATCTGGCAGAAAAAGGTATATGAGCACCTTTAGGATTGATCAACACTGCACCAACACCGTTACCATTCATATTCACAGCCCCATCAAACATCAGTGTCCATTTGTCATCCGGGTCCGGTCCTTCCTCAACAAGAGGCTCTTCGCAATCCTTCATCTTAAGATACATGATGTCTTCGTCAGGGAATTCAAACATCATAGGCTGATAATCTTCAATCGGTTGCTCGGCGAGGTAGTCTGACAGAATACTACCTTTGATGGCCTTCTGTGACGTGTACTGAATGTCATACTCTGTTAAGATCATCTGCCAACGGGCAACACGTCCGGTGAGAGCTGGTTTCTCAAAGATGTACTTCACTGGATCCATCTTAGAAATCAATAAGGTAGTATGGTTCAGCATATACTGTCTCAGTCGGCGAGCAGCCCAGGCCAAAGCACAGCAAGTTTTCTCGAGCAGTGAATATCTTGTTTCACAGTCGGTAAACTTTTTGCTAAGGTAGTATATGGCATGCTCTTTTCGACCAGACTCGTCATGCTGTCCCAATACACACCCCATCGAGTTCTCAGTCACTGACAGGTACATTATCAGAGGTCTCCCAGGAACTGGAGGTATAAGGATTGGAGGTTTCTGTAAGTACTCCTTAATCTTGTCAAAAGCTTTCTGACAATCATCATTCCACTTGATCGCTTGATTCTTTCTAAGCAGTTTGAAGATTGGTTCACATGTAGCAGTTAGATGAGATATGAACCTTGCAATGTAGTTCAACCTCCCTAAAAACCCACGGACTTGCTTTTCCGTTTTCGGTTCAGGCATCTCTTGAATAGCTTTGACTTTTGCCGGATCAACCTCAATCCCTTTCTCACTGACAATGAAGCCTAAGAGCTTCCCTGATCTCACCCCAAACGTACACTTGTTCGGATTCAGCCTCAGCTTGAACTTTCTCAACCGGTCAAACAGTTTCTGCAAATTAACCAGGTGCTCCTCCTCTGTCTGCGACTTCGCAATCATATCACCTACATACACTTCGATTTCCTTGTGCATCATGTCATGAAAGAGAGTCGTCATTGCCCTCTGATAGGTAGCACCAGCATTCTTTAGCCCAAACGGCATCACCTTATAGCAGAACGTGCCCCAAGGTGTAATGAATGTCGTCTTTTCCATGTCCTCTGGCGCCATCTTGATCTGATTATATCCGGAGAAACCATCCATGAAAGAGAATACCGAGGATTGAGCCGTATTATCAACCAATACATCAATGTGAGGCAATGGGAAATCATCTTTCGGACTCGCTCTGTTCAAATCCCGGTAATCGACACACATTCTGACTTTGCCATCCTTCTTCGGCACAGGAACGATGTTGGCCATCCATGGGGGATAACTTGTAACAGCCAAAAAACCAGCATCCCACTGCTTCTGAACCTCTTCCTTGATCTTAGTTGCCATGTCAGGACTCGTTCTACGAAGCTTCTGCTTGACCGAAGGACATCCTTCCCTAAGAGGTAATCGATGCATCACAATGTTTGTATCTAAACCAGGCATATCTTGATACGACCAGGCGAACACTTCCACATATTCTCTCAGCATCTCAATCAGCCTCCTCTTGACAGAGTCCTCTAAAGCAGCCCCAATCTTGATTTCTCTTTTGGCGTCTTCAGTACCCAGATTAATAGTTTCCAACTCCTCCTGATGAGGTTGGATGACCCTTTCCTCCTGCTTCAGTAATCTGGCCAATTCTGCAGGGAGTTCACAGTCTTCCTCACTCTCCTCTTCAGCCTGGTAGATGGGATTGTCGAAATCATACTGAGCCATAACAGAACTGTTCATAGCGAATGCCATAAGATCGCTTCTGCATGTTTAATGCTTTGTTTTTAGAAAAAGAGTTCAAGAAGTCACAAAAACAAAAAAAAACATTGCCATTTTTATTATTTTTGAAAAAGAAAAATGAAAACAAAAATAGAAAGACAAGGATCACAAAGTTTGTTCAAAAAATGTCCTTCATTAATGATAATCATTAAAACATGATGAGGCCCTACAAAAATGAATCACTACGCCTTGGGCAGAACGTAGGATTTTCATGCAAAATGACAAAACAACAGAAAATTACTCTGTCAGAAGAGTAACTTGAACCACTTCTTCAGCCGTCCAGTTGTTGATAGACCCCCCTGGTGCACACGGGCGAACCCAGTTGTCCAAATCACAATTGCTGTCACAGTCTTCACTACCGGTTGCAGAGACGTCGCCATGATTCATCAGCCCAGCGCTGGTAAAGGTACTCGGACCCGCTTGACCATTCTGCTCTGCTTGGAGAGGCTCATAACCAACACCAAATTTGTCTTCTTTGACAGGCAAATCCACCATCTTGCCCCAGCCTTCAGCTTTGCCAGAATCAACAACCTCCTTAGCCTGCTTGTAAGAAGTAATTGAAGCACCTGGCTTTCTCTGCTCAGCGTACGCCACTTTCTCAAGAGCCACAGTCTCAAACGCCTGGCATAAGGTTTCGTGGATCTCACCATCCACCTCAACATATTTGAACGAGGATAGATGACTCACCAGAATCTCTTCTTCACCGCACACAGTTACAATCTGACCGTTCCAGACATACTTGAGCTTTTGATGGAGTGTCGACGAGACTGCCCCTGCTGCATGAATCCATGGACGCCCCAACAAACAACTATAGGCGGGCTGGATGTCCATAACATAGAAGATGATATCGAATACCTCAGGACCTATCTTCACAGGCAAGGTAACTTCCCCACACACAGAACGCTTGGATCCGTCGAAAGCACGAACGATCAGGTCACTGGGATTAAGCACAAACCCTTCCGCATCAATCTTCCTCAGAATCTGCTTAGGCAACACATTCAACGACGACCCGGTGTCTACCAATACGTGAGACAACACTGCCCCCTTGCACTCCATGGTGATGTGCAAGGCTTTGTTATGGTTTCGTCCTTCAGGCGGCAAGTCCAGGTTGGTGAAACCCACACCATGCCTGGTGCTCACATTGGCCATCACACCCTCCAGTTGATTGACAGAAATCTCTTGAGGTACGTAAGCCAGATTCAACATCTTCAGCAAGGCATTACGGTGTGCCTCAGAGCACATCAATAGTGAAAGTATAGAGATCTTGGACGGAGTCTGATTCAACTGATCCACAATCTTGTAGTCACTTTTCTTGATTATCTTCATAAACTCCTCCACGTCCTTCTCAAATGACCCCTCGGGTGCCTCCTTCTGAACAGGTTCTTCCTCAACCACAGCTTGCTTACCTTTTGCTTTGGCGAGAGCTTCAGCATTATTGTCCCTCAAAGGCTGCGGTGCAAACAGACGACCGCTTCTGGTAAAACCTCCTGGACCCCCTACATTATCCACAGCCGGACTAATAGTTGCAGGAACTCTATTCGGTAAACCAATTGTCACTGGAGTTTGATTCACTGGTTTCGTCTGACTTTCAGCCCTTCT
Organism: Lathyrus oleraceus; assembly: GCF_024323335.1. Classification (NCBI taxonomy): domain Eukaryota; kingdom Viridiplantae; phylum Streptophyta; class Magnoliopsida; order Fabales; family Fabaceae; genus Lathyrus; species Lathyrus oleraceus. The sequence goes on along the minus strand of NC_066582.1, from coordinate 267,143,388 downwards.
GTAATTGCGGTGAGCATTATCATACTTCCACGGCACGGCTTTACTATTCTCAACAACCCTCCTTCCAGGCGCAACGATAGTAGTTGGAACACTGATGGTTACAGGCACGGGAAAGGTAACTGGGGTACCATTCGTTGCAGGCGCACTAACGACCCTTTGTCCACGTTCTTCAGACGGTTTAAAGTAAATGGTGATAGTTGACGCTGTTCCACGATCTTTTACAGCCCTACTGAATTGCAAACAACCCTCATCCATCATACCCTGGATACCGGTCCTCAACTGGTCGCAACCATTCTCAGATTCAGCACAGCCCAAACAATTTTCATCACAGCCCGGGTAGACACCCCCCTTCAGCAGACGGCACTTCACAACTAGCAGAGAAGTCTGAACATCATCAACATTAACAACCAGATCTTCAGCTTCTTTCCCTTCAATATTGTTCACTCTATGCCCACCATGCTGAGGCATAGGGTTGTTTACGACGTTAGGCACAGGAGCGAAGTTGATCGCCTTGGCATCAATCAAATCTTGAACCTTGTGCTGGAGAGCTCGACACTTCTCAGTATGGTGGCCTGGTGCACCAGAGTGAAAGTCACATCTAACATTAGCATCATAGCCAGGAGGCAGCACTGTAGGCGGAGCCATTGTACGCAACTCAATCATCCCCAACTTGAGTAGTTCGGGTAATAACTCTGTGTAAGACATGGGCAGAGGATCAAATCTTCTATCAGCCTGCAATTTCTGTCTGGGCTGATAAGGACGTTGTTGTTGTTGTTGTTGTTGCGGTTGTTGAACTCTTTGTTGTTGTTGTTGACGAGGTTGAGGTGCCGGAATAGTCACTGCAGCCACTGGACGATATTGATCTCTGTTAGCATTTGTTCTGTACACACCCCCTCTGTGCTGTACAGCATTGGTCTCTCCTTCTCTACGGCGAGGTGCCCCAGAGAAGGGTTTCTTTAATGAAGACGAGGAACCAGCATCATGGATCCTACCAGCTTTGATTAGACTCTCAGTCCTCTCTCCACAAATGACAACATCAGAAAAACTACCGAACGGGCAGCTCCCCATCCGGTCCATAAACACACCTTGAAGAGTACCGATAAACATATCCGTCAACTCCCTCTCCAGCATAGGGGGTTGAACTCTAGCAGCCAGTTCACGCCACCTCTGAGCGTACTCCTTGAAGCTTTCATTGGATTTCTGACATAGACTCTGCAGCTGAGTCCGGCTCGGTGCCATGTCCATGTTGTGTTTATACTGTCTGAGGAACGCTTCACCCAGATCTCTCCAGCATCGGATCGAATCTCTCTTCAATTCCATGTACCAGTCCAAAGAAGCCCCAGATAGACTATCTTGGAAAAAATACATCCACATCTTTTCATCATCGGTATACGCAGAGATTTTCCTGTAGTAAGCCTGCACATGGGTGCGAGGGCAAGAAGTACCGTTGTATTTGTCGAATGACGGTGCCTTGAACTTGTGAGGGATCCTCAAACCTTCAACCAATCCCATATTAGTAACATCAAAACCGAGAGAATTCTGACTTTCCATAGCACGGATCTTTTCAGCAAGAGCCTCGACTTTACGATCCCTCTCGTTAACCCTTCCCAGAACGTCTTCGTCTTCACTGAGCAGAGAGAACAAATCCTCTTGTCTGTCAACAATCGGAACAGGATTACGGGCCGGAGCACGGACTACTCTGGCATTAGCGGCATCTGGAACAATAGGTTGACCGTTGATTCGAATACCCCCTAACTCATCACCTACAACATAGTTGTTGACGGGTACAGCAGCAGCAATATTGTTATCATCGACTGGGCCTCCCTCTGGGGGAGCATGGTTGATCGGTGGATTTGCAGCCTCTTGTCTCTGAACCATAGCTCGAAGTTCTTCTTGACCTTGCGCAACCCCTTGCATCATATTCATAAACTGGGCCATGCTTGCCTTCATCTCAGCCAACTCAGCTTGAAATTGATCCATACTTCTCTGTTGATTCAGTCTTGTTGAGTAGCGGTGCGGACGTTGATCAGCTATCCTGCCTGAACAGGAACCAAGAGTGAGAAGTCACGATCAAGAACACCTGTTATGCAAAATGATATGAGTATGATGCTAATGATGCGTATGATGCACATGATATGCTCATTTCTCAGGCATTCAAAGAGCCTGACCCATCCTGAAAAGATGGCAACCTGCAGCAACAAGAGAACAAACAGATACAAGGGAATGCTGACATCCTTATACATACATAAGAGTGAAAAGGCATACAACCAATGTCAACAGAATATCTGAATAAACAACGTACAAAGAAAAAGAATCCCATCCAACAAGCCTGGAGGTGACTCTCAACAAAAAGATCCAAGAGATGGCTTACACGCAAATGAATCCCATCCAACAAGCCTGGAGGTGATTCTCAACAAAATACAATCAGAGATACGAATTAAGACAGACGGTCTTCTGGAATGAGGGTCTTCAGGTAATGGCACTGGTCTATCAACAGTGAGCATTCTGAGCATTCTGGTAGAGGGGTAATCTTCTCCTTCAACTGTCTTCTAAGCTCTAAGACTTCTCCTCCAAGATGGTTCTCTGATGCCTGTCTCAAGTCTACTTCCTTCTTCAACTGGATGTCTTTATCTCTAAGTTGCTTCTCCAAGTCTCTGATCTTCTTCTGATAACTGGCCTCAACCCTCTGCAGCCTCAAGCGCTCTCGGTGTTCTGCATCTAACATACTCTCCACCTCCTCGTAGGATCTCTTCTTGCTTCTCAGTCTGCTAGCATCTTCTCCTTGCACTTCCCTGAGTTGATGGGCCAAGTGCAGCTTATCAGCTTTGGCTTTGTACAGCTCCATATGGGTGTCTTGCTCCTTCTCTCTCAAACGACGATTCTCCATCAGGGCTTGCTTATAGTGCTCAGCAGGCACACTATCAGCAAGAACCAAAGGTGGTTGCTCCTGCAACGGCTCCATCCTATCGTAGGGTAACAACAAAGTTTCTACTCTCTTCTTGACCCAATCAGTGTAATCGGGCATGGTTATGGCAAACTTCTTCCCTAAGACGGATCCATCCTTCACACCAATAGACTTCCAAGCTCTTCCGATCTCCCCCAACCTGACAGGGTCACTCTGCTTCTCAAAATACACGCTCTCAGCTATCTCAGCTTCAAGTGGTCTTCCCCTCATCACAAACCCCAACTGGCGAAGAGAAAGGACCGGGTTGTAATTGATGCAACCTCTGGTCCCTACGAGTGGCACATTACGGAATCCTCCACAGCTCATAATGACGTTACGCACATCCATCCGGTACGATTGCCACCTGATATCATAGGAGGTAAGAGACATAACCCTCTGAGTCCACTTCAGGGTGCTCTGGGTATCCACAAATGGTCCACTGGCTGGCAGAAGAGACATGAACCATTTGAATAGGAGAGGTAGACAGCACCTGATGGCCCCACCCTTACCATGCCTACTGTGAATAGCATAGTAAGTGTCAGCTAATAGAGTAGGAACTGGATTTCTTCCAATGAAAATACTGACTGCAGCATAGTCAACAAAATTGGGCATACTCGGAAACAAGACGATCCCATATATCATGACGGCCAACTGAGCATGAAAGGCTTCCCAACTCCCCTTCTCTGCTTCTTCTCTAGCTACCCTCAACAGAAATTTCAAAGGCAATCCTACAACATCCCCACTGGACTTCCAACTATCACTGACTTCCTTGATACCCAAGTGGAGAGCTCTGGAAATCAATCTAAAGTCAACCTCCTTTGGGACGTCTAAGAAGGGAGTCTGGTGCTGAACTGGGATACTCAACATGATAGAATACTCCTCGAGAGTCGGTGCTAACTGGTAATCCTGGAAAGTGAAGCATCTGAGCTCTGGGTCATAAAACTGAAGTAGTGTCTGCAGAGGCACTGGATCCACTACTGTCTTCAATACTGTCAAGATATCTCCGTACCGCCCAACAAAACTCTTCAGTCGATCGTCTGTCACGAGGCTACCCAACTCAAATAGCGGAGTCAACGGCTCACGGTGGAAACTGTAGGAACAGGTCTTTCGCTTTGGCTCTGGGACTGTTGCCATCTCTATCAGTGAACAAGCTCTGGAATGTACCTGAGAAATGATATGCATGCAGGGATTAGTTTTTTTTCTCTTCTTTTTTTTTTCTTTTGATTTTTTTTTATATATATTTTTTTTCTCAATGCGTTTCTTTTGAAAAATAAATATGCTATGATGCAAATGATGCAGACTGGACTGGCTGGTTGTGCAAACTCTGATACTAGGCCGAAGCTTTAGTCAAAATCAGAACATAAATCCCACTTAAGGTCAACCGAACACTGTCTGAACACAAAGTCACCATCAGAACCAAGTCACCAACAGAACCGAGTCACCAACGGTACCTGTAATAATGAATAACCCTTCCCCACTCACGGGTGTAGTCTAGGCCAGGGTAAAGCTTGAGAGAAACGCAGCATAAATAACCTTTCGCAGAATACTGTCATATACACACCCGAAGTATGTAACGACAGCATCCCACCAGGGTCTGAACTGCTCGTGATATCAATGTTCCGCTAAGTGGCGCCATACCACCCGCTTCCCATGAATCACTCTATTCCTAGGTATCCTAGATTGCACTCATGGTCTGGGTATTGGACCTTTTACCTTAACTGACTCTTCCCCCCACACAGAGAGAAACAGACAACCAGCCAGGTGAACAGATGAATAAATGCAAACATTAATGCAAACATAAATGCAAACAATAGACAATGAATGCAAACAGTAAATAATGAATGCAATAAATAAACACAGCATAAAGCAACCAAAACCCTAACCTAAAGAGCGCTAGGAGAGACTTGCTCAGGGAAGATGGACCAGCATAGGTCAACTTCTCTATTTCCCCAGCAGAGTCGCCAGCTGTCGCATCGCGCGAAAAACCGGCGGGAAAAGAAAGAAACAACAGAGCCGCCACCGTGCGTTATTTATCCCAAAAGAGGGAAAGGAAACGCTCGAAGTAAACCTGGGAAAGAACATGGTCTCGCGACCAAAGAGTATGGGTTCGGGAGTCGGTTATGCGAAGGGAAGGTATTAGCACCCCTACGCATCCGTAGTACTCTACGGGATCCACGCACAAAAGGAAGGAAATTTGGTTGCTAAACACTGCTCAAATATTCACACACACTGGCTGAAAGAAACGAAAGAGACTGACTGAAACTGGACTCGGCAGGATGTCGCATCCTGGGCCTACTTAGTCTATCAGGCATAGACATCAGAGTCCAAGTAGTTCGGACTGGGGAAACGACACATGCTCGCTAGGATGTCGCATCCTATGCATACGTATCTTCTCGGACGAGAGAAGAATCAGAGCATTCGTAGCTCGGCTGACACGCACAAACAAACACAAATAGGCAAACGTGGAGCCCGACTGCCAATCACTGGACTTATGTCAGCATCCGAACCTAAACACACACAAGAAGGCAAACATGGAGCCTGAATGCCAATTGCTGGGCTTACATCAGCATCCGAACCAAACACACGCACACTGGAACCCAAATGCCACTTGATGGACTTACATCAGCTTCCAAGCACACAACAACGCAACAAGTTAATAGGGAGTCGGAGACTCGAGCCTATAACTGTCAAACACACACAAAAAAGAAAAAGGGCGCCCGGAGAGATCAGCTCAATCTCCTGCCTACATACTTCATCTGGTATGAAGATCAGGGCGATGTAGTTCCCCTACGCAGGGACAAGGATCTAGCCTAACCAGATAACAGAGGGAGACACAACACTAGGGAGACTACGACTCGAGCCTAGATGTTGTCATGCAAATCATCCCTAAGTTAAGGTTTCTAGCTAAATGGCACAAGGGCCAACCTATCCTAAGCATGGCTCACACAGGAAGCAAGCCACACACACACTTAACTTGCACAGGAAGCAAGCCAAGCAAAACCTAACTTGCACAGGAAGCAAGTCTAAACTAATCCTAACTTGCACAGGAAGCAAGTCAAACTATCCTATCTTGCACAGGAAGCAAGTCAAACAATCCTACAAGCACAGATAGCACACGCTATACACAAACAAGTGGCTCAAACAAGGGTTAGGTTTTAGTCAAGGGGTCATATCAACCTCAACAAACAAACCTCTGGAACTGGGTGAATGTTGCTCTTAACCTAGCCATTGAGGGGCTAAGGTGAAGCAGATGAAAGGATGAAGTGAGGATGAGACCTCACAGCTCTTATCCCTGGCCTGGGAGAGCTCAAGACAAGAATGTGTGGGTTCAGAAAGTGGGAACCCTTCTACACATTTAAAACTGACTCAACTGTACAGTTTGTACAAGATCTTGGTTTTGTATCTGCAATGCATCAACACAGTGGTGTGAGCAAGGCAGAGGACACACTGAATAGTGGGGGATAGATTGCGCATCCCTACCTTCCACCAATTGCCTCTTCACTTAGGAGGACTTTGACTCTATGCAGGGACAAAAGTAAACATCCACAAACATTGCCTCTTAAGGAGGACTTCAGACAGTTGCCTGGCCAAGTAACAAGCCAGGTCTCCAGACTACATGTAGTAAAAGAGATTATACCTCAAAGCAAATGCTAAATATCAAAGCAAGCAAGTTCAGAGAACTTAAGCAACTAAAGTACCTGAAAAATTCAAACCAATCAGTAAACAGTTCAACAGTTAAAACCAAAGGAAATGGATAAACAGTCAACCACAGAAGGTCAACTGTGCAAAGCAAGACTCAAGTTACATGAGTCAAACCTACAAAACAAAAGTTAGTACATGATATGTAATCAAAACCAATCACATTTGTATGATCTCAATGGCAATGGTGCTCAACCTGAAACATGAACTCAATAGTAAGCACAGAAGACCACTAGGACTAGCCTAGGGTCAAGGATGGAAGAAAAAGTCAAGGCAGCAAGGAAAAGTCAACTCAAAGTCAAAGTCAACCAATTAGAAAGCAATCACAATTGGGCCCACATTCAAATCATGCATTATGATCATTTCATGAACATTTGAAGTCAAAGTAAGGCAAAGAAAGCATACAAAAGTCAACAGAAAAGACTTCATTCAAAAGTCAACTCAAACATTTTTAAAAATTATGAAATAAATCACACTTAATCCTAACATCTAACATGGTATACATGCAAAATTTCATGGCATTTGGATGAGAGGAAGGCAGTCAATGAAAATCATGAAGTCAAACCAAATTCAAGCATGCACAAAGAAGGTCAACAAGCATGGGTCAACTTCAAAAAATCATATCAAATTGAAAACAGAAGAGAAATGAATGAGATTAACACCAATGCAAAGCTTGAGATGTCTAGTTATCACATATGAAATTTCATGGACATACAATAAGACTTGAGAATTTCACAAAAGATATGGCAATGTGTATTACAAAAAGTCAACAAATGGATAAGCATGGAAGAAAATTCACAATCAAATGGAAAACAGCATGATTAATTCCAAGAAAATTCATACACAAACTAGACATGTGATGGATCATTCATGCAAAATTTGGGGTCAATTGGATAAGAGGAAGCATGTGAACAAAAATTGGGAAAATACATGATCATGGTATAGCACCAAATGTAACACATAACTTCAGAAAATCAAAGCTCACGAACCACAAATGGGAAATGCACAAAGTCTATATGGAAACAAAGGTCAATGTGTCTAGTTTCACCACAAAAAATTTCAAGCTCATTGGATGCAGCATGGATATTTCACAATTGAAATGGCAAAGGGTATCATTTATGCACACATGTTGGGAAATCATTTATCAATTAAAATCCAGCCAACCAAAAATTAATTAAAAATCATGATTAAATAATAGACATCTTTGTGATCATCATGCAAAAAAAATCATAATTTTTGGAGTTGAAATGGATGAGGAATTAATTGTTGAAGTTGATGCACAAATTGATGGAACATGAAGAACATAGCATAGCAAGATGGTCAAGGCAATGGTCAACGATGGCAGACTTGTAATTCTGGGTTCACTAATTGAAGCTGCGCGTTTTGGCAAGGCAAAACGAAATGTTTTGATTGGCTCTCAGCCAATAAAACAGTAATGAGCCAACCAACTTAAATTTTTGAGTTTCTAAAACCCTAGGGGTTTCTAACAGCAAAGGCATCATGCTCACTGTCCATCATCATCATAAAACAAAACAACCAACAGCATGGCACTCATCATTTTGATCACAACAGCAACAGACTAAAACAAATCATGAAAAAATTCTGCATACTCATCATAACAGCATCATTCATCACTCAAACAAAATTCAAACCAAACATCATTCACAAACAAGGTATGGAGATGTTCATGCTGCAACCCAAACAACAGCCAACAACACAATTCAATATGGTTTTTTTGGAAATTTTCGAGGGTTTCAAACAGCAGGGTAAATAGCAATTGCAGTGGAAATGGTTCAGGTGATCACAAACAACAACAACAGCCAACACAACATGGATGGGAGTTATGGAAAAACCACAGGGTTTATCATGGCAGGGTTTAGCAGCATGGTAATTGGTGTCATCAAGCAAGTATCAACAACATCAGGCAACATAATCCGACCAAGCATACAACAGCACCTAAACAGCATGGATTTTCTAGGCATGTTCATGTAGTTCGAAACAGCAGGGCATGCACATTTTCATTGAAAACTCATCATTAATTGAAAAAAAATAAACAGCAAGGCATATAGCAGGACATGATCAAACAACAAAACAGCATCAATGATCCATCATGATAAGGTAACATCATCATTAGGCAATGTCAACCAACAAACAGAATATGAAACAAGGTGAATTTCTGGACATGGTTATGTTCATGCAAAACAACAGCAGGGCATACATGTGTAGTTACCAACATCCACACCAAAACTTGGTCAGCAATTACAACAGCATATAAACAGCATGGTGGAAAATCCTCATGATTCAAACATCAGCATAGCATTATCAATCAAGATGAGCACTAACTCAAAACACCAATCATCAAAACATCATTAGCCAACAACAAACATAAGCATAATCATGGGAGAATTATGGTAGGCTTAGCAACAGCAGCATGTATGCTCATCACCATGTAATCATCATAAACAAACTCAAACAATCAACCTGGCAGTAGTAAAATTATCAACATTCTTCATGACATAACAACAAAGCAACATGAGCATGAAGATTTCTAGAAGTGAGCCTTAGGCTTTTTCAAAACAAGCAGCAAAGTTTATGTTCCAACTTCATGGTTCATCAACCAATTGGAATCAAACAAATGGCAATGATACAATAATGATCATGCAACAACAGTCAAACAAATACCCTAAACACAATCCATGTAAATATGCTGGAAAAACAAATAGGTTTCATAACAGCAGCAGGGCATATGCAGCATGGTAATCAACAAGCAGTCAACAGCAACATCCATCATTATGAACTCATTTAAAAATAAGCATCAAGCAAGCAGCATGGTATCATGTATTCATCATCAATTTGCATTCAAAAACCAATCATGAGCAACAGCATACATCATATTCATGAGATTTCTTGGCAGGTTTTAGGGTTAGAACAGCAGTAAGCAACATCATCATGGAATTTCAACAAAACCCAGAAAGTTTAAACAAGCATATCATCAGTATCATCAAGCATCAAACAACAAGAATATCATGTCTAAATTCATTAAATCAACTCCAGCAATGCAAATCGACCAAAAGTTCATTTGTAACAAGAAAAAGAAAAGCAGATTTCTCCATCAAGAGAACACCATTTCAAGCGAGGCATAGCATTTTAGAAACAGCATTCAGGGACCTTTCATAAACAAGGCATAGCAAGGCAAACAAAGGAGGTTGATTACTTACTTGGTTTTGAAGCAAACTGATGTGCAGTGGTTATTTTGAGGATATAGCCCAACTCTTGATTTGCCATGGAAGTGGTCTTGAAGAAATAAAGCTCAAGCTGATTTGAAGAAATTGATGATACAGTGTTGTTTTGGTGTTGCAGTCTGAAACAGCCCTTCCTGATGCTTTGGAATGATGAGAACTTGAAGTAGGTAAGCTCAGCTATGTTTGGTCTTGTGTGTTTAGATTCATAGCCAAGCCTATGAGATGATTCTTGAGGGAGTAATTGTTGGTCTGCTCCTGGTTTTGTTATGGCAGGAAAAAGGGATGCAATGCAAGGCTAGGGAAGTTAACAAATTTTTGAGGAATGGCCAAGGCAAGGTAAATGGTTCTGCTATGTGATGTTTGCAAACATTGTGTTTTGGTCATGGGAGATCAAATGCAAAATGGCAAGGTTGCTGTTGAATGGATCATGCCAAAGTGAGTGAATTTTGTGAATGAGGTTTTTTGGTTAAGTTAGGTCATGTTGGTTATTTTGCAAGGCAGGATTACAAGGCTTGTGTTTGTTGGTTAAGTTGACTGCAGCATGGTGGTAGTAGTTTTTAGAAGAAAGGCCAAGCCGGTTTGATTTGTTGGTTTTGGACAGAAGAAAAGAGATGCACAATGAGAGTGAGTTGGAGTTAGCAGTTTTTTTTGACAGGGGTTTTGTGGTCTTGTTAGAGGAATGGCCAAGGTTTTCTATCTCTTGCTGCAGTATTATGTTGTGACAGGTTTATGGTTGTGTTAGGCCCTTTGCCTCTTTTGCTTTTGTACTGTTTTGTGATGCTGCAGGGTTTTGTGCTTTTGAGTTTTACAGCCGATTGGGAAAATGCCAAGCAAGGTGTGTTTGTGTGGATGAGTGAAAAAATGTGTTTGTGATCTGCTGCAAGTAATGACTGCTCATGTCAGAAAATGAGGCCTTTTTTCTGCTGCTTGTGGTGCTGTTAGTGAGGTTTTGTCATGATAGAAAAAGTGAGGAAAAGGCATGCTGCTTTATGTTGCCTGTGGTTTAGAAATGAAATTGCAATTTTTTCCAAAATGTCAAATGAGAGAGACTATACTCTTGCTGTTGGATCACTGCTAGCAGTGTTCTCCATGACAGAAAAATGTGTTGGATCGCATCTACTGTTTTTTTCTATATTGCAAATGGCCAAAAAAAATGGTTTTTTGAGTATGAGTCCATTTGGTTTTTGTGTGATGGCTGTTTTACATGATAGAAAACAGGGTGGTGGACTGCTGCTAGGTTGTTGGTGTTTTTAATCAGAATGCCTTTTTTCTATTTGCTTTGGCCAGATGGTTTTTGCCCTGCTGCCTTGCTGCTACTGTCCTCAAAAGGACAGAAAATACCTCACTAAAAAGACTGTTGTTAAATCCTGCTTTTGGTGGCAAGGCAATGTCCTTCAGTTATGGTTTTTCATGCTGCTATTGCTGTTCTCCATGACAGAAAAATCCTGAATTCTGCTGCATTAAATATGGCATGGTATGGTTATTCTTAATTGCACAGCAGGGTGAGGTTTTTAGAGAGTGAGTGGTATGCAATTGGTTATGTGGCTGTGTTAGGTGTGTGTCCAAAACAGAGAATGATGGCCAAAAAAATCTGCTATGTGAGAGTAGTACAAGGCAAGGTTGCAAGAGGTATGGTTCATGAATTGGACATGTCCTTTTGCCAAAATTCAAGTGAGCAAGCATGGCTATGTGTACTTGTAGGTTGTTTGGCTGCATAATGAGGTCTCAACATGACAGAAAAATGATCAAGAATGCTGCACAATGTGTGTCCTCTTGAGGTACAAGGCAAGGCATGGACAAGTATGGTGCAAGTATGGTTAAATGGTACTTTTCTTACAATTCAAGCAACCAAGCAATATTCACATGTGCTGCATATTTTGACTTTGCAAACACCTTCTAAATGACATTTATGAGCTTTTCCAATTGGCCAAATGTTGAAAAAATGTTTAAATCAAAAAGTCAACTCTTGGTCAAACTTTCATTTAAATGAAAAAGGTCAAAATATGATATTTTGATTGGTGAAGTTTTGGCTCATGAAATTTATATTTTTGGAAAGAGGGGATCAAATGTGACTTGTAGGAAAAAACCCCACCAAAATTGGCCAAACGGTTTGAGAGATATGGCCCTTTGAAGTTCAAGATTTTCTGAAATCGATTCGATCATAACTTGCCAACCACACATGGGAATTGAGAGTTCTAGGACTTTTTGGAAATGGGAGAACAAGATCTTCAACTTTCATGTTGGGCAAAAATTCATTTGAGGCTTGTATCATGATGTAAGTTTGAGGATCAAAACTTTCCATTTATGGCAGGTTTCAGTTACAGGCCCAGTTTCCATTTTGGGAAATTCATGATCTGGCTTCAAATTCTTCCATGATGGTGTTTGGCATGATGTATGATGACTATTTGGACATGAATGAGCTCTCACAAACCAAATCCAATCATCAAATCACTGATTAAATGGACAGTTGACCAACAGTTGACTATTAGGGTTTTTGTCTGATTATGCATTGACTGATGAATTCCAAACCCTAATTCCTTGAGAATTTGACCTCAAATGATGTCCCAAGTTGTATGAACTCTTGATTATTGACCATGGTGCCCAAATTCCACAAGAATGACCACCATCCATTGCTTTGACTGACAGTTGACTTTTCTAGGGTTTTTGACTGTCTGTGTATGAACTGCTGACCTCTGAGCCCTCAACCCTTGACCAAAATACTTCAAATAGACCTCCAAGCCATGTGAACTTGTTGCACAAACCTTAGGGCCTTGGTTCAATGAGGAATTCCTTTGTTTGATTGGTTGACTGATCAGGAGATTAGTTTGACCTAATTCTTGACTGCTTGCACTTGAGGCAACTGAGGAACAATGCAAATGCTATGCAATGGATCATGACATGCTATGACCTAATATGAAAATGTATGTATAATGATAGGTGCAAATTTGAGGTGCTACAGCGACCACCCCATCGAATTGGCCAACCGTTATATCTTGGGTAACATGAGCCTGAGCAAGCACTTTCAGTAGAGCCTCCCTATGAGCTTCGGAATTCAGAAGCAAAGACAAGATAGATATTTTTGATGGTGTCTGATGTAATTGATCAACTATCTTGTAGTCAGATTTCTTTATTATCTTTAGGAACTCACTTGCTTCATCTGCTTGCACAGCCGGTTGTGCTCCTCCATGCTCTGGGGTAGGATTTACATTTGCAGCTTCCCTTGTTGGTTCTTGAGGGTTCACATTAATATTGGGAGTATAAATCCGACCACTGCGGGTCATCCTGCTCGTCCCTGCGATGTTAGTGATGTCGGTGTCGACATTCTCCAAACCTTTCTTACTTTCAGCAGCTTTGGGTACTCCTTCCACCGCTGTTATGTCGTACTTCTAGGGTACCGCCTTGGTGCTCTCAAGAGGAAATGGGGTAGGCATGCAAACTACCACGGGTGATGGATGTACAACATCTCTTCTGTGATAAGTTACCTCAAACGGTTCTGGTATATTAAAAACGGGTTCAATGACTGAAACTTCCTCGTTTGTTATTGGACCACAAATTTGTAAAACACCTTGATCCATCAAGTTCTGAATGTCATTTCGTACCACTTTACATCCTCTTGGATGAACGGCACATTCCTCACAGTTGTCGTGACATGTATCAATCAATCTAGCCCCCACCAATCCTGCATGAAGCGCTAGCAACGGAGTTTTAACATCTTCCACATTTTTGATTATACACACATCAGAAGCATCCTCGACGGCATTAACATCACCATGTGCTGGAAATGGGTTACTTTTTACATTGGGTCCGACGTCTCGAAATGAAAGAATCTTCTTCTCAACCAGGTCTCGCACAATATGCTTTAAAGCATAACATCCTTCTAAATCATGTCCAGGGGAACCCCCATGGAAAGGACAATGGGCATCTGGATTATACCACGGAGGTAAAGGATTTGGTGGGGGACCCAAAGGTCTGGGAGTCACCAACCCTCTCTGAAGTAATGATGGGTACAATTCAGTGTATGTCATAGGGATTGAAGCAAACGGAACTCTACCTCTTTGTACCCTATTTTGATTTGGAGGATTTTGTGGACAAGGAGCCTGTGCCCTTGGCTGTTGATAAGCAGGCGGCGCGGACGCTTGCTGGTATATTGGTGCTTGTTGGATAGGTTGATAAACAGAAGCTTGTGATTGGTTGAAATTTGGTGTGACAGCTGCCACATATGGTTGTTGAACATATTGTACTGGATAAGTTGGTTGTTGTTGAGCAAATTGATGTTGCTTCTTCCATGAAAGACTCCTCCTTTGACTGGTTGACACTGCATTTGTATCACCCTCTTTCTTCCTTTGAAATCCTCCAAGAAACTTTTTGGCATTACTACCAGATGTTTCAGAGGTAGTCATCATCTTTCCATTCTTCAATCCAAGCTCGACCTTTATGCCCACGGCGACCAGGTCAGAGAAGCTTGCAGATACACTACTCACCATTCTTTCATAGAACATAGGTTTGACTGTATCCATGAACCAATCCGCTAACTCCTTCTCAGCCAGAGGTGGTTCGATTTGCGAGGCCACTTCCCTCCATCGTTGTGCATATTCCTTAAAAGACTCATTATCTTTCTGGGACATGCTGAGCAATTGCCTCCTATCTGGGGCCATATTCATGTTATACTTATAATGTTGGATGAAAGCATCAGATAAGTCTTGGAAACAACGAATCCTACTCTGATCAAGGCTTAAGTACCACTTGGAGGGAGCACCCCTCAAGCTGTCTTGGAAGCAATGTATCATAAGTTTATCATCCTCCACGTGTGCAGCCATTTTTCGATAGTACATAATAAGGTGACTCTTAGGATACGAGTGGCCCTCATACCTATCGAAATCTGGGGTCTTGAACTTCGCAGGAATCACAAGACCTGACACTAAGCACATCTCCTTAGCAGTAGCACCAAAAACTTGGTCACCTTCCATAGCCCTCAATCTTTTCTCAAGAATCTGGTAATTCTCCTTCATCCCTCTTATGTCTTCCTGCCTTTCCTCATCTTCGTCTGAAAAGTCTGGAGCATGTTATTGATCCTCAAAGTAAGGTTGCACATGTGCACGAACGAGAGGAGGTGCGAACGTGTGGACCACTGGATGATTTTCATTGATGGTCGGTAGAGGAGCCGTCTGCTGAGCGGATTGTGCAAAACCAGGGGCGCCTTCAACTGGAGGTGTGAAACCGGGAGGTAAACCATAGGCTAGCCAGGTTGTTGGTACTGTCCTTGCAGGTTGGGGTTCAATCGATGGACCGACGATTTCTGAAACAACCGTCGTTTGGGTGTCTAACTTTGCCCTGATGACCTGTAATATCTCCATGACTTGACCCATATTTCCTCATAGGTCTTCGAGTTCTGAGCTTACTCGCTCCAATTCATGCTCTTGGTCTGCCATTCTTTGACGAGCGCTGGCTCTGGTGTTGTAGTGATGTTGAGGACTCAGTGTGGAACTGAAGAAGACACAAGAATGAGTTTTTTGTTTGAAGAATGACATGAGTGCATGTTATGGGTGCATTTTGTGCGAAGCTCTTAGTTATCTTTATTATTTATTTCAGCAATGTTAGAACATATTAAATAAAAATAACACGTAATAATTGAGACCCAAAATAACAACTTCCATTAATTAAAATCAAATTCGAATACAAAAGGATTTAACTTCAAGTACACATGATTCGAATACAAAAAGATTTAGACACCAACAATTCAAATTCAAGTACAAGTAAACTTAAGCTCTGTCTCAGCTCTTATGATCGTGGCCAGATCTGTGGTGAGCTCACTCATCATTTTCTTGATAAACTTGACGAAATTGAAAACTTGAGGAGGCGTGTTTTCTGGACACATACACCAATCCGCTTCCTGGAGTTTTTCTGGGAGTTCCAACATGTTGAGGTTAACAAGCCTAGCTAAGTTGCGGAACTTGCCATTCCATTCAACATAGAGCTCTTGGAGTTTCTGGATGACCTTTTGATCTTTATCTAAGGTTGCTCTAGCCTCCCTGTACAACCTCTTCCAGTACACACAATCATTTTTTAGGAGTAAGTAGGCTGCATCACCTTCTTGGCTCTCCAAAAACTGCAAACCTCCTAGTAGCTTCTTCCAACTGGTACCTGAGATGGTGACAGTTTCTTTCGGCTTCTTCCTTTTGGAGTATCTCGCGAGACATCTTTTCCTCGCATTTCTTCAGAGCGTCCCTCAAGTCACGGATCTATGCCTCAAAGTCGAGCTTAATTTCTTTTTTATCCATAAGAGATTTATCCAACAGTCTCCCTAACTCACAGATCCTATACTCAGCTTTCTTGAGCTCTTCCTTCCTGGTTCGGATCACTGATGTGGAACCTAATAAGATATGATCAAGATCATCTTTCTGGTCTTCCAATAGCCTAGCTCTCTTGTTACTATCCTCAAGCTCTTGGGCTTTTCCCTTATGTTCCTCTTTCAAATTCTGATTTTCCAAGATAACTCGGTTCATCTGAATTCGTAATTCAGTATTCTCCATTTCGAGCTCCCTAACCTTAGTAGCGAGTTTCTCCATGTCCTCAGGGAGTATGGGTTTGGGATCAGGAGTTTTAGGAAGAGCTGAAGCCTTTAAGATAAATGGCAACTGGATTTCCTCAACTCTTTCTTTCACCCATTGAGTGTAAGTTTCTTTGGCGAGAATGTTTCTTTTTCCAAACTCTTTACCCTTTCTTACAACCTTTAACCAAGCCTTTCGTACTGCTCTTACATCAGGATTGCTTGCTTGGATGTCAGAGAGCACAAATGGTTGTAAGTCCTTTGCGTCAGGAGGACCATCCATGGAGTAACCGTGTTGTAATCGAGATAACATAGGGTTATAGTTGATGCAACCCTTGGTGCCCAACAACGGTACATTAGGAAATTCCCCACAACTAACTATAATGTCTGGGGTTTCCCACTCTCGGATATACCATCTGATGGAACTTGCGGTGAGAGAAGCTATTTTTTAAGGGGACTTGAGTTCTTTTGCCACAAAAGGACCTTCTTCGGGCATGTGTTGCATGAACCAAGTGTAAAGCAAAGGAGCGCAACACAACAACGTCCCACCCCTCTTTTCGTGTCGAGTGTGAAGGGCATAGTAAATGTCAACTAAGAGAAATGGTACTGGATTGCCAGAGAGAAAGACTTCTATGGCTACTTGATCCACAAATTTTTCAACATTTGGGAAGAGCACAATCCCATGGATCAATAAAGCCAACACAGCATAGAATGCATTCCAATTTCCACTTTTCTTGAACTTTAGAGCTAAATCTTCCAAAAACATCACGGCAAAACCTTTGCAACCCCCTTTTTTAACCCAATTGTCTCGAACAGTCGGGACATTGATACTTAGGGCTGAAGCTATCTTCTTTGGGCCCATATCTTCTTCGAGCTTTGGAAACGGATTAAAATCTTTCAACTTGAGACCCACGATCCTCTCAACTTCTTCCAAAGTAGGAGCTAGCTGGAAATCAGCGAATGTGAAACAGCGCAGAGGTGGATCGTAATATTGTGCCAAAGAGCCGATAATTCCATAGTCAACTTTCTTAGTTAGAAGGCTCAAAATTTTCCCATAGTTTTTTCCGAACTCATCACGTCTGCTGAGAGTCAAATCATAAATCAAACCCTTCAGACTGTCCAACTTAGGTTCCTTGTACTTAAGTGTGAAAGTGTGTCTCCCTGAAGTTGTCATTTTCATGTTCTCCATTCCTGAAATAAATAAGAGACAACTAAAGAGCTTGCTTTTTATGATGTTGATGCAATGTATGAATGTGATGCATTTTTTTTGTATAGGTTCAATAAACTTAAGGCATGGATAAGTCCGATTGCTTTATATAGAACATGGTTCTCACCAGGTATGATTTAAGGTTTTTTGAAAAAGTTCCTAGAGTCATGGATCCATTAGACTGTTTGCTACCTGCGGCGACTTACTTGCCGGGCATCAACTCCATCTAAAGAATCTACTCTAAGTGAGGTTCTCACATCGATCCAACGAGAAATACATCTTGCAGACCCACACTACGCAACCATCTTTCCTAGTTGGGCAAAAAACTAAGGTTCTACAAATGGTTCTCAGAGTCATGGATCCCTAAAGAAAATATCGAAGCTTACGACAACTTACTTGCCGAGCGACAACATCCTCTCAAGAATCTACTCTAAGTAAGGTTCTCGTACCAACCCAACGAGAAATATATCTCGCGGACCCGCACTACTCAACCTCGTCCTATCTTATGTTTTTACTCGAGACTCGGGTAAAAAGTCTTTCACACAAGGTTTGCAATCAGAGTATCCAAGTACCAAACCATAATCGAACCAATACAACAGATTCATATCAATATGACAATAGAGATAGTAAAAACAATAAAGAAAAGCCACATAGGTAAACAAACAAAGGCACACAAACGACCTAACTAGGCTTGACTCACTTAGGGATTTTAGTGATAGTCCCCAGCAGAGTCGCCATCTGTCGCACCTCGAAAAAATGGGGATACGACTTCAAAGCGAAGCGTGTTCGCACACTCGCAATGATGGACTGAACAGAGTCGCCACCGAACTTTATTTATTCCTAAAAAGGAAAGGGGAAATATCGATAAAACCCAAGACAAAAGAAAGGATAAGATATGGTCATCGCAACCAATATCAGGGTTCGGGAGTCGATTACGCAAGGGGAAGGTATTAGCACCCCTCGCGTCCGTTGTACTCAACGGGAACCATTAGGTTAGTTGTGTGCGTTAGTTTTAGTTGAAATATTAGGCTTTTCGAATTATTAGGTGGGAAAGAAAGGATAGAAGAAAGGAGAATACTTTTTGGATTTTTGACAAAGGACTAAACCTAAGTTTTTTATTAGTGGGCCTGACAATATTTAAAAATCCTGCTCCTATGTATCTCAAAAGAGAAATCAAGGCTTACGTAGTTCTGGGTAGAAAAATGTTTGTTTGTTGGTCGATTTTAGCGAAAGCTATACTGAATTAATCGACGAAAACATTGTTTTACCCAAAACAGATGAGGAGTTGACGCATACCACACGTCGAACGGATTTATAAATCTACATTCGGAAAAGCGTCATTTATCTCTACTCAACAATCGTGGCCGAAACATTGTTTTGCATCACCTTAAGACAATATGTCTTTCGTTTATGAAAAAGGTTCTTTGATTAATCGCACGGCGGCGAGAAAAGAGTTTGATTGGTTGGATGTATTTTGAGTGATGGCGAGAACTTGGATGAGCGAGATATACATCTCGAATCCTAGTCTCAGGAGTGCACGGTATACACCATGTTCCATTTCCATCTTTATTGGCAAAAGTATTCAATAGAGGTTAAGTATTTTTAGGTTTGATTGAGAAAGGGTTTGAAGAAACCACATTGACAATTTTAAACGATGGCGAGAGTTAAGATAGGCGAGGCATCCGCCTCGAATCTTAATCTCAGGAGTGCACGGTATACACCATGTTCCATTTCCATCTTTATTGAAAGAGGTTAAGATAGGAATTAAGTATTTTGGAGTTTGAAAGACGAATACTTGTGACTTACAAGCTCTTACAGCTTGGGTCTAGTACTCGGGACTACGTCTGGACATTCCACCCAGGCAGTCTGTTTCTTTCCAATTTTATTAAGAAAATGATTCGAATAATTATGAATATTTTGGAGAGAAGACGAATATTTGTGGCTTGCAAACTCTTACAGCTTGAGCCTAATATTCGGGATTATGAATGGATATTCCCTCCAGGTAATCTTTTTCTTCCAACTCTATCAAGAAGAGGTTTTGAATATTAGAGTATTAAAAGGAAGACAAATATTTATGGCTTGCAAGCTCTTACAGCTTGAGCCTAATATTCAGGATTATGACTGGATATTCCCTCCAGGATAATCTTTTTCTTCACACTTTATTTAGAAAAACGATTTGAATATTAGAGTGTTAAAGAGAAGACGAATATTAACGGCTTGCAAGCTCTTACAGCTTGAGCCTAATATTCGGGATTATAACTGGATATTCCCTCCAGGATAATCTTTTTCTTCACGCTTTTAGAAAAGGGTTTGAATATTATGTTTGATTTAGAAAAAATCACTCGATTTTGATCGAGGATTGATTCGTGTAAATGTGAAATGATTTTAGAAAGTCAAATTGCTTAATTAAGTCAATTGTATTAACCAAGAGAAAAAGAGAGAAAAAAAATAATAATTAAAAAAATTGATCGAATAAAATTGGTTAAATCAATTAATTAAGCTAATTAAAGTAATTAATAAAAAATAATCTATTAAAAAATTAATTCAATTGCATGCTATAAAATTAATTAAATTTAATTAATACAATTAACCAACTAAAATAATAAAGATTAATTGAATTTTGAAAAAAAAAATAGAAATAGAAATAGGGAGATGTGTGTTAATTTAAAAGGAGTGATTTAATAGAAACAAACATGAGCCCAAAAGCCCACTTTATCAAAATCCTGATTAGTTAATTAATTAATTGAAATCAAATTAAATTAATAAACTAAAAAAATAAAATAACTAACTAAAATTAAAAAAAGGAAAATCTATAACAATAAAACCAAAAACGTGGGGAGGTGCCCCACCTTAGCATCTGCCAGCCAAAATTTCTTAATCACATGGTTTTGTTTTAAATAAAATAAACTTCCCATTCACAGGAAGACATGTGGCATCCATAGAAATAAAAGGAAGAAAGAAAAATAATGAAAAAAAAATAATGATATAATGGGAAAGGAAAAGAATAGCAGAGCTTTCCTCCTCCCGTTCGGTTTCTCTCTCCCTCATTCTTGTTCGTGCACTATAACAACCGTCCCTTTCTGTCATGGGTTTCGGCGATGGTGGCCGGAAGTGAGAAATGAGTATATCAATTTAACCGTCTCTTCTCCCTCA
This sequence comes from Lathyrus oleraceus, assembly GCF_024323335.1. NCBI lineage: Eukaryota > Viridiplantae > Streptophyta > Magnoliopsida > Fabales > Fabaceae > Lathyrus > Lathyrus oleraceus. Next base: position 267,122,596 of record NC_066582.1, on the reverse strand, counting down.
TTACGAATCCGATCTCAAAATTTACCAATTTCTTACCAAAATCATTTAGTTTCAAATTCTACATATAAACCCTAAACAATCAAAGTGAAATTAAACAACCATGAAGCACAGTTTCAATCAATTTTTATGGGGATTTTGATCAGCACAACGCAAGGAACAGAGTGGTATCAAGAAATTAAAAAAAAAGCAAAAGACTCACGTAACCGGAACTGGTCCGACGAGTTTCGATTCCGACGGCGGTTTCCACTTCAGGTAAGCGCTAATCCTCTCTCTTCTACCCGTTATGCTCGTGTTCTCTTCTTCTCTAGAATTTCTCAGATTTGGAAATGATGGGTTGCTGTTGCTCTGTTTTTTCGTGAGGTGTGTTTGGACTATGTGGTTAAGATTTTGTTTATCTTACTGTGAAAGTTTTTTCGGAAAGTACATGCATTCTTCATGTGTTGGCTGATATTTATGATTTTGATGAATCTGGTTGTGAAGTTTTGTGACTTTTTCTTTTTTTTTTCTTGCTGAGTTTTTTGTGTGATTTTATATGGGAAAATAGAGTTCGATCTGAGCTGTTAGAATGATGGAAAGGGAAGGAAACAAAATTATTTTAGCTTGCTGCAGAGAGAGATATCCATTTGGTGTAACATTTGTATCAGATGACTTAATTATGAAGAACTCTGCATTGCTTTATCTATTTGACTCTTATTTGATAGTGGTTTTGATGCTAACTTTGCTCTAAAACTTGAAGGACAAAAGGACAAGGTTGGTGGAAAGGGACAAGACAAAAGACTTTTTGTTGTAATTGATTTTTTTAATTTTTTTTTGTAATTTAATTTTTTTTGTAATTTTTTTGTAATAAATTATATGAAACTTAATGCAAATGCCAATTTAAATGTAATATAATTTTTTTTTAATTTTCAATGCTTTGTAATATAATATGAAAAAAGTATTATAAAACTATAACAACTATTATAATTTTAAAAATGTAATCAAAAAAGTTAAACATTTTCTTTTAAAAAAGAAAAAAATAAATAAATTATAATGTTAATTCTTATGGAAATGCTACAAAAGCTAGATTTATTTAATTTAAATAAAAAAAACTATAATTACTTCTTAATCTATGATTTAATTTGAACTTTGGAAAGAAACAAAAACTACTACTACCACTTCTAGTTAGCACACAAGAAACTTGCTTAAATTTAAAAAAATAAAAAAAAATGACATGACATAATTAAAGACCTAAAAAAAAACACGGCACAACGATTAGAAATTTCTCTTAAAAGGTGCAAAGATAAAGCTCTAAACATAAAAAGTCAAACTTGATGTAATTTCAAACCAATTCTAAACATCCATGCTAACAAGCATTCCATGTGAAACAAGTCTAATGAACACATGTGGACATGTAATAGAAAAAGGTATGTAAACACAAATTTACAAATGAACATAATGTATGATTATATATGCATGAATGCATAATGATGGGGTTCTAAATAGGAAACCTAATGGGAAATCATGATTATGGATATGTAATGAACTGATGAATGTATGGATTGGTCAGATCAAACACATCAATTATAATGCATATTAGTCCTGACTTATGCATAAAAAAGAAATTTTTATGGCCAGATGGAATGGCCATAATGAATCAATTCAGATATTGGGATGTTGATGAATGAGGCATAAATGAGTGGCTACAAACGACTGAGTATCAATGGATGCATGCAGATGAATTGGGCGGGGAGAAATTTAGGGTATGACACATGGGTATCAGACATCCGTCGGCACTTCAAAAGGGGCAACCCATTTCTCTCTTGTGTATGTCGTGGAAGCAGTTCTCCCTGTAGACGTTGAGATCCCATCAATGCGAGTCTTGATGGAAGCTAAATTGTCTGAGGCTGAATGGTGTCAAAACATATATGATCAGTTGAATTTGATTGAAGATAAAAGAATGACGACTTTGTGTCATGGCCAATTATATCAAAAGAGAATAAAGAAAGCATTTGACAAAAAGGTCCGACCTCATGCGTTGAGAGAAGGTGACCTCGTGCTCAAGAAGATCTTGTCTTTCAAAACTGATTCTAGGGGAAAGTGGACTCCTAATTACGAAGGCCCATATGTTGTAAAGAGAGATTTCTTAGGTGGTGCAATGATTCTTACAACTATGGATGGTTAGGAGCTCCCTCGTCCTGTGAATACCGATGCAGTAAAGAAATACTTCGCCTAAAAAAATAAAAGAACAACCCGCTAAGTTGAAAACCCGAAAGGGCAGCTTAGGCAAAAATGAGCGTCTCGGTGGATTGGATACCAAAAGGGCGGTCCAGGAAAAAAATTAGAGACATAAATAGAAAGAAATTATACCGGTAGATTGAACCTAAAAGGAAATCTAGGCAAAGTTTAGGGATCATGGCAAGTAGGTGCATCAGGCCGGACTTGATCGTTTGAAGCAACGGTGCTTTTCAAAGACTCTCATTGAGTCATCCTCGAATGAAGTTCAGAGCATAGCGGAATTCAAAGTTGTTAGGGAGAATAGTGGTCATTGTATTTCAATGTATCCATTTCCATGTATTTACCATTTTTCAACTTTGTAATAATCCATGGAGTCATGCCATTTACGGACTACCATTCTATCAATAAAATTTGAACCTTTTTCCTATTTGTTTGTTGTTCTTATCTTGTTTAAGTTTACAAAATTTCATTTTTTTATAATAATTTTTTAAACAAAAGATACATAAACAATCATGTTTTTGAGATTTACAGAAAGAATAATTTTCCTCGATTTGTGAATATAAGCGAGGAATGTTAGCAGCAATCTCAAGGATGGTAAGAGCTTGAAGAGCGGAGCTCAGTGGCCCATAGTCGGGATTTTCCTTTTGTTGCATGTATCTAAGAATATCAGTTTCCTTAGCACGTGATTGCAGGAACCGCAGAATCCCTATTGAGGTCGTCATTAGGTCTTTGGCATGAGGTTTATTCGGATGTCCTTTATCCCCGACAAACCCCCCTCATAACGAAGTTCATGATTCTAAAATATTAAGCCTTGGGTTTCCAAGCAATATATTTTTCCTCTTTCTAGAAGGTTTTTTCCTCTGATGTGCTTATGATCACTCGTTGTAGAGTTTTCTTCAGCTGAATCCCTAGCAAAGTCTCCAACAACATCTCCACCTTATTGAGATTAGTCAAGTATCTGATTGTACTGTGTTATCATTCTAACCTTTTGTGTCTGTTTTGTCAACATATTCATACACATGTTCATACGCATATTCATAACATCTTGATGTTTATTTGCGTATTTTGCATTTTTTGGCGCTTCCCGGTTCTCTGTTGTTTTTTTCTCCCCGTAGAGTGTGTGCGTTCCTGGGTTGAGTCTTCTTTGATTGCTCCTCTCTAGTTCATTCCTGGGTTGAACTTTGATCCCTTTTGCTTGATTACCTTTGTTAAGTTATCACTTGGCTGGTAGTTGGTAATCTTTCCTTTTGAGCTTGTTACCTTTGTTAAGCTATCACCTGGCTGATAATTAGGTTATATCTTCTCTTACCTTCGGTTGATTACCTTTCTTAAGCAATCACTTGGCTGGTAGTTGGTAATCTTTCCTTTTGAGCTTATTACCCTTTTTAAGCTATCATCTGGCTGGTAGTAGATAATATTTCTCCTCCCTTTTTCTTGATTACCTTTGTTAAGTTATCATTTGGCTGATAGTTAGGTAATCTTTCCTTTTGAGCTTGTTACCTTTGTTAAGCTATCACTTGGCTGATAGTTAGGTAATATCTCTTGTTACCCTTTTGCTTGATTATCTTTGTTAAGTTATCACTTGGCTGGTAATTTGTAATCTTTCCTTTTGGGCTTATTACCTTTGTTAAGTTATCATTTGGCTGGAAGTAGGTGATATTTCTCTTACCCTTGGTTGATTACCTTTGTTAAGCTATCATTTGGCTGATAGTTAGGTAATTTGTCCCCTCTAGTGGAAATGGGCATTCCCTTTGATTGATCCTTTCCACCGGCAGAGTCTTGCTTTAACAAGTCTTTCCTCGTTGAGCCATTGGATCATTTTTTTCTAGCTACGCATCGGTTTCTTTCTAATACAATGGTTATTTCCAAGTCTTTTCTTTTCCTCTGTGGCACTTTGTTTGTCCCCAGCTGGATACCCTTTGGAATCTGTTATTCCCCTGCGGAGTTTTAGTCACTTCTCTTCCCCAACAGTTCTTTGTCTCTCGTGCTGTTATTCCCCACAATGATCCTTGTCTGCATTCATATCATATCATATCATAAGCACTGTGCGGTATCTTAGGGCCAAAATTTGAGTCTTTGCTATTTAAGTCTCTCCAATTTTGTCGAGACAAAGATTTCAATCTTCATATCTCCAAGTTGAAGAAACTTAAATAAGGGCATATGTCATACCCTAATTTTTAACCCTAAGAGCCTACATATCATTGACATCCTTTCATTTTTGGGTTTTGTCTTTGCAGGGATCATCAAGCACCTCTTGGTAAATGTTTTACCATTGTGTTTATATGTTCATTGCTTAACCAGTAATCAAATATCAAATATGTTTTGTTTTCTTTAAGTTTATTGTGTAGGGTAGGGATTGTCATCAAGAGTATCAATCATGATTCCTTAGCTAGGTTTTCTTTGATTCCTCAGCAAAGCATGGCCAACCATTGATTCTCAATAGGGTTGTCTTTCAATGCATGATCTCAAAGGTTATAAAGAACCTTTCAATCTCATTTTGATCAAGAATACATCAAAGTTTTGTGGTTTACTTCTCAAGAGAAGTCAAAGGTTCATGTGTTTATTTCCATGCCTTCTTTACCAAGTTACCTCAAGCTTTGAGCAATCTAATCAAGAGAAATTCAAGGACACCTTATTTTGAGTTCATATGATCATCCATGTGCTTTGAAATGCATTTAAAGTCCAAGTACACAAGTTTGTTCCAAGTGGTTTGAACAAAAAAGTCAACATTTGAAGTCAAAGTTCCAACGATAACTACTCCTTCAATTCTCAACATTTTTAAATGCTTGTTTTTGCATATGACTCTTCTCAATATCCTGTGCAACTTCTCGTTACATGACAAGAGTCAATTATGCTTAGAGGATAATCAAAAGTTTGGATACATTATAGGTAATTTATGGATTTAGTGAAATTTGACCTATTTTCAAGTGATTTTTTCTCAACTTTCAAAGATCACAACTTACTCATTTTTCAACTTTTGAGCCTGATTCGTTTTGCACAATGTCATTTGTGATACCCTCTATAAGTTTTATTCAATGATCAAGATCAAATTATTCTTGGAAGGCCATGGAATTCATTGAGACATTACAGGTCATTTTCAGCCATTGGATACTTAAATGTTTCTAAGTTATATGACTAGGTTTTCTTGCCAACTTCAACATGCCATAACTTTATGCTGAAGCATCCAAATGCAACTTTTCTTGGCACATTGTAATCTTTGTTATGATGTCAACACATTGCAAAAAGAATGGGACCAAAAAGCCATCTGAGGAAGATGCCCCATTGAGTTGAACATGGTGACTTAAAGCTGAAGAAATCACCATTGCCCGAAATTTGATTGTCACTAATCTCAATTCCAAACAAAATTAACATGTATTTTGGACCTAAACATGTTTGACAAAGTCCCCAAAAGTTAACTGAACCTTGAAACACATCATTTGGTTGAGTTTTGATGGATTACAAGTCACACTTTTCTCACATTCGAATCAAATTCATTTTGCATGAACTAAGATTGATTCCACACGTATTCGGATCCAAACACATTCCCGATAAATAGAGGAACTATTGCATTTATTTCCAAGATTTTGAGAGCCAAGAAACCCTTGTTGCAATATGAAATTTTCCATAAAAACTCAACTATCGTGTTTTGAATTCCAGCTTATTTCAATCCAATTTCTTGATTCCATTAGCATCTTCGGTATCCTCTGAAGCTTTTACAACAATTCCCAAGCTTTCAGACCTTCTTAAGTTCTCTAACCAGATTAAGCTTCATCAATTTCTTATCACCATTTTGACAAGGTAGTTCTGAGCACCATTTGAACTCAAACAAGTTACCACAATGTAGTCCTTCACTCTTTGATGTTTTCCCCTAACTTATTTGGTGTTGGTTGATCATGTTCATCATTTAATTTAATTTTTTCGTGGCTTGCTTGTTTCTGAAACTTCTGTGAAATTCCCCGTGCTCAGTTTAGATAAATGAATTTGGAGCATGAGGTTGAATTCATGATGAGGAGGCGATCAAATTGGTGGTGGTCTCGTGTTTTGAATTTACCAAATGATGAAACTCTGGTGGAGAACCATCGGAGAAGACGACCGGAGTTTATCTCAGGTCATCTGAGTTTGAGACACGCTGGACAAATGAAATATTCTGATTGGTTCAATTTAAATGCAATCTCATGTTTCATTGTGTGCCCTAGCCTTGTAAGTGTTAGATATGCCTCGTCAATTAATAAGGCTTGATCTCACGCTCTATGTTTTTTCTGATTTTAATTCTTTCTTTTTTTTAATTATATTTTCTTTTAAAATTCATAGAAAATTCATTTTATATCCAAAAAACCCAAAATAATTTCTAAATTCTCTTTTATTTTTCTCCATCTGATTTTTATTTTTCCATATTTTATTTTCTTGATTTTCTATTTTTTGTGGAATTTCTCTTTTTCCCTTTGTTTTAATTGGTTTGAAAATACTTTTCTGTATTTTTAAATTATGAAAAAATTATTATATGCTTCTTATTTTATTTCCAACCTTCCATAATTTTCTTGGCCATTTATTTGGTATTTTGAAGGACCTTATAGATTTTTTATTTTATTTCTATTTTAAAATTCATTTAAAAATACTTTTGGTGCATTTTTTTTCCACTTAATTTCATTTTATATTTGTGTGAACTTTGTTAACTTCTGTTGGCCTTGGATCATGATGGTTTGGACCATAAGTCTCATCAAACTCAATGGAACTTGGGTGTTGATGGGGTGAAAACCCTAATCCACCAAAATGGATGATTGATTTTGATGATGACTTAATCAAATCATTGATCCAATTTGGGTGTGATCTCTCTTGTCCCCTTCTTCTTCATCTATTTCTTTACCATTGATCAAATGGATGGCTTGTGTCCATCTTGTTCATGATGTATGGATTGGTACTTGATGAACATTCATTATTTCAAACCTACCTCCTAATTGATCATGGATCATTTAAGGTACTTTGGATTGATGCATAAGATTGTCCTAAGCACTATGAAGTATGGATTGAAGTAATGGATCATCCTCCTAGCCTTTGTGCTTGATCATTTCTTTTCTTTTTCTTTTTTGTGTGGCATGACTTTAGGAGAATGATTTACATATCATTTCTCTAACATGTATTAACACAAACATTATTATTGACCAGCCTAAGATAGTTATAACTTCTACATAAGTCCAATTATGATTGCTTAACATAGCGCTAAATTTGTCCCGTAAGTAAGGCATTTTTATAAGTGAGATTGTAAGTCTCCTACTCCTCATGGTATTCTGTGAAAATATTACTCCCTTTTCATTTATGAGAGCTAGAGGCATACTTGTTGATTTTATCCAAGTTGGAGCCCCTCTTATGGTGATGTATGGGTTCATGTTTCCATGCTTGTGTGTGAATAGTTGAGTGTTCTCCAAAAAATGACCAAACCATCTTTCATTTTTTTATCACTAACATTTACTAACATCTTTTATATTAACTTTATTTTAATTTCATTTATTTTATGCTTTTATTTCTTGTTATTTACTTTATGCCTTTATTTTAACATCTCATATCATATTTGCTCTTTATCCACTTGCACCTTTGTTTATGTTTATACTCTTTTTTCCTTTGTCCATTTGGAATTATTTTTGTTTTAAGACATTAATAAAGGAAAAAACCCTAAAACAAATTTGGTTCTCTTGATTCATAGACTTTAGGTTACTATCCTTAGCATTGTTATGGAGTTATGGACTTAGAACTAGGACATTGACCTTTGCTTTGGGAGATTGTGATTTGAGGCCATGGGATTCATCTCATACCTTTGACTTTGGACTTCTTTTGGAGACTTTCTTGGGTTACTTTGGTTTCATTTGATACATGGATTATTATTTGCTTATTTGTCTTGCTTAAGGCTTAATCCATAGGAGGGAATTCTTGTTTGACTTATGTCATAAAGCTTGTTATCTCTTGGTTAGATCTTTTGTCCCTAAATTTTACTTTATGCTCTAGGATAGTCTCTTCTTCTCCTTTCCTTCTTTGATTTTCAAAATCTCCTCTCTCTTTTTCAAAAATTCTTGTTTTCTAACTTGAACCACTTTCTCAATAAACCTTTACTTTTTGTCAAGTGATTTTCAAAACCTTTTCCTAATAAATGTTAATCCATCTTAAGCATATTCATACCAATTTCATAAAACTAAAAATGCATAACTCGCTCAAATCATTGTGTGCCCTTTGTGCACTTTTCCTTTTAATACTTTTCTCAAAGTTTAGACATGAGTCATTTCAATAGTTAGATATAATTCTCCTATCTCTATAGTATTGATGATAATTATTTTCCATCTAAGAGAGATAGTGGCATACTTGTATATTTTTATCCAAGTTACAACTTTTCTCATGACGATGCAAAGTTCTCATACTTGTGGGTGACTAGTTGAGTATTCTCCTTAAAATGACAAAATGTATTTTCATTAAAAATAAATCAAAACAAACATCTTTGATACTTTTACAATGAACTACGAGGTTTTTATCCTCCATTTCACTTTGTTGGTACGTAGGCATGATACTTAAAAAGTCTTGGCAAACACAAAATTAAGAAAAATATTTCTTTTCCCATCTCTCCAATCTTTTGCAAACAACACATTTTCAAATTAAAATGTACATATTTTCAAAGAGGTTCCCATGGAGTACCATGGAAGTTTAGGATGCCCATACCTTCACTTTGCATAATTAACCCCCAGACCCTTATCTCTTTTTATTAGTTTTGTTTTAAAACTTCTTTGGGTTTTATTCATACTTTTTCCCTTTTCCTTTGGAAATAATAAAAGTGCAGTGGCGAATCATGCTTTATAAGTTAAGTTAATCAATAGCTTAATCTGAAATTTTTTATCGCTACAGATATTTACTACAATGGTAACTTAAGGGACTGTTTATAAATTACAACTGTTATGATGTGGACAAACCCATCATAACACATTCTTGTTACGCCATATCAGACCCATGCGCATAGTTCCATAGTGTCATACCCTATTTTTACCCCTAAGATTCCACCTATCATATCATTTGCATTTCAACCAAGATCACAAGCATGGCATCCTCCTAACTTTACCTTTATGGGAGATCACCAAGCACCCTTTATGTTTATTTCTTACCTTTTTTCTTGCCTACATTTTAATTTTTCTAACCCTATTCAAAATATAAAAATATGTGTTGTTTCCTTTTTCTTATTGTACAAGATAGGGACTTGCAATCAAAGGATCAAGCTTGGTTTATACATTAGGGTTTTGATTCTCAAAGTAAAAGTTTTGGTTACCAAGTGATTCACAAGAGCTTTCACTTCAAGGCATGACCTATAATCATATGTCACATTCATGTCAAACTTCATTCAACATCATTTGATCAAGAGAAGTTCAAATTGGTGCATGATCTTAAAGGTGATTCAAGTATGGTTCATGTGCTTATTTCCATGCCGTCTCCATCCAATTTTCAAGAAATTATCAAAATTATTCAAGGGACAATCAAGTTTCCTTCATTTTGTATTCAAGTATTCAAGTTTCCTCCAGTCCAACCTATAATGGTCACCACTCCTGTAGTTGTGCATGTTGTGCCACAAACAGAGGATCATATCTATCACACCATTCCTAGTGAGAATCTGAATATTCATGAGAGAATGGATGAGTTCCAGGATCAATTTCAAGAATTGCAGAAAGAGTTGAAAGCTATGAAGGGGAAAGACATGTTTGTTAAGAATGTCTATGATTTGTGCTTGGTGCCTAATGTTAAAATCCATGTCAAATTCAAGGTCACTGACTTTGAAAAGTACAATGGTAATTCTTTTACTCAGAGTCACTTGACTATGTATTGTCGGAAGATGGCTACTCACACTGATGATGATAAGTTGTTGATCCACTATTTCTAAGATAGTTTGACTGGTGCAACTTTGAAGTGGTATATAGGGCTGAATAATGCTCATATAAGTTCTTTTAATGACCTTGTAGAGGCATTTGCACGTCAGTACAAGTATAATTTGGACATGGATCCTGATCGTGACCAGCTTCATGCCATGTCATAGAAGGATAAAGAATCATTAAAAGAGTACGCTCGGAGATGTCATGAAGTTACTGCTCATATTAACCCTTTAATGGAAGAGAAGAAGATGACAAATATGTTTCTCAAAACTTTGAGTTCTTTCTATTATGAGAGGATAGTTTCTAGCGCTCCAAATGATTTCACTGAAATGGTTGGTATGGGAGTCAGATTGGAAGAAGGTGTCAGAGAGGGTCATTTGGCAAAAGAAGAAGGTCCATCAAGTGGAACGAAGAAGTATGGCAACAGTTTCCAGAAAAAACAAAGAAGGGGATACTAATGTTATTTCTCAAGGGGGGAGGCAGACAAGACCTAGAAATGGAAGTAATCATCAGAAACAGTCTCAACAACATTATTATCAGCAACCTCATATTGTCGTAGTAACTCTAGTGGTTAGTCCAACTCCTGCTACTCAGACTTATCAACCACTTTTTCAACATAATCAACAACCTAATCAGAATTAGCAAACTCGTGTTCCCAGGAAGGGTCAGTTTGATCCTATCCATATGACTTATACGAAATTATATCCATCTTTGTTGCATAATGGGTTGATTAAAACTAGATCTCCACCAGTTGTTCCACACCCATTTCCATGGTGGTGTTAACCTGAAGCTCATTGTGCTTTTCATCAGGGAGCACTAGGGCTGATTTTGAAACCTATTTCTCATTGAAAGCAGAAGCTCAGAAACTCGTAAAGAATGTTTTGTTTAAGTTTCGTGATGAAGGACCTAGTGTGCAAGTTAATCCTCTACCAGAACATGGTGGACCTTCTATCATCATAGTAGATATCCATAGCTTGATGGACCAGTGTATTTTACAGGTCAGTACTAAGCATAAATAGGATGAAATAGATGTTATTGTGCCTCAGTTTAATATTCCAAAGCATTTGGAAATCACTTACCAGAAAAAGGAAAGTGTTATGACTCCCTTGATAATTTGTTTGCTTGGACCGATTTTGTATGAAGCCCACAAAGTTGTTCCCTGGAGGTATAATGCTGCTATGTTGGAATATGGTAAGGAGGTAATGATTGAAGTAGCTCGATCTTTCGAGAATATAGAAAATGTCAGTGGTATGACTAGAAGTGATTGTATGTTTGCTCCAACACCTCTCCGAAAGGTTGATTCTATGTCAGCAACTAAGAAAGTGCATGGTAAAGATCATGTTATGATTAATCAAGAACCTGTGGTCGTTGGCCCGTCTAATGAACCTAAGAAGAATGATGATGTCGAAGAATTGCTAAGGTTAATCAGAAGAAGTGATTACAAGCTGGTAGATCAACTCCTTCAGATTTCGTCGAAAATATCAATGTTGTCTTTGTTGCTGAACTCCTAGGCTCATCGGAAATCTTTGATGAAGGTGATAGAGCAAGCTTATGTGGATTATAATGTGACAGTGGATCAATTTGATGGTTTAGTGGGAAATATCACTGCGCGTAATGTCTTGAGTTCCAGTGATGAAGAAATTCCGCCAGAGGGTAGGAAACACAGTTCTGCTTTGCATATATATATATATATATATATATAAGATGCCGAGAGGACTCCCTGTCTAATGTCTTAGTTGATACAGATACTTCACTCAATGTTATGCCAAAAGCAATTTTGTCAAGTTGGCTTATCAAGGCGCTCCTATGAAAGACTTTGGGGTTGTAGTCAATGCTTTTGATGGTTCCAAGAGGACAATAATTGGTGAAGTAGATATCCTAATGATGATAGGTCCACAAGTTTTCTAAGTCACTTTCTAGGTAATAGACATCTACCCGACGTATATTTTTTTATTGGGAAGATCATGGATACGCGAGTTTGGGGCCATAACAACAACTGTTCATCAGAGACTCAAGTTTGTTAAGAATGATATGCTGCTAATCATTTACGGTGAGCAGTTTTTGATGGTCAGTCACCTTTCTTCTTTTCGATATATTGATGCATATGAGGAAGCTCTTAGGACTCAGTTCTAAGCCCTTGATATAGTCAACGATGTTCAGAAGAGTGAGGCATCTATTGCTTCATTGAAGGATGCGCAGTAGGTCGTGAAGAACGGTCAAGCAAAAGGTTGGGGACAAATTGTCGAGCTTCCTGAGAATAAGAACAAAGTTGGTTTGAGGTTCTCACCCTATACAAATATAAGATAATTGAAGCATGAAGTTGTTATCATACCTATCCAATAGGTGTTCCACAGTGTTGGTTTCATTCACCCTAGAAAACAAGTTGTTGCTGCCAACGGTGAAGGATATTCAGATCCATAATGACCTTGCTTTGTGATACACGGAGAGACTAGCCAAATTGGACTGATGTGGATGTTCCTAGTGTTGTTCATTTGTCAAATTAATTTTTTTGTTTTTTATAATAATTCCTTTCACCCTGCCCAAGGTGAAAGTGACTTCGTTCAGGCATTCTTTGTTTCAAATTTTAAGATCATTAATAAAAGACATTTTGTTATGCATGTGTTTTTCTTTTGCATTTTTTTAGAAAATGGTAACTAAAAAACCTATTAAAAATAATTTCAGTTATTTCTTATCACTTTCAAATTTGTCTGTTTTCTAAAGCAAATCATAAATCATGTGCAGATTAATGAACAATAAACTCATTGAAAACAATGACCCTATCCCCTCTCCCAACTTTGAATTCCCTGTATTTGAAGCGGAAGAAGAGAGTGAGGAAGATAGTGATATTAAAGAAGAAATTACTCGACCTCTTGAGCATGAGGAAAATACTATTCAGCCATCTAAAGATCATGTCAAACTCATCAACTTGGGTTCTGAAGAGAACAAAAGAAAACTCAAGATTGGGGCACAACTTGGTGAAGATGTGAAGAAAAGTTGGTAGAGATGTTGAAAGAGTATGTTGATGTATTTGCTTGGTCGTATCAAGATATTCCAGGATTAGATACTGATATTGTAGAACACTAGCTTCCGCTTAAACCAGAATGTCCGCCAGTGAAGCAAAAGTTAAGAAGAACTCATCCTGATATGGTTGTCAAGATTAGAGAAGAGGTGCAGAAACAGATTGATGTCAATTTCCTTGTCACAACTATTTATCCTCAATGGGTGGCCAATATTGTGCCACTTCCAAAGAAAGACGGAAAAGTCAGAATGTGTGTAGATTATAGAGATTTGAATAAAGCGAGTCCAGAAGATGATTTTACTTTGCCACATATTGGCATGTTGGTAGATAATACAGCTAAGTTCAATGTTTTCTCCTTAATGGATGCATTTTCCGGGTATAATGAGATTAAAATGGAATTCGAGGACATGGAAAAAACAACGTTTACTCCCCTTATGGAACATTCTACTATAGAGTGATGCCCTTCGGCTTGAAGTACACTGGAGCTACGTACCTGAGGGCTATGACTACCATATTCCATGACATAATCCATAAGGAAATCGAGGAATATATTGATGATATGATTTCCAAGTCTGAGACTGAATAATATCATGTAGAATATTTGTTGAAGTTGTTCCAGCATTTGAGAAAATTCAGACTCCGCTTGAATCCAAACAAATGCACTTTCGGTGTTCGTTATGGGAAGATTTTAGGTTTCATTGTCAGTCAAAAAGGTATAGAAGTGAATCTAGATAAAGTCAAGGCTATTCGAGATATGCCTGCACCTAGAATAGAAAGGCAAGTCATAGGATTTCTTGGATGTTTGATTTAATTTCTAGGTCCATCTCTCACATGACTGCCACTTGTGAGCCAATCTTCAAGTTTCTTCGTAAAGATCAAAGTATTGTATGTAATTAAGATTGTTATAAGGCTTTTAATAGTATCAAAGGTTACTTTCTTGAGCCTCTTATTTTGATTTCGCTGGTGGAAGGGAAGTCTCTGATTATGTATTTAATAGTCTTGGAAGGATCAATAGGTTGTGTCCTTGGACAACAGGACGAAACAGGTAAGAAAGAGCACACTATTTATTACTTGAGTAAGAAATCCATAGATTGTGAATCCCGGTATTCTTTGCTTGAGAAAACGTTTTGTGCCTTGGCATGGGTTGCCCGACATCTTTTGCAGTATATCTTGAACCATACTACTTTGTTGATATCCAAAATGGATCATATCAAGTATATTTTTTAGAAGCATGCACTGACAGGAAGAATTTCCCGTAGGCAGATGTTTCTAATAGAATATGACATTGAATATCAGCCTATCTAGTTTGACTTTCCGGATAAGGACGTTATGGCCACTAGAGCTTAAGATTATGATGAACCAAGTCCTGAAGAAAGGACCAGAGCCTGGATCCCGATGGGGTTTGGTATTTGATGAATCTTCTAATGCATATGGTCATGGAGTTGGAGCAGTTATAATCACTCATCGAGGTTTCCATATTCCTTTTACTACAAGGATATGTTTTGATTGTACAAATAATATGGCAGAATATGAAGCATGTATCATTTTCCTCGAAGAAGCTCTTGATCTCAGGATTAAGATCTTCGATGTCTTTGGGGATTCAACATTAGTTATCAATCATATCAAAGGTGAATGGGAAACTCGTCATCCAGGTTTAATTCCATACAAAGATTATGCTAGGTGGATGTTTCCTTTATTTGATAAAGTCACTTTCCATCATATACCTCGAGAGGAGAATTAAATGGAAGATTCTTTAGCCATTTGTCCTCCATGTACCGGGTAAATTTCCACAATGAGGCACCTCAAATTACGGTCAGACGTCTGGATAGACCTCATGTGTTTGCAGCAGAAGAGGGAGTAGACAATAAACCACGGTATCATGATATCAAGTGTTTCCTCCAAAGTCAAGAATACCCAGCTGGGGCATCCGGTTAAGATAAGAAAACCTTGAGAATATTGGTGTACAACTTCTTTCTCAATGAGTATGTGTTATACAAAAGGAATTACGACATGGTCTTGCTCAGATACGTGGATGGACACGAAGCAGACATGTTAATGCAGGAAGTTCATAAAGGCTCCTTCGGTACTCATGCCAATGGATATTCTATGGCTAAAAAGATGCTTAGAGCTGGTTACTATTGGTTGACAATGGAATCTAATTACTTTCAATTTGTCAAAAAGTGTCATAAATGTCAGATTTATGCGGACAAGGTGCATATGCCTCCGACTATACTCAATGGTATTCCGTCTCCGTGGTTATTATCTATGTGGGGAAGTGACATGATTAGTATGATTGAGCCCAAAGCTTCGAACGAACATCATTTCATTTTGGCAGCTATTAATTATGTCACCAAATGGGTCGAAAAAAACATGATACACCAATGTGACTAGACAAGTGGTGGTCCAATTTATCATGAATCAAATCATCTGCTAGTATGGTATTCCAAGCAAGATCATTACTTACAATGGTTCAAACCTGAACAACAAGATGATGAGAGAACTCTATGAAAACTTCAAGATTTAGCATTATAATTCTTCACCTTGCAGACCCAAGATGAACGGGGTTGTTGAATCGGCAAATAATAATATCAAGAAAATACCGCAGAAGATGGTTGTAACCTACAAACATTGGCATTAAATTCTTCCTTTTGCTCTGCATGGATACCAAACGTATGTCCTCACTTCAATAGGGGAAACCCCTTTCTCCTAAGTCTATGGCATGGAAGCAGTGCTTCCTATAGAAGTTGAGATCCCATCAATGTGAGTATTAATGGAAGCCAAGTTTACATAAGCTAAATGGTGTCAAAACAAATATGACCGGTTGAATTTAATTGAAGAAAAAAGGATGACAACCTTATGTCATGGTCAGTTGTACCAAAAGAGGATAAAGAACACATTTGATAAGAAGGTGTGTCCTCGTGAATTCAGAGAAGGTGACTTCATGCTCAAAAAGATCTTGCCTCCCCACAATGATTCTTGAGGTAAGTGGACTCCCAATTACGAAGGCCCATATGTTCTCAAGAAAGCCTTCTCTGGAGGTGCATTGGTTCTTACAACTATGGATGGTGAGGAACTCCACATTCCGATAAATGCCTACACAGTCAAGAAATACTTTGCCTAAATAGTCAAAAGAACAACTCACTAAATTGACAACCCAAAAGAGAGACTTAAGCAAAAATGAGCGTCCCAGTGGACTAAAAACCAAAAAGGGAGGTCCAGGAAAAAATTAGAGACATAAACATAAATAATTAATCCCCATAGATTGAAAACCTAAAAGGCCAATCTAGGCAAAAGTTAGGGATTTTATGGTAAGTAACTGAATCAGGCAAGGCTTGATCACTTGAAGCAGCAGCATAAACGATCAGGAAGTCTCAGTTCAATCTCTCTCAATAGAAGCTTAATTACCGAAATTCAAAATTCTTAGGGAGAATAGTGGTCATTGTATTTAAATGTAGCCCTTCCATTACCATTTTCCAAACATTATAATGATCCTTGGAATCATGCCTTTTGTGGACTACCATTCTATTAATAAAATCCTGACTTTTTGCCAATTAATTTCAATTCTTATATATTTGTTTCTTTGGAAAAACAACATTTATTTTCGATAATAATTTTTTAAACAAAGGTTTAATAATAAATATGCTTTTGAAAACTATAAAACATTTTCCTTTGATTTTTGAATAAACTAAAAGGAATGTCGAAAGTTGTTAGAGATTGATTAAGTCTTGAAGTGTGGAATTCAGATTCCCCAGTACGTTCTTGTGGATTATCCTGTGCATATCCTTGGTTTGATAATATTACTTTATCCAACATATTTGATGTTAGATAGAGAATTTTATCCAACCAATTTTGTTATTACAATGTTGATTTGGGGTTCTCCCCTAACAAAGCCAGCAAAAGTTTCTACGCCCTCAGAGAGCTTTTGATACCTGAAGATTTTTGTTTCAAGTTTCCCAAGTGGATCTTTTATCCCTATTGGAGGATATTTTGTCCTGGAAGATGTGGCAGAAGACAAGCTTTGAGGCAGAGTCTTCATCTAGTTGAGATTTGGCCGAGTATCCAGTTGGTTGATTAGTTTGGTATCCCAGTTTATTACATGTGTGTTTTGCCAGCACACGCATAACATTGCATGAATTTTTGCTTTAATAAATAATTTACATGCATGGCCGAAGGTAGATTTGTGCTCATCTACATGTCATTGATGTCTCTAATCCATTTTCCGGGTTGTACTTTCCTCCTAAAAGAGAGTTGATCTTCTATTTCCCCATCGAGATTGTGCCTCATGAGAAGAATTGTATTATAATTTTCCTCCCCAACTCATTTGTCTGAATGGAACAAATCCTCAGTCGAGTTTATTCCTCGTCGGATAGAGTCTTGTTTGACTGTTTCTCTCCAGTTCGTGCCTGGATTGAACTTTGGTCCCCTGTAACATATTTTGACTTCTCTAGGTCCGAAACATAGATGACAAAGAAAGTGTGTTTTACACATTTTGGATAATGTTTCCTCAGAAGATAAGACTTATTCAAGAATGAACAATCTATTTCCATAACAAGTATCACTTCAGCAATCTCCCTGAGATTTTGTTCAACGACAAGGACAATCTCCTTATTTGATAAGCTTGTTTGTTTCTGCAATATCAATCCTTATCTCTGCAGCAAGTGGAAATCTCTTCAATCAATTCCCGACAGAGAAGCTTGTTGTGACTCAACAAATCAAAGTTAACACGAGCCCGTTTTCTAACAGGTGGTTATCTCTTTATTTGAGAAGCTTGTTGTGATCCCTGATTAGAGTTAAAACATAAATCTCCAGCAAGTGAAGACCATCCCGGGTTGAAGACCGGAAGTCATGGAAGGTTAGTTACCCTTTCCAGGTGGAAGACTTGGTTAGATAAGAAAATGAGACATGTTCCAGGTTGAACACCGAAAGTCATGAGAGGTTTGTTACCCTTTATAAGTGGAAGACTTAGTTAAATAAGAAGTTGAGACCCGTTCCAAGTTGAACACTGGAAGTTATGGGAAGCTTGTTATCAATTCAAATCCTGTCACTACCTTTGTCTATGAGTTGGTAGGATGTCCAGATTCTGTTTACAGCCTTTAACTATGAGTTGGTAGTAATTCCTTTTTCTAATGTTTACTCAGGGGTTATCCCCTAGAAAGTTCGATGTTTTTCCTTGCTACATGTTCCTCAGTGGAGTCTTCCATTGTCATTTGTTATCTCTTTTTCTTCTTTTTGTGCTTTGTTTTTCTCCTTAGCATAGGCCTTTGGGAGTTGTGTTGTTCCCCAATGAGTTTTATCTCGGTGTCATACTTCCTTCAAGTTTTTCTCCAGCAGTATCAGATTTGCAGTTTGTTTATGCAGAGTGTGTATCCCACAGCATCTTCCTCACGGATTCCGAGCATTTTCATTCATATGATAAGCATCGTGCGACATTGTAAGGCTAAAAAATCGGGTTTTCTATATTAAATTCTCTTTAATCTTGGCGATACGGAGATTCCCAATCTTCATATCTCCAGATAGAAGAAACTTAAATAGGGGTAGCTGTCATACCTTAATTTTAACCCTAAGATTCCACATATCATATCATTTTCATTTCAACCAAGATCACAAGTATGGTATCTTCCTAACTTAACCTCTTTGGATTTACCTTTGTGGGAGATCATCAAGCACCCTTTGTGTTTCTTTTTTACCTTTTTGCTTGCCTACATTCTAACTTTGCTAACCTTGTTCAAAATACAAAAATATGTGTTGTTTCCTTTTTCTTATTGTACAAGCTAGGGACTTGAAATCAAAGGATCAAGATTGGTTTCTAAATTAGGTTTTTGATTCCCAAAGTCAAAGTTTTGGTAGACAATTGGTTCACAAGAGCTTTCACTTCAAGGCATGACCTATAATCTTAGGTCACATTCATGTCAAGCTTCATTCACCATCATTTGATCAAGAGAAGTTCAAATTGGTACATGATCTCAAAGGTGATTCAAGTATCGTTCATGTGTTTATTTCCATGCCATCTCCATTAAATTTTTAAGCAATTATCAAGATTATTCAAGGGAAGATAAAGTTTCCTTCATTTGGTATCCAAGTGTTCATCATTAGGCCTTTGGATGCATGAAATGGCAAGAAATCACAAGTTCGTACATGTTTGGTTAACCTAAAATCAAGTATGGCATATCACTTGGTCCAAACACCATAACTATCTCATTTTTCAACAGTTTTGGAGTCTACTTTGAGCCAAGTGTCACATTTGAACTCCTATACAACTTTTATTCAAGGGTCAAACATCAATTTTGCCTTTAAGTCCATTAATTTTGGAATTTCCTAAGATGCCCATGTGTTCACAAAAGTAGGCCCAATACCTGGTCGACCTAATGCCTGGCCTAGAATTTCAGGTCAAGACCCTAACTTTTCATCCCTGCCATTTTCCACTGAAGCATTCTTTTGATGTGATTTTTTTTGCATCTGATTCTTCACCATGAGAAGATCATTTGGCACAAGCAAAATATCAAAATGCATGAGTGAATTTCATTTGTCCTAAGCTCCAACATGGTACCTCAAACTATGCTTCTTGTGCAGATTTCAAGTTTTGAGATTCATGTCAATCTCAAAATGGGACCACCTGCACATGTGTAACCTCTTTGGCAAAGCAAAACGCATCTAAACAAATGCAAAGCGACTTGGTTATCATCAACTCACGCATTTCATGTTTCGCTTCACCAGGATTTCAAAACACTAAAACTTAACCCTAATTCAGACGAGTATTCCTCCATTTCATAAGTATCATGACCTTACTTCATTTCTTATAAATAGAGGAAGCATTTTCCTTTGTTTTCAAGCTTTGATACCCAAAGAAACTATGAAACCATTTGAACCTGATACCTCAAAAAACTAGTTAACCATTTCTTTGAATCTTCGCCCAAAACTCTTCACTTACCTCCTATAAAGCTAATTTTCGCTCCAAAATTCATATAATTGATCCACTCACAAGGCAACGCATATTTTTTCAAATTTCTTTTGTCTATTGTGATCTGGTGTTGTGATCCTTTGGCGAGCACGTTTTGACTTTAAATCCTACCATGTGATCTTCTCACTGGACTTTAGTAATCAGATATGATGGCTCAAGCTTTTTCGCTTATTTTAGTTTTGTTTTAAATTGTTTTTAATTCATTTTTCTTTCAAAAGAATCATTAAAAATGGCTCCCTAACTCTTTTCGATTCCAATTTTTTTACAGAAAATCTCTAAAAATATTTTCTATCTGATTTCATTTTTAAAACATTTTTTTTAAAAAATTATTATTTATTTTCTATGTTCTCTTATTTCCTATATTATTTTAATTTTCTATTTAATTTTCAATCATTTTTAAACATTTTGAGATCCAACTTTTAAGATCTAATTGCTGTAGTTTTTTTTACTTTCTCAAAATTTATTGGCATTTTATTTGATGGTTTGATGCCTCTTTCGTATTTTCCATTTAATTTCCATTTTAAAATCATTTTTATTATCTTTTTATCATTATTTTAATCCATTTCTATTTTTACTTTTGTTGACTTGGATCATGACTTGGTTGATTAATGCTTCATCAATTTCCATTGGCCTTTTAATGATGCTTTCGTTGTATTAACTTTCATCGTTTCAAACTTATCATTTAATTGATCATTTTTTGTACTTTGGACTAATGATAAGTTGATCCTATTACATTGTGAACTTGGATTATTGAAATTGATGATAGATGATCCCTTGCCTTGTTTCAATTATGGTTGATCACCTCTCTTCTCCTCCACTTTCCATCTTGTAGCGGTAAATTCATGACCATCAAGCTATGGATAAACTTGACGTCAATAAAACCAGAGTCGCCACCGTGCTTTTATTGTTTCCAAAGGAAAAGGAAAAAAGTACGAAAAAAACCCAAAGATAAGAAGTTTTCAAATCAAAACTAATAAATTGCCAGAGATTACAAGTAAGGGGATTGGTTACACAGAGGGAAGGTGTTAGCATCCAAAGTATCCTATGTACTCCTAGGGAGCCCTTTTTTATGTGTGCATGTTTTTTTGGTATAAAAGATGTTTGATAAAATAGAGTATGGGGATGAGAAAATAATTCATTGATTATATTTTTCCATTTGACAAGACCTTCGGTCTTGTGCCTACATACCAACGTAAAACGAGGAATCAAAATCTCGTAGTTCATGGTAAAAAATTCAAATGAGTTTATGAAATGATTTTAACAAAAAGTTTAAGTAAAAGGGTACAAAAAGGCCAAAGTTTTGAATGGGGTTGTTAGTTCTTTTTGTCTTTTTGAAATTTAAGTCAATATGATTAAGTTTATTTACAAGTTTGATTAAGAAAAAGTTTGAAAATTCATTGGCATAAGGCCAAAGTTTCTAATCATTAAAAAAAGTCTAAGTTAGAAAACAAGCAAAGAAGATTTTTGAAAAGAGGGAGAAGTTTTGAAATTTAAGAAGTGGGAGGAGATGAAGAGGCTATCCTAAGCAAAAATTAAAAGTTTAAGAGTTGAAAAGATCTGACCAACGGGATACAATCCAACTGGCAAGAATGTCATATAGAAACCCATTTTCCTTTGGACTTTGACTAAGCAATAAGAAACAATCTATACTCAATATCCAGACATCATAAAGAACAAGACATCAAATAAAGATATCCACATCCAGCAATCATTCCAATAGCTAGCAGTCTTTATTGTCTTCCAATGTATCAGATGAAATATTCCTTGATCAACTTAGAACAAAACATCAGACATAACCAAAACAAAATAACAATTAAGCACAAAGTCAGAGTAGTAGATGAATCAATGGCACTCAAAGGTCTTGCATCAGATGAATCAATGGCACTCAAAGGTCTTACATCAGATGAAGGCACACTTCAAGATAGCTCAGTCTCAAAATGTGGGCATTGGCCAAGTCCTTTAGCACAGGGAATGTTGCCTAATTCTAAGTCCAAAGGTTCATATCAAGTCCAACAATCCACTGAATGCTTTTAGGGTTTTTGTTGTTATTATGTGTTTTAAGGTCCTATAACCATAAACAAAACAAAGACAAACAAACAAATATATACAATCATAAGATATGGCTCAAATGAGCAAAGTGAAAAGGACTTGAAACATAAACAAGTTGCATGAAATGTAAATGGCAATGAATGATAAATGACTAAAATTTAAATTGCATAAAGTAAATGACTTGAAAGTAAAAGCATAAATGAATAAGAGTTAGTCAATGGTTAGTCAAATGTTAGTGTTGAGTTTTAATTGATTAAGTCATTCTTTGGAGAACACTCAACCATTCATTCACAAGTATGAATCCTTAAACCAAGACATCTTCCATGAGAAGGGCTCCAACTTGGATAATTCAACAAGTATGCCACTAGCTCTCATGAAAGGAAAAAAGGTCAAGTCTCCACACAATGCCATGAAGAATGGGAGACTTACAATCTCACTTACTAGAATCTTATGCCTTGAGGGTCAAATTTAGCTCTATGTTAAGCAATCGTAATTGGACTTATGTAGAAGTCACAACTTTCGGAGGACGGGCAATAAAAATATGTGTTAATGCATGTTAGAGATTTGGTACAAAGAATAAAACTCCTAAAACATACCACACACTAAAAGAAAATGGGAGGGACCTATCTCAGTCATACTTGTATTGATTCATCTGACACAAGATCATTGATGACTCAATTAGCATTTGGACATTAGAGATTTCCTTGGTCAAATGAGGGAAATGGAGAAGAATAGGGATGAAGATGAAGGGGAAGGGGGAAATAGAAACACAAATTGATCATGAGAAGAATTTCATCTGATAAAAACCATCCATTCATTTTGGGAGATGAAATGTACATTTCCTCAATCCCCTAAATCCAAAGGTTTTGATCCAACAAAAGTCAAATCAACCATGACCAAGACCCAAACAGAAAGTCAAACATCACAAGACCATAAAAATGGCTCCACATAATTTTTAAACATTTAATCAATTAAAAATCAATTTAAAAATGAATTTAAATGCATTTTAATTTGGATAAAACCTCAAATCCCTTCAAACCACCAAATAAATGGCCAAGGGATTTATCCTAGGTCAAACATGGTCAAAGGACCTTAGATAAAAAAATTCACAATTTTTAAAAAGTCATAAGTATTTTTCAACAATTAAAAATATGCACAAAAACATTTAATTCGTGAAAAATACCAAAACTAATCCAAAAAATGATTTTAATTCAGAATATGGAAGAGACAAATATTTAAATATTTTTGGTGAAAGTCCCATATTTTATGGATTAAAAATGGATTTATTATGAAATAAACAAAATAAGGTAATTAAATGAAAAACGAGAAAATATGAAAAAACAAGGGCCATCAGATCACCCTCATTAATTGAGGTGGCAGATCTGATGGCCACGCGCATGGGGAGCACGGTGCACAAAGGTCAATGCGCTGGAAACAGAGTCAAACAAATCAAAGGCCCTGATTATAACATTTAAACTTGATCAAGTGTTTGGAAAGGTGTCAACGCACCACCAGAGCCCTAGCTTCGGTCTTCTTTTCCGGTGGACCTCACCGGACTGGTCCACCACAAAAATTAAAAGTGAGGACATGCTTTTAAAGGAAAAATGCCCAGGAAAACAAATCTGGCTCCATTTCTTCCAATTCCAAGTATATTGAAAGATACATGGATTTGAAATTTGAGGTTCATGATCTGAGTTGCTTCGATTTGACCTCAAAGCAACTCAATCTTATTGCCTACATTGGTAGGACTTCAGCAAACCAAAAATCAAACAAAATTGTTGAGAAATGAGGGAGAATCGAAGAAGAGAAGTTTCTAAAATTTCACCTTCTAGTAGCTTCAACTCAGCTTGATCTTGCTTCCTATTTGGCTTGGCTTGACGCTAGAAGCTTGCAGGAAGTGAAAAGGATCAAAAAGAGGCTTGGATTCTTGGAGTTTCAATCTCAAAACAGAAGAAGATTTGAAACTCAATTTCAAGTAAAATCTTCAAGTTTATCCTTTAATGGAGGTTAGGGGGCAATGGTTTAAATCTTGGGCAAGCAGGGATCCTCATTCTGATCACCAAGGTCATGTATATATAGGGTATCAAGTTGCTTTTCACACACTTCCAATTTTTGCCAATTTTAGCAACTTTGCTTGCATGAGCGTGTACAAGGCCCAATAAATGATGCCAAATGATCTAACATTCTGTGCTAATCAACCTGAAATGATATCACATGGTCATGCATTATGGAAATGAATTTTGAACATAGATCTTACCAAATGAAGCCTTGTAAAGAACCCATCCGCAAGTTCTTCAAATCTTGTCCAAATGAAGTGATCTTAGACTTTTTGGAAAGGTGACATCAAGCTGAACAACTTTTATGTTTAACACGTTTCCATTTTAAGCTTGGATCATGATGAATTTTGAAGTGGAAGTTTCAGAAATCAAACATATTTGAAAATTTGCTAAGTACCAAGTCAAATTACCACTTTTTCCACCTTGAATAACTTTCTCTATGAGCTTCAAATGGAAATAGTTCCTTCCTCAAAGTTATAGATCTTTCATCCAACTTCAATTTAGTCACAAATTTGACCTCATTTGGATTTGGCATGAGGGAGTTATGCATTTTAGAAGTTGAGGAAAATTGCTTGTTCAATGGTAAGGGCCGAAAATGACCTATAATGTTTCCTCTTGGAACATGCCCTTTTAAGTTGAATTTGACATTTCTCAAAGAATAAAAGTTGGAGAGGACATATTTAAATTGATCATGAAACTTGTATGACCTTAATATCATACAAATTGAGGAAGTTATGGTCCTTGGAAGTTGACCTCCTAACTAAGGCACAGACAAAACGACCTATAATGTTTCACAATAAATAATTCCTTTACAAGAAAAACTAGCTCGTTATATCAACATGAAAGTTGTTTTTAATGTCATAAGGAGTAACTTTTATCTTGGAAAAAATTTCATATGACAAAAATTATAGGAGATAGGGTCTAGTGAACCCCAGTTTTGACCAGCTGACTTTCTCTTTTCAACCTCTTTAAACCAACTTGCAAACTTGAAACTCTCTTGATATTTTGGACTCATGGAGGATCATATATGCATATGATGATATTAAATGGAGTATACCTTGATATATTAGACCAATGGTTGAAGAAACTTGCTGAGGAAGTCACACAAGATACCAAGATGAATTAGGGTTTCCAAGGCAAACTAGCTTCAAACTCTTGATGATTTCTTGATCCAAATGATAAATAAAGAACATGGGGATACATATATGATGTCTAGAACCATTTTGAACCATCTCTTGATTGATATCCTTGCACTGAGGATCTCAAACCCTAGATGTGAACTTGATAGGGCATAGGTGGATGTACACACTACCTACAAAAGAAACAAAGTTATACATGGGCATATTTTTGGTATTTTGTTTAGTAAACAAAAGAAAAATGAAATATGATACAATAAAAAATGTGCTTCGTGATCTCTCCCAATGCAAACCCAATGAATGAGGGGTAAAAAGGATACCAAGGTGTGATCCCAAAGCCAATGCAAATGATGAGATAGCATGAGGGATCTTAGGGTTAAAATTGGGATCTTAGGGTTAAATATACTTGACTTAAAATTTCCAAAAGCCAAAAAGAACTAACACTCATTCAAATCATTTTAGGCCTTTTGTGCCTTTGTTAAACTTAAATTTTTGTTAAAAGCAATGCACTCATTTTGAAACTGATACCACGGACTACAAGGTTTTGATCCCTCATTTTTATGTTGGTACGTAGGCACAAGTTCGAAGGTCTTGTCAAACACAAAAATATAATTAATGAATTCTTTTCTTATCCCTCCACTCTATTTTATTGCAAACATCATTTGTACAAAAACACATATGCACACAAGAAAGGGCTCCCTAGGAGTACCTAGGACACTTTGGGTGCTAACACCTTCCCTCTGTGTAACCAACCTCTTTACCTGTAATATCTGGCATTTTATTAGTTCTGATTTGAAAACTTCTTATCTTTTGGATTTTGTTCGTACTTTTCCCTTTTCCCTTGGAAATAATAAAAGCGCGGTGGCGACTCTGGTTTTATTGACGTCTAGCTTATCCATAGCTTGATGGTCATGAATTTACCACTACAACGGTGCCAAAAACTTGTTGAGGCTATTTATATTTGCAGGTATACACATTTAAATAGTATCAATGTATGTAAAAGTAAGAGTATCAATCCAACAAAGATTGCAATAACTTAAGTTGATTCTCATTGTAAAATATTGTGAATAGACATGAGAAAAAAGGTACCAATAATAATGGGTTGTCACACAATCAGGTTGAATAACAATAAATAATAATAGAGAAGTTAAATCAATATTGAGAGTCATGTTGGGTAATGATCCATTTAAAGAAGTTCATTTCTTATGTGTGATTGAGAAGATCTATTTTGAAAGATGAGGTCGAAGGTAATCAAGTGGTGTATGTCTAATACATCAAAGCATAAGCATTAAGTCAAGATAATAACTCTTAAGGCCTCACAATAATAATAAAGCTTATATATTTTTAATTCTGATTATCTCTTAAGTGACTAATCTAGTGAATATGTCTATCTTACAGTTTTTAACCATATTTACTTCTGAATTATATTAGTTAATAGATCTCTGAATCATTAACCAACTTTTACCTATTCCTACGCTGATCAAGCAAATAAACAAATGTATATCATTATTTCACATAGTAAAATGTATCACTTCAAATCACACCATTTAACACAAAAATACTACTTTTCATTAAACTTCACATTGCTCAACATAAAGAAGTTTATCTCATGGTGAGGAAAAAGAAATACAATAACACAAGTTCTTACAGCTAACATTTATAAGCACAATTGAAAAAGAAATGTAAAGTTAATTGTAACACTCTACTCCTTGCAATTTTTCAATCTGCAGTAGGCTAGTTCTATCACGCCAGGAAGATTAACACTTCTCCAATGGAGGAAGGATGAAAGGAACTATTCACTACATGTTTAAACTTCTTATTTTTCAACAAGATATTTTTCTAAGTTATTTCTCAAGTCTCTCAAAATCTCAACCCCTTTATTTCTTCCAAGAGGTCCATTTTATATCCTTTAACTTTTAGGGTTTTATCATGTCATTGGAACATGAGCCTTGTGAATATTCATTGTTTTGGCCCAAGGAAATCAACATACTCTTTCTTCTTTCCCTTGGACAATTTCAGGTAGTACAACTCAATGTGTATGGGACAACATGCCATGTGGCAGGTCTGTTGCGTAGGCAGACAAACAACGCATGAAATTCAGTGTTCAACAGCTTTTGCAGGTTTTTGTCTTGTAGTGTTTGATCTTATCCATCAAGTTTTCTAGATCCTTTGTGTTTCATTATCCACACTTATGCCACGTTTCCCCTAATGTTGAGGAATTTCACTTCTTTCAGAATCTTCTGCCTTTAAGGCCTGCTGGGAAGTATGTTTGAGTTGATGCTTCAATTTTGTCATGCCAGATCTTATCATCTGAGGAGTCCTACATAAGTGACAGGCACATAAACTCACCAAAGAGGGCATATATTATGCTATAGACAAATTGAACTAAAATAGAGAAATATACTTAAATTAAGCTAATAAAGCTTGTTAACTAAGAAATAAGGTCAAGTAATAAGTGGTTGAGTCTCTCACAAATAACGAGTTAACACACATGCCTACTAAAAATTTCTCAAAATCTTAATCTATTACAAAATTCTTCTAGAAACTAGTCTTCTCACTTACTTGATCAATTAAAGAGAAAAACTCGTTGTCTAATTAATTAGAGCTTACATCTAATTGAATAAAGAAAGAGTTTGATTCCTAATTGATTAGAAACCATATTAATCAATTAAGGAGCAAAGCTCGCTTAAGTATTTCCTTTTTTGATAGCTCTAATTGATTAACGGTGCAATCTAATTAATTAGAAAATGGACATAGCCCTTGAATTTTTTCCTTTTTTAGCCATTTTTTCTCATTAAAGGAGTCTTGTGCTTGCATCAAAAGCATGAACTTTGTGACTTACTACTCTCTTATCTCACTTATTCTCTTTCTAATAATAGTTTTTATTCACCAAACATTGCTTTAGTGTTGAGAGATTCGAGGGATTATATTGAGACTTGTGTAATTATGTTGCTACGCTGAAACTGTAATTCAAAAGCATAGTTCACTTGTATATTTGTAATTTACTTTGAGGTTGCAAGCTAAACTATTAAAAAGCTTGGTGTAAGTAAGTTTGTTGGGATGATCTAAATGTAAAAGCTCAAGTTCTTGTTAGTGGAAATTTCAAGAGTAAACTCTTGGGTAAGGGTGGAAAACATGCATGTTCCACTAAGCACGCCCGTTTTGCCCCCATTTTTTTATGGGGTGGGCCAAGGATTTAGGCCTGCATGCACTAATATGTCTACCCACCCCATTTTTTCCAGAATTTTGCGGACGCGAGCAATAATAAGAGTTTTTGCAACTTTTATCCTTTAGGAATGCAAGGACTGCATTCCCATCTTGACCTCATTTTTTTTGCAGATCGGGCCAATGTTTGTCACCTCTACTCTTAGGGACTACATTAGGTCATCTGGTTTAAGATTGAACTAGTATAAATTTTGGTGTGATATTTCTATCTTTATCTCTTTATTTTTGCTCCTTAATCTCTTTTTATTCTATTTTATTATAATAAATCAACCTAAAACCATTTTTAGAAAACTTTTCAAAAATAAAATAACACAATTCACCCCTCTTAGGTTTGATTTTACTTGGCCAATACACTTAAATGGGAAAATTTATTGCCTTGACTTGACATTTTCTCGCTATAGATGGTATCAAATTTTAAGGGAGGCGCACCTTGATATTGAATAGGAGCGGGTGAGATTAGAAGTTTAGAAGGACATTAAGACCTTTCTTCGGGTATAGTTAAAGCTAGATGAAGCTAATAAGAGGATAGCAAAGAACGGTGAGGAGCTTGGTCATTATGGCAAAGGTTTATAAAAGATTATAGAGAATCACAATGCGGTTTAGAGGTATCTCTTAAATCAAATCCAATTCGGGGATAAAGAAAGAAATGAGCATGGGGTTTTGGTGGTCATTAATGCTGAAGGGAAAAAATCATGGAGGCGCAAATTTTGACTTCTGAAGGTAGGCTTTTTCCCTCAAGCACAAAAGTGGTCTTCTAATGAGGCATTCAATCTAGTTCAGGGTTGAAGGGCCTAAAGAGCATGTTTGTTCACTAGCTTTGGAAAATATGGAATTAAAGGAAATATATATGAAGGTTTGACTTTGAGACGAGAAGAGAGTTTCTGAATTTAGATATGAGGTCCAAGGGTTTGGTAGGGTGTCTTCTTAATACAAGGACGAGGAAGTTCTTGTTGTCGTACATGGTTTGATAAATCCATAGCTCAAAATCGGGTTTTAAAACTTGATGTTGCATTAGTGACCTTTGGTTTAGATTTTAGAAAGTAATGAAAGATTGTTGAATATAATGATAATTCTATAATTTTACATTGCTTGTAAAATAAATCTGACTTTTATGTCTTTGTTTTGTAATTTTTGTAATTGGTGGATGATAATCCTTTTTTGGTATGTAATCAGTGATGGTCTTTCCCTCTAGTGTCCATTGTTACTCTTGGTCAGCTTTGTGTTTCTCTCTTTGTGTAGATTAAGTGCTTCCCCGTTGGGCCTGCTACTTTTTTTTTTATGCTCATCATACATTTATAATATAGAAATCCATAATAGAGATGCTCTCGGATCAAGGATACCTTTCTCGTGGCCCTGGCCCAAGCTTTGGCCTTGAGTGAATGGTGGATTGTTTGTATGTGATTGTTCTTCTCTTTAGTGGCGAGCTTGGAAATGAGACCCCTTTTCCATTGAAAGTGGGTTGGATAATGTTTTCCCTCTTTCATGGAGGGTGTTTTGTGGGTTCCTTTATTAAGGCTTCCATTTATCTTCATTTCCCTCTCCCTTTGAAAGGTTGATTAGAGTTTAGGAAAAAAAATCATTATTGTGAAAAAATGGGAGAATGTCTATTTGATTTAAAATACTTTGTAAGCATAAGATAGTATGTTGGATGACTAAGGTCGACCATGATTGATAAAAAAATATCGACAAAAGTAAGACTTAAGCATATATCGAACCACACCATTATATCATTATAAATGTGAGTAATGGAGAACATGGTCCATCATCAAAGTACAATTTGAATAAAATATCAATCGACGACAATATTTTTCCAGCATCTGAAGAAGATTCTGAACAAGTTCAAAGGCCACAAAGAATCAGACAAATACCAAGGAGATTTGCAGAGTTTGACATGTTATAAGATACTGAAGTAGACTCTGAGGGAGAAGTCATTCAATATGCCATGTTAGTAGATTACTTTGAAGTGTTTACGCCTGTAACTAGACATGAAACAATCAGATTGGTGATCGCTATAACTGCAAATATGAATTGGTATCTGATACATCTGGATGTGAAATTTTCCTTTCTAACCGGTTCATTGCAAGAAGAGGTATACGTGTCACAATGAAAAATAATTAGGAAGGGATGGTGTACATGTTACATAAAGTGTTGTATGGACTGAAACAAGATCCTAGAGCTTGGAATCTGAAAATTGATTCATTTTCAAGCTCCAAGGATTTATAAAGTGTGAGATGGAGTATGACATTTATGTTCAGCATACTTCTGAAGGCAATATAATTCTGGTGTGTCTCTATGTTGATGACATATTGATGATAAGAAGCTGTTCATATGAGATAATGAAGTTCAAGAATATATTGATGAATGAGTTTGAGATGACTGATCTGGGAAATATGGTATATTTTTTAGGGATGGAGATTTTGTACTCTGAGAAGGGTATTAATTTGCATCAACTGAAGTATGAACTTGAACTTCTGAAGAGATTCGAGCAGACAAATTGAAAGACTGCAATCACACCTGCTAAAATGAATCATAACTTAGATTCTGATGTTGAAGGTGTGATGTAGATGCTACAATTTTCAAAAAATTGGTTGGCTCATTGAGAATCTCTAAAACACCAGACCTAACATTTTTTAATCAGTTGGAATAGTAAGTAGGTTTATGAACAAACCAAAGTGGTCACATTACCAAGATGTTGTCAGGATTCTAAGGTATATTAAGTGAACTATGAAGTATGGAGTGTTATTCTCTTTTGGTGTTAAGTCTGGATCATAATTGATGTGCTATTCAAATTCTGATTGATGTGGAGACAGAATTGACAAAAGAAGTACTTCTGGATATTTCTTCAAGTATCTGAGAGGTCCTATGTCTTGGTTCTCCAAGAAGCAACTAGTGGTTGCATTGTCAACCTGTGAAGTTAAGTGCATTGTATGTGATTTATCTGCATGTCAAGCTATTTGGCTTATGAATTTGTTGCAGTATCTAAAGATCAAAGTGAACAAGCATGTGAAGATTGTGATTGACAACAAATCAACCATAAGCCTTGCCAAAAATCCAGTGTTGTATGGAAGAAGCAAGCATATTGACACGAAGTTTCGTTTTTTGAGGAATCAGGTTCAGAATGAAGTTCTAGAAGTTGTGCATTGTAATACTCTGAAGCAACTTGCAAATGTGTTGACTAAAGCTGTCAAGACTGAACACTTTATCCATATAAGGGATGTAATTGGTGTTGTAGAATTTAGTTAGCTGAATATGAATTAAGGGATGGTGTTAGAAGTAATTCATATCCAGAAGCAGTGTTTGGTCTCAAAAGTAAAAGCTTCTGAGGTTGTTGTTCCAGATGTGGTATTTAGCTTCTGAGTTGTAGTTGGTTTTAAGTTTTCAGAAGGTGCACTACTCAGCTAGCGTAGGTTCGCATTTTGCCTACGTGGCATTTTATTTGTGTATATAAACCAAACGTGTAACCGAATCTTATAATGCAATCAATAAAGTTTCTCTTCAAAAGTTAGTTAGATATATTTTCTCTCTCTCTTCTCTCTCCATTTTCACCATCTTCATCTTCAACCTTGAACACCAACAATTTTGACATCGTATAATATAAACATACATTATTGAATAATAAAACATAGTTGAAATTGTAATTTTATAAAAATTGTATCTGAAAAACAATATTTATGAAAAGCTATTTGAATTAGCTTCAAATTTAAATAATTTAAAAAAAAATTATATTAAAAAAAATAATAAAATACTTAAAATAATATTTTATAAATAGTTATTCAAAATAAAATTTTATTTAAAACTTTTATGAAAAAGAAATTGGTAAATTTTTTTAAACAAAAATATAACATTATAAAATTATTTTTTTAAAAAAATAAAACGAACGGGTCTTTATCAATTGGTCATTCAAAATTTTCATCCAATTTCACTCTTAAAATCAGAACTCATTTAACATATATTTTGAAAACTACTCACACAAATGAATCTATCTATTAACTTATTCAGTCTCCTACAATCACACTTATTAAATATTTATTTGTTTTTTAAATCAGGTCGACTTCTATAAAATATATAAAATAAATCAAAAATCAAATATTAATCAGATTGTTAATTTGTACACGTAGTATATAGTTTTGTGAGGAAAAGTTGTGAGAGCACCAAGTGGAGTTTTAATTAGTTCCGTGCAAGACTTGTTTGTATCATTTTATGTTTTGGGGCCATAATGTCTCACGGGTTCCACCAAAGCAATTCATGGCCCAAGAAAATGAATGATAGTAACTACTAGGCTTCTTCTTATCCACTTTATATGACTCTCTTAAGTTCTTATTTCAAGATTGAACTCATTACTCTAGATGTTCTTTCTTTGTCGATTGTACATTTTTTTCTTTGGTTTCATGTGTACTCATAAAATAAGTTTCATTATTAGTTTGTTTGATTGCCTATGTATTCATATACCAATCAATTTCATTGCTAGTTATTGTGAATTTGGATGGATGTGCTTTTGAATAGAGTTGGATGAGATTTAAGATTTAAGGACACCAAAGATAATAATGTGTGGGATTATGAACAAAAATAACTATATTAAACGGTCTCAAATAATATTAATATATTAACTTAGACAATGTAAGAATAAAGATGAAAGTAGATAATAAAAGTACCTAAAAAATATTTATATAGTTGGATCTAAAATTATCTACTATGAAAGAATAACTTTCCAAACAATTATCAATTAGGAGATTCAATAAAAGATTACAAATAAATGGCAAGAAATTAGTTCATCAAATTCATAATAACATTTTCTAATTTTTACCATTTTGTGTGCTAATCTTTTCTCCTCTCAATATATGAATCATCTAATTTTAAAATATTTGAATGTGTTTTCCAACTCAAAAATAAATTTTAAAGATATGTCAATTCTTAGAATTATAAATCCCGGAGAATTCCTCTCATTGTCTTTGTAAGTTTTTCTCTTTAAAAACTCATCATCTTGCAATGATAGAAAAACACTTAAATATGGTTCAAATTTCGAAGTCGTGTCTAGCATATAGTCCACACTTGATCCTTCATTGTATAAAAGGCAGTGACAAGAATGCATGTAAACAATATTTTTTTTCACCTCGTGCAAGATCCATATGCCTCGCACATGAGGTAGAAAGCAAAACAAATTCCTCAGTTTTATCACAAAAGAGATTTTAAAACATAACAAATTTCCACATTTCCTTCGTATCAATGACGATGTTGATTTATCAGCCAACCAGCATGCTGCTCTCATTAAATTTAATCACTCTTTAACATAATTGATCAACTTTAGTGAAAACAACTTTCTGTTAGATATGTTTTGTATGATGTCAAAACTGAGATATTTTAGTGCTTATATATATTGCACGATATCCTTTGATTCTTAATGTGCATCTTATTATTAGGAAGTATAAAATCATTTTGGACATGGTTTAGAAAATGTTCAATGCATAAAAACAAGTTTTTATGTGAAAAATAGATTTATGTGTCGACACATACGTGTTATGAATCGACACATGTGGATCATTTTTAAAGGATGTAGCTTATGTTTGATGTATCGAGACATAGAGCATTCCAGGTCGACACATAGAAGAAAATTTCTTCTATGACTCGACACATACGAATTATGAGTCGACACATGTAAGTCATTTTTAAAGTTTGTAGCTTTTGTTTGATGTGCCACCTGTATGTGTCGACACATGACCTATACAGGTCGAGACATGACCTATACATGTCGATACATGCATCGAATGTGTCAACACATGACTTACATAGGTTCACACATGCAACACATTTTTCCAAAATTTCATAATTTTTTCAAATCTTTTGCATTCCTTTTGCCTCCAACTTGCATACATATAAATAATTCATACATGCATCATTTCTTTTAGTGACTTTGAGAAAATCACATATGAAACCAGGATTATAAAAGATTGCTCTTCATCTCCAACCTAAGTTCTATGCATACACAAAAACAAACTACACATAATCATTTTTTGTTTGGGTGCCATCTAGAATCAGTATTGATAATGTCCAATTTAGGTTGTTGAATAGTATATTGGGTTGAGATCTTTGGTGGGTTTCAAATAAGAAAACCAAATTGGGGTATTTCTTCAAGATCAATTAGGGATTTTAAGGTTTTGGACAAGATTACACAATTTGGATCCGGTCAAGTGAAAATTTTGAAGAACAAAGTTTCTTGTAGAGGAGTAGCGTGAGACGGTGGACAATAATTCGCAATTTGGATCGATCAAGTGAAATCTTTGAAGAATGGGGGTTTCTTGCAAAGGAGTGGCGTGAGATAGTGGATCAAATTGGTATCGTTAGATGACTTGATCAAGCTCAGATCAAGGGAAGAGAAAGTGTTAAAATCAACATCAAACATAGGGTTTATATGGTTGGATTGCTAAGTTTCTCTTGTATTCTACTTTTGCAAAGTAAGGTTAATTTTCATTATCTCAATTCGAGTTCGAACTGAGGGCAGACGTACCCATAGCAAGGTCGATTGAGGGAACTGCCTAAACAAATCCGTGTGTACTCTCTCTCTATCTTTTTTACTTTTCATTTCCAAATTGTTGAATTCATCGATTGTGCGATCAATACGTTAGACTAAAATTTTGTATAACCTTTTGAAAGAGGTTTTGTTGAGTTGATCCCAATCTCTTAGATTATGGTTGGATTTGCGAATCAACAAAACCACACAAAATTCTAAACAAAATCGATTATACACAAGGTGTTCGATAATTTATCTCAATAGCATTTTTGTGTATTTTGTCATTGAGAATAGTTTCTACTATTAGAGTAGCATTGAAGTGATTGTAATTAAAGAAATTTTGCTCAAATTTGTTCTTATTATCATAACTCTATTCTATATACATATATCTGAGCTTTTTGATAGCATTTTGGTTTAGACGATTCGATTTGGGTTACTTCCGTTGGCCATTTAATTTTTCAAAATAGTTTTTGTAACGTTTTTTAACTTGGGATCTATTCACCCCCTATAGATCGTTGCTTATCGTCTAACAACTTGAACCTTGACCCGGGTAATGATTTGTTGAATACATCTGCCACATTGTCTTCTGAAGTAACCTTATCTACCATAATCTCCTTCGACTCGATCAAGTCTCTAATAAAGTGCAAACATATGTCAAGGTATTTTGTCCTCTAATAATACACTTGATGATTAACCAAATAAATTTCACTTTGACTATCAAAATGTATTTTCACACATTCTTGAGTGATTCTTAACTCCCTAGTCATACCTCTTAACCAAATTCATTTCTTGACCCTGTTAACTAGGTCAATATACTTTGTTTGATTTATAGACACTCTCACGACGAATCATTGATTTTATTTTAAACTAATGATCATCCCAAACAATGTAAACACAAAATCCAACAAATATTTTCTAGTTTCCTCACTTCCAACATAGTATGCATTTACACATTCCTCTAAAATGATTTTCCTTTGAGTTTCCTTTGTGTACTTCAAACCACTCTTAAATGAACCATTTAAATACCTCATCACCCAGAACAAAGTTTTTCAATAAACTCGGCCTGAATTTTTCATAATTTGACATACTATGCTAATGACATATGTTAAGTCTGGTCTACTACAAACCATCTTATTCATGATGCTTCCAACCTCACTTTCATAGGGAGTAATATCCGTCATTTTTTCTCATTTTCGGTTTGAGGTGGTTTTATAACCAAAAGCTTTATGTGATGGCCTAAAGGAGTCTTAATGGTTTTAACATCAACCATTAATACACCATTAGCTTCAAGTTACTAAATTAATATAATAACAATTCACTCCTTTTGCGTTATCTCGTGATATCCATCCCTAGAATCTTTTTAGCTTCACTAAGATCTTTCATCTCAAATTCTCCATTCAATATCTCATTGAGATTACCGATATATTTCTTTCTAGATTTTGCCACCAAGATATCATCACCATATAGAAGTAGGCAGAGAATCATTTCTTTATTCCTCTTTAATATTTATAAACAACATCATAACAATTTCTCACAAACCCATGCTTTAGAAGAAATTCATCAAACAAATTATACAATTTCATAGGGATTTTCTTCAACACATACAATGATTTATTCAAAAGATACCACTTAGACTTGTCCCCTACAAAACCTTCAAGTTATTCCATGTGAATTGTCTCCTAAAGGTCTTTGTGTAAAAAAGTTGTTTTGACATCTGTTTATTCCAACTTAATATTATATTGATTCCGAATAGTTTATAGGATCCTTATTGAAAATTTCTTTACCTCAAGTGAAAAGATCTCATTATTATCAATTTCCTCTACCTAAGTAAAACCTTTTTCTACAAGTCTTTATTTATACCTTACTTCTTCAACCCCTAAAATACATTCCTTCTTCTTGAAGATATACTTGCAACCAACCATCCTTTGACTCTTAGATAATTTTACAAGTTCCAAAGTATGTTTCTTCTCTAACAAACTCATCTCGTCATTTACCACCTTCAATTATTTCTGAATTTCTTTGATTTCAAATGCATTTCTAAATGTTTTTCATTCATATTATTCTAATCATTCATTCTCTTTCAAAGTATAACATATACGATCATCACAACCATATCTTTAAGGTGGTGCAATCCTCCTCACCACATCATGAGTCAACTGACATTATAAGGCCACTCTTGGTTGCAATTCCCTATAACTAAGTGAGAGTTTCAATTTCCTCTAGATTTTTAGTCTAACTAATAAGAACCTTCACCTTCATCTGAGTTTTCTCTATCTTATTGTCTTATTATTTCACTTTGAATCTTTGGACTTCATCCCCACACAGTTCTTGTCAAAAATAATATCCTTGTTTATACTGAATTTTTTCCTCTATTTAAATCCTCCATAAGTTATATCCCATCATACCTTTAAAATAACCAATAAGGACACACTTCAGAACCCTAGCAACAATCTTGTTGATCGTGTCGTATGCGGTCAAAATAATTGCAAAATTTCAAATGTAATATAGTACAAGATTGCTAAACTTTAATAAATTCTCAAGGACCTCTAAATATTAATAACCAAAATTAAGAATGATAACATAAATAAACTATGGATTTCTCATATTAAAATACTTATAATTAAATGAAAAAGAACATTTGAATTAAGACAACTAAATCACTGATGACGATTTTTGTAAGATATATCATAGGTTCTGAAATATATTTAGTCTGTTAATTATATTAATGTTTGAGTATATTCCTAATCGATCAAACGATACAACTAGCCTTACACGAATTTAAATTAAACAACTATTACAAAACGATTGTAGTTCTTCCTTAACCACAACAAAGAATACATAATTGTTTTAAAACTAAAACTAACATTATACAACCTATCAAACCATATTTGAATTAAAATTCAAAACATTTCATGTTAAATCAAATAATCACATTATCAATTAAATTATAAATCAATTTCTTCAATTTTGATTTAAACAAACACGAATTTTTAAACTTTATTCATGAAATGGACATTTTTATTAAATAAACTACAATAGATACTGAAGGTGAGAAAAACAAGAAAGGGGGGGTTTGAATTGTTTGAAAAATAAGCGCTTTTGCAAAATGAAATCACACAATGATTTTATACTGGTTCGCTTATAACACAAAGCTACTCCAGTCCACCCGGCCAAGGTGATTTCGCCTTCAACAAGGACTTAATCCACTAATCTTGAAAGATTACAAACAACCCCTAAGAGAAAAGAAAATCTCTTAGTCCTCTCAAGTCTACAGACTACAACAAGTCACTTGAGGAAATCAAATAAAAATAGATACAAGATGTGTAATCTAGAGTGCTTCTAAGAAAGCAAATATTACAAACTTAAGAACAAATTTTTCACTTGATAAGCAACAGCTTAGTGAAAATCTTTGAAGAACAAAGATGTTTTTCTTGAGCGTGATATAATTTCAGTATAGTTTTGGCTAGTGATTTCTTGGTGTATACTGAATGAGATTTCTTCTCTATTTATAGGAGTTGAAGTAGAGTTGAAGTAGCGTTGAATCTGTTGGATATTGAGATGTAATTACGCCATTCCATTAATAGCTTCTGCAGTAGACTTTTTCACTTAGAAGTGACTACTTACCACAATTAGTATCTTCTCTCTTGGAAGTGGAGATTAACGTCTCTTTCTAATTGAGGAAATCCATTTGCAGAACTTTAACTTGGCTTAAACGTTACTTCATCATGATTAACAATTCTGATTAGAGTCTTTGTGTATCTGGAGAAATTGGCTTCTGATGTTATCTCTTGAAAGTTCAGATGACGCTTGATAACTTCAGACTTTGCAGAAGGCATTTGTTCAGAGTCAGAGCTTCTAGACTTTACTTCATGTTCAGATGCTTCTGATATTTTGTAGTTTTGTCCAGAGTCAGAGCTTCTTGAAACGAGATTTCACTTTAGATGCTTCTGATACTTGAGATTTTGCATCTGATCTTGTTGTACATCTGATGACATCATCAGATTTATTTCTTCTTTCTTTAGAACCCTGCACACTTAGAAACTTTTCGTTAGGGTGCCACTTTTGGTTTCATCCTTTGTTATCATCAAAATCATGGAATCTATTGTAGAACTATTTTTGTTCTTACAATCTCCCCCTTTTTGATGATGACAAAACAAATAAAATTATCAGATGAAACATGAAAAATATTAGATCAGATAGACAAAAGCTCCCCCTGAGTTAGCGCTAGGGAGTTCAGAAGTTCTTACCAGAGCTTTCCAAGTAATTAGGTTTCTGAAAACTTTCTGCAATTTCTTAGTTTAATGTTAGAATTATTTAATCAGAGCTATTATTTAAACAGAGCTAATTTTATCAGAACTATTTCTACAATTGTTGCAGAATGCTTAAGGTTTTAGACATAGTGTTCATCAGAGCTATTTAATAATTTCTCCCCCTTTTTGGCATAATCAAAAAGGCATAAAACAAAAAGAATAATAGAGAGAAAAACACTTCATTAAACAGCACAAAGGCAAACAGCAGTCAAAAACAACAGATTCAAAGAAATATCAGAGCTAAAAAAGAAAAAGACAGAAGCAATAACACTAGGCAAACAAAAGAAATCCTAAGTGCCTAAGGGTTTGGAGGAGGAGGAAGTCTCTGTAGTAGCATGGCAAACATATTCTGGAGATTTTCATTCAGAGCGTCTTGCTTGTCCATCCTTGCCCGGAGCTCACTCTGATCTTGCTTGATCTCTTTCTGATCTTGCTTGATCTCCTTCAGAGTGTTAAGAATCAGAGGGATCGCAGAGGAAGACTCCCCCTGAATCAGAGCCTGCTGAGTTTCAGCTTCAGCAGCAGCTTGGGCTTCTGCATCTGCTTTAGCCTTGGCTTCAGCTTCCTGAATTCTCAGAAGTTCTGCTTCCTTTGCCAGGCGTTCTTCTTCCAACCTCTTAGCTTCTTCTTCAGCTTCCTTAGCTAATCTTTCTTCTTCTAATCTCTTGGCCTCAGCTTCTCTAGCCAGTCTCTCTTGGAGTCTTTCCTCAGAGTCTCTGATGTAGCCATTTCTGACTTGTTCAGAGATACTCTTCAGCCTATAAGACTCAGAGGTCATCCAACTAATAACTCTGTTCCAGTGTGTCCTAACAGATTTAGGATCATCACTGACTTCAGAATTTTTAGCCAGAGACTTGATCTTCTGGACTGAGGATTCTGCAACCTGTATAATGGCCTCCTCAAGGGTAGGTGTGATAATTTTAGGTTCAGGTTCAGGTGAATGAGGTGGAGAGTTTTGAGGGCTGAGATTTAGAGGTTGAGGTTCAGTTTCTGGTTCTGGCTGGGGTTCAGATTCTGCTTCTGGTTGAAGTTCAGAATCTGGGTCTGGTTGAAGACTGGGGGATGAAGCATAGAGTGGGTTTACATCTAATGGGTCAGAGTCTGGGCTAGGTACAGCGGGAATTAATGGTGGAGTGATATAAGGTTCAGATGGGCGAATTACAGATGGTTGAGTTTCAGAGGGTGTGGTGGTTGTTTGTGGTGGAAGGGAAGTTTGATTTTCAGAGGTAATGGTGGTTGTTTGTTGTGGAATAGAAGTTCGGAGGGGAGAGGTTACTTCAGTTTGTGTTTGAGTTTGTGGAGCGAAATTTTTAGCATAAATTTCAGCTATTGTTGGGGAGTTTGGGTCAGAGTGTTCTTGATCAGAAGACTCATGATCAGAGAACTCTTGGTCAGAAGAAGGGGAAAGGTAAGGTGGTGACTCATACTCAGAGGATGATGAAGAACTGTGGTGATATAGTTGATTTGGGTCAGAGGTTGTTGTAAAAGTACGGGCAATTTTTAGAACAGGTGGAGGTTGAGAGGTTCTAATGGTAGAAGGTGGTATTTCTGAGGTTGTAAAAATTGGTTGAGAGGAGAGAGGGTTAGAGGAAGCCATTACAGATTCAGAAGAGACAGGAGGAATGGACTTACCAGAGGAGACATTCAGAGGTGCTGAAGCTTTGGTGCCAGAGGTTTCTCCAATTCTGGCTTTCTTTGCCTTCCTTGCTTCCTCAGCTATCTTCTTTTCAGAAAGGCCTCTTTTGTATCTGACCAGATCTTGTACAGAGTCCAGACAGTCTTCTAGGCGAAAATCAGAGATATCAATGCCTTCATCCAGACGATCCTGAAGGTAGATAGCAATGGCGTCTCTGGGTTCGTTCTTGAAGAACCTTTCAAGGCCATGAGGCATCTTCCTCTGATCCTTCAGAGCTTCCCAGGTCACATTCATAGTGGGCTTGACTCTGATGTCCTTGATGATTCCCATACTCCTCAGATTTTTGGCATTCAGAGGCTTTCCAACGTCAATTGCCAGATCATCCATACATCTGGTCTTCTCCAGAGCATCTACCAGTCCATGCTCAATGAAGATGTCAGAGAGCAATCTTCCCAGAGGAACGTAGGATCTGGGCTTCATATTATTCCTTGTTTCTCTGACTGAATCCCTCAGATATCTGAAGAGAAGAACAGGGAGGTTGATTGGAATACCCTTCTGAATACAGTAGAGGATGCACTTCTGATCAGCATTTATATAATCTGAAGAGTTGGAGGCTGGACGATGATGGATTGTTCCCAGAATAATCTTCAGCCAAACTCGGAGGTTCTGATGAAGCTCCTTGTTCTTAGATGGGTTTCCTTCAACGTTTGCTTTGAAGATAGTAGGGTTAATGACTTCTGTGATGCGCTTGGACCTTGGAGGAATGTTGTAAATCCTTTTACCTCCAGCCTTTTCCATATTCAGCAAAGAAGCAATAGACGCTTCTGTGATAATGATCTTCACACCCAGAACAAAAGAAACGATGAACTCATCATCAGCATCTGCACATCTCCAGAATTCTTTCACCAGAAGAGGATAGATTGGACCATACAATCTGTTGAAGTAGGTTTCCCAACCTTGCTTGCGAAGATCTTCAGTTAAATCAACGCCATTTCTTTTCAAATTCTCAAAGTCCACAAGTGATTCACACAGTACATCCAAACCTTCAAAGGGAGTAGAAAGATGAATGTGTTGTTCACGTTCCAAAATGTGAGGTTCTTTGTAAACTGGGGTTGTGGTAACATCTACAACCATGGGTGTTTGAGTGTTTGAGGTTTGGGGGTTAGAAGCAGCTTCCATTTGTTGGGAGAAGTTAAAAACAGCTTGTTCTTGAGGATTCATGATGAAGATTGATGAAGAAGATGAAGAACTGAGAAGGTTGCAGAGAAAACTTCGAGAGAGGGTTTAGGGTTTAAGAGTGAGTGAGAGTGATAAGTGTGTGAAATGTGAGAAAAGTGTTTATATACTAAGGGTAAAAACACATGCAAAACGACACACATACCAGCGTTAGCACAAAACCAAAATAGCATGTTTGGGGGAAAAAATGATTACAGCTCATTAATGAATGTCTAATCCCAACAGTAAGCACACTGCTCAAGGAGATTTCAAGCGTTCTGACCTTTGATTTCTTTTGACAGCTGTCTAGAAGTTCTAAGGTTAGACGCATGTTCCCCACGTGTTGATGTTTCTGATCTTCAGGAAAACCAAAGGATTTCTGAAGATTTCTAACTCAGATATCTTCTTAACTTGGTAGAAGTATCAGAGTCAGAGGCAGAAGTATATTTGTTTTTATCAGAGTCTCATTTTACATGTTCAGAGCCAAATTTTACTCAGGACAATTTTTAATGTTCAGATTTTCTAAGATGAAACGAAATCTATCTTCAGCTAGAGGCTTAGTAAAGATATCTGCCCATTGATGTTCTGTATCAATGAACTTCAGCGTTACTATCCCTTTCTGAACATAGTCTCTAATAAAATGATGTTTTATTTCTATGTGTTTGGCTCTGGAATGCAAAATGGGATTCTTACTCAAACAAATAGCAGCAGTATTATCACAAAGGATAGGAATGTTACTCTCAAAGATTTGTAGATCTTCTAGCTGATGTTTCATCCAGAGCATCTGAGTTGTGCATAGTGACGCTGAGATATATTCTGCTTCTGCAGTTGATAGAGCAATTGTTGACTGTCTTTTGCTAGCCCAGGAGATTAAGTTGTTTCCCAGAAGCTGGCAATTTCCAGATGTACTTTTTCGTTCTATTCTATCTCCTGCATAATCTGCATCACAATAACCAGAAAGCCTATACTCTGATGTTTTCTCATACATCAGGCCCAGGTTAGGGGTTCCTTTCAGATACTTAAGAATTCTCTTAACAGCTGTTAAATGAGATTCTCTAGGATCTGATTGGAATCTGGCACAAAGACAAACGCTAAAGAGAATATCAGGACGAGTAGCAGTCAGATAGAGAAGAGAGCCTATCATACCTCGATAGAGCTTCTGACAAACCTTGTTGCTTACCTCTTCCTTCTCCAGAATGCAAGTTGGATGCATGGGAGTCTTTGCAGAATTGCATTCAGACATATCAAACTTCTTCAGAACGTCTTTAATGTACTTGCTTTGATGAATGTACGTGACTTCTGGAGTTTGATTGATTTGAATTCCCAGAAAGAACTTTAGTTCTTGCATTAGACTCATTTCAAATTCTGCCTGCATTAACTTAGAAAATTCTTGGCAAACAGAGATATTAGCAGAACCAAAAATAATGTCATCAACATAAATTTGGCATATCATGAGATCATTTTTATGATTTTTACAGAAGAGTGTAGAATCAACTTTCCCTCTGATAAAATTTTGTTCCAGAAGAAAATTACTTAAGCGTTCATACCAAGCTCTGGGAGCTTGTTTAAGTCCATATAAGGATTTCTTAAGTTTGAAAACATGTTCTGGAAAATTTGAGTTTTCAAAACCAGGAGGTTGATTAACATACACTTCTTCTGAAATATAACCATTTAGAAATGCACTCTTGACATCCATTTGGTATAATTTTATAGAGTGATTAATAGCAAATGATACAAGAAG
This sequence comes from Lathyrus oleraceus, assembly GCF_024323335.1. Classification (NCBI taxonomy): domain Eukaryota; kingdom Viridiplantae; phylum Streptophyta; class Magnoliopsida; order Fabales; family Fabaceae; genus Lathyrus; species Lathyrus oleraceus. The sequence continues at coordinate 267,078,639 of NC_066582.1, read as the reverse complement.
ACGAATAGACTCTAACCTTGCGACTGGAGCAAAGGTTTCATTATAATCAATACCTTCTTGTTGACTATAACCTTGAGCTACCAGTCGTGCTTTGTTTCTGACAACTTCTCCTTTCTCGTTCAGTTTGTTTCTGAAAACCCATCTGGTTCCAATGACATGAGTGCCTCTGGGTTTAGGAACGAGATCCCAGACATCATTCTTGGAGAATTGATCTAACTCTTCTTGCATAGCTGCCACCCAATCATTATCTTGAAGAGCTTCATCACAGGACGTAGGCTCAATCAGAGACACTAGTCCCAGAGGAATATCTTCAGAAGTTCTGAAGGTAGATCTGGTTCTAACAGGTTCATCTTTGTTTCCCAAAATCAACTCTTCAGATACGTTGCTACGACTCTTGACTTTCCTTGGAATTTCTGGAGATTTAATTTCTTCAGAGTCTGGAGTGACAGTTGCTTCTGGAGTTTTCTCAGATTCTACCAGAGTGATCTCTAAATCTGCAAACTTTTCAACTAGCTTTGACTTTTCAGGGTCAAGCTTATCATCAAATCTAACATGAATTGATTCCTCCACAATTTTGGTTTCTGTGTTGTATACTCTGTAGCCTTTAGAGCGTTCTGAGTATCCTAACATAATACCTTTCTGTGCTTTGGAATCAAACTTGTTCAGATGTTCTTTAGTATTTAATATAAAGCAAATGCATCCAAAAGGATGAAAATATGAAATGTTGGGTTTTCTTCCCTTACACAGTTCATAGGGAGTCTTATCCAGAATAGGTCTAATAGAGATTCTATTCTGAATGTAACACGCTGTATTTACAGCTTCTGCCCAAAAGTGCTTTGCTACATTTGTTTCATTGATCATGGTTCTGGCCATTTCTTGGAGTGTCCTATTCTTCCTCTCTACAACTCCATTTTGTTGTGGAGTTCTAGGGCAGGAGAAATCATGGGATATTCCATTAGAATCAAATAGTTCTTCAAAATCTTTATTTTCAAATTCTCCACCATGATCACTTCTGACTCTAACAATTTTAGAGTCAAATTCTTTTTGCACTTTAGAACAGAAACTGGTGAATACAGAGTGAGACTCACTCTTGTGCCTTAGGAATTTTACCCATGTCCAGCGGCTGTAATCATCAACGATTACAAGTCCATACTTCTTTCCATTGACTGATGCTGTTTTCACAGGACCAAATAAGTCAATGTGAAGAAGCTCCAGAGGCTTGGAGGTAGAAACAACATTTTTCTTTTTAAAAGATGTTTTTGAAAACTTTCCTTTCTGACAAGCTTCACACAGAGCATCTGAAGAAAACTTCAGTTTAGGTAAACCTCTGACTAACTCAAGTTTAGTTAGCTGAGAAAGTTTTCTCATGCTAATGTGGCCTAAGCGTCTATGCCATACCCATTGCTCTTCGTGAACTGACATTAAACATTTAACATTTTGATCTTTTAAATCAGAAAGATTTATTTTATAAATGTTGTTTTTCCTCTTGCCTGTGAAAAGGACAGAGCCATCGTTCTGATTAATGGCTTTACACGTTTTTTGATTAAAGATTACATCATAACCGTTATCACTTAATTGACTTATGGATAACAAGTTATGCATTAATCCTTCTACATAAAGAACATCAGATATAGAGGGAAGAGTACCATTACCAATAGTTCCGGAGCCTCTGATCCTTCCTTTCTGATCTCCTCCGAAGCCTACAAAGCCAGCGTCTTTAAGTTCCAGGCTTTGGAACATAGACTTTCTTCCCGTCATATGTCGCGAGCATCCAGAGTCCAGGTACCATGACTGGTGTCTGAACTTTGCTGCATAGGATATCTGCAACATAGATAATCTTATCTTTCGGTACCCAGAATCTCTTGGGTCCTTTCAGATTAGTTTTCCCAGAGTTTCTTACAACTTTGGGTCTTCTAGCATTTTTAAATTTGTGTTCTTGTGTGTGTGTATAGTGGTATGAAAAAGGTGATTTAATTTGGTTACTGGTAGAAGTTTTATCAGAATCAGAATCATACCCAATTCCCCTTTTATTATTCTGACCTACTCCATAAATCATGGATGCCATAATACTCCTATTTATCCCATTCTTCAGAAATTGTTGAAAGGCTTCTTCATATTTATAAATAATTTCATTTGAAGTTTGTGGTGCTTGAGACAACACTTCTTCTAATTTTAAGCTTTTTGTTTTAGCTCCATCTCTTTCTAACGTTAAAGATTTGATTGTATCTTCATGTGCTAGAATTGTTGTCTCAAGTTCACTACATTCTTCAGATTTTGCTTTAAGAAGGCCTTTAATACTTTTAACTTTTTGTTTTAATTTCTGAAGAGAGGTAAGAGTTTCTGATAAACATGATTCTAAGTCAGATCTAGAAAGTTCAGAAAATACCTCTTCAGATTCTTCATCTGAGCTGCTGGATGTGGTAGCCATAAATGCTACGTTGGCTTGTTCATCAGAGTCAGATTCTGATGATCCTGATTCACTATCGTCCCAGGTGGCCATTAATCCCTTCTTTGTTCTGAAGGCATTTTTCTTGAAGCTTTCTTTCTTAGAGTCATCTTTCTTCAGCTTGGGGCATTCATTTCTGTAATGACCTGTTTCTTTACATTCAAAACAGGTAATATCTTTATTAGGTTTACCTTTTGAAGTTGACTCTGATCTATCCCTTCTGGGTCTTGATCTTCTGAAGTTGTTGTTGTTCCTTCTTTTCCAGAGTTGCTTAACTCTTCTGGTTAGTAAGGACGGTTCTTCTTCATCATCAGAGTCTTCAGGTTCAGAGTCGTCAGTATCTGCAGTTTCGGCCTGGAGAGCTTTGATTCTGTCTGACTTCCGTCTTTCAGATCTGGACTTCAGCGCCACTGACTTGTTTCTTTTCTGAGGCTCATCCTCCTCTAGTTCTATCTCATGACTTCTGAGAGAGCTAACAAGTTCTTCAAGGCTGATGTTGTTCAGATCCTTTGATAACTTCAGAGCAGTAACCATTGGTCTCCATTTCTTTGGCAGACTTCTGACAATCTTCTTAACATGATCTGCAGTAGTATATCCTTTGTCTAGCACTTTAAGACCTGCAATAAGAGTTTGGAATCTGGAAAACATAGCTTCTATAGCTTCGTCATCTTCCATCTTGAAGGCTTCATATTTCTGGATCAACGCCAGAGCCTTCGTCTCCTTGACTTGGGAGTTTCCTTCATGGGTCATCTTCAGAGAGTCAAGTATATCTTTAGCCGTCTCTCTGTTGGTGATCTTTTCGTATTCGTTGTATGATATAGCATTTAGAAGTATTGTTCTGGCCTTGTGATGATTTTTGAACTCACGTTTTTGATCTTCTGACATTTTGCTTCTGGGAACTTCAGCTCCATTTAAGGTTGGAGGTTTGTATCCATCTGTGACAATGTCCCAGAGGTCAGCATCATAACCAAGAAAGAAACTTTCGATTCTATCTTTCCAGTAATCAAACTTTTCTCCATCAAAAACAGGAGGCTTGGCATTGTAAGAATCTTTCTCATTTGAGTGGGCCATTTGTTTTTCTCGCACTGGATCTCTCTACACGGTTAAGTGTTTGATTTGAAAATCAATAACAGAGCCGGAGCTCTGATACCAATTGAAGGTGAGAAAAACAAGAAAGGGGGGGTTTGAATTGTTTGAAAAATAAGCGCTTTTGCAAAATGAAATCACACAATGATTTTATACTGGTTCGCTTATAACACAAAGCTACTCCAGTCCACCCGGCCAAGGTGATTTCGCCTTCAACAAGGACTTAATCCACTAATCTTGAAAGATTACAAACAACCCCTAAGAGAAAAGAAAATCTCTTAGTCCTCTCAAGTCTACAGACTACAACAAGTCACTTGAGGAAATCAAATAAAAATAGATACAAGATGTGTAATCTAGAGTGCTTCTAAGAAAGCAAATATTACAAACTTAAGAACAAATTTTTCACTTGATAAGCAACAGCTTAGTGAAAATCTTTGAAGAACAAAGATGTTTTTCTTGAGCGTGATATAATTTCAGTATAGTTTTGGCTAGTGATTTCTTGGTGTATACTGAATGAGATTTCTTCTCTATTTATAGGAGTTGAAGTAGAGTTGAAGTAGCGTTGAATCTGTTGGATATTGAGATGTAATTACGCCATTCCATTAATAGCTTCTGCAGTAGACTTTTTCACTTAGAAGTGACTACTTACCACAATTAGTATCTTCTCTCTTGGAAGTGGAGATTAACGTCTCTTTCTAATTGAGGAAATCCATTTGCAGAACTTTAACTTGGCTTAAACGTTACTTCATCATGATTAACAATTCTGATTAGAGTCTTTGTGTATCTGGAGAAATTGGCTTCTGATGTTATCTCTTGAAAGTTCAGATGACGCTTGATAACTTCAGACTTTGCAAAAGGCATTTGTTCAGAGTCAGAGCTTCTAGACTTTACTTCATGTTCAGATGCTTCTGATATTTTGTAGTTTTGTCCAGAGTCAGAGCTTCTTGAAACGAGATTTCACTTTAGATGCTTCTGATACTTGAGATTTTGCATCTGATCTTGTTGTACATCTGATGACATCATCAGATTTATTTCTTCTTTCTTTAGAACCCTGCACACTTAGAAACTTTTCGTTAGGGTGCCACTTTTGGTTTCATCCTTTGTTATCATCAAAATCATGGAATCTATTGTAGAACTATTTTTGTTCTTACAGATACAACTTCACCCTAGAAAATCCTGGTTAATTGAGCTCCTAACAAGATTCACCTTAATTACTCTAAAATGGTAATACTCACGTGTTCAGCTATGACATTATGTTGCGGTTAGCCAACTATGGATCTATGCCTCTTTATACCTTGTGTCGTACCTCGAAAAATGAGAACACGACGCTCGTGAAACACAATCGCACGCTCGTGTGATGGACTAACACAGTCGCCACCGAATCATGTTATTTAATTGCTTTATACCTTGTGTCGTACCTCTTTATACCTTGCTTTAATCATGTTATTTCTGATTATAATTATGTCTTGCTAAATTTTTCTGAGTCCAACGTATGAGGACCGTCGTTACCAGATAGTGGAAACTAGGCATCGATCCTAAAAACAGTGAGAGCGCTTTAGGCATCGTTTAGGATCTCATTGTTTTTCAAAATATGCTTTCTAATTGAACCGGGTCAGCGAGAGCAAAATCCTGTGGTTAAGAGGTGTGGTTTTAGTCAATAGCGCGAGAGTGTGAGATGGAGTCTTTAAACCAATATTTTCTACAGAACGTAATAAAATCGTAATTTGTACCTGTATTCTACCTAATCCCTTAGGAACGAGGAATCCATATTCCAGACTCGTTTTATCATCATTTTCAAACCTCTAGCTATTAGCGTTTATATTTCTGTTTATATCCTTTTAGACTTTAGCCTTAGATTTGCACTGGAACAATAGATAACATTAGTTTGACTATTAGTCTCTATGGGTTCGATAATCTTTTAAAATTACATGATAGACTGTGCACTTGCAGTCATCATTCGACAAACACGTATGGACGCGATCAAGTTTTTGGCGTCGCTGTCGAGGATTAATTTAATCAATATTGTGATTCCTTTGTTGCGCAGTATAGACTAAGGCAACAAATTTTCTTTTTCGTTTGTCGATTGTATGCCAAACACTCGCTCTTAGAGCAAGGAGTTAGAGCAACCAATTGACGATATCGAGCGTTATCTTAATTTAAAATGCTGAATCAACAATATTCGTATTAAATACAATCTTCCTGATCCTATTATCCAAATTTCAGAACCAGAACCGATTATGACCAAAAGACCACAAAACCGTCAGTTGAAGTATTATGATGTTCCATCGCCAGTAGAACCACATAACAACATTGCTGACCCTGCCATCAATAGAAATGATTTCGAGTTGAAACCTTCGCTGTTATCAGCCGTTTAACAAAACCAATTTTCAGGTAGTCGTACAGACGATCCTAACTTACATTTGTCAGTGTTTGTGCAGTACGCAGACACGGTAAAAGAAAATGGTGTCAGTAAAGAAGTGATTAGACTATGTCTTTTTCCTTTTTCCTTAAGAGATAGAGCTAGAGCTTGGCTCTAGTCTCTACCTTCAAACTCTATAACCACATGGGGCGAGTTGAAGAAAGTCTTCTTAGCCCGATATTTTCCACCAAGCAAAACATCTATGCTAAGAGCTCAAATCAATGGGTTTAAGCAAAAATACAATGAATCTCTTTTAGACGCTTGGGAAAGATACAAGGACATGACGCGACTTTGTCCACATCATGGACTTGAAGAATGGCTGATTATCCATACTTTCTACATTGGTTTGTTGTATAACACTAAGATGAATTTAAGTGATGCCGCTGGCGGTGCTCTAATGGACAAATTGTATGACGAAGCTTATGAACTTATAGAAAACATGGCTTAAAATCATTTCCAATGGAGAGGTGAACGTGTTGTTGTAGAAAAACCAACTCTGAAAGGCGGAATGTACGAAGTTAATGGCATAGACCACGTCAATACTAAAGTGGATGCGCTTACTCAAAAGATTGAAAGCTCGGTCATAACACCAACAACTACCGTAGCTGCTATAACACCAAACTGTGAATTATGTGGAACCCCTGGGCACACTAATGATAATTGTCAGTTATTGGTTGGTGTTCCCACTGACCAAATAAACTATGCTCAAGGAAACTCATATTCAAACACTTACAATCCTGGTTGGAGAAACCATACGAACTTTTCCTATAAAAGTAACAATGTTTTGTTTCCACCAAACCCAACACCTGCTATTCCACCTGGCTATCAAAAAGGAGCCCATGTTGCTCCACAAGCACCTAGAAAGTCAAATCTGGAGATCATGATGGAAAACTTTATGAATGCCCAAGCTTCACAAAACAAAGAATTTGCAAATCAAAATGCTCATACGAGTGAATTCATGAAACAATTGTCGAATAAGTTCGATGATATGGCTACCCATAACAAAATGTTAGAAACCCAGATCTCCCAAGTAGCCCAACAACAAGACGCAATAGCAGACCTAGCTGGAGCATTTCCTGGTAAACCACAACCAAACCCACAAGGCCATGCTAACGCTATCACACTTCGAAGTGGAACAGAATTAGATGAACCAATTGACCCAAGAATCCAAAATCCGACCATGTACCAAAATTCTAGTAAGGGAACCGAAAAGGTAAACGAACCAACCAATGATGGGAAAGAAGACGAAAGCGGAAAGGCAAAAGATAAAGAACCACCTTATGCGCCTCCGCCACCATACAAACTACTTATACCTTATCCCCAAAGACTTGTTAAGTCCAAAAATGAAGGACAATTCAAGAAATTCGTAGAACTTCTAAAGCAACTTAATATCACTATATCATTCACAAAAGCCATTACGCAAATGCCTTCATATGCTAAATTCCTTAAAGATATTCTATCTAACAAGAAAAAGCTTGAGGATGACGAAACTGTTATGCTTACCGCTGAGTGTAGCACTATTATTCAAAACAACATGCCTCATAAACTAAAAGACCCAAGTAGTTTTTCCATACCATGTGTAATTGGAAAGTTTATCATAGACAAAACTCTATGTGATTTAGGAGCTAGTGTTAGTTTAATACCCTTATGCACATGCGAAAAACTCAATCCAGGAGAATTAAGACCAACAAAGATGTCTCTACAACTAGCTGGCCATTCTGTTAAATTTCCAGTAGGTATGCTAGAGAACGTTCCCTTTCGTATAGGACAATTCTATATTCCCACCGACTTTGTAATAATGGATATAAAGGAGGATTCCCACATCCCTATTATTTTAGGAAGACCCTTTTTAGCCACATCCGGAGCCATCATAGATGTGAAGAAAGGTAGGCTAACATTCGAAGTTGGAGAAGAAAAAGTTGAATTTCTCTTAGCTAAATTCCTACAAGCACCAGCTATAGACGAATCATGTTGTTTCTTAGACGTCATCGATGAATGTGTGAAATAAATGGAGAAAGAACCATCTAACTATACTGAAGTACTATAGATTCCAACACCTCATATATTCGAAGACGATAATTGGCGTGAGCCATACGTAGATGACAATCTGAGAGAATGTCTAGCACTAACACCAAATCCAATGCCATGCCCAAAGAGACCTTCAATAGAACTCAAAACACTACCCAAAGATCTAAGGTATGAATTCTTAGATACCGAGCTTGAAAGACCAGTTATAGTCAATGCTGACTTAGGACAGATAGAAACTGAAAAGTTACTCCATGTCTTAAGAAAATATCCAATAACTCTAGGCTATAACATCTCCGACTTAAAAGGAATCAGTCCCTCTATATGTATGCATCACATTATGATATAGGAGGACTGCAAAACCTATAGAGAGCATCAGAGAAGAGTAAATCCTATCTTGAGTGATGTAGTAAAAGAGGAGGTACAAAAGCTATTAGAAGCAGGAATTATATACCCGATATCTGATAGTAACTGGGTCAACCTGATATATGTCGTTCCAAAGAAGGGAGGTGTTATCGTTGTTAGTAATGAGAAGGGCGGATCCGTAGCAAAAAGAACTCAAATTGGATGGAGAATGTGCATAAACTATAGAAAATTAAATAAAGCCACTCGTAAAGATCACTTTCCATTAGCTTTCAGTGATCAAATGCTTGAACGACTGGATAAACATTCTAACTTCTGCTATTTAGGCGGATACTCAAGATTCTTTCAAATTCCTATCCATCCTGATGACCAAGAAATAATACTTTCACATGTCCTTATGGTACATTTGCCTATCGATGGATGCCGTTTGGACTGTGTAATGCCCCTGCAACATTTCAGAGATTCATAGACAACATAATGGAAGTATTTATGGATGACTTCTCTGTTTGTGGGCAAAGCTTTGAAGGATGTCTTTCGAACCTAGAAATGGTACTTGAGAGATGCGTTAAGGTCAATCTCGTATTAAATTGGGAAAGATTCCATTTCATGGTCCGACAAGGAATTGTACTTGGACATGCCGTATCCGATTGAGGGATTGAAGTGGATAAAGCAAAAATCAAAATTATAGAACATCTTCAACCTTCGAAAACCGTTAGAGAAATTCGCAGTTTCTTAGGACACGCCGATTTCTACCGACAATTCATTAAGGATTTCTCTAAAAATAACTAATCTGCTAACGAGCTTATTAATGAAAGACGCTGAATTCATATTCGACGAAGAGTGCTTAAAAGCGTTTGAACATCTGAAAAATAGTCTTATTACCACACCCATTATGAAACCACCTGATTTAAGTAAGCCATTTGAGATAATGTGTGACGCTAGTGATTATGCCGTTGGTGTAACACCCCGAATTAAATAAGAGGATTATTTAAATTAAGTTAATAATATATTTAATAATTTAATTAAATAAATTGAATTATTGGATTATTATTATTATTATTATTTGGAATAATAATTATTTGGAAAATATATAAGTTGGAATAAGGAAAAAGAGTTTTCATTTTTGTAAAAGGGTTTTACGTGAAAACGGTGAAGCTGCAGAGAAGAGGAGAAAAGGGCAAAGAGGAAGAGCTAGAGAGCAAGGGTTGAAGAACGGAAAAGCTTGAAGCTTAGAGATTGTCGGATTATCTCATGTAAGGGGGGTTTATCGTCGTTTAATGGGTATTATAGATTAACATGTAATGGGTAGTGATAAACCGTTGATTTGACCCTAATTGGGATTGTTGAATGCTGAAAAATTGTGATGAATAAACTGTGTTTAAGCTGAAATTGAATCGGTAATTGTGTGAGTCGTGATTCCCCGAACGTATCGCTTTTTACGGAATTGGAATCGGAGGTCCGGAAGTCCTCCAACGGCGGAAAATGCGGAGAATTCTGCATTCTGCCTTGTGTTAGCGCAGGAACAGCTTTCTGTCTTGCGTTAACCGGTTAACCCAGGGTGTTAACCGGTTAACACTGTTATGAATTGTGAAAAATTGCTGTTTTATCTGCGTTAACCGGTTAACCCAGGGCGTTAACCGGTTAACACTGTTAAGTTTTGGGACAGGAAGCGTGTTTGAGTTGCGTTAACCGGTTAACCCAGGGCGTTAACCGGTTAACACTGTTGCAGAGTGGGAAAATTGTTAATTGAAATGTTGTGTGCCTAATTGATGATTGCCTATATCGGTGGGTGACATAGTAGGGATTGGGTTACGTTGTGAAGTAATATTATAGTTAAGTCGATGAGTAATTTTGTTGGGTTTATATTATGAAGTGTCGATACAAGTATGACTGAGTTGTTAAGTTGTTCCGTGTACGGAAAGTTGTTGAAAATATTGAGTTGTAGGCTTGGTGAGCCAAAGTTGATTATAAGTTGATTTTGTTGAAAACATTGTTGTGTTGCTATTATTATTATGTTGTCGAAAATTTAAAGTCGTGTATGCCATGTACATTCATATGCATTAAGTCGGAGCGTTGCTCACACCACGTTGGCCTGGATTGGCAAATTTTAAGTTGAAAGTTGAAGGCTTATGCCTTGATGCCCAATAAAATGGCAATGATTTTAAGTTGGGAGTTTTACTCCGAATGGTACCACATGCATGACGAGTCGAGTCTCATTAGAGTTGCATTTTTGTTGGTTTGTTGTATGGATATTTAATTTATTTGAGAAGTGGGGTTTGTGTTGATATTGAATATGAGTATGAACTGTGTTGATATTGAATATGAGTATGAATGGTGTTGATATTAAGTATGATGTTGAGTTGATGTGTCGTTACTGAATGCATGATGTGATTAGGGTGATTAATGTGTTAAATTATTTAACATGACATGATACTTTATAATGCTTATTATATCGATTGAGGAACTCACCCTTACAACTATTTTCAGGTAACGAGCAGTGATTGAGTAGGAGCTAGTGCCTGGAGTCTAGTGTAGTCTACTTAGTGGGTCGTGCTCTGATAGATGTAACATCGGGACGGGATGTTTTAATTAGTTTATTGTTGGTTGTTGAACCTTTTTACCTGTAATATGTTATATGTTTTGAATGGTTGGTTGATTCTATCCGCTGCGAATTATGCAAAGATGTTATTTTGATTAAATAAAGAGCATGGCAGTTATTATGGTGTGAAGAATTGTGTGACACCCTTAAATGCATATTTACTCTGATTGATATGTTGTTATTTTAATTAAATATTTGGGGTATTTTAGAAGGGTGTTACATTAGTGGTATCAGAGCAGGTCGGTCTGTCCGGCCAGTTGTCGTGTCGTTACTGTCTAACAATTGTGTATTGTTACTAATCTAACTTTAAGTTGTGTTGTAATGATAAGTTGAAATGGCTGGAAGGAATGACGCTGCAATGGCTGCCGCAATGCAAGCGATGGCACAAGCTGTGCAGAACTTGCCAATTGCTGGTGGAGATGCTGGATCACGTAGCTTGGCGACTTTTCAAAGAGAGAATCCGCCGGTGTTTAAAGGGAAGCATGATCCAGACGCGGCCTTGGGATGGTTGAAAGAGATTGAGAGAATCTTCCGTGTTATGGATTGCACTCCAGCTCAGAAGGTTCGGTATGGTACTCACATGCTAGCAGTCGAAGCTGATGACTGGTGGCTAGAGACTCACGAGAGGTTGACCGTGGCAGGTGAAGTCATTACTTGGGATGTATTCCGTAGGGAATTCATGAGAAAGTATTATCCGGAAGATGTCCGTGGTAAGAAAGAAATTGAGTTCCTTGAACTGAAGCAAGGAAACATGTCTGTCACTGATTATGCTGCAAAATTTGTGGAGCTGTCCAAATTTTATCCTCATTACACTGGTGCTGGTGCTGAATTTTCAAAGTGCATCAAGTTTGAAAACGGACTGCGCTCTGAAATTAAGAAGGCTGTTGGGTATCAGAAGATACGCATTTTTACTGAATTGGTTGATAGCTGCAGGATATTTGAAGAAGACAATAATGCTCATTACAAGATTGTCAGTGACCGCAGGGGCAAGCAACATCAAAACCGTGGCAAGCCGTATGATGCCCCAGTGGGAAAAGGGAAACAAGGAGCTGCTCCGGCTCAGAGGACTAGTAGGGGAGGTGATCCTGCTGGTATAGTTTGCTTCAAATGTGGTCAGGCTGGTCATAAGAGTAATGTATGCACTGCTGAAGTAAAGAGGTGTTTTCGTTGTGGTAAGACTGGCCATGCAATAGCTGATTGCAAGCACAAGGAAATGATTTGTTTTAATTGTGGCGAAGAAGGGCATATTGGAAGTCAGTGTCAGAAGCCAAAGAAATCTCAAACTGGAAAAGTGTTCGCATTGACCGGAACTCAAACCTCCAGTGAGTACAGACTTATCCGAGGTACATGTTTCATAAATGGTACTCCTTTAATTACTATTATTGATACCGGTGCTACACACTGTTTTATTTCTGCTAACTGTGCTCGAAGACTGGGTTTAAAATTGTCCGCTTTGGATGGTGAATTGATTGTTGAGACCCCAGCTAAGGGATCAATAACTACTTCTTTGGTATGTTTAAAATGTCCTTTGTCGATCTTCGATAGAGATTTCTATGTTGATTTAGTATGTTTGCCGTTGGATGGGATGGATGTAATTCTTGGTATGAACTGGTTAGAGTATAATTATGTCCATATAAATTGTCATCATAAGTCGGTAAGGTTTTCCACTCCTGAAGAGGAAGGAGTTGACTTATTACCTTTCGGAGAATTGCGAAAATTGATGAAAGAGGGAGCTCAGATGTTTTCTTTGATGGCGACGTTGTCGGTTGAGAGTAAAGCTAAGATTGAGGAACTGTTAGTGGTGAAAGAATTCCCTGAAGTTTTTCCTGATGAAATTCCTAGTGTGCCGCCAGAGAGGGAAGTTGAATTTACTATTGATCTGGTACCGGGTACTAGGCCTATTTCGATGGCACCGTATAGAATGTCGGCATCGGAATTGTATGAATTAAAGAAGCAATTGGAAGACTTACTTGAGAAGAAGTTTATAAGACCAAGTGTGTCGCCGTGGGGAGCTCCAGTGTTGCTAGTAAAGAAGAAAGATGGTAGTATGAGGCTTTGTATTGATTATAGACAATTGAATAAAGTAACGATCAAGAATAAGTATCCACTACCGAGAATAGATGATTTGATGGATCAATTAGTGGGTGCTTGTGTGTTCAGTAAAATTGATTTGAGATCGGGCTATCATCAGATCAAAGTGAAAGATGAAGACATCCAGAAGACAGCGTTCAGAACTCGGTATGGACATTATGAGTATTCTGTGATGCCTTTCGGTGTGACTAATGCGCCGGGAGTATTTATGGAATACATGAATCGTATTTTCCATACTTATCTGGATCATTTTGTGGTAGTATTTATTGATGATATTTTGATTTACTCTAAGTCCGAAGAAGAGCACAAGGAACATTTGAGATTAGTGTTGGATGTTTTGAAAGATAAGAAATTGTATGCGAAGCTGTCCAAGTGTGAATTTTGGTTAAGAGAAGTCAGTTTTCTCGGCCATGTAATTTCAGGAGAAGGTATTGCTGTAGATCCTTCCAAGGTAGAAGCTGTGTTGCAATGGGAGACTCCTAAGTCGGTTACCGAGATTAGAAGCTTTTTGGGGTTAGCTGGATATTATAGAAGGTTTATTGAAGGATTTTCTAAGTTAGCACTTCCGTTGACTAAATTAACTTGTAAGGGTAAAGCTTTCGTGTGGGATGTTCAGTGCGAAGAGAATTTTAATGAATTAAAAAGGAGATTGACGTCGGCGCCGGTTTTGACTTTGCCAAATCCGGAGGAACCGTTTATAATCTACTGTGATGCTTCATTGATGGGTTTAGGAGGTGTGCTCATGCAAAATAATAAAGTAATTGCTTATGCGTCGCGACAGTTAAGAATTCATGAAAAGAACTATCCTACGCATGATCTTGAACTTGCTGTTGTGGTGTTTGTGCTAAAAATCTGGAGGCATTACCTTTATGGTTCCAGATTTGAAGTTTTCAGCGATCATAAAAGTTTAAAGTATCTATTTGATCAGAAAGAGCTGAACATGAGACAACGTAGGTGGTTAGAATTGCTTAAGGATTATGATTTCGGGTTGAATTATCATCCAGGAAAAGCAAATGTTGTGGCCGATGCTTTAAGTAGAAAGACCTTGCATGTGTCAGCAATGATGATTAAGGAGTTGGAATTAATTGAGCAATTTCGTGATATGAGTTTGGTTTGCGAAGTAACCCCGCAGAGTGTAATGCTAGGAATGCTAAAGATTAATAATGATTTTATGGATAGTATCCGAGAGGCACAGACATTGGATGTGAAATTAGTAGATATCCTTAATCGTTGTGGTCAATCAGAGAAGAGTGACTTTAAGATTGATGCGAGAGGTGTGTTGAAATTGGGGGAAAGAATTTGTATTCCTGATGATGCGATTTTGAAAAGAAGCATTCTAGAAGAGGGTCATAGAAGCAGTTTGAGTATTCATCCAGGAGCTACTAAAATGTATCAGGATTTAAAGAAAATATTTTGGTGGCCCGGAATGAAAGAAGATGTGGCTCGTTTTGTGTATGCGTGCCTAACTTGTCAGAAGTCAAAGATTGAGCATCAGAAGCCGGCTGGGCTAATGCAACCGTTGGCTATTCCAGAGTGGAAGTGGGATAGTATCAGTATGGATTTTGTTTCTGGTTTACCGAGGACAAGTAAGAGTTTTGAAGCTATTTGGGTGATTGTTGATAGATTGACGAAATCGGCTCATTTCATTCCGATTAGAATGAATTATCCGTTAGAGAGATTAGCTGAGTTGTATATTGAGAAGATTGTAAGTTTGCATGGTATTCCGTCGAGTATTGTTTCGGACAGAGATCCTAGATTTACATCGAAGTTCTGGGAAGGTTTGCAGAGGGCTTTGGGGACTAAGCTGAGATTGAGTTCTGCATATCATCCGCAGACTGATGGTCAGACTGAGAGGACGATTCAGTCATTAGAGGATCTTTTGAGAGCTTGTGTTTTGGAGAAGGGAGGTGCTTGGGATTGCTATTTACCTTTGATTGAGTTTACCTACAACAATAGTTTTCATTCGAGTATTGGTATGGCGCCGTTTGAAGCTTTGTATGGTAGGAGATGTCGGACACCTTTATGTTGGTATGAGTCCGGTGAGAGTGCTGTGGTTGGACCGGAAATTGTTCAACAGACTACAGAAAAGATTAAGATGATTCAGGAGAAGATGAGAATTGCTCAGAGTCGTCAGAAGAGTTATCATGACAAGAGAAGGAAGTCACTTGAGTTTCAAGAGGGAGATGATGTGTTTCTCCGTGTTACTCCGATAACGGGGGTTGGTCGAGCTTTGAAGTCAAAGAAGTTGACTCCTCGATTTATTGGTCCTTATCAGATTTTGGAGAGGATAGGAGAGGTAGCCTATCGTATCGCTTTACCGCCGTCACTTGCGAATTTGCATGGGGTTTTTCATGTGTCTCAGTTGAGGAGGTACATCCATGATCCGTCGCATGTGATCCAAGTAGATGATGTACAGGTGAGAGATAACCTGACTGTTGAAATATCGCCTATGAGGATTGAGGATCGAGAGTTGAAGCAGTTGCGGGGTAAAGAGATTGCCTTGGTGAAAGTAGCTTGGGGAGGACCAGGAGGTGGCAATGTGACTTGGGAACTGGAGAGTCAGATGAAAGAGTCTTATCCAGAGTTATTTGCTTGAGGTATGTTTTCGAGGACGAAAACTCTTTTAGTGGGGGAGAGTTGTAACACCCCGAATTAAATAAGAGGATTATTTAAATTAAGTTAATAATATATTTAATAATTTAATTAAATAAATTGAATTATTGGATTATTATTATTATTATTTGGAATAATAATTATTTGGAAAATATATAAGTTGGAATAAGGAAAAAGAGTTTTCATTTTTGTAAAAGGGTTTTACGTGAAAACGGTGAAGCTGCAGAGAAGAGGAGAAAAGGGCAAAGAGGAAGAGCTAGAGAGCAAGGGTTGAAGAACGGAAAAGCTTGAAGCTTAGAGATTGCCGGATTATCTCAGGTAAGGGGGGTTTATCGTCGTTTAATGGGTATTATAGATTAACATGTAATGGGTAGTGATAAACCGTTGATTTGACTCTAATTGGGATTGTTGAATGCTGAAAAATTGTGATGAATAAACTGTGTTTAAGCTGAAATTGAATCGGTAATTGTGTGAGTCGTGATTCCCCGAACGTATCGCTTTTTACGGAATTGGAATCGGAGGTCCGGAAGTCCTCCAACGGCGGAAAATGCGGAGAATTCTGCATTCTGCCTTGTGTTAGCGCAGGAACAGCTTTCTGTCTTGCGTTAACCGGTTAACCCAGGGTGTTAACCGGTTAACACTGTTATGAATTGTGAAAAATTGCTGTTTTGTCTGCGTTAACCGGTTAACCCAGGGCGTTAACCGGTTAACACTGTTAAGTTTTGGGACAGGAAGCGTGTTTGAGCTGCGTTAACCGGTTAACCCAGGGCGTTAACCGGTTAACACTGTTGCAGAGTGGGAAAATTGTTAATTGAATTGTTGTGTGCCTAATTGATGATTGCCTATATCGGTGGGTGACATAGTAGGGATTGGGTTACGTTGTGAAGTAATATTATAGTTAAGTCGATGAGTAATTTTGTTGGGTTTATATTATGAAGTGTCGATACAAGTATGACTGAGTTGTTAAGTTGTTCCGTGTACGGAAAGTTGTTGAAAATATTGAGTTGTAGGCTTGGTGAGCCAAAGTTGATTATAAGTTGATTTTGTTGAAAACATTGTTGTGTTGCTATTATTATTATGTTGTCGAAAATTTAAAGTCGTGTATGCCATGTACATTCATATGCATTAAGTCGGAGCGTTGCTCACACCACGTTGGCCTGGATTGGCAAATTTTAAGTTGAAAGTTGAAGGCTTATGCCTTGATGCCCAATAAAATGGCAATGATTTTAAGTTGGGAGTTTTACTCCGAATGGTACCACATGCATGACGAGTCGAGTCTCATTAGAGTTGCATTTTTGTTGGTTTGTTGTATGGATATTTAATTTATTTGAGAAGTGGGGTTTGTGTTGATATTGAATATGAGTATGAACTGTGTTGATATTGAATATGAGTATGAATGGTGTTGATATTAAGTATGATGTTGAGTTGATGTGTCGTTACCAAATGTGTGATGTGATTAGGGTGATTAATGTGTTAAATTACTTAACATGACATGATACTTTATAATGCTTATTATATCGATTGAGGAACTCACCCTTACAACTATTTTCAGGTAACGAGCAGTGATTGAGTAGGAGCTAGTGCCTGGAGTCTAGTGTAGTCTACTTAGTGGGTCGTGCTCTGATAGATGTAACATCGGGACGGGATGTTTTAATTAGTTTATTGTTGGTTGTTGAACCTTTTTACCTGTAATATGTTATATGTTTTGAATGGTTGGTTGATTCTATCCGCTGCGAATTATGCAAAGATGTTATTTTGATTAAATAAAGAGCATGGCAGTTATTATGGTGTGAAGAATTGTGTGACACCCTTAAATGCATATTTACTCTGATTGATATGTTGTTATTTTAATTAAATATTTGGGGTATTTTAGAAGGGTGTTACAGTTGGCGCTGTCTTAGGATAAAGAGAAGATAAAAAGCTTCATGCTATTTATTATGCAAGTAAAACCCTAGACAACGCGCATATGAACTACACCACCACAGAAAAAGAACTCTTAGTTATTATGTTCGCTTTAGATAAATCTCGTTCCTACTTAGTAGGAGCAAAAATAATTGTCTATACCGACCATGCCACAATTAGGTACATTTTAAGTAAGAAGGATGCTAAGCCGAGAATTTTAAGATGGATTCTACTCTTACAAGAATTCGATCTAGAGATAAAAGATAAGAAAGACACCGAGAACGTGGTAGTAGATTATCTCTCTAGGATTGAGGATCTAGACCCCAAACAAGTCCCCATCAATGACGATTTTCCTTATGATCGACTTGTAGCCTAGTTAGAAAATGAAAGTGAGACGACCAGTTGCTCTTTAATGTATAACGACACGAAAACTAATGAATTTGTGAAATCTATTTGCACCAAGACCGTCCTGCCATGGTATGTTGACTTTGTCAACTACTTAGCCGCTAAAGTGCTTCCACCAGACTTAACATGCCAGGAAAAGAAGAAATTCTTCCATGATCTTAAACATTATTATTGGGATGAACCACTACTTCTCAAGAGGGACGTCTTAGCGACGAGGTACCCCGATGATGCTTCCCTTCATGATTTAGGTTTATTTGACAGTGTCCATTGGATGCTTAATAACCTAGGTATGTCTCACTTTTGCTCTCTAACTAGTCCAACCTATATTCGACTTACCTACGAGTTCTTAAGTTCTTTTCGATACACCACTCCTATAGGAGGATCACGTACCTCTGGCACTTCCCACTTTAGGATTTTCAATAGAAGTTATGATATTAGTCAAGACCAAATGGCCGTTTTATTTTCGTTTCCTCATGGAGACGAGTATGCTTGCCAACACCCCTTAGAGAGCGAATGAGAGTCCAGCGCTCTCGAATTTTGGCAACAACTAATGGGAAAAACCACCGCCGACTAGGAAGGCCTAAAAGCTACCTCTATTCATAACCCAACCATTAGGTATTTGCACCACATTTTGGCTAGCACTATATTTGGTCGAGAAAATACCAGAAACGTAAATTTTAGAGACCTTTTCCTTATTTATTGTGCCTTATCTGAAACCAAAGTTAACCTAACACCATTCTTATTAGCACACTTCTAGTCCACCAGTATTAGGACAGGAGGTCCTATTTGTGTTGGAAGGCTGATTACATCTATAACCCTTGCGTTAAACTTAGGAATGGAGTTGGCTACGCTTGAGCCGCTAGAGACTCCTTTTGTCGACCTTGACTATTTTCGTAGCATGCACCTTATCAAGAATAAACCAGACGGAAAATATTTTATGATGATTAGTAACCGAGAGGTTATGGGGGGGTTACTTTACCTTGCGCCGCATGCATCGATGTGCGAATGACTGCTAATTGGAATTTTGATCTTAACGCCCCTAATCCTGATCATATGGAGCAAGATGCTCCCCAGAATGGCGCCCATGCACACACCACACATGATTTTCCTTACTCTTTTGCAGGTACCTCATCTGGATATCAGCCCCGCGAGGAGTATGACTACACCCCCATGAGTACAACTCTTGATGACATCCTAAGTGAGCTTAGACATTAGAATGATGCCGATGCGAACCATGATGTGCTACTTTGGAATATTAAGAGGCAGCAGGAGGAGATGAGGGTCACCATTGATCAGATCATAGAGGCTTAACTTGACTTTGTCGAGAGGACCGAGCTCAACATGGGTGACCTCACCGAGCAGATGAACAAAGTGCACATGGAAGTGTCAGGTATGAGGAAGTACATGCAGCATGTGCCCTATCCTACATTCGGTAGATGAGGTATTGGATGACATAGAGGTCATGGCTGACATCAGTGAGCCCCCTACCAGGTTTTACTACTCCTTTCCCCGTCTTGCACTGAAACATTGAGGACAATGTTTGGTTCAAGTATGGGGGAGGAGCTTTACCGCTTTACTTTTCTATTATTTACTATTTTATTTGTCATTATTTTCCTAGTTAGTTCTTTTTATATTTTGGTCGAGTCATACATGTGCTGTTGAGTCCTATTGCATGATATTTTCCTTTTGTTTGAAAATTCCCTTAGATTTGACCCACAATGATTAAAAAAAATTATGTTTTGATTCAATGGCATGACACATCTATAGTATAGTTTGTTTTTCATTTTTAGGCTTTGTTAGATAAACATGGGAAAGTGTCGATAATATCGGTACCATCCTAACACCCTAAACTCCATAAGTATGTGGCATTGATTTGAATAATCATTATGCCAAAACCTTAATTCTAAGTTTCTTTAAGGAGCCCCTTGAGTAGTTTATACTAGTAGTCAACACCATCCTAATGCACACGTGAGTAAGGAAGCCGATGCAAATAAGTGTATCATCTCAAGCTCAAAAATAAATAAATAAATATACATATAATGAAAAAAAATTGTGATAAGATTTGTCCCTTTTAAGTTAGGTGATCCTCACCCGATCATTTAGTCCAACAGTACGAACTCTTAAAAATTCAGTTGATACTTAAGCAAAATTTGCTAAATAAGTGTGAAAAAGTTGAAAACGAGATCATAATCACTAACAGGTTCACCTGCCTTGAATGTGTATGGATAACGAGCTTAATGTGAATGTGCTAGAATGAAAAAGAGGTTGAAAAAGAACAAAGAATGTAGGTCGAGTTATAATGGCATGATTCGAATTGGTTTTGTATAGGGGGAGTTTTTGTCTGTGTAAATGCGGATGTGTGTCACTACGATATCCTTGTTATTTTTATCTAGTATCTATTTATCTAGCATTAGCCTAGCAGTCTCGTACTATATAGAGTGTCGTCATTCCTATGTCTCAAACATTGTACTTAATTGATTTTCATGTGCGTTGGGTGATTACTTGAGGACAAGCAACAGTCTAAGTATGAGGGAGTTTGATAACAAGAAATCGTATCGTATTTTTAGGCTTATTTCACATATTATCCGTCTATGTTTTTATGTATTTTATCACCTTTTACTTCCGTTTTATTTGTTTTGCAGTTGTTAGCCGATTTCATTGAAGATTTGGAAGCCTTGCGGAAAAGGAGCTAAAGAGGACCAAAAGAGTTGGATTTGGCCATTCTGAGTAGATGACCTTTGCCACCTGCTAGATGGTGTTCGCCATTGACCTGCCCGCCATGTCATTTAATGATCAAGGAAATGGCGTTCGCCATTATCATACAGAAGATGTTTTGCGCTAGTGGGCAGTTCTGGGCAGGTTTCTCCAACCTATTTTCCCTCCATTTTGCTTGCACGATTAAGGGAGGTTACAAGGATGAAAAAACTCTATAAATAGGACTGTGGGAGGTGTTTCAACATATCTAAATTTTGTGGAAGCTCTGTCGAATCACATTTTAGTATTAAGCATAAATCACCTGTAAGAGTGATAATAACTCACATCGAGGGATTGTCACACTTGTCTTCTTGTAATTTTCATTGTACTTTTGGATCAAGAACAAGCCTGTCGGCATTTCCGTTTCAATTCAAAGTCTTCATTTCTTTAATCTCAGGTTTTTACCGTTTTATTATTTATGCTTGTTATTGCTATTACTATTATATATGATATGTTAGTTTTAAGTATAATTGCTTTAATCATGTTATCTCTGATTATAATTATGTCTTGCTAAATTTGTATGAGTCTGACGTATGAGGACCGTTGTTACCGTCGGGACTCAGTAAAAATAATAGGCGTGAAATTCTGATTAAATTTTGTTTTAGGTTTAGTTTCCAATTGTATGTTTCATTGTTTTGGCACGAGAGTGAAGAATAAACTAAGGTTCTAGCCGATAGCGCGAGAGTGTGAGGAAGGAACTAGATAGTGGAAACTAGACATCGATCCTAAAAACAGCGAGAGCGCTTTAGGCATCATTTAGGATCTCATTGGTTTTCAAAATATGCTTTCTAATTGAAATGGGCGAGCAAGAGCAAAATCCTGTGGTTAGGAGGTGTGGTTTTAGTCAATAGCGCGAGAGTGTGAGACGGAGTCTTTAAATCAATATTTTCTACAGAACGTAATAAAATCGTAATTAGTACCCATATTCTACCTAATCCCTTAGGAACGCGGAATCCATATTTCGGGCTTATTTTATCATCATTTTAAAACCTCTAGCTATTAGCGTTTATATTTCTGTTTATATCCTTTTAAACTTTAGCCTTAGATTTGCACTGCAACGATAGATAACATTAGTTTGACTATTAGTCTTTGTGGGTTCGATAATCTTTTAAAACTAAACTGTAGACTGTGCACTTGCAGTCATCATCCGACAAACACGTCTGGACGCGATCAAGAGGGTGAAGACTCACTAGGGATAATAAATTGTTAGTAAAAAGAAGGACAGAATACCAGACGATACTGGATTTTTAAAATGAAATTCCTTACGTGTTTAGGCATCAATAAAATATATATCGGCTTCAAACAAAGTTTTCTAGACAAGACTAGACTCGACCGCAAGCATCAGTAAATATATACCAGCTTCAAATGAAATTTTCCTGATGAGACTGGACTTGAAAATAAACTATCAGATGAGAACTGGATTTGAAGGATAGATTACCAGATGGCAACTAGTTTTTTGTCTTTTTATTTTTGTTTTTCATATGAGAACTGACTTTCTGATAGTCTACCAGACGAGAACTGGTTTTCTGGTTTATTGTTAGACGAAAACTGACTTTAAGATGGGTTACCAGATGGGAACTGGTTTTGAAAAGAAAACTTAATACCATACGAGAACTGGAGTTAAAAATAGGCCACTATACGGGAACTGGTTTTACCATCAACCACCAGGCAACAACTAGTTTTAAGAAAAGGCTACCAGACGGGAACTAGGTTAAAAAAAGATTGTCAGATGGGAACTGACTTGAATGATATATCTAACAGACGAGAACTGGATTTGAAATTTATGTTTTCATGCTATGGGCACATGCTCAATGAATGAGATGATATTCATAGCTTAACACTAAAGCGAAGTGATATGATTAGTGCATGAGAATGATTTATGTAATGACTCGAAGGTTTCCAAAATGATGCCCCTGTAGGTATTAGATAAAAGGTATTTTTTACAACAAAGCTCCTTTGTCAAAGGCAAAAGGTTATTTGATAGGGGTAATAGCATGATTCCCCGACACTCGTTTTGAACGCAATGGTTGTTGACGTATGACTGAGATTGCTTGAACAACTTGAAGGCATGGAGAGGACTTGCCCCTCTATGACTCGTCTTGCCCCATTTTTTGGGTCTCTAAAAAAGGTTCACCTTAAAAGGAGTTTGGCAGCAGCTTGCCATGACCTTGAGGTGGCTTTCCCCAATGTTTATATCTTCTAAGCGGTTTGTCCTTGATTAACCAATTCTTGGAATGGGAAACTCTCTGATTGACCATCCTTTATAGTGATGGACTTACCAAGCTCTTCGTGGTAGTTCGCCCTAGTCTGAGTCTTGAAGCGATTTGTTATTGACAAAAGAGACTCTTGGGGTGGTTGGATCGAATTGACTGAAGCTCAAAGTGATTTTCCTATGATTGGGCTTCTTTCTCTTGATCAAGTTCCTAAAATTGATTGTGCATTGTTGGGATTCCCTTGATGTTAAATGTTGACTTGCAATTAAAATAGTTCATTCAAGAATGCTAATTTTAATACAATTATTATGCAAAACTTTGAAATCAAAATTTATTGATATCAACTTGGTGAAAAATAGTGAACGGGCCAATGATCAGAACATAATGATGATCTAGCCATTCATAGTATGCAATGTGGCGTGATCAATACAAATGATTAACAAAGATCGTTTGAAGTCAGGTTAACGCAACCTTGTTATCGTATTCTTTCAAAATAAACCTTTTCTCAATTAGATATTCTAAGGGTTCTAACGTGGTCTGGTTCATGATTTTTTGAACAAAAGGAAATAAGGCTCAAAATTTAATTTTAACCCACCCTTTCTTCATGATGATCACCAATCCTATGTTCATTTAATTTGACACAATCATTAAACTTCTAAGAGGGTTCGAAGGTGTGATGGTAAAGATTAGGATTCAAGATGATATTTTCTTTAAATGGAAGTCACATTATTTTGTTTCTCTTTGTTTCTGTTGAGGACTTGATGACCTCTTTTGATTGATTTGTATCCTTAATTTTTCCTGGACAACTTCTTTGAAGCTTTTGGTTCATCGGATGCCCAGATTTTTGCCTAAGTCATCTTTTGTGGTATTCAACCAAGCAGATTTTTTTAAAGGTCGTGACTTCCATATTATTGGTGGATGGGGGTCAACCTTTATAAACTCTTAGCTTTTTTACGACTTCTTCGACACTTTGAGATGTGTATGAAGGAGAGCATATGGTTGATCCTCAGGCGGGGTGTGTGTATATGGACTGATTCTATCAAAGATTGAATGAATAGACAAACTATCTGAACATAACTACCTTGCCCCTTGTTAAGAATAAAGGTTTTTAATTCCAAAAGAAACACTAACTTCTAGGCTCAAAGTGGTTGACTAGGGATTAACTCCTTATCTCTCCGGTGTTTAGGGATTTCAAACAATCTCTTACATCATTGGAGAAGTTCTAATTGAAAGCATACCCACAAAAATAGCAAGTATTTAGTTTTCATCATCCTTCCTCCCATATTTGCTTAAACAAAAGTTTAATAAATGCAAATGAATGGAAGAAGAGTTTATATTGTTTTTATTTGCATAAATGAAGGAAAAAATGCAAGAGGGAATACAAATGGATTTCTTTAAAAAATGTATGATCACCTCACTAATATAACCATTAAATACAACAACACCACTTAAACTCAAGTAGCATTTAACTGACAAAGAAAATATAAATGTAATGATAAAATAGCCTGGTGATTTCCAGTGTTGAAGATGACTTCCTGTTTGATCTACTGGTTTCAAGAGATCCCCATTGAGGTCTTCACACTTATCAGGGTGAGAGGTTGACATTCGCCACCAGGTTTCCTTATCGAAAGGCTATGTATTTGTTGTCGATCAACTGTTGTACTTTCTCTTTGAAAGTGTTGTAATCCTCAATCGAGTGCCCTATTGATCCAACATGATATCGACATTGCACAGAGGAATCATATCCAGGAAGGAATGGTTGTGGAACCAGATTTAGAGGTTTGGGATCCACCAACGAGCTTTGAATTAGAGGCTGCAGAAGTTGATTGTACGTCATAGGAATTGGTTCAAGAGGAAAATTCATTATTTCCATATTTTTTTAAGGCCTATGTTGAATATGATATCCTCGGCCTTAGGCTCGCTAATTTGAATAAGGATTGATCCAAGGTTGTTGGTATGGCACTCTAGGAATTGCTAGTTTCCCATAAGGATAGTATGGCGCTCTAAATGATGATTGTTGAGCAGATGAGGGACCATAAGGTCTTACTAGTGCACCATGAGAATAATCGATATCTTCCATGACTGCATTAATTACATTGTCTTCTTCCTCTTGGGAACTGCCAAAGGATTTATTTTGACAAGCATTTTTGCTTGAGGTGTCTTGGATTTTTACGCTCTTGATACCTCTCTCGATGCGTTCGCCAACTTTCACCAGGTTAGGTAAGCTTGATGAGACAATGCCTACCATTCTTTCAAAGTTTGAGCTCTGCAAGGAATCCATGAACATGTAAACCAATTCCCTGTCTAAGAGTGGTGGTTGGACTTGGGTTGCAAATTCTCTCAACCGTTGTGCATATCCTCTGAAGGATTCTTCTCTCTTTCGAAAGCTTTGTAGTTGTCTTTGATTTGGAGCCATGTCCAAGTTGTACTGGTATTGCTTCAAAAAGGCATGGGCTAAGTCTTCCCATGACTGAATATGACCTCTTTCTAGTTTCATGAACCAACTCGATGATTCACCACTCAAACTCTCTTGAAAATAGTGAATCGACAGCTTATCATCGTGAGTAAGGGAGGTTATTTTTGCAAAACATCACTAGATGATGTCTTGGGAAACTATCCCCATTGTACTTCTCGAAGTTGGGTACTTTGAATTTTCGGGGTATAACCAGATCTGGAACCAAACACATGTCATCAAGTCCCAATGTGTTAAAACCTTCCACAACCCTCAATCGTTTCTCGAGATCACGACCTATTTTGGCGAATTCAGCCACTTGAGAACGCCCCATTTTTGTCATCAGGCGGGCACCTTGAGAATTTGGATCATTCCTTGTGAATTGAGGATCCCTTCATCATTATAAACTTTGGGGTTCTTTTGCACCATGAGGATCTTATTAGATATCCGGATATGCATTGACTGAGGTTGAGTAGGAACTTGTTGAGGAGCATAGTCAGAGGGAAGATCATACGTCAGGTTAGTCACCACAGTAAATCCTGGCGGGGAACATGTTGAAGATTTGACATAGCTACCACAGGTTCCAACATCTGGTCAACTTGGACTCTTAAGTTGTCTTTATTCCTTCTTATCTACATTGGATCTTGCATCAAATGACCTATTTTTTATTCAACAGCTACCATGCATTCAATATAGGTAATGGGAAATCAGCAGCTGGTTATGGACAAAAGGTGGGAGAGTTTCTTGTATTTTGGAAAATGATATGCATGCATGCTGATGAAATGAAAATGGATGAAATTTTTGTCATCATTTTTTTTAATATGCAAGGAAATGCAATTCAATGTTTAGGATCATAGGTTTATCATGTTCTTAGGTCAATTAGAACAACGGGTAAATAAATGGTCTATCTTATTAAAGGAACCTCATAGGTAGGCCCTACAGTTTGTTGGTTCCTATAGTCATGGATCCTTTTTGAGAATATTACCTCCATGACGAAGGCTCGTCATAAAATAATACCCTCAAGACGATCTCTTCTAGGTGAAGTCTTCATATCGTCCCAAACGAGAAAGATACCTCACGGGCCAATACTACACAAACATCAACTCCAAGGTTCTCTGGTCCCTAGATTCATCGATCCAACTTAAAAATATTATCACTGCGAAGAAGGCTCGTCAGACAATAACATCTCTAAGAGAATCTACTCTAGGCGGGGTCTTCATATCATCCCTAACGAGGAAGATACCTCGCTGGTCAATACTACACAACCACCATCTTAATCCTATGGTTTTCCTCAGACTCGGGTATAGAGCCTATCTCACAAAGTTTTTGCAATCAGAGTATCCAAGTACAAACGATCCAAGGAAACCAACAAATATATATATATATATATATATATATATATATATATATATATATATATATATATATATATATATATATATATATATATATATATATATATATATATACAACACAATAGAGATGATAAAACCAATAAGATAAAAGGAATCCATACAAATAAACAAACATAAGTACACAACACACCAAACTAGGCTTGAATCACTTAGGGAAATCATTCCCCAGCAGAGTAGTCATGTGTCGTACCTCGAAAAATGAGAATATGACGCTCGTGAAGCACAATCACACGCTCGTGGGATGGACTAACAGAGCCGCCACCGGACATTATTTATTCCCAAAGGGGAAAGTGAAAATATCGATAAAACTAAAAAATAATGACTATGATTATGATCATCGCAACCAAATCAGGGTTCGGGAGTCGATTACGGTAGGGGAAGGTATTAGCACCTATCATGTCAGTTGTACTCAATGGGAAACATTTGGTTAGTTGTGCATGTTAATGTTAGATTAGAAATGTTAGGCTTCTCGAGTTATTAAAAGGGAAAATAATATGAATAAAAGGTTTATTTTTTATTAGATTGCCTTACGAGACTTTGAATCCTGCTCTTACATATCTCAGAGTGCGATGGAGAACTCAAGGATATGTAGTTCTGAGTTGAAAATGGTTTGTTTGTTGGTTGACTTTAGTGAAAGCTATTTTAAGTTAATTGACGAAAAAACATTGCTTGCTACCCAAAACAAGTGGAGAAGGGAACATTTGCATCACGATTGAATGGATTTAAAAATCAACATTCGTGGGAAAAGTCGCTAGCTTACTCACATATTTAAGTGGACGAAACATTCTTTTTGTATCTTCTTGAGGCAAAATATATTTGGTTTATGAAAAGGGTTTGAATATCTTACGGTGTCGAGAAAAGAAATTGATGTGTTGAGTGTTTTGTTGGATGACGATTGCTAAAATGGTCGAGTAAGGCAACTTGTATTCAAACAATTGAGAAAAGGAATAGAAGGCTCTATACCATCTCCCTTTTCATCCTTTATTGCAAAAGGATTTTGAATATTATTAAGATATTTTGGATGGATGACGAATACTCAAATGGTCGAGTAAGGAAACTCGTATCCATGTACTTAGGAAATGTAATATAAGCCTCTAGACCACCTCCTTTTTAATCCAAGTTATTGAAAAAATGAGTTTAGGTTTGGTTAGGAAAATGTTTGAGATGAATAGGATTTGAGGTTTTTTATGGATGACAATTTTTCGAATTGGTCGAGTAAGAAAACTCGTATCTAAACAGAGGAGAGGAATCGAAGGCTCTAGACCATCTCCATTTTCATCCTTAATTACAAAAGGGTGTTTAAGCATGATTAAGTATTTTATTTTTTTGAATTGGAAAATGGCTCGATGTTAATCGAGTTTTGATTTTCGAATGGAATAAAGACGAACGTGACTTGAATTGGATGGTAAGATTTTTGAAAACTTACTTAATGTTGATCAAGTGTTTGTTCTTGTTTGAAAGGTTGATTTTATTTTGACCAGCTAATTAATCCATTTAACTAACTAACTAAAGGCAAAAATAAAATAAAAATAAAAAATAAAAATGCAATCAAAGGGATGGGGTTACATTCACAATATAGAGATAAAATGAATGAATCAAATATAAATGGGCTTAGGACCCAAAATCAAATTAAAACAAATTGTGGAGGTACAACAATAATTGGGTGATGAATTAGTAAGTATTAATGTCTAAAGCCCAAGGCCCAAATCCAAACTTCTAAAACCCTAAAAAATAAACAAATAGAAAATAAGAAAATAATAGTAATAGAATAAAAAAATAGAAAGTCATGGAAAGGGGCGGTATTGCTTCTAACATGTGGAACAACCCCACTTTCTCCAATTTCAACATTTACCAATCAAACTTGACCAAGTGTTTTGTATTAAATGGTAAAAGGGAAAAAAAGACTAAGTTATTCAAATTTGGACATAAAAGAATTTTTGTATCATTTCTCTCTACAAATAAACAGAGCTAAACCTTCTTAGTAAAACCAAAAAAATGTCTATACCAAAACTATATCCATGAAAGAAACTAGAGAAGTGACAAGAGATTGAGAAAGGAGAGAAAGAATC
The DNA here is from genome assembly GCF_024323335.1 of Lathyrus oleraceus. Classification (NCBI taxonomy): domain Eukaryota; kingdom Viridiplantae; phylum Streptophyta; class Magnoliopsida; order Fabales; family Fabaceae; genus Lathyrus; species Lathyrus oleraceus. The sequence goes on along the minus strand of NC_066582.1, from coordinate 267,049,787 downwards.
AAACCAAAAAGTGGATCTACTTTGATCGTCTCCGGAACTGTTACAGTTGCGTATGTCCTGCCGAGTGTTGTCGGAAAAGGTAGAAGTTAACGTGATTCCGTTGTAGAGCTAAAGTAGGTGATTCTCCGATTCCAAGTAACTCCCCGTTCATGATACAAATAATAATGTCGTTGTTGGTTTTTTGAAAGGTTGCAGATCATAAGTGTTTATGTAGGGATTACAAGGGTGACCTGAGTTGTATGGAGAAGGGAGTTAGGCCATGTTTTATGTTGGAGTGGTTTGTAGGAAAAGTATAGGTGTTTTAGGATGGTTAACGGAGTTGTTAGAAGAGTAGTATATGGTAATGTTAATGGAAAATTTGAGTAGAGATTTTTGTTGTAATGAGGAAGAGTGATAGAGATAATGGAAACAATGAGAGAGACTATGTGAGGGGAAGAAATGTAAAAGTGTGATGTGTGGTTAAGTTGATGATGGAGTTGAAAGGTAGTGGTAGTTCTAAACTATAGTGAAAACAAAGCTCGTGTGGTGGAGAAGAAGAATTCTCCGGAGGGAGGTTGTTCATGCGAGTTTGTGTAGCAAGAAAGTGAGATGCATTGATGTTAGTGTTGTTTTAGTAGATGGCAATGTAGCTGGCAAATCTTGGACCGAGATTGTTGAATGGACTGAAATGATTATTGAAGTGAGCTTGATTATTGGTTTTGATGTGTAAAAAAAGTGTGTTGAATGAAGTTGATATATGAGCTTTGTTTTCAACGTTTATGTGTAGTGGAGAGTTATGTGGTTGAGTGAACATATGAGTGAGTTGTTGCTCGAGGAGGAAACTGTTTTTTTCATGTATGAAAAAATGATAGTAGCAGTTTTTTTATTTTATGAATGGTATGGATGGAGAGTAGAAATTGGTGTGAAGAAAATGAAATGGGTAGTAAAGATGATGCGAGATTAATTTGTTGTTGCAGTATAAGAAAGTGAGGGTTGGATGATGGATGGTATTGAAAGAGGCATACATTTTTTTCTTGAAATGTGAGTGTTATGAAGGTTGTAGTGAATTGGGTGAAGAAGATGGTATCAAGGGTAGCCATGAAAAAGATCGTGTAGCTTGCAAAACGAAGGTCTCCTTGTTTTTGTTTTGTGAAAATGAAATGCGAGGGAGAGTCAAATATGGATATGCGCCGCTTATAATCTTTGGTCGGGTAGGCTCCCCCTCTATGTTGGCCAATCATATTTGTATAAATAGCATTGCAATTAGGGTTATTCAAATTAATTTTTTCAAAAATGCCCCTCTAGATACTTTTATAGCACAAAATGAGTAAGAAACAATTAAAACAAATAAAAATAAAACAAAATAAAATTATAAAATCGAAATGAAACCAAAATTAATTTCATTTAATTATTTCAGACATTTTGACAAGAAAACAAAAATAAAAGGACTCAAAATGAATAAAAATCGGACACAAAAATGCTCGAAAAATTAAAATGAATGGACTAAAATGCTTAGTGTGAAATAAACTTCTAGAAAACATAGAAGTTTTGATCAAATTTTGAAGTGAAAAATGTCCGGTTGAAATGGATCAGACTGATCAAAATGCGATCGCAAAAGTAGTCAAAAAATTAAAACGAGCACGCCAGGTTAAACCACTTGAATCATAGATTAATAAAATTGACATCTGCAAGATCGATTTTCAAATTTTTTGCTCGCTAATTTCACGTACATTTGATAATTAGTTCAACCAGTCTATTTGTAAATCTGAAAATTTATTCTTATTGACATTTTAGGTATTATGCATAATAAAATGCATGTTATGTTATGTAAATGATGCAAATGTCATGATGCATGCATTGATTTATTGAATGAGAGACAAAATTGGGGTATGGCACCTTGTTTCTTATAAAAACTTATCTAAAACACACTTTGTTCCATTTTAGCTCTTAAAATTTCCATTTTAGTTCTCAGTTGATTTCTGATAAGATTGTGGAATTCCTTAAACTTTTCAAAGGTCTCAAATTTATGTTTTAAAATGTGAACTCATGTTGTTCTAGAAAAATCAACAATTGTAATGAGAAAATATAAACTGTCGTCGTGTATTTCCACCCTTGTCAACCCAAAGATCAAAGTGAAAATAATTACTATAGTTATGCATGTCACTCCAAAACTTCTTAAGAATCGGTCTCTGTTCTCAAAGATGCACCTGTAAAAAGCTCTTTAAGTTTGTATTTGACTTTCTTTATTCTCTTATACTGGAAGCCTGAGTTAGTTGAGGGTATATTATGTGTTGTAACAATTTTTAGATAGTATTATTCTCTGGTTATAAATGATAATGATCATGGTTTTTTTCTCCGATTTTGAAGTTTCCACATTATATTCTTGTGTTGTTATTGTGTTTCTCTTTTTCTTTATATTTTGTTTGTTTTTCTTCAACAAATTTACCTTATATGACATAAAAGTAGGGTAATTTTGTAACTCAAACTAGATAAGTTTATCACTCGAAATCAAAATGATATAATAATTTGTAATACTGGAAAAGATATTTCTTGTATTAGAATTATTTAATTATTGAGTTAGTTCTTTTTTTGTTAGGGCTTATCCCCTTCACCTCCCTTATAATAAAAAAAAATTATATGTTTTCAACGTTTAATTCAAATTTTGCATTAGGAATTTTATAGGTTTAATTAAAATTTATTAGATATGAAAATTATTTTTTTTCAAAATATTTAATTTAAAAAATTGCAAAAAAAAAATAGGATTGAAAAATATTTTTCAAAAAAATACTTTCAAAAATACATAAAACATTTAATTCAAAAAAATAATAAAAAAGAGTTGGAGCTTTTGTATCCAGTTTAGTTTTTAGAAGCTTTTGTTTTGTGATATATCTGGGTTGAGAATTTTTATTGAATAATATAAAAATGCAGCATACTTCATATTTTTCCGCATATATTTTTTGTGTGCAGTTTCGGCGTTAAAAGTTATCTGAACTGCAAGTATATAAAACATGCGGTTTAGTTTGGTTCGATTTACTTTTAGGAAAACAATCTAATCAAACCAATGCACATATAGAAGACAATATAATTTTGTATTTAGTCATTCATACATTATCAAATAACAACAAAACTCATTATATTTTGAAAATAAATTTTCATTTAATATACAAAAATCACAATAGATAAAGTGGAATAAAAAATATAAAATAGTAGTATAAAATAATTTTAATTTTTTTAAAATGAAATAGAAAAAACTGAGTAGATGGGAGATTAGAGATTATGGAAAAGAAAGAATAAAATATATGAGAAATTTGAGAAGAAGAGGTGGGATGAAAACATAATTGGAAGAGAGGACATTAGCATAAATATGAGAAGATGAAAAAGAAAAAACATAAGCAAGAAGATATTAGAGAAGAAGAGGTGAGATATACCTGACAAAAAAGATAAAAATAATGTGTAATACTATTAGGATAAACTAAAGAAAGGCTGAAACTCAAACCCTAAGTGTGAGGAAAAGAAAATCCTTCATAATTGGAAGACTAAGACATAATAAGTTTGAGTTTGGATTGAATGTGATTTAAGTGAAATTTGAGTTGTAACATAATGCGGTTTTGTTTGGGTTGGTTTAATTCGGTTTTCAAAATATAAACCGTAAACTAAACTGAACTGTGTAGTTTTGTTAAAAATGACATAAAAACATCTGAAACAACTATAATTTTTCGCAGTTTTAATTTAGTTTGATTCAGTTAGTAGTTTTCTATCGAATTGATTTGATTTTAAATATTTCTAAATAAACCTAATAAATTCGATTAAATTGACCAAGAAAAAATAGATTGAAAAAGAAGATTATTGAATAAATATGATTTTTAAAATATAAAGATATTCAAAACAATTGAATTTCATATAAATTCAGAGTCACTTAACTAATTCAACAATCAGTCAGTATTAGATATTTTTATTGAAGAATCTCCTAATGAATTTATACGTTCTAAAATTGTTAAGTGCTATATATTAATTGAATTAAATAATTATAATTTATTAATTTAAAATTTAATCTTTGGATAAAAAATTTTATTTCTATTTATATATTAATGTAAAGAAATTATTAATATTTATTAAGCATTGACTTTTGAAAAAAAAGTATTTTAATTAATATTTATATTTTTATTATTACACATTGGTGAAATATTTTAATATTAAAGTTGAAATTATTATTATTATTATTATTATTATTATTATTATTATTATTATTATTATTATTATTATTATTATTATTATTATTATTGACAGTGAGAATGAATAAAACAGTTATACATCATTGTCAACTAGTTGCTTCTAATTGCAAGCAACAAAATAATACATACTATTTCAATATATGTGTATTTTTCACCATTTTTAAAGCAGTATGTAATGTTGTCTCTCCTTTTGTAGATGAATAAATATTCATAAAAAATACATTAACTATAGCAATACTCAATGTCTTAACCACACAATAACTCAACTTCAGGTTAAGTTGAAAAACAAACCAAATTTAACCTAACTATATATGATATAATACGGCGGCGCATATATTTGACAATAAATTATAAAATACATAATTAAGATTCCACATTGGCTTGATGTTAACATTACAATATATCTATGATTTATATAAACATTTCACTTTTCTTTCTATAGTGGAGATAGATGTTCACATAAATTGTTCAAGAAAGAATGTCACAAACGCTTCATGGAAAATGACTAAACCCATACTTATCATTTATTTATGTATCCACATTTCATAAGTATTAATTAATTATATTAAATTGTAATATATAGTAGTAAAGTAGGTATTCTTGGCAACCTGAAAGAAGAGGAACCAATCAAAGCTATAAAATATGGACAAAAGGGACCCATTGAAGAGGATATGATGATGGAGTGATGATGGTGTGGGCATGAAAGAGGCTTTATTTTGCTTTAACCACCATGATCAGCACCATCATGTTATATATTTTAAGAGTTAGTATATTAATGACATCATAGCTTAAGCAATTTGGTCAAGTAGGAGTGTGGGGCCTATCTTCACTTATAGCTAAGAGAACAAGAAATATGTGACTCTATCTTTTATTGAAGGGTGATTATTAATTTGACAAACGCATCATATGATAGAGAGATGCAATTTCATATCATACATGTAAAGTATTTTTTGTTTTCAAAACCGAAAAAGGATAACAAGTGTGGTTAGAATTTAGAGTAAGGTGGGAATGGTAAATAGGATGTGTAAAGTTGGTGATATCTTATATTAGAACAATAAAAGTTAAGATAAATTATGAAGGTAAGGGGAAATAGAAGAATTATGCGCTATTACTTTTGTGTGAGAAACGAACGAGAAATGATTATTTTAGGTTCTTAGCCAATTAGGTGGATACCAATGTTTATTTTTATTTTTATTTTAATGAGATAAAAGAGACTTTTCAAAGTGCTTGTTTGATTTGCCTTAGTAAAATTGAGAATTAATCTTATACATTTACAACCATTGATCATTCGACATAGATTATGCGATTTTTCACAATTTTTCTCTTTCACAATTCAGAAGTTTCTGATTCCTTGCCACATTATCTTTGACTTTAATACTTTACTGGAACATTGAATTTTCTTCTAAAGAGGCTTGAGATAACTCTTAAAGATAAACACCACCATCAGAAAACTGATTGTTCAGGGTTCTTCAATGACTTCACTGAACTCCGTTTGACATAATCCAAGGATAACCATTGATAACTCGATCACCACAACAACTTTGTTCGATCTTCAAGAACACATCAACTAGATTACTACATTATATAACCTTTAGGCCCTTCAATTACATTTGATCGACACGATAATATCATCTCAACAAATGGTGTCTAGATCTTCAAGCACCACAACTTGGTCACATTAGACATTGATTTTCAAGCACCATCACTTGATCAGACTCTAATTTTCAAACATTGTCACTTGATCACATTAGGCCTTGATCTTCAAGCACCATCACTTGATCTCATCAAATGATAACATCACTTGTCATCATCCAAACCAAAAGCACATCTGTGGAAGACTTCTCTTAAGATTGTTGTCAACATCAAAACCAAAGCAGTAAGTTATTGCAGACTTCATACCAGCAAACACATAGATCCATATTCTCCCACTTTTTTATGATGACAATGTTTCTCTCTGGAAGGTGGACAAACAAAGAAACAAAAGTGATAGATTGGAGCAGTTAAACTCCCCCTGACAAATATAGAGAGTATACCTTACTCCTAGTGAGAGTATACTTCTTCCCTTTTGACATTATCAAAAAGGCGGGAAATAAATAAATAAATAGACAAATATGACAAGTATTCAAGCACATATATCACCAAAGGCATGCATAAATATTTAAGATGAAAAACATACTTCATTAAAGAAAATAATGCAAGATTACATAGACACGAAATAACAAAAACATGAAACATGCAAGCAAAGAGGGCAACTACTATTTCGAGTCCTCATCCTCTTCCTCATTGAGCAACCTTGATGGCAAATGAATTTGAGCATGCTTATGTGTGATATACCTGATACTCCTTGTCCATTTTCTATTCTATCACATGGCCTTTGAGGAGAGATTTTGACGAAGGAGACTCGGGATCCGAATCCTTCCGACTTGAAGGCCTTACCTTCTCATAACCTTGTTGATGATGCCTTTGAGAGAATCTTTTGGCTCTAGGATACTTTTGAGATGGCATCCCATTGTTGATCTCAATTTTCATCAACCATATTAATATGTTCCTTATCCCTGTAGAGTTATCCACACATTCCTCATCCTTAACATTGAAGGAAACATACTTCAAGACTTTTGAAACTAAGTTACCATATGATCTCCATGCCACTACCTTTATCTTTCTCCCTATCATGTGATGGATCATAAAACCCAACTTGTTTCAACTTTGTTAGCTAATTACCATGTCATAAGCACATCATCCTTTTTCAACTGTCCCTGACTATGTTTTCTAGGGGTGAGGATGTGGTTTACCACATAGTGAATTAGTTGAATATCTAGGTGCACACTGCCCATAAGAAAAGGCGAGGGAATGATGGAATCTGGATCTTGCAGGAAGAAGAATGAGGTGGTGGTGTGAAAGCCCTCACTTTGATCAATTTCCTGATAGTGAGATCTAGAACAAGGAAGATTGCAAATTTCAGCAAACTCTTCAAGAGACAGAGAGATTGGATATTTCTTGACTTCATGAGTGATGATACCATTAGAAAATTTGAGGTTGGCGAAAAATATTCTGACCAATATGGGATAGATCTCCATCAGAACATTGTAGATAAAGTTTCTCATCCTAGCTTCTTCAAGCATTCCGAAGAACTCACAGCTTATTAACACACATACTTCCAAAAAGTAGGAAGGTAATATTTCTATGTCCTCATATTCTCTATATAATTTGACTTCTTTCTCCATCATTGACAAATAATTGGAGAAATGTGATGGAGCGGAGAAACTGGTGAAGGTTCAGACTCTTTTTAATTCAATGAGGATGGATGGGGGCTAGGAGTATTTGCAAAAGAGCAACTATAGATCAAGAAGAAGAGTGCAAGATGGTATGAGAATAAGGGAGGAAAGAATTACCTTAAATATCCATTGAATAATCAATTATCCTTCCCAATAAATGGTTATAGTGGTTGGGTAATAAATTTTGACTAATTTGACTGATGAGGTTGTGATCTAATCAATGCAATAATCTATTATTCTATAGATCTAATTGATTATGTGGAGCAAAAATTTGAAATTTTAGTTTTAAATCACCCTAGTCGGTTATGACTTAGGTCTAATTGATTATTTGGGTATTTTTCAGCTTCTTTGATCATTTATAGGCCTTCCCAATAGTTTGGGCTTAAGATATTGCTTTTGGTACCCCTAAAACATCAAGATTCCACCTATTTAGCCTAAATCATTAAATTTTCTCTACATTTTGGCTTAAGGGCTTTAAAAACTCATAAAAAAATATGTTAGTGATAAAAACTAAATCAATGGGCATAAATAGACTGCTTGTTAGATAATTTCCTCTAAGTTTTCAAATTTAATCATATACCAAGCAATTTACCTCAAAATATCAAGAGTCCTTAAGAATACTTCCCCTCATGAGGGAATGACGAACCATTATAATCCATAATTAACCATCTATCTAAATATCATCTTGAGTTATGCAATCACCATCGATCCTTATAACCCATAATTAACATGACTATCGAGACTGTTGAGCACCACCATCAATTCCACCGAACAACTAGGTCAAAAATATTTGTTGAACACCATCGTCGATGCCAACGAACACCCTGTTAAGCATTACCATTAATTATAGCAATGACACAGTTCAACAACACCATCTATGCTTTAACAACCAACTATATATCATCCACATCGATGACAACAAACAACTTTTGAGCATTACCACCAATTATAACAGAACACATTGTTAAGCATCACCATCGATGCTAACAAGAAACTTATGAGCACCACCATCGATGCTAACAACTTCACCAACAAGATCACCATGGACTAACAAACTTCTCTGAATACTCATAGTTACACACACTTTGCACATCTTTATGAAATTTTCCAATGAGCACCTTCAAAGTTGAAAGGCACTTTCTACAAAACAAATTAGGTTTTCACCTTTAGTACCCAAATCTTTTTTGGTACTGGGGTGTTAGGACTTTTAAAAGTTATGGAGGTATACCAGGTCAACCCTCTTAAATTATCAAAGCAAAACGGCTCAAGATGGCAAAGCTTATTACAAAATTTTCATTTACAGACATTGAAATTAAACTTCTTCTTATCATGTAATCTATTAGGTTTATAACATACACCATTTTTATTTAATGAAGATTTTTGAATGGAAAGAATTGAATTTAACTTATCATTCCCCTTAGTGAATTTATCTAGGGTTTCATGCAAACATGCTACTTCGTTATTCATCAAATCACAAGAATCACATTTATCTAAATTTAAGGATTCACTTCTTATGCTAGCAATTTCTTCACATAAAATCTTATTACTATTTTCCAAGAATCCAACATAATCCTCAAGATCAATGATGTTATTCTCTAATTTCTCATTTTATTTAGAGATCTTAACACTAATCTTAAATAATTGACTATGAGTTAGAGAAGTTACCTTAGTGTTATCTTCCTTTGAAGCTTTAAGGCACACATGATCTTCTTCATTAGATTATTTTTTCTAAGGAGGTACTTCATAAGAATCTTTTGATGTATCATCGGGTATATTCTTGAAGATGTCTCTAAAAAAATATTTGTAGGGATTTATCAATGTTTCTTCCATTAATTCATCGTTCTCTTCTTCATAGGAAACTTGATATGAAAGATCTTTGAATATTTCCAAACGTTCATTCTTCACAATTTCTTCTGGATGTTGACTCTTCATAATCTCTCTTTTCATTCAATGAACTTACTTCCAATATTCCATTAGATGAAGCTTCTTCAACATTTCTTCTGGATATTTTTTCCTCTTCATATTCATTAGACAATGTCTCTTTAGATGATTACTCATCTATCAAAATTGTTCATTTGAAGAACATCATTGATTTCTATCATACCCTAATTTGTAACCCTAAGATACCACATACCATTGGAATCCTTGCATACAAACAAGGTCACCTCTTGGTCTCTCTCTCTCTCATCTTTGGATTTTGCCTTTGCAGGGATCACCAAGCACCTCTTTGTTAATATTTTACCTTTGTGTTCATATGTTCATTGCTTAACCACTAATCAAATAGCAAATATGTTTTTTTTTTCTTTAAGTTTATTAAGCAGAGTAGGGATTTTCATCAAGGGTATCAAGCATGATTCCTCCACTAGCTTTTCTTTGATTCCTCGGTAAACTATGGCCAACCATTGATTCTCAAGGGGGCTATCTTTCAATGCATGATATCAAAGGTTCTAAGGCATATTTCAATCTCATTTTGATCAAGAGTACATCAAAGTTTTATGGTTTACTTCTCAAGAAAACTCAAAGGTTCGTGTGTTTATTTCCATGCCTTCTTCACTAAGTTACCTCAAGATTTAAGAAATCTAGTCAATATACATTCAAGTAAACCTTATTTTGAGTTCATATGATCATCCATATGCTTTGAAATGCAAGGAAAGTCCAAGTACACAAGCTTGCTCCAAGTGGTTTGACCAAAAAGTCAACATTTGAAGTCAAAATTCCAAGGATAACAACTCCTTCAATTCTCAATATTTTTGAATGATTTTTTTTGCATATGACTCTTCTCAACATCCTATATAACTTCTCTTTACATGACAAGAGCCAATTATGCTTGAAGGATCATCAAAAGTTTGGAGACATTATAGGTCATTTGCGGACTTAGTGAAATTTGACCTATTTTCAAGTGACTTTTTCTTAACTTTCAAGATTCATAACTTCTTCAACTTTTAACATTTGAGGTTGATCCTTTTTGCACAATGTCACTTGTGATTCCCTCTACAAGTTTTCTTCAATGATCAAGGTCTAATTATGCTTGGAAGGCCATGAAATTTATTGAGTCATTACAAGTCATTTCCAACCATTGGACACTTGAATTTTTCTATTACATAACCAGTTTTTCATGCCAACTTCAACATGCCATAACTTTGTGCTCAATCATCCAAATGCAACCTTTCTTGGCACATTATAATCTTTGTTATGATGTTAACACATTGCAAAAAGTATGGGATCAAAAAGCTTCCTGAGTAGGGTGCACCATTGGGTTGAACATGGTAACTTTGAACTGAAGAAATTACCATTGCCCAAAATTTGAACTTCACCAATCTCAATTCCAAGCCAAATTAGAATGTGTTTTGGACCTAAACATGTTTAACCAAGTCTCCAGAAGTTAATGGACCTTTGAAATGCATCATTTGGCGGAGTTTTGATGAGTTGCAGGTCACACTTTTCTGACATTCGGATTAAAAATTTGTTTTGCACCAATTCAGCATCATTTCACATGTATTTGGATCCAAACACATTTCCTATAAATAGAGGAAGCTACTGCATTGATTTGGCCAGCCACGTTGGACAAATGAAGTGTTTTCATTGGTTCATTTTGAATTGGATCTCGTGTGTTGGTTATGTTGCATTCCATCGTGCATCCTAACTTGAGGAGTGTTGGATCTTCCACGTCAACTAATGAGGCGTGATCCAATGCTCTGTGTTTTTCTGATTTTTAATTTTTTTTCTTTTATTATTTTTAATTGCTTTTTCTTTTAAAATTCATAGTAATTTCATTTTTCATCCAAAAAATTCCAAAATAATTTCTAAAATCACCTTTCATTTTTCTTCATCTGAATTTATTTTTTCACATTTTATTTCATTGATTTTCTATTTTATATGAATTTTCTCTTTTCTACTTTGTTTTAATTGGTTTAAAAATACTTTTCTGCATTTTTAAATTCTGAAAATTTTATTACATGTTTTTTATTTTATTTCCAAGCTTCTGTAATTTTCTTGGCCATTAATTTGGTGTTTTGAAGGACTTTATAGATTTTTCATTTTAATTCTGTTTTAAAATTCATTTAAAAATACTTTTGGTGCTTTTTTATTTCATTTGATTGCATTTTATATTTGTATGTAAGGGTGTTCATGGGTGCGGGTCGACCACGAACCCGCTGACCCAACCCAACCCAACCCATAAATTACCCAAACCCATTCATTTATGGGTATACCCAACATAATCCATAACAACCCGTATAGTTTTGGTTCGGGTATCGGATTTGAGTTTTGCAACCCGCGGACCCGTAGACTCAACTTATTGATGTGGCTTTAGTGATTTCTTATTATTTTAAATAAAAATATAAAATTAATATCTCACTAATAACCATAATTTTTCCCAAAAAATTTAGTCTCCACCATTAATACTACTAGACCAATGAGTTTACGCAATTCTAAGATTAAATGTTGTTTCTTATTTTCTTTTGTATCATTTCTAACTTATGTATTTTATGGAAATAACGTGTCTTGTTGAACTTTATACTATTATAAAATGTTATGTCATATTGATGAATTTTATTAGATATTATATGATGTATTTCATTGAATTTGAGTGTTATAAAAGAGTAGGATTGTATTAAGTTGTGTTATATTTTTTTGAAACCGACAAAAAGAATCATAAAAAAATATATTTTTTATTTGAAACACAACCCGTGAACCCAACCCAACCCAACCCATTAATGAGTGGGTCGGTTCGGGTCGATTTTGACAATGAAATTACGGGTTGAACGGCGGACCCAACCCATTGAAATTTGAACGGGTTGGGTAACGGGTTTGGGCAAACTCGGTCCAACCCAACCCGCGTACACCCCTATTTATGTGACCTTTTTGAACTTCTGTTGGCCTTGGATCATGATGGTTTGGATTATGAGTCTCATCAAACTCAATGGATCTTGGGTGTTGATGGGATGAAAACCCTAATCCACCAAAATAGATGGTTGATTTTGATGACGACTTGATCAAACTTTTGGTCCAATTTGGGTGTGGTTTCTCTTGTCCCCTTCCTCTACATCTCCTTCCTTTCCCCTTTGATTAATTGGATAGCTTGTGTCCATGTTATTCATGATGTGTGGATTGGTGCTTGATGAACTTTTATCATTTCAAACCTACCTCCTAATTGATCATGGATCATTTAAGGTACTTTAAAGTGATGCATAAGTTTTTTCTAAGTGTCATAAAGTATGGATTGAAGTAATGGATCATCCTATTAGCCTTTGTGCTTGATCATTCCTTATTTTTCTTTTTGTGTGGCATGACTTTAGAAGAATGATTTACATATCATTTCTCTAGAATATATTAACACTAACATTATTATTGACCGACCTCAGATAGTTGTGACTTCTACATAAATCCAATTATGATTGCTTAACATAGTGCTAAATTAGTCCCAAAAGCAAAGACATTTTTATAAGTGAGATTGTAAGTCTCCTACTCCTCATGATAATGTGTGAAAATATTGCTCCCTTTTCATTTGTGAGAGCTAGTGGCATACATGTTGATTTTATCAAAATTAGAGCCATTCTCATAATGATGTATGGGTTCATGTTTTCATGCTTGTGCGTGAATAGTTGAGCGTTCTCCAAAGAATGACCAAGACATCTTTCATTTTTTATTACTAACATCATCTACTAATATTTTATTGTATTAACTTTTACTTCAATGTCACTTACTTTATGCTCTTTATTTTATGTCATTTACTTTATACTTTATGTTTTGCATCCCATATCATATTATTTGTGATTATGTCATTTGTTATTTGTCCATTTGGAATTTTCTTTCATTTCCTTGTAAAGAAAACATTAATAAAGAAAAAAAACCTATAAAATTTTGGTTCTCTTTATCCATGGATTTGAGGTTACTATCCTTAGCATTGTTATGAAGTTATGGACTTAGACCTAGGACCTTGATCTTTTCTTTGGGAGATTGTGATTTGAGACCTTAGGATTCATTTGATGCCTTTGAATTTTAACTTTTCTGTGAAGACTTGGTTTGGTTATTTTGGTTTCATCTGATACATGGATTATTATTTGCTTATTTGGCTTGCTTGAGACTTAATCCAAAGGATGGAATTCTTGCCTGACTGGTGTCATAAAGCTTGCTATCTTTTGGTCAGATCTTTCCTCCTTGGCTTTTACTTTATGCTCTAGGATAATCCCTTATTCTCCTCCATTTCTTTAATTTTCAAATCTTCTCCCTCTTTTCAAAAATCTTCTTGTTTTCTAACTTACACCATTTTCTTAACAAACCTTGACTTTTTGTCAAGTGATTTTCAAAACCTTTTTCCTAATAAATGCTAATCAATTTGAAGCATATTGAGACCAATTTAAAAAGACTAAAAAATGTATAACTCATTTAAATCATTTTGTGTCCTTTGTGCATTTTTCCTTTTAAAACTTCTCTCAAAGTTTAGATATGAGTCATTTCCATAGTTGAGATATAATCCTCCTATCCCCATAGTATTTATGACAGTTCTTTTCTATCTGTGAGAGCTAGTGGCATACTTGTTGATCCTTATCCAAGTTGGAGCCCTTCTCATGATGATGCAAAGATCTCATACTTGTGGGTGACTAGTTCAGTATTCTCCTTAAAATTACAAATGTCTTTCCATTAAAAATGAATCAAAACAAACATCTTTGTTATTTTTACCACGAACTACGAGGTCATGATCCTCTATTTCACTTTGTTGGTATGTAGGCATGAGACTTCAAGAGTCTTGGCAAACACAAAATAAAAGAAAAACATTTCTTTCCCCATTTCTCCAATATTTTGCAAACAACACCCTTTTTCAAACTAAAAGGTACATATTTTCAAAGAGGTTCCCATGGAGTACCATGGATGTTTAGGGTGTTAATACATTCCCTTTGCATAACCAACCCCTGAATCCTTATCTCTTTTTTATCAGTTTTGTTTTAAAACTTCTTCGGGTTTTGTTCATACTTTTTCCCTTTTCCTTTGGAAACAATAAAAGTGTGGTGGCGACTCTTTCTTTATGAGTTAAGTTAATCAATATCTTAATCTCAAAAATTTTACCGCTACAGGATCGATTCGACTTCCTCTGCAAAAGAGTATTTCAATGAAGATTCTACTAATGAAATGTATCTTATACCTTCATCATTCAAAAGTTGGATCAGTTTGTAGTGTTTCTTAATTATCTCCTCTTTTATGAATTCTTCCTAAAACTCAACAAACACATTAATATCTTTTGAATTAACACTTGGATCAGAGTTCCGATTCCAATTCTTAATCCTTTGATAGCTATTAAAAACATAGTTTCTAATATATTCCCAAAGGGTTCAAATGGTTAAGTACCATATATGAGAATTACTATAATATTCATTTTTCATTTCAATTTCTTGGATTCGTGTGTTCATTCTCTCTTGCTTAAAACTTGGAGAAACTCCATAAATCATATCAAGAATGTCCCACGCTTCCTTGAAGGACCCGCAAGTAAACACATAACAAGATTGAACTTAAATCATTTATCAAAATATGTTTGAAATTAAAATCAAGTTTAACTTTTCTCCTATCTTCTTCGGTCCAGTCAAAATCAGATTTAAATACTACATTATCATTAAAGGAGAAGGTACAAATAAACAGACCATTGTTTATGATATCCCACTGTACTGGTAAAAAAGTACAGGTGTGCATAGTATCCTTACAAGGGTAGGGGATACTCGTAGGCCTTAATAGGTTTATAACAATTTAGGGTGGTAAGGAATTGGCTATAGTGGCAATAAGCCATGTATGGTGGTGTTATAGTGTTTACGGTGATGTTGAGGACCATTTCACGTGAGGTGAAAGACTTTGCATGTAAGCGTTTTGCTTTAGGTATTATGTGTAAGTTATGAGATGTCCATTTTTCTTCCATTGGGAAGAAGTATTTAGAGAGGCCTTTAGGGCCTAGGGCTTCCTTGGGAAGGATCACCGTCCATCAAGTCAATGGTTGACCATTGATTCCCTACTTCCTAGGAAGGATTTGGATCAACTAATGACCATGACTTCTCTCTTACCAAGAAATGTATTGTCCCACAAATCCCATAACTAGGTGAGTGGGAGTACTTAGGGCGAGGCGATACCTCCTAGAGGGTGACATATGGTCGTCGCCTCTCCTAGGGGTTGCTAAGCTCTCGCCCTTATCAAGGCCTTTACAATTATAACACTGCACAATCCCTCAACCACAACGTCTTTTTATGAAGGGAAATTGTTTTTGGACCATTGACCGTTGGAGTATTCTTAGGCCCTAAGTTTTCAATATTCTTGGTAACATGTATGACGAACCAGACCAGTTAGGAGTTAGATTCTTAGGTGAAGTTACATTAAGCTCGGATTCTGAGAACATAAGTCCATTAGGAAAGGCGTTGGACCCCTCAGGCTGGACTTCTATCAATCCCATAGACAATAACTTTAACTAAGTCTCTTAGGTTAGACTTCGTCGCGCCTCCAGGGTGAGATTCATATGTGGGGTCCAACCTAATGAAACTCTAAGTCCCTTAGGAAAAGATTTTGGATAGCCTTCTTGATGGTAACTCTTAGTCCCATAGGAAAAATTATATTGATCCTGGTAGATGAGACTATAAGTCCCTCAGGTGAGGCATTGGAACTCTCAGACGGGAATTTTATGAAGTCCTCAGACAAGACTTTTAACTAAGTCTCTTAAGCTAGACTTCAGTCGTGCCTATAGGGTGAGATTTGTATGTGGGGTCCTGCCCGAGGAAACTCTAAGTCTAACAGGAAAAGAGTTAAATAACTTGCTTGATGGGAACTTTTAGTCATGCATGCGAAATTATATTAAGCCTAGATGATGAGATTATAAGACCCTCAAGAAAGGCGTTAGACCTCTCGGGTGAGACTTTTTTCAAGCCCTCAAACAAGAATTTTAACTAAGTCTTTTAGGATAGACTTCAGTTGCATATCCAGGGTGATACTCGTATGTGGGGTCCCGCCCGAGGAAACTCTAAGTCCCTCATACGAGGCATTGGACCTCTCGGGTTGACTTCAGTCGTGCCTCAGATAAAACTTTTAACTAAGTCTCTCAGGCTAGACTTCAGTCGTGCCTCCAGGGTGAAATTCATATGTGAGGTCTCGCCCGAGGAAACTCTAAGAGCCTCGGTCGAGGAGTTAGATAGCGTGTTTGATGGGAACTCTTAGTCCCGCGACAAAATTATATTGAGCCTGGAAGATGAAACTATAAGTCCCTTAGGCGAGGCGTTGGAACTCTCAGGCATAACTTCTCTTAAGCCCTCAGACAATACTTTTAACTAAGTCTCTTAGGCTAGACTTTAGTCACGTCTCCAAGGTGAGATTCTTATGTGGGGTCTCGCCCGAGGAAACTCTAAGTCCCTTGGTCGAGGAGTTTAAATAAGCTTATTTGTATCACCACAAAGGTGGTAAGGATCTTCTTGTGGAATCCATTAGTCATAATATTGCCTTCAGAGGCGGCAAGGAAGTTCTCCATAAAGTCCAACATAAAAATATTGCCTGAAGAGGCGAAAAGGATCTTCACCATGAAGTCTAGCATAAAGAATATTTCCTTAAGAGGCGGAAAGTATCTTCGTAATGAAGTCCAGCATCCAAAATATTCCTTTAAGAGGTGGCAAAGATCTTCTCCAGGAATTCCAGCATAAAAATGTTGACTTAAGAAATGGAAAAGATCTTCTCCATGAAGTCCAACATAAAAAATATTGCTTTTAGAGGTGTCAAGGATCGTCTCCATGAAGTCCTGCATATAAAATATTGTCTTAATAGACGAAAAGGATCTTGACCATTAAGTCCAACGTAAAAATATTTCCTTAAGAGGCGGCAAGGATCTTCAACATGAAGTCTAACATAAAAAATATTTCCTTAAGATGCGGCAAGGATCTTCTCTATGAAGTTCAACATACAAAATATTGCCTTAAGAGGCGACAAGGATCTTCGCCATGAAGTCTATCATACAAAAATATAGAGAAAATACTTTTGTTGATCATAAACATTCAAGAAATTTCTAATAAGTAAATAGTTATGTCTCTTAAGAAATTACAATAATCTAGCTATAATAATATTTAAGATGGATGGTGTTCCAATTTATGTGCAGGAGTTGTCTGTCTAATTCCTACAACTTGTATGCCCCATGGAAGAGCTTTGGGAATATGTGATATGGTATTTCCCTATTGAGTTGTAGTTTTCCCTGTTGTGAGGGTAAAATTACATGCTTCAATACCAAGTCACCTTCTCGTACCTCCCTTTGCTTAATCTTGGAGTTGTACCCAGAAATTTGAGAGAACCTTGTATGTGTATTCTCCATTCACTTTCATCTAATCCCTTGACTAATACCTTATATTTTTAGAGTGTTTGTGAGATATTCTGATATTTTTCATCATCTTCATCCTTAGTTTTTTTCCACTATTGAGGACCTTCATCTCTAAAGAATAAGTATTAAAGGAGACTAGTGGTGCATTAGAGTATCTAATGTTTTTTTGTATGAAGTTTGTTGATTGTAACAAATGTATGTATCATTTCTTGAATGCAATTTGGTATTTATTATTGTCTATCAAGGGGAGAGTTTCAATATACTCCAAGGAAGACTTTGGCGAGAACAAGTATCAACTGTATGTAAGGCGGAGTTGGAAATTGTCCTTCTTTGGTGGAGTATGAGAAAGGTTGCCAACAGACAAAGTTAGGAGTTATCCAATCAACTCTTAGCTAATGGCAATGGCTCAGACAAGAAATCGGTGGGATCATGTGGATTGCCACACACGAATACTTGGAGAAGGTTATTATGGATAACAAGGTTATTAAAAGATGGAATTACCGTGTGATATTTCATTGTAACCAAAATGCTTGTATCAAACTTATCAAAACAGTGGAAGACCGTGATTATTTTCTAGTGGTTAATTAACAACATTGAATAGTAAAGTAGGAAAAGTGAGGATGAACGCCGAACCACTATATACCTCTATGTATCTTTTCTTGTTCCCATATCACATTTATTTTACTAGCATTCATTAATATCGTTATTACATTATTGCATAATTGCATTAATTATATGCCATATAAGTAAGACTTTGCTTATAGAGATTTTATGTATAAGCTTAGGTCTATGGTGCATCAATCTTATAGAATATTCATGAATCCAATTATGACTTGATAGAATATCTATGTGAAGAGTTTTTGAATCGCTTTGTTTAAAGCGACTTTGGTTTTCTTGTGATTGACTTGTATTAGAAGTAATCAAACACTTAGTAACATCATGTTTTAATTAATGTGGTATTACTCATTGAGATACTTCCAAGCTCTCTTGTTGGTGTGTTTTTCTTCCGCACTTCTTAAAATATATGATTTTGTTGATGGGACCTAAAATATTTTTTAAATTTTCTTAAAGTGAAAGGGTCTATTCAATCCCCCCCCCCCTCCCGCTTCTAGACCTCTTTGTGTCCTTATTCTCATCCAACAATTGATATCAGATTAGGGTTTTAGATTAAATTACTGCATCTCCAAAAGTTGAGGATATGGTTCCTTCGATCCTCGCCGAGATTTTCTAATTGTATGGAAGCTTATGCAATTCAATGAATATACATAGATTTGCTAATGTTTGATTATTTGTTGCATGCATTACATATATTAACTTAAAGTAAAAACCTTACTAGTATGTTCTTTAATCATTAATTGTATTTAAGATATTATCTAAGTTTTGATTTATCCAGGATTAAACTGAAAATATTTTGAAGTATGTGCAGTGTAACCGGAAATATGATACTATGTCTTGAAGTTTTCTCTTGATTGATCCTAATCAAAGATGAACATGCATTCACACTATAACATGCTAGAAGTTTTGTAAGATAAAATAAAGGAACAAAAAGCATATTCTAAGTGACATATTCTTCCAAGGTTATCATAAAAAGAAGATGGACGCAACTTAATTCGGAATCTGTTTTCTTAATTCAGAAATTAGGAACACATATCATATATTAGTAATAATGCGCTTGTTACTGTTGTTGTAATCGAAAGGGATTGAAATCCGCTTAGGGCATGAAAATTATATTAATCAATGATAAGTTAGGATACCAAATCAGTAGATCAACTCATTTCATAGTCACTTTTTATCATCACTTATTCTAAATCGAATCAAAACCCCTATATTTCGTTTTCTTATTTGGTTAATTTGCCAAGAGTCCTTGTGATACGATACTCGAGTGTTGCTTCCCTAGATTACCATTCTTAGTTACTCATTTTTGACATGTGTGCGACAGCAGATCAAATTGCTGACTCTTGTATTTTTTAATCAACATTAGAGTCTTAGGTGTTTCCCCTTATGTTTTGGCCCCTATGTTCTGGTTGTTTTGGCCGAATCACGCTTATTCGTCTAACCCAGTCCGGAAACCCGGTTTTAGAAAAATTGTTTCCGTTTTGATATTTTTAATGCCATTTTAGTAGAAACAAAGCAGGCTTCAAAGTCCCTTACTCTTAGAAAGAGTTATGGGACACCACCCTCATAACCTCAAATTTATCGTTTTTCTATTTTTAATGAATTGTTTATTATTTTCATAGTTTCAGAAAAATCCAAAAAAATCCTCAAAATTGTTAATCGGTTTCAATAGATTAAGTTTCGTGTTTTTGTATTTTTTAGTATTTATTTTAATCATTTTCTGTGTTTTCCAACTATTTTGATCTATTGGGACAATGTTGGCATTTCCACATTTGTTGTTGCATTACTGAATTAGCACTGTGTTTTCTCATTCTTTATCTGATTCTGAACTTGCTTTTGATAATAATATGGATGAACAAAGAACATTAAGATAGCTTGTTGCTCCTGATGTTAATTATAATGGTTTATGTATCGAATATGCTGATGTTACTGTTCCTTTTGAATTGAAATCTGGTTTAATACACTTATTATCAAGGTTTAGTGGTCTTGCGGGTGAGGATCCGCATAAGCATTTGAAGGAGTTCCAGGTTGTTTTATCTACACCTTTGAGACCTGAAGGAATAATAGAAGATCATATCAAGCTCAGAGCTTTTCCATTCTCACTACAGTTTGCTGCAAAAGACTAGTTGTACTGTCTTGAGCCTAATTATGTTACAACATGGAATGATTTAAAGAGAGTCTTCCTAGAAAGATACTTTACTTCCTTCAAAGATGCATCAATCAGAAAGGATATATGTGGTATAAGACAGGGCAATGAATCATTGGCAGGATACTGGGGAAGATTCAAACAATTAGTGTCCAATTGTCCTTAAAACCAGATTACCAAACTGTTACTTATCCAATACTTTTATAAGGGATTGCTACCAATGGAAAGAAACATTTTAGATGCTGCTAGTGGTGGATTACTTGTTGATAAGACTTCAGCTGCTGCCAAATCCTTGATTGAGAACATGTCACTTAACTCCCAACAATTCACAACTAGGGATAATTATGTAATCCAAGCAAAATGTGTGTATGAGATTCAAGTTTTTTCTTCCAACAAAGCTCTAGAAACCAGAATTGATGAACTTACCTCTTTAGTGAAATAGTTGACAATAAGTAAAACCCAAAAAACAAATTTGTGTGGTATTTGTACTTTTACCGAACACACGACTGATACATGTCCTGTTTTACAAGATGAGTCGGTCACTGAGTTGCCTTAAGCATATACAGCAGCCCTTTATAATCAAGGGGACAATCAGAATAGGTATAACATTTCTGACATGTCCACTAACACATATCATTCCAACTGGAGAAACCACCCAAACATTCGGTATGGGAATCCATAACCTAACCAAAAACAGTTGATGTTACCTCTTCCACCACCACCTAACCCTTCCCAAGTAACCACATATGCACCTTCCAAACCTTCACTTGAGGATCTTGTCAAGCAAATGGTTGTGAATAATCTTCAGTTTCAACAACGGACAAATTCTAGTATTCAGACTTTGCAAACACGAATTGGACAACTTACCACTTAAATGAATGACATGCAGCAAGCTCAAGGAATGAACGAACTACCTGCCCAAACAGTAGTGAATCTAAAAGGCCCTAATGTAAGTGCATTTTCCTTGAGATTCAGAAAAGTTGCAGAACCAGCCCTAGAAAAAAAAATTGCAACACCTGAACCTTCTGTTGTTGTTGAGGCTAAAAAAAAGTATGTACCACCAATCTCTTTCTCACAAAGAGTTCTGAAAAATAAGAAAATTGAAGAGAAGGCAAAAAGAGAGATATTTTGGATGTATTCAGAAAGGTGGCAGTGAACATTCCACTACTTTATGTGATTAAGCAGGTTCTGAAATACACAAAATTTCTAAAAGATTTATGCACACACAAGAGGAAACTTACCGGAAACGAGAGAGTGAATTTGAGAAGAAATGTTACAGACCTTATTCAGCCTAAAGCTTCACCTACCAGTTCAGCCCTCAATCAGGCCATGCCACAAAAATGCAAGGACCCATGAACTTTTGTTATTCCATGTACCATTGGAAATAGTAAATTTGAAAATTGCATGTTCGATTTTAGGAGCTTCTATTAATGTTATACCTAGTTCTATTTTTAACAAACTTGATTTTGGCCCTTTGCAGCATACAGCTCTTACTTTTTAGTTGGCAAACAGGAGTGATGCTCACCCTATTGGAGTAGTGGAAGATATGCTTGTTCAAGTTAATGACTTGATTTTTCCTGCAGATTGTTACATTTTGGACATGTATGGAGAAACAAATTCAAGAAGATCACTAATCATTTTGGGCAGACCGTTCATGAAAATAGCTAAAACAAAAGTTGATGTTGATGATGGAACCATGTCCATGGAATTTGGTGACATTATCGTAAAACTCAACATCTTTGATGTTATGAAACTTCCCTTGGAAGGGCATTCTATTTTTCAAATAGAGTTGCTTTCTGAAATTGTTAATGAAGCTTATTCTGATTTGTTTTTAGCTGATTTTTCAACTTTATCTGGTTTTGATGATATTAACTCATGTGATGATTGCACTAAGACTAACCTTTGTGTTGTTTGTGTTGAGAATGATGTTGCCTTGCAGGGTGACAATGTAAATGAAGTTTTTTATGTAGCTAAAGCTCTTGACATCCCAGCTGCCCCAAACATGTTATCCATTGAACAACCACCTTCTTTAGAGCATAAACCACTTCCTGAGGAATTATATTATTCATCGAAGCTTCAACTTGAGCAGGAACATAAGAAGGGAATTGGATGGACCTTGACTAGCACTCTTGACATTAGCCCATCCATATGTATGCATAGGATCTCACTTAAAGATGGAACAAAAGTAGTGAGGCAGCTACATAATCCTTTGATTCTTGATGTTATGAAAAAGAAGATCACTTTCACGTGCCCATTCAACACTTTACTTATTGAAGATCCTTCTTTGATTCTGGAATACTAGGCGAAGGAACTAATCAAAATTTCAAAGTCAATGTACACTATCCAAAGCTACTCCATCAGAGCCCCACTTTGGAAGAAGAGACTGTAGAAGAGCTCTCTTTGAGAAAGGATGCTTATGCGATCATTTTTCCTCCTTGACAACTCGGGTGTGTTCTTTCCTTTCTCTCACTCTTATTTTATATTTATGTTCTTTCATTGAGGACAATGTATGTTTTAAGTGTGAGGGAGGGAACCATTTTCTTTGTTTTATTTCATTCAGTTCCTTTGTTTTTGTTTATTTTTTACATGAAAAATAAAAAATAAAAAAATGCATGTTTTTTCTATGGTTTTTGAGTTACAATTGTGAGTATTTTCTTTGTTCTCTTGATTAAAGAATCGTGGTGTGATGTGAGTGATTGTTTTTGTGCATTCTTAGTATGATATGTAGGACTAAACTCTAAATTGTACATAATTTATGGTAGATCAATTAACCTTGTGAGATTTTGAATCTTTTAATGGATAACATTCAAAAATCCATCTCTTTCTTTCTTGTGTGATTCCACTCATGTTTGTTAGTCTCTAGATTTTGAATTTACTCTTTTTGAAATTGTTGATTACTTGTGCACACTTATATGATAAATGAAACTTGTTTTGTTTTACTTTAACCACTTAGCCAAAAAGTCAACCCTGAATAATATCATCCCTTGTTTGAAAACCCCTCAAGCCTATTATCCCATTCTTTGATTAAACTCATTACAAGTCTGAAAATGAAAAACAATGTTATCACCCATTCATAGGGTTGAAAGAGTCTTGTTTGGAGTTGTCTGGAGTTGAATAACTATAGTTGTGATATTTCATTCAAAAGTTGACAGAAAAATAAAAAAATATATATGTAGAAAAAGAAGAAAAAAAGTGGGAAAAAAAAGAAGGATGTCATTACATATTCCTTCTGAGAAAGAAAAAAAAAGAGAATAAAGAGATAAAAGAGAAGAAAAATAGCGGAAAAGTTGTTGTTTGAAAATGGATGAATGTAAATCAACTCCCGCAAGTTCTTTCATGTTTGTTTTCTCCCTTTGAATCTTAGCCTAGTACCTCTTAAGATTTATCTCATCCATACCCTGTTCAAGTTACAACCTAATAAAAGTCATTTTGATCTTTGTGTGCATGTAATTAAATTATGGATGTTATAGTCTTTTCAAGCTTATGGTAGTGCTAATTTTCATATTATGCTTTGAGTGTAAACAGACAACCTAAACACTTGAGAGTTGAGTGAATTTTATGTTGTGAGGATCTTGGTGCTTTTGATGTACTCTTTGGTAATTTGTTTTTCGTATTTGCTTTGAATGTCACAGAAGAGTTACTTACTAATGCCATGTTCTTGAAACTTAGACTTAGAATTTTGCTTACACTTTGTTTCTTGAGAACCTTTGGAATTGCATGTTTTGTTTTGCTCTTGTTTTTTTTTTTCTGTTTTGAGTTTTGAATTTATAATTCTGTTCGAAGTGCAAAAGCTCAAGTGTGGGGAATTTGATTAGTGCATTTTGATGCACGTTCTTATACGATTGTACTTATGTAACTCTATAGTTTATTCTACTATTTTTACTATTTTAGTGTGTTTTTACATTTAAGTTTATTTTTTGTCTTTATTTTATTTTCGTACTTTATTTTCAGCATAAATAGTTATTTGATACCTTGTCACTATGCAGACCATAACTTGAGCTATGGAAATCGGATTTACGCATTCTAATATATGTTGGAAAGTTAAGAGAAAGAGATACAACTTTTATGTTGAAGTCAAAATCTGATTCGGAGTAAAGAAATGTCAAATAACTCTTTGAAGTTTCAGACTTAATTAAAATAGTTAGTTTGTTCCGGTTTTTGTAATTTTCGAGTCGGAGCCCATAAGGGCCCGAATTTCCATTTTATTATATTAGGTCTTCAACTTCTACAGTAATTCTATTTTGCATTCATGAAAATTGGAGGCTAGGATACGGATTTCATGGAGAACTAAAGTTCACAAGGTTGATCTGCTGTAATCGGCTTCCGTCGATACTTTAAGGTTTCTTAATTTTCAATCAAATGTATTTTCCCTTTCAATATTTTGTTTTATGTCTTGTATGCTTTATTCAAGTTCTATAGAATATGTGTTGATTAATTTCGATTGATATATGTTCCATAATCGTGTTTTCTTAATTCATGTGTGCTTAACATGTTTGCTTAATTCGGAATCTGTTTGCTTAATTCATGAATTAAGAACACATATCATATATTAGTATCAATGCGCTTGTTATTGTGTCTGTAATCGAAAGGGATTAGAATCCGCTTAGGGCATAAAAATTATATTAACCAATGATAAGTTAGGAAACCAAATCAGTAGATCAGCTTATTTCATAATCATTTATTCTAAATCAAATTGAAACCCCCTATTTCGTTTTCTTATTCGGTTAATTTTCCAAGTTTCATTGCGATACAATACTCGAGTGTCGCTTACCTAGACTATTGTTCTTAATTACTCGTTTTTGACCTATGTGCGACAATAGATCAATTTCCCCCTTGATGATCTTCACTATCATATCATTAACATAGAACTCTAGGCTCCTCCCTATCTGGTGGGAGAACACACCATCCATGAGTCGCTGGTAGGTGGCTCCAACATTCTTGAGGTCGAAGGGCATGATATCATAGTAGTAGTTTCCATGGTTCAACATGAAGGTTATTTTAAGGGCATCTATGGGGTCCGTCTGGATCTTGTTGTACCCTAAGTCAACATCCATGAAGCACAACATGTGATAACTCGAGGATCCAACAATAAGACAATCTATATATGGCAGTGGATACAGGTCCTTGGGACATGCATTTTTCATATCAGTAAAGTCTATGCACATGCGTCATTTGCTTGCTACTTTCTCACCAACACCATGTTAGCCAACCAGGTGGGATATTTCATCTTCAATGAAATTGGTACTGGATAGCTTGCATACCTCCTCATCAATTATCTGAGACTGAAATTGGTGGGTTCAATGACTTCCCCCCATCCAACTCATGTTGAAGTACTACAACGTGTACGACGAGTCGACCACAATTAATGTCGGTCTTTTTGGAGAAAAGTGGATCTACAAATCCTCACAACAAGACCAAAAATAAGATGAAGCTAAAGCGATGGAGAGAAATGTGGCCTCTTTGATCGGGCAGCAGAAACACATGGCCATTCATCCCCCTCCAACTAAAGAGAGTTGTCTCGTCCTAGAAAATAGAAGTGGTTGAATATGGACAAATCCAAAAAATTACCATTAAGCAGTGGTTATGCCACCCACTTGGTTATGCCATAGAGTTCTTTTTGTAGAATCAAATAGTCACAATATATTGTAACCATTTGATTAAAAACAAAATTTTTTTTACTAAATTATCTATTTCCTTTGAATAGAACATTATGGTGGAAGTTGATCCATGTAGCCGAACCTATTTAGTGGGATAAGTCTTGGTTGTTGTGTTTGTTGTTTTCTCTTTCCTTTGTGATTATGAAAGGTAATGACGAGTCTGGGGTACGACCAGATATTTGAAGCCCCATCACAAAGACTTAGGGGTTCTGTCATAAACACCACAGGTGTATGACTAAATAAAATCAAAACCACAATATGCCATAACACGCACATACACACACACACACATAGAAAGTAAGCCTCAAAATGGCAAATAATCAGCTCATCCCCTCTTCGTAGGTAGCCATTCTAAAGGTTGTAATGGCCTGTCAGTATCTTGAACTCAAACTAGGTTTTCACATGGGGGAACACGAAGGGGTACCTATCATTGGCCGGATATGGTCCCTAGAGATGTCCAATAAACTTTGGGCAAAACCTGGACGAAAAGCTAAGTCCTTGAGAAATAAACCCGGAACTAGAAATAACACCACAAGTCAAGTAAAATATGAATAAATAAGTGAATTGAAGTATATATACATTTCAAGACAAAATGTCAAATCTACAAACGTGTCGATTGCGAGCATGCCCCCGTGAAAAATGGAGAGAAAACAAAGAAAAGCCAGCCTATTAAAAAGACCATTTCTCTTCCCTAATGGGTTCATTGAGACAAACTTGATCCTAGGATACATGAACGTCAAGATAAAATTACTCTACTTGCTTCAAACCATTATCTGAAGAACTCTTAACGATGAGGAAACCCTCTTGTTATGATTTAGCTAGCCATTTACAAATATCAAGGTTCTCTTTGCGCACCACGCGAAGACCATCTTCGGCCTTCCTCCAACTTTCCTAGAATTCCTCTAGAGACATATCTTCTTCCTTATAAGTATATGAATCAGCCCCCATCAAATAGTGGCTATGAGTTCAATACTTATAAAATGTCTGAATAAGCATATGTAGGACCAGGTTCCAAGCAGAAGACCTTTGCATGCGCCTTCTTGGTCAAAGGAGTTGTTGATATTTGTAAATATAATATTAAGAATATTTGTATATCAAATAGTCCCATATCAACTATATCATGTAATTAGTTATAATCTCTCTATATATAATAAAGTCTCCGTAGTGCTTTTCAAAACATATAGTTTATTCAAATGTCTCTTAGTCTCTTGTACTTCAACATGGTATCTAGAGCCTGCTAAGAGGCAATTCTTTCTTCGCCGTGCTTTACCCGGTTGACCCACTGTCTTTCGGTGAGAATTTTTTTTTACAAACCGTGTCATCACTTTGGTTTGCTTCTCACTTTTCGAAATTCTCCGATAACCTACCAGCAGAAGCGTCTCTTCCAATCCAGTTGTTCCCCATTTTTCATCGGCAGAAACCTCCACACATGACAGCACGTCTGACGGTCGATCCCGACAATTTTTCCACTGCTCCACTCTCCATAGGGCAATTGTTTCAGATCCTATACCCATGGCTACTCCTCATAACTTTATGCCAAACTACGATGATTTCCTCAGGTGGTATCAGAATTATTAGAACTTAGATTCTACTGCTTCGGTAGCACACACTGGTAATTCATCTGCTTGTCTCTCTCAATCATCTTCTCTTGGATCTTGGGTCCTTGATTTTGGTGCGTCTGATCATGTTACCGGTAATAGAAATCTTTTCTCTTCCCTCTCTACATCCGGTTTCTTTCCTACTATAACGTCTGCCAATGGTTCTCAAACCCGATCCAAAGGGATTGGTACTGTTTGAATTCTACCTTCTCTCTCGGTTACTTATGTCCTTTATGTACCTAATTGTCCTTTTAATTTACTTTCAGTCAGTCGTTTAACTCGTTCTCTTGATTGTAGTGTTACATTTACTAATAATAATGTTACCCTGCAGGATCGGAGTTCGGGACGGACGATTAGTGTCGGATGTGAGTCTCAAGGCCTTTATTACCTCTCAATGTCATCTCAGACATGCTTAGCCAAAGATTTTCCACTCACTATCCATGCTCAATTAGGTCATCCCAGTCTTTCCAAACTACATAAGTTGGTGCCAAATTTATCGAAGGTATCTAATTAACATTGTGAGTCGTGTCAGCTAGGGAAACACACTCATGGTCAGTTTCCCAATCGAGTCAATAAAAGAGCTTCGTCCCCTTTTGCTTTAGTTCACACCGATGTTTTGGGTCCCTCGTGTATTGTCTCTACTCTTGAGTCTAGGTATTTTGTCACCTTTATTGATGATTTTTCATGTTGCACGTGGTTATTCTTAATAAAGAATAGATCTGAATTATTTTCTATTTTTGAACAATTCTATCAAGAAATAAGAACTCAATTCGGTGTGTCTATCCCTACCTTAAGAAGTGACAATGCCCGTGAATATTTATCCCAACAATTTCATAATTTCATGTCACACAATGGTATTCTCCATCAAACATCTTGCTCTCAAACACCTTAACAAAACGGGGTAGCCGAACGCAAAAATTGGCATCTTATAGAAACCACTCTGACCCTACTTCTCCATGGTAATGTTCCACTTCGGTTTTGGGGGGATGATGTGCTAACGACATGTTATCTTTTAAATCGCATGCCCTCATCTGTCCTTAACAATAAAATCCCTCATTCAATCCTTTTTCCCAATTCCCCACTTCACCTAATTCCTCCCTGAGTCTTCGGGTCCACATGTTTTGTACACAATCTCTCTCCTGGTCTTGATAAACTCCCAGCTCGATCACTAAAGTGTGTCTTTCTTGGTTATCATCGATCCCAAAAAGGTTATCATTGTTATTCACATACTTTACAATGATACCTAGTATCGGCCGATGTTACCTTCTTCGAGTCGGTTCCATATTTCGAGTCCAGTCACGTAACTCCATAACCCATTCAAGAAAGTTTTCACACACCTTTTCCGACAATTATTAATGTCCCGCCTACCATTATCCCCCATCAGTATAGGGCTCCTGACCCACCCACTTCTCGACCACTTCAAGCATATCAGCATCGTCACCCAACGCCTGTCGTCCCTGTCCCTGAGATCATACCTGTCCCTAAGGTCATACCAGTCCCTGAGGTTATTGTCGGGTATGATCCTGCAACCTGAATCTGATCGTCCGATTTCCCTTCGAAAAGGTATACGTCAAACACGAAATCCTTCTCCACATTATATTAATTTATGTTATCATCGTCTTTCCCTTTTGTAGTATACTTGTTTTTCTTATTTGTCTTTTGTTTCTATTCCTAAAACTCCATTTGAAGCATTATCTCACCCTGAATGGAGGCAAGCAATGATTGACGAAATGTGTGCTCTTCAAAGCAGTGGTACCTGGGAACTGGTTCCTCTACCCCATGGGAAATCTTTAGTAGGTTGTCGTTGGCTTTATATAGTGAAGGCTGGTCCAAATGGTAAGATTGATCGATTTAAAGCTCGCTTGGTAGCCAAAGGATACACTCAGATTTTTGGATTGGATTATAGTGATACCTTCTCGCTTGTAGCCAAGATGGCATCTTTTAGACTTCTTCTAGCCATTGCAACCATTCGACATTGGCCTCTTCATCAACTTGACATCAAAAATGCTTTTTTACATGGTGATCTTGAAGAGGAAGTATATATGGAGCAACCACCTGGATTTGTTGCTCAAGGGGAGTCATCGAATATGGTGTGTAGGTTACACAGGTCTCTTTATGGTCTTAAGCAATCTCCGAGAGTTTGGTTTGGCAGATTCAGCACTGTAGTACAACAGTTTGGTATGGTCCGTAGTGAAGCTGACCATCCTGTTTTTATCATCACTCAGCCCAAGGGTGTATTTATCTTATTGTGTATGTAGATGATATTGTCATAACTGGTAGTGATCGGCAGGGTATACTCTAGTTAAAGCAACATCTCTCAAATCAATTTCAGACAAAAGATCTTGGTATTAAGGATTGGGTATTGAGGTAGCCCAATCTATAGATAGTTTGGTGATTTCTCAACGGAAATATGCTATGGATATTTTGGAAGAAACAGGTTTGTTGAATGCTAAACCAGTTGATACTCCTGTGGATCCAGGTGTCAAACTACTACCCAATCAGAGGGAGCCTCTATCTGACTAAGGAAGGTATAGAAGATTTGTTGGAAAGTTGAATTATCTCGCAGTCACTCCTCCAGACATTTCTTTTGCAGTTAGTGTGGTAAGTCAGTTCTTAAACTCCCCTTGTCAGGAACACATGGATGTTGTTATTCGGATTCTGAGATACATCAAATATGCTCTAGGAAAAGGTCTAGTGTATGAAAATAAAGGACATACTCATATAGTTGGATACTCCAATGCTGATTGGGCAGGGTCACCCATTGATAGACAGTCCACCTCTGGGTATTGTGTACTTGTTGGAGGAAACCTTATATCCTGGAAAAGTAAGAAACAAAACGTAGTTGCAAGATCAAGTTCCGAGGCAGAGTATAGGGCCATGGCAATGGCAGCATGTGAACTTATTTGGTTAAAACAGCTGCTCAAGGAACTTCAAATTGAAGAAGCAATACCAATGAAACTTACTTGTGATAATAAAGCCGCATTGCACATTGCTTCAAATCTAGTCTTCCGTGAGAGGACCAAACATATTGAGATAGACTTTCACTTTGTCAGAGAGAAAATCGAATCAGGTGACATCGTCACAAACTTTGTCAACTCTAATGATCAATTGGAAGACGTGTTTCAAAAATCTCTGTGAAGCCCCGAAACTAATTATATATGTAACAAGCTTGGTGCATTTGACTTATATGCTCAAGCTTGAGGGGGAGTGTTGATATTTGTAAATATAATATTAAGAACATTTGTATATCGAATAGTCCCACATCGATTATATAATGTAATTAGTTATAATCTCTCTATATATAATAAAGTCTCCGTAGTGCTTTTCAAAACACACGGTTCATTCAAATGTCTCTTAGTCTCTTGTATTTCAACAGGAGTAACCAGATAGAAGCGGTCGTCAAAATATTTCATGTTTTTAGAGTAAGATTGAAAATACCATATATGATGCCTTAAGAAGAGAAAACCAGAACCATTTGCATAATTGGGTTTGTTTTAAATCTTAAAAGATGGAAAAATAGCGTCACAATCAGCTTACCTTATACTCTCATTAGTGTTGAAAGACTGTAACAAATGCCCAACTCATTGGATGTAACTGGGAGGGGGAAATCATCAAATGATTCAGCACATAGAGTTCAAATTCGTTAAAGGGAAGACAATAACGTATGATGGAAAATAAGCATCCATGGACGAGGGATAACATATCCCCTGTATCAACTATAAATCCTATTATCTTCATCCGAGAGAAATGCCTCTCAACTAGTTGTAGGGCCCACATCTATCGAAGCTTGGTCAAATATAGTTTCATGAGCGAAGGAAAAAGTAATCCCTAATATGATGGATCCAACCAATCGCATGAAGTATCCTTAGCAGCCTTCTTGGTTGAATTGACATTGTTGTTATGTTTGAAATATGTTATAATACAAAACTGATGTAGGTGTAGCAAAATAAGCGAGTTAGAACAATCTTTATGCCCTAATGAAAGAGAGTAAGAAGGAAGGGGAGTGTAAGCTTCAAACTCGGAAGAAGGATTTATTCAACATGCAAAATTAATATCAACTAACAAGATTGTTTAGGTTTTATTCAACGGAAGACCAAAACACTCTCTTAACTAATGACTCACAACCGGAAAGGCAAAATAATAATTCGAGAAATACTTTATACTCTACTCAAGTGATTAAGGCTAGACTATCAACAAAGGGACTACCAAATATAGAGATCATTTCATTAAAAACCTAGAAGCACTCGAACACTATAAAGAATGAGTCATGTCCCTTATAGTTAGTAAAGACATGTCAGTCTTCCCAATGTTGTGCTACAATTTCCAAGAGCATTAATTAATATGCCCATTCCTCGGGGTAGCAGTGTCTTATCTAAGACATCCAGATCCGTGAATCCTATGTGTTAGACGAGGGTAATGATCTAGAGGGGGTGAATAGATCGTAGATAAAATTTTGATTAAAAATTTTGTTTTTAAAAATATTTTCTATGGAAATCGAAAGCGGTTCCGGATCAACACTCGTCTATCCCAAACCATTATCAGAAGAATCAGATATGTGTATTAAACCGTAAATAAATGAAATAAACACACCATAAGGATGAGAAAACAAATCAATAAGTTTTTCAAAATAACGTTTGAACAATTTTACACTTTGATAATCAATTTCCAATGAAATTATGAAACAAAAATTGACTAAGACAATTTGTCAAACACTTTGTGTACAATGAACACCAAGTTGATTTTTTCTTTGTGTTGTTGATATGAAAATCCAATTGCCAGTTTATGGATTGCAATTATCTTAACAAAAAATAGTGTACGATATTTCAACACCAAAGGAATTATCAATAGGTGAAAACCTGCACACTAAATGAGTTCATAAATTATGAATATATATATATATATATATATATAAAGAGAGAGAGAGAGGGAGAGAGAGAGAGAGAGGAGGAGGAGGAGAATGAGGATTTGTTTAGGCAGTTCCCCAATTTTCCTCATTATGGATACGTCTGCCCCCAATTCCAAATGGAATTGAGATATTCAATAATCTTTACAAATGTTAAATACAAGAGAGAAATAGAAATCTAAACATCCAAATCCCAAATTTGATGTTGATTATATCTTCTTATCTTATATTGATCTTAAGAAAAATCAAGTGTCCCAAAATTATTGATCCTCTGGTTCCACTACTTCTTTAACAGAAACTCCTTTCTTCGAAGATTTCACTCGGCTGAATCCAATTGCAAAATCTTGTGCTGAAAACCCCCCAAAATCTTGGAGGGAAAATCCTAACTAGTTTTATCAATGAAACCCCTAAAGTAAACTCAATCCAATTTGATTTTACAAATCCTAAATTGGACCTTATCAAGCTTATATCTAGATGGCACCCAATAAAATTGATTATGTGTAATTGTTGTGTGTATGCATAGAAAAAAAATTGAAGATGATGAGAATTACTTTGTATATTCTTTTTAATGTTTTTGAAAAGGATGCATGAATGCATATATATATATATATATATATATATATATATATATATATATATATATATATATATATATATATATATATATATATATATATATGTGTGTGTGTGTGTGTGTGTGTGTGTGTGTGTGTGTGTGTGTGTATGTATGTATGTATGTATGTATGTGAGTGTGTGTAAGCGTGTGCGTGCGTGTATGCGTGTGCGTGTGCATGCATGTGTGTTTGTGTGTGGGGGGGGGGGGGGGGCGTGTGTTTGTGTGTGTGTAAGAAAATAATAATAGAAAAACAAAATTTAGAAAATTTACAAGTTTGGAGTTTTAAAGCAGCATTCGTCGACCTCAAAAGTGAATATGTCGATCCTTAGAAACATTTTTTCTTTTATGCGTCAACCTAAAGATCCTAGGCGTTGACCTCAAATAGGAAGAGACTTTGTCTTTGCCAAAAGCTCAGCATGCGTCGACCTAAAAGAGTTATATGTCGACCTAAGAAGCTTGTGTGTCGACACATACTGGACAACAACTTTGATTTTGTAAAATCTTCAGTATGTGTCGACCTAAAAGAGTTATGTGTCGACCTGAGAAGCTTGTGTGTCGACACATATTGGACAACAACTTTGTTTTTGTAAAATCTTCAGTATGTGTCGACCTCTAGCTTAAATGAGTCGACCTATATACTGGTTTTTAAAATGAATACTTCATTTTAACTTGTAAAAATATTTCTAACCTGATTTTAAGTATCCTAAGATAAAAATGCACATCGAGACACAGAGGATAAGGTCTAATATACATAAATACTAAGTGTCTTAATTTTGATATCATTCAAAGCATTTCTAAAAGGAAAGTACACTCACGCCATGGTCGGATAACAACATATGTCACAAACAATCATCCTTCAAAGCAGATATTTTATCAGTTGAGGTTCTTTATCCTGATACTATCCAGAGACTTGGTTGGCGACCAATTGGGAATCACTATAGACTTTCAGTCAAGAGGCTTCCATTTATGGGGTGAGGATCATGTTGACAATGACGGCTTTGTACTCTACTTGATTGTTACTAGCCTTGAAGGCAAACATTAGTGCCTACTCAATCAATAGGTCACCAAGTCCCTCCAAGATCATTTTTGCACTACTACCCTTTACATTTCTGGGGGCATTTTGTCGTCTACAACCGAGCTAAATTCTGCCACAAATTTTCCAAAGCCCGAGACTTGATGCTTCCTTTCGGGATGTATTGAGTATTGTACTTATAGAGTTCTACAACCTAAGACACCATCCTTCCCTCCAGATCTGGTTTTTTCAGAATCTGTCGAGTGAGGTAGTTAGTTTTTATAAAGGTTTTATGCCCCTGGAAGTATGGTTGCAACTTCCATGTTGTGATGACAATAACCATTGTCAACTTCTCAATCTTTTGATACCGTTATTTGGCACCTTTGAACACCTTACTTATGAAATACAAGAGTCTTTCTAATTTATCTATCTAATGTACGAGTACTAAGTTCATCGTATGACCTGTGGCTGAGAGGTAGAGGAGTAGTTGCGACTCCTGTCTCGACCGAGTGAGAATAAGAGGTAAAAAGAGGAACACCTTCACCTTCAAGAAAGCCTCCTCACACTCTATTGTCCACTTGAAACTCTCTTTCTTCGTCAAGGTGGAAAAAGAAACGGAAAGCCTTATCATCCACACACGAGAGGAACGAAATAACGTTGCAAGGCAACCAGTGAGTTGCTGCACTTCCTTGACATTAGTAGGACTTCTCATAATGACGACAACATGAAATTTATCCATATTATCTTTAATTCCTCTCTTCGTTAGCATGAACCCTATGAATTTTCCAGCTTGGACCAACAAAGAGCACTTGGCTAGATTCAAGCGCATATTATACTTTATGACTGGCTGTAGAAAATATTCTAAATCCTCAACATGATTTTTCCCCTTGGTGATCTTAACTATCATATCATCAACATGGAAATCTAGGTTCCTCCCTATCTGGTGGGAGAACACACCATCCATGAATCGTTGGTAGGTGGCTCCATCTTTCTTGAGGCCAAAGGGCATGACATTGTAGTAGTAGTTTCCATGGTTCAACATGAAGGTTGTTTTATGGAATTTGTGGGGTCCATCTGAATCTTTTTGTACCCTAAGTCAACATCCATGAAGCTCAACATGCGATAACCCGAGGATCCATTAATAATACGATCTCTATATGGCAGCGGATATAGATCCTTGGGATATGCATCATTCAGATCAGTAAAGTCTATGCACATGCACCATCTGTTCGTTACTTTCCTCACCAACACCATGTTAGTCAACCAGGTGGGATATTTTATCTTTAATGAAATCGATGATGATATCTTGCATAACTCCTCATAAATGATCTAAGATTGAAATTGGTGGATGAAATGACTTTCCCCCATCCAACTCAAGTTGAAGTACTACAACGTACACGACGAGCCGAGCACAATCAATTTCGATCTTTCTGGATCAAAAAGGATCTACAAAGCCTTGCAACAAGACCAAAAATAAGGTGAATCTAAATCCATGGATATAAATGTGGCCTCTTTGATCAAGTAGAAGAAAGACATGGCCATTCATCCCCCTCTGACTAAAGACAGTCGTCTCAGCCTGGCAAGCAGAAGTGGCTGAATCTGGACAAATCCAAAAAATGACCAATAAGTAGTGGCTATGCCACTTGGTTATGTTATCAAGTTCTTTTTGTAGAATCAAATAGTCACAATGTATTTTAACCATTTGATTAAAAACAAAATATTTTTTTATTAAATTGTCTCTTTCCTTTGCATAGAACATTATAGTGGAAGTTGATCCACGTAACTGACCATACTTAGTAGGATAAGGCTTGGTTGTTGTTGTGTTTATTGTTTTCTCTTTCCTTTGTGATTATTAAAGGTAATGATGAGTTTGGGGTATGTCCAGATATTAGAAGCCTCGTCAAAAGACACGGGGGTTCTATCATAAACACTACAACCGTATGACTAAAGCAAATCAATGCCCCAAAATGCCAACGCGCACACACACACACACATAAAAATTAAGCCTCAAAATGGAAAATAATTGATTCATCCCATCTTGGTAGCTAGCCATTCTAAAGGTTGTAGTGGTTCATCAATGCGTCAAACTCAAACTAGGTTTTCACCAGGGGGAATATGAATGGGTACCGACCATTGATCGAATATGGTACCTAGAGACGTCCAATAAACTTCGAGAAAAACCCGGAGGAAAAGGTAAGTTCGAGAGAAATGAACTCGGATCTAGAAATAACAACACAAGTCAAGTAAAATATGAATAAATAAGTGAATTGAAGTATATATACATTGCAAGACAAAACATCAAAGATACAAACGTGCCAATTGCGATCACGCCACCATGAAAAAAAGGAGAGAAAAACGAAGAAAAACTAGTATGTTAAAAAGACAAATTCTCTTCCTCGATGGGTTCGTTGAGACAAACTTGATCCTAGGAGACACGAACGTCAGGATAAAATTACTCCACTTGCTTCAAACCATTCTCTGAAGCACTCTTGACGATGAGGAAACCCTCTTGTAACGATTTAGCTAGATATTTACAACGATCAAGGTTCTCTTGGCACATTCCACGAAAACCATACTCGACCTTCCTCCAACTTTCCTAGGATTCCTCTAGAGATAGATCTTCTTCCTTATAAGTATATGAACCAACCCCCGTCAAATAGTGGCTTTGAGTCTAATACTTATGGAAGGTGTCTGAACAAGTAGATGTAGGACTAGGTTCCAAGCAGAAGACCTTGGCTGCGCCTTCTTGGTCAAAGGAGTAACTAGATAGAAGCGGTCGTCAAAATCCTTCATATTTTTATAGTAAGACTCAAAATACCATATATGATGCCTTAAGAAAAGAAAACGTAAGTTGTAAGTGCGCCTAAGAGGGGGGGGGGTGAATTAGGTGGTAAAAAATTTCTTCGATCTTGTTTCTGGTTCTTGGTTATTTTTCGTTTAAGTGTTGAAAACTAAATTGCGGAAAGTAAAAGGACACCGGAAATTATAGTGGTTCCCTTCACACTCTGAAGGTACACCACTCCCCTTTCGACTCGAAAGAGATTTCACTATAGTT
This sequence comes from Lathyrus oleraceus, assembly GCF_024323335.1. Taxonomy (NCBI): domain Eukaryota; kingdom Viridiplantae; phylum Streptophyta; class Magnoliopsida; order Fabales; family Fabaceae; genus Lathyrus; species Lathyrus oleraceus. Next base: position 267,012,375 of record NC_066582.1, on the reverse strand, counting down.
AGAATTATTGTACAGCCTACTCACACCAATGGTGATGCTTACTATCTAACCTATAGGTAATCAAGTGTATGAAGAACAATCCTCTTCAACACTTCACTAGTTTCCAACAATCCTGGACAACAAGGTATGATACAAAAATCTGAACTTAATTAAAAAGTTAATGATGAATCTTGAATATATTAATCACTTGGATTAATCTTACCCTTTGGATATTAATCACTCAATGTAGTATACAAGTGTTCAAACCAAATGATATGTATTCTTAGCAAGGTATATGAAGGTTTAATGCAAAGAATACTTTTTTAAGAAAGTTTTTTTTGGACACTTGATAAAAATTTGAGTTTTTATAAGAATGATTAATTGAAAGTGTTTGCAAGAAAGGAGGTATTTTTTTCATTTAAAAAATCCAGAATTTATATTGATCAAAACACCTTTTCAAAGAGGTGTAATTTTCTTCATAAAAATTAGTGAAAAGGTATAAGTATTTGAAAACATTTTTTTCATGAAAAGAGGCCAAGAAATGCTGAAACGAACAGTGTTAACCAGTTAACGCATCTAACGTTAACTTCAGAATTTCAAATACAGGGCCGTTAATCGGTTAACGCATCTGGTTAACCGGTTAACACTATTGAAACACAGAAAAATATTTTAAGTAAAATGTGTTTTTCATTTCAACATGTTAAAAAATGGTTAGGTTAAATATGGAAATGCAAAACATGATTGTTGAACACTTGTATACTAATTTAAGAGTGAATTAGATATACCTTAGAAGTGATTCAACAAATTTGCAAAAGTGTTGGCTTGATAATGAAGCTTGAACCAAATGTTGCTATGCATATGTGGCTTGATTAACTTGATGCTTTGAATTCTCTTGAAGCTCTTAACTTTTTGCATTGATACATGTTGTCTTCATCAAAATTCTTTGGATTGAAGCATGCTTCTACAAAGCGGTCGTCAAAATCCTTCATATTTTTATAGTAAGACTCAAAATACCATATATGATGCCTTAAGAAGAGAAAACCATTACCATTTGCGTAATTGGGTTTGTTTTAAATCATAAAAGATGGAAAAATAGCGTCACAATCAGCTTACCTCTCTTATACTCTCACTAGTGTTGAAAAACTTTAACAAGTGCTCAACTTATTAGATGTAACTGTGAGGGGAAATCAGCAAATGATTCAACACACCGAGTTCAAATTCATTAAAGGGAAGACGATAACCTATGATGTAAAACAAGCATTCATGGACGGGGGATAACATATCCCCTATATCAGCTATAAGTTCTATTATCTTCATCCGGGGGAAATACCCCTCAACCGGTCGTAGAGCTAACATCTGCCGAAGCTTGGTTAAGTGTAGCTTCGTGAGCGAAGGCAAAAGTAGTCCCTAATATGATGGGATCCAACCAATCGCCTGAAGTATCCTTACCAGCCTTCTTGGTTGAGTTGACATTGTTTTTATGTTTGAAATATGTTATAATACAGAACTGATGTAGGTGTAGTAAAGTAAGCGAGTTAAATAATCTTTATGCCCTAATGAAATAGAGTAAGAAGGAAGGGGAGAGTAAACTTCGAGGTCAGAAGAAGGATCAGTCCAACATGGAAAACCAATATCAACAAAAAAGATTATATGGGTTATATTCTACATAAGAACAAAACACTCTCTTAACGGATGACTCGCAGCCAAAAGGCAAAAGAATAATTCTAGAAATCCTTTAAATTTTACTCAAGCGCTTAAGGCCAGGATATCAACAAACGAAATGTCAACGATGGAGATCTTCTCATAAACAACCTAGAATCACTCGAACACTATAAAGATGAAGTAATGTCACTTATAGTTAGTAAAGACATGCCAGTCTTCCTAATGTTGTGTTACAATTTCCAAGAGCATCCACTGATGTGCCCATTCCCGGGGGCATCAATGTCCCATCTAAGACATCCAAATCTGCAGATCCCATGTGTTAGACGGGGGCAATGATCTAGAGGGGGTGAATAGATCGCAAATAAAATTTTGATTAAAACTTATGTTTTTAATAATATTTTCAATGGCAAGCGAAAGCGGTCCTGAGTTAACTCTCATCTATCCCAAACCGTTATCGAAAGAATCAGATATGTGTATTAAACCATAACTAAATGAAATAAATGCACCACAATGATGAGAAAACAAATCAATATGATTTTCAAAATAACATTTGAACAATTTTACACTTTGATAATCAATTTCTAATGAAATTATGAAACAAAAATGGACTAAGATAATTGGTCAAACACTTTCTGTGAAATAAACACCAAGCTGGGTTTTTTTATGTTATTGATGTGAAAATCCAATTGCATGCTTATGGATTGCAATTATCTTAACAAAAAAATAGTTTGGGGATATTTCAACACCAAAGGAATTATCAATATGTGAAAACTTGTACACTAAATGAGTTCACAAATTTTATAGAAAGTATGTGAACAAATTATGAAAAATAAATAAATATATATATATATATATACATAGAGAGAGAGAGAGAGAGGGAGGGAGGGAGGGAGAGAGAGGGAGAGAGAGAGAGAGAGAGAGAGAGAGAGAAGGATTTATTTAGGCAGTTCTCCAATTTTCCTCACTATGGGTACGTCTTCCCCCAATTCCAAATGGAATTGAGATATTCAATAACCTTTGCAAGTGTTGAATAAAAGAGAGAAATAGAAATGCAAACCCCCAAATCCAAAATTTGATGTTGATTATATCTTCTTCTCTTACATTGATCTTAAGCAAGATTAAGTGTCACATGATTTCCAATTGATCCTCCAATTTCACTACTTCTTTCATAAAAACTCTTTTCTTTAAAGTTTTCACTCGGCTGAATCCAAAGTGCAAAATCTTGTGCCAAAAACCCGCAAAAATCACCTTTGATCTTGGAGGGAAAACCCTAACTGTTTTTACCAATGAAACCCCCCAACTCAACCCAATTTGATTTTACAAATCAGGATTGGACCTTATCAAGCTTGTATCTAGATGGCACCTGATTAGCGACGGGCGTGTCTGTCGGATTATGACTACAAGCGCACAACCTATCGTGTAGTTTTAAAAGATTATCAAACCCACATAGACTAATGGTCAAGCTAATGTTATCTATAGTTGCAGTGCAAAGCTAAGGCTAGAAGGTATAAAGTTACGAACGAAAACGAAATACAAATTTCTAACGGTTTAAAAGTTATAATAACAAATGATTCTGAAATATGGATTCCGTGTACCTAAGGGATTAAGTAGAATTGGGCACTAAATATGATTCTATTGCGTTATGTAGAAAATACCGACTTAAAGGTCTCATCTCACACTCTCGTGCTATTGACAAAGATCACACCTCCTAACCACAGGATTTTGCTCTCGCTTGCCCGTTCTAATTAGAAAGCGTATTTTGAAAGTAAATGAGATCCTAAACGATGCCTAAAGAGCTCTTGTTGTTTTTAGGATTGATGCCTAGTTTCCACTATCTGGTTCCTTCCTTACACTATCGTGCTATCGGATTGAATCTTAAGTTGTCTCACACTCTCATGCCAAAACAGTAAAACAATTGGAAACTAAAGCCAAAACATAATTAGATCATAAATTCGCGCCTATTATTTCTACCGAGTCTCGTCAGTAACGACAGTCCTCATACGCCAAACTCAAAATAAACTAGTAAGACATGTTATTATTTGGGAATAGCATAATTAAGACATTCAAAATTAAGAACAACATGGCATACAAGTAATTGAAGAAGTAAAACATGCAAATATCAAAAACGGTAAAAAGAACCCGAAATTGCTTAAAATAAAACTGGAATAAACTTGAACTTGAACTTGAATTAACTTGATAATAAAATAACGGCAGGCTTGTTCTTCGATCCAAGAGTATAATGAAGATGAAAATAAAATAAAACTAGAATAGGTGTGATAATCCCTCGATGTGAGTTATTGTCACTTTTACAGATAATTTATGCTTCAATCTAAGAACTCGATTCGGCAGAGCTTCCGTACAACTTGGATACCTTCTAAAGTCTCCCACAATCCTATTTATAGAGGTTTTAAGACTTGGTAACTCCCTTGGATCGTGCATGGGAAGTGGAAGGAAAATAATGGATAAAAAATGGTTCAAAACTACCCACTAGCGCAGTTCTGTTACTGCGCGATAATGGTGAACACCATTAGGGGAATGGCGAACAACATTCCTTCCATATTTTAAATGACGTGCCAGCGAAGTAAATGGCGGACGCCATCTCCTAGATGGAGAACGCCGTCTGGACAGAATGCATAAAATTTTCTCTTTTTCTCCTTTTTAGCTCCTATTTTGTTACTTTTTGCGCGAGGCTTCCAAAACTTCAATGATATCGGATAATAACTGCAAAACATATAAAACAGAAGTAAAAGACGATAAAATATATAAAAACATAAACGGATATCATGTGAACTGAGCCTAAAAACACAATACAATTTCTCATTATCAAATTCCTCCACACTTAGACCGTTGCTTGTCCTCAAGCAATCACCCAACGCACATGATAAACATTTGAACACAATGTCTGAAACATAGGCACGGAGACACTCCAATTAGTACGAGACTGCTAGGCTAATGTTAGATAAATAGGTACTAGATACAAAAATTAAGGATACCGTAGTGACACATATCCGCATTTCACGGACAAAAACTCCCCCCTATGCAAAACCAATTCGAATCATGCCATTATAACTCGATCTACATTCTTCGTTCTTTTCAACCTCTTTTTCATTCTAGCGCAATCACATTAAGCCCGTTATCCATACGCATTCAAGGCAGGTGAACCTGTTAGTGACTATGATCTCGATTTCAATTTTATCGCAATTACTTAGCAAAATTTTACTTAAGTATCGACTGAATTTTTAAGAGTTCGTACCGTTGGGATAAACGATCAGGTGAGGATCACCTAACTTAGAAGGTCCAAATCTCATCACAGATTTTATTCATTACATTTTTCATTTTTTTGTGTTTTTACTTGAGATCATACACTTATTTACATCGGCTTCCTTACTCATGTGTGTTTTAGGATGGTGCCGACTGCTAGGATAAACTACTCAAGGGGTCACTTAAATAAACTTAGAATTAAGATCTTGACATAATGGTTATTCGAATCAATATTGCATACTTAGGGAATTGAGGGTGTTAGGACGGTACCGATATTATCGACACTTTCCCAAGTCTATCTAACAAAGCCTAAAACTAGAAACAGACTATACAAAAAAATTCATCATTGGGGGTCAAATCTAAGGGAATTTTCAAACAAAAGAAAAAAATTATCACGCAATAGGACTCGACAGCACATGTATGACTCGACCAAAAGCTAAAAATAACTAAGAATGAAAATAAACTAAGAATAAAAACAGTAAATAATAGAAAAGCGTTAAATCTCCTCCCCCACACTTGAACTAAACATTGTTCTCAATGTTTCAGTGCAAGGCGAAGAAAGGAGTAGTAAAACCTAGTAGGGTGGCTCAGTGATGTCGGCCATGACCTCTATGTCGCGCAAAACCTCATCTACTAAAGGCAGGGTTGGGCACATGCTGCATGTAGTCCCTCATACCTTCCACCTCCATATGCACTCCGTTAATATTGTCGATGAGGTCAGCTATGTGGAGATCCGCCCGCTCAACAAAGTCAAGTTGAGTCTGTCTGATCTGATCAATGAAGACTCTCATCTCTGCCTGCTGCATCTAAATGTTTCTAAGTAGGACATTGTGGTCTGCTCGGCATCATTCTGGTGTCTAAGCTCACTTAGAACGTCATTAAGAGATTTCCTCATGGTAATATAGTCATACTCCTCACGGGGTTGATGTCCGGATTAGATACCTGCAAAAGAGTCAGGAAAAGCAGGTGTGGTGTGTGCTTGGGTGCCAATGTGGGAAGCATCTTGCTCCATGTGATCGGGGGCGTTAAGATCAAAAGTCCAGTTAGAGCTCATTCGTATGCTGATATGTGTGGCGCAAGGTAAAGTAACTCCCCTAACCTCTCGGTTACTAATCATTAAGAAATACTTGCCGTCAGGTTTATTTTTAATGAGGCGCATGCTACGACAGTAATCAAGGTCGGCAAACGGAGTCTCTAATGGCTTAAGCATATCCAACTCCGTGCCTAGGTTTAAAGCAAGGGATATGGATGTGATTAGCCCTCCGACACAAATAGGACCTCTAGTCCGAACACAGGTGGACTGGAAGTGTGCGAGTAGGAATGGTGTCGGGTTAACTTTCGTTCTAGACAATGCACAATAAATAAGAAAAAGGTCTTTAGAATTCATGTTGTCGGTATTCTCTCGACCGAAAATAGTACTGGCTAAAATACGGTACAAATACCTAATGGCCGGGTTTTGAATAGCTGTAGCTTTTAGGCCTTCCCAGTCAGTGGTGGTTTTTCCCGTTAGTTGCTGCAAAAGTCGATAGCACTGGATTCCCAATCGCTCTCAAGGGGGTGTTGGCATGCAAAATCGTCCCCATGAGGGAACGAAAGTAAGTTGGCCAGTTGGTCTTGGTTAATAGCGTATGTTCTGTTGAAAATTCTAAAATGTGCAGTGTTGGTGGTTCGGGAACCTCCGATAGGAGTGGTGTGCCAAAAGGAGCTCAAGAACTCGTAGGTAAGTAGGATAAATGTAGGACTAGTTAAAGTAAGAAAATAAGACATACCTAAGTTGTTAAGCATCCAGCGGACACTATCAGATAAGCCCAAATCACAAAGAGAAGCATTGTCGGGGTACCATGTTGCTAAGACGTCCCTCTTAAAGAGCTTGTGGTATCTGCTCCTCTGATTCTCACCATCTATTCCCTTGATGAAAACAATCCCCATGTAATCCACATCTCCTTCTTGTCGAACAGCTCTTGGAGGCATTTTGAATGAATGAAAAAAGAATGGGAAGAGAAGGTTATGTGATTTGAGAAGGAAAGAGTAAATGGAAGGGATAGTGAAGTAAGAAAGTGAGTGATTGTGAATTTATAATGAATTGGAGGAAGTGGAGTGGTTGGAAGTTGGAAAGTTTGAGTTAATAGTGTATAGAATAGGAAGTTGGAGGGTTTTAATTGAAAGGGATTTGAAAAACACGCGGGAGGAAGGAGAAAAAGGGGGAAAACACTTTGTTTTCCTGATATGGCGAACACCATTAGGCATTAAATTTGAAGCGAATGGCGAACGCCATTAACCTAAAATTTGAAGTTCTGGAAATTTCTAAAGATTAAAGCTGGTAAACCGTATTAAGGCTATAGAGAAGTGAATTAAAATTAATACTTATAATTAAAAGATATGAAATTTGTAAATAAGCGATAAAATAAAATAACTAAAATGCAAAGTATATTAATTAAACATAGGAGTAACATAAGTTCATGTCGATATATCGATTGCAAGGTAAGCACACACTGAAAGATAACAACAAGGGAAACAAATTTCGATGATAAATAAAACACTAAACATAGAAAAATACTAAAACTCTAGTACAATCAGTTAACATTAGCTATCACTTTGGTCCACGAGAATGCTCCAAAGAATGAATCTGCTGGAAAACATGATCGAACTGTTCATTAGCGACATCCATAAATCCTAGGAGATCCACTCAGAGAGAACTCACTTCTCCTCTGATGAAAATAATAAAAATGAAAACAACTAAAAAGAAAAGAAAAATATTAAAGGTCGTGGATTGCCTTCCACTTAGCGCTTCGTTTAATGTCGGGAGCTCGACTTAAATTGGTTAGATCATTAGTTTTCCAAGGTCATTTATTGAGCCATCTTTCATATCCCTCACTTTTCCTTTTCTTTCCATTATAGAGAGGTCCGTACCTTAGGTAAGATGGGGATGATTTCGGCTCTTTTTTAGGCATTGGTTGTTCTAACTTATCATTGGTTTTTCTCTTCAACCCAGGAACCTCAAACACAGGTGCATTGGTGTAGATATTTTCCAATATCTCCTTATACCTTTCGTATTTGGAGTCTACCTTAACTTCCACAGACCTTCATGGGAAAGGAATCAGTGATTTATAGGGGGAGGAACAACACAAAATGCTTCCTTCTCTACCTCTTCGACAACCTCCCTTTCGGGTGGTGTCGGTGGATCTTTCTCAATCTCTACTCTTTTCTCACCTGAACCCTCCTCATTATCACTCTCCTTAGGATTTTCGATAGATTTTTCGTTGGTGGTTATTACAACATCCGCATGTTTCTCAGGGAAGGGTCCTAGAGGTGTCTGTGCAAGCAGGGGGATTTGAGTCTCCAATGCCTCACTGTGAGTGGCGAGGGACTCGATATAGTGTTCAACTGCCTAAGGGTTTCATTTGTATAGAGACTTTATTTTCTAAACTCTTCATTCTGAAGAGTTTGTGTAGCCACAAAGCGTTCCATCATAGATTCTATCCTAGAGCAAGCTTGCGTCTCAATGAAATCCTCCATTAATATTTCGAGGTCGGATTTATGGAAATCTTGCGGTTCCTTAAAATACTAGGAGTGGTAATCGTAGAGAAAATTTGGGTGATACATAGTAATAGAGAAGAGAGTGCCTTAGTTTATACGGTGCAACAACGGAGTCACAACATTGACTAAATTAGTCCCCGGCAACGACGTCAAAAACTTGATGAGCGACGGGCATGTCTGTCAAATTATGACTGCAAGCACATCCTATCGTGTAGTTTTAAAATATTATCGAACCCACAGAGACTAATGGTCAAGCTAATGTTATCTATTGTTGCAGTGTAAAGCTAAGGCTAAAAGGTATAAGGTTACGAATGGAAACGAAAATACAAATTTCTAACGGTTTAAAAGTTATAATAACAAACGAGTATGGAATATGGATTCCGCATACCTAAGGAATTAAGTAGAATTGGGAACCAAATATGATTCTATTGCGTTATGTAGAAAATACCGACTTAAAGGTCCCATCTCACACTCTCGCGCTATTGACAAAGATCACACCTCCTAACCACAAGATTTTGCTCTCGCTCGCCCGTTCTAATTAGAAAGCGTATTTTGAAAGTAAATGAGATGATAAACAATGTCTAAAGCGCTCTCGCTGTTTTTAGGATCGATACCTAGTTTTCACTATCTGGTTTCTTCCTCACACTCTTGCGCTATCGGGTTGAACCTTAACTTGTCTCACACTCTCATGCCAAAACATTAAAACATACAGTTGAAAACTAAAGCCAAAACATAATTAGATCGTAAATTTGTGCCTATTATTTCTACCGAGTCCCGTCGGTAACAATGATCCTCATACGCAAGACTCAGAATAAATTAGCAAGACATGTTATTACTTGGGAACAACATAATTAAGACATTCAAAATTAAGAACAATATGGCATACAAGTAATTGAAGCAGTAAAACATGCAAATATCAAAAGTAGTAAAAAGAACCTAAAATTGCTTAAAATGAAACTGGAATAAACTTGATAATAAAATAACGACAGGCTTGTTCTTCGATCCAAGAGTACAATGAAGATGAAAATAAAATAAAACTAGAATAGGTGTGACAATCCCTTGATGTGATTTTTTGTCACTTTTATAGGTGATTTATGCTTAAATCTAAGAACTCGATTCGGCAGAGCTTCCACACAACTTGGATACCTTCTAAAGTCTCCCACAATCCTATTTATAGAGGTTTTGAGACCAGGTAACTCCCTTGGATCATGCATGGGAAGTGGAGGGAAAATAGTGGATAAAAAACGGTACAGAAATGCCTGCTAGTGCAGTTCTATTACTGTGCGATAATGGCGAACATCATTCCTTCCATATTTTAAATAACGTGGCAGCGGAGTAAATGGCGAACGCCATATCCTAGATGGAAAATGCCGTCTAGACAAAATGCATGAAACTTGCTCTTTTTCTCCTTTTTAGCTCCTATTTTGCTACTTTTCGCGCGAGGCTTTCAAAACTTCAACGATATCGGATAATAACTGCGAAATACATAAAACGGAAGTAAAAGACGATAGAATATAAAAACATAAACGGATATCATGTGAACTGGGCCTAAAAACACAATACAATTTCTCGTTATCAGCACCCAACAAAAATGATTATGTATAATTGTTATGTCTATGCATTGAAAAAGGTTGAGGATGATGAGAATTACTTTGTATATTTTTTGGTTTCAATGTTTTTGAAAATGATACATGAATGTGTGTGTGTGTGTGTGTGTGTGTGTGTGTGTGTGTTATATGTGTGTGTGTGTGTGTGTGTGTGAATGTGTATGTGTGTGTACATGCGTGCGTGTATGCTCCTATGTGTATGCATGCGTACGTGTGTGTCCATGTATGCTTGTCTGTGTGGGGGTGTGTATGTGTGTGTGTATGTGTATGTATGCATGTGTGCATGTATGTGTGTGTGGGTGTGGGTGTTTGTGGGTGTACGTGCGTGCGATTGTGTACATATGTGTGTGTGTGTGTATGTGTGTGCATGTGCGTATGTGTAGGTGTGTGTGAGTGTGTGTGTGTGTGTGTCCGTGTGCTTGCAGGCGTACGTGTGTGCCTTCCTCTATGTGTGTGTGTAGCGTGCATGCGTGCGCGTGCGCTCATTATCCTATGCATGTGTGTGTGCGTGTGTGCATGTATATGTGTGTGTGTGTGTGTGCATGGCTACGTGTATGGGTGTGTGCGTGTGTGGGTTTGTATCTGGGTGGGTGTGCACGTATGTATGTGTGTGTGTCTGTGTGTGTGTGTGTGTGTGTGTGTGTGTGTGTGTGTGTGTGTGTGTGTGTCTGTGTGTTTATGTGTATGTATGTGTGTGCGTGTGTGTGTGTCTATGTCCGTGTGCATACGTTGTAAGACCACAATTTTGACCCTAAGATCCCTCATGCAATTTCATCATAAGCATTAGCATTGGGATCATACCTTGGCATCCTCCTTACACCCCCCTTTCATTAGGTTTGTTTTTGGAGAGATCACCAAGCACTTTGTGATTATACCATACTTGTATTTTATCATTTTACTAACCAAAATATCAAAAATATGTCTTTGCATTTGCCTAACTCTTTTGTAGGTAGGGCATGATCTTCATTAATTTATCAAGTTCACATCTAGGGTTTGAGACCCTCATGAACAAAGAGCATAACCAAGAATTATCCAAGAATGGTTACAAGAATCATATATGAATCCCAATGTTCTCTACATGTTATATTGATCGAGTTTTCTTCAAGAGTTTGAGGGTGGTTTGCTTTGGAAACCCTAGTTTGACTGGGTATCTTGAGTAACCTCTCCAACAAGCTACCTCACCAATTTATCAAATTTCTCAAGTAGCACTTCAAAATTCATCATCTTATGCATATATGATCTACCATGAGTCAATAAAGTCAAGATAATTGGAAGTTAGCAAGTTGGTTGATGGTGGTTGGCCAGATGGATTCATCTGATCAAAGTTGGGTCTCCCTAGACCCTATCTCCTACAATTTTCACTATATGAAAATGATTCCAAGATAAAACTTACTATAAATGACATTCCAAACAACTTTTATGTTGAGACCTAGAGCTAGTTTTGCTTGTAAAATCAGTTTCTATGTTGAAACATTATAGGTCATTTTGTCTAAACCCTAATTTGAAAGTCAACTTCCCAAGGCCATAACTTGCTCAATTTTTATGATATTAAATATTTCCAAGTTTCAAAATCAAATTCAATGTGTCTACTTCAACTTTGATGTTTGGAGTGGGAGCTAATTCAACGTTTTTGAGCATGTGATATGAGGTTACATTATAGGTCACTTTTGACCTATACCATTGATCAAGTGATTTTTCCAAACTTCAAAAATGCATAACTCTATCATTTCAAATCCAAATTACATTAAATTGGTGACCATTTTGAATTTCTTTGAGAGATATACAACTTTGATAAAGACACTTTTCTCATTTGAAGCTCATATAAAAAGTTAAGCAAGGTGGAATATTGAGACATATGGCTTGACACTTAGAAAAATTTTGATATGTCAAAAATTTCCAAACTTCCACCTCAAACTTCTTCAATTTGAAAACTCCAAATGGAAAAGTGTTGAACATTAAAGTTATTCCTCTTGATCTCACCTTTCCAAAGAGCTCAAATTCATCCATTTTGGACAAGGAATGCATAGGCTGCGCATGGCATGAACATGGTGTCATCACTTGGCAAGGATCAAACTTCAAATCAAAATGTACACTTGCCTTGCAATACAAACTAAATTCAGACCATCTAACATTCATTTGTGGACTTATGGCAATGATTTTATAGGCCTATGCGCGCCCATGCACCCATGCACCATCAATGACCAAATTTGGAAAGTGATTTCAAGTGTGCAAATATCAATGGTTTCAACTATAAATAGAGCCTCATATGCTCAGCAATCAAGACACATTCGCGCCAGCTTTGATCCCCCATCTCTAACCCTCACTTTGCAAAGGATAAACCTGAGAAATTCATTTGAATTTGAGGTTGAATTTCCACTGTTTTGAAATTCAAATCTCCAGGAATCAACAACCTTGTAAGCATTCAATCCGTCTTCTGCAAGCATTTGGAGTGAGAACAAGCATGAGCAAGATCAAGATCAATTGAATCCAGACCTCCATTGAAGGTATTTTCTAGAAATTTTGATCTCTTCGATTCTCTCAAATTCTTGCTCAATTCTATTGATTCTTTGGTTGTCTGAAGTCCTACCAATGTATGCAAGAAGATTGGGTTGCTTTGAGGCTAAATCGAAGCAACTCAGTTCATGTACCTCAAATTTCAACTCCATGTATCTCTCAATATACTTGGAGTTAGAGTGAATTGAGGCCAGATTCGAACTCAGTGTCATTTTTACTTTGAAATCATGTCCCTGTTTTTAATTTAGGTGATGATTGAAGGTGGACCAGTCCGGTGAGGTCCACTAGAGAAGAAGACCGGAGCTACAGCTCCGGTCATGAGCTGGCATGTCTCACAGCCATAAGATCCATGTAATTTGTTTTAATCACGATCGTTCCTTTTGAATACCAATGTTATGGCGCGCTGACTCATATGCACGGTGGAACGCGTGTTTCTGGCCACTTGATCTGCCACCTCAATTAATGAGGGAGATCAAGTGGTCCACGTTTTTTCTGATATTTTAATTTTCATTTTAATTGCATTATTTCAATAATTCATATTAAATTCAATATTGATCCAAAAAATATGGTGCTTTCACCAAAAAAATTCAAATATATTCCTCTTTCATATTCTGTATTAAAACTATTTTTTGGATCATTATTAATATTTTTTATGAATTAATTGATTTTGAATTTGTTTTTAATTGTTTAAAAATATTTGTTAAATGTCCAAAATTTATGAAATTTTTTCTCCAAGGTCCTTTAACCTTGTTTAACCTATGATAAATCTCATGGCCATTTCTTTGGTGTTTTGATGAGATTTTAGAAATTGGACAAATCATATTTAATTTAAATGTATTATTTTAGTATTTTTAATTGAAATAAATGCCAAATAAATTTGTTGACCAATGGTGATGACTTGTTTGTGTTTGACTCTTGTTGTTGGGCCTTGGTCAAGGTTTATTTGACTTTGTCAACTTAATATCATTGGATTTAGGGGATTGATGGAATGTACATTCCATCTCCCAAAATGAATGAATGATATTAATTTGGTAAAAGTCCTCCTTTGACCAATTTGTGTTTTCATCCATTCCCCTCCCACTTCATCTCATTCCCCTTCTTCATTCATTCATTTCATTTGGCCTATGACATCTCAAAATCCTAAGGCTAGTTGATTGAAAATCAACATAAGTATGGATGAGATTAGGTTACCTCTTTTGCATCTTCTTTTTTGTGTGTGGTATGTTTCATGAGCGTAGTCCATTATACTATGTCTCTAACATGCATTAACACCAAAATTCTATTGACCGGCCACAAATAGTTGTGACTTCTACATAAGTCCAATCACAATTGCTTAACATAGCGCTAAATTTGTGACATAAAAGGCATAAGCATTCTAGTTAGTGAGATTGTATGTCTCCCCTCTTTCATGGTATTGTATCGAAACTTGGCCTTCTTTCCTTCCTTTGGAAGATGTTTTGGCTCAAGGATTCATGCTTGTTATAAGTGGGTTGAGTGTTCTCCAAAGAATGACTTCAATTAAAAAGCAAAAGCAAAACAATACTAACTTCTAACCTATTAACTACTAACTTTTAATTTCAATCCATTTATTTTAATGTCATTTAATTCTTGTCTTTTATTCATTTGCCATTGTTCATATCATTCTAATTGTTTATGTTAATGCAATTTTCACTTTGTCCATTTGGACCATAGTGTGTGATATATTCTGTTTATGTATACTTTGCTTGTTTGTGTGGTCTTTGACCATTTGTGTGGATTGTCGGCTTGATCTTGGACAAATGGACTTAGAACTTAGGCAACATTCATATGCTAAAGGACTTGGCCAATGCCAACTTGTTGAAGAACCAAGTGCTTGCAATTTGAAATTCATGTGATACATCATTCAAGATCTCTCTAAGTTTATCTGCAACATGATCATTGTGAAGCTGTTATTTTGAACCTGTGACTTGTGGAATTCATCTGTTACATGGGCTATTTTGGAGAAGATCATGGAATGGATAAGCATGGATGAGGCTATCTTTATTTGATGCCTTTGCTCTTCAAGATAATATAATTGTGCATTTGTGTGTTGCTTGATTCTAAGAGTCCAAGGGAATTCTGGGTTTCTATTGACATACTTGTCTATTGGATTGCTACTCATTTGGTCAGATCTTTTCAACTCTAAACTTTTAAATTTTGTACATAGGATAGTCTCTTCATCTTCTCCCCATTTCTTTAATTTCAAAATCTCTCCCTCCTTTTCTTTTCAAAAGCCTTCTTTGTTTGAACTATTTCTTTGTTCTAAACCTTGACCATTTTGCAAAAAAAGATAGAAACCTTGGCCTTATGCCATTGCATTTTCAAACTTATTTTCTTAATCAAACTTGTAAATGAACTTAATTATACTTGACCTAAAACTTTCAAAAGCCAAAAAGAACTAACTCATTCAAACCCTTTTCAGGACTTTGTGCCTTTCAAACTTAATTTTGTTAAAAACAATGCGTCCACTTTAAAATTTGTATCACGAACTACGAGGTTTTGATCCCTCATTTTTATGTTGGTACGTAGGCACAAGACCGAAGGTCTTGTCAAACACAAAAATATAATTAATGAATTATTTTCTCACCCCCCCCCCCCCATTCTATTTGTTTGTAAACATCACTTTATACCAAGTACATATGCACACAAAAAGGGCTCCCTAGGAGTACCTAGGAGACTTTGGCTGCTAACACCTTCCCTCTGTCTAACCAACCCCCTTGCCTGTAATCTCTGACTTTTTATTAGTTTTGATTTGAAAATTTCTTACTTTTGGGCTTTGTTCGTACTTTTTCCCTTTTCCCTTGGAAACAATAAAAGCGCGGTGGCGACTCTTGTTATTTGATCTCTAGCTTATCCAGAGCTTGATGATCACGAATTTACCGCTACATAAATTAAGTGGTGAATCTGTTGGGAGTAGTCTCCAGTGGGTTTAGCCTACTTTTTGTGTGTATATATTTGTAGATATGTGATGTTTGTATATATGTATGTGTGATATAATCTATTTATTGTGCTTGGTGATCTCTGAGTGGTGAGATAAGTTCTAACCCAAACTTGAGTGCAATTAAGACAGGAGGATGGTATAGTCATGTTCGACTTGTGTGGAGTAGTCCTTAACAAGTTGGCTTGAGATCCATCTGCTCAGTGGAGACTCCTTTGGATTTGGAAATGTCACACAAGTATTTGTGGTTAGGCATTACTATTTCTAATTGGGTCCGAGAAGTTGAGGACCTTAGAACATTTAACCCATCTTGGCCTATTTAGGACGTAGTGCAGAAATTGTTCAAGTGTAGACTTGATAACAGTTGTTACGTGATATTACACTCAGACGAGTTTCTCTTGAGAATATTATGGGTCGATGAGTCAGTCATCTTAACCTGTAATATCCGATAGATGGAACTAAGACTCTGGGAACTTTTTAGAACATGATCTACAGGTTTTTATCCTTAGTTCACTCCTTTGGGATGGTTCTTACCCAGACTCCATGCTCGTGACTTACAACAAACCCTTGATTCTTGGTTGATCCAATCAAGTCTTGTCAATATCAATGGAACTTGGGTGTTGATAAGGTGTAAACCATAATCCACCAAAATGGATGATTGATCTTGACAATGACTTGATTCATCCCTTGACCTTTGTTTGCCTTGTGTGTGATCCCTTATTTGTGATTGTTGCATTCATGCATTCATGCGCATCATAACATATCATTACACGAAAAGTTCAAGGAACAAAGGTACCATTTGCAAATATTTTCAGAACATGGATTGTGGACGAAGGAACACTAAGAAGTACAGTTTCAGATGTCCCGACTTGAAAGAGCTAAGGAAGCTAGCATCTTTTATATCAGATTCCTTGGACTTCAAACAACGTCATGGGAAGCTTCTGTCCATCTTATCTGCTGATGTGGTTGAAGGACTCTTGAGTGTACTAGTGCAGTTCTATGATCCTCTCTACCGTTGTTTCACTTTCCCAGATTTTCAGCTTGTACCTACCTTGGAGGAGTATTCTCATCTTTTGGGAATACCTGTTTCTAGTAGAGTGTCTTTTAGTGGATTGGAGGAGATTCCCCGATCTAGTATTATTACTGAAGCTCTTCACTTAAAGAAGTCTGAGAAATAGGCTCATTGGGTGAAGAAAGGAGGATTGTTTAGGTTTCCATCTGTTTTCCTCATCAAGGAAGCTACTACTTTTGCTCAAGCTGGTAGTGTGGACGCTTTTGAAGCTATCTTTGTGTTGCTTATCTATGGATTAGCTTTGTTCCCTAACATTGACGGTTTTATTGATGTTAACGCCATTATACTTTTCTTGATTGGGAATCCTGTGCCTACTTTGTTGGGTGATATGTATTTCTCTTTGCATCTAATGAATTCTAAGGGTAGTGGAACGATTGTCTTTTGCATTCCTCTTCTGTACAAGTGGTTTATTTTGCACTTGCCTCAGACACCTGCTTTTGTGGAGAACAAACAATGTCTACGGTGGTCTCAGAGACTTATGTCTCTCACTAATGATGATATAGTTTGGTATGATCCTTCCTTAAGCAGTTTGGAGATTATTGATAGTTGTGGCGAATTCTCTAACGTGCCTCTCATTGGTATACAAGGAGGAATTAACTACAACCCTGCTTTGGCTCGTCGTCAACTTGGGTTCCCCTTGAGAGACAAGCCTAATAACACTTTGTTATAAGGTCTTTTCTATCAAGAGGGTAAAGATCCCTAACATTTGAAGTAGAAGATTGTGCATGCTTGGCATAATATGCATAGGAGAGGAAGATCCGAGTTTGGTCCGTGCAATTATGTAGCTTGGGAAGCATACACTCTTTGGGTGAAGAAGAGAGCTATGGAGTTGAAGATGCCTTATCCTTGCGAAAGACCTATGTCTATGGTTATGGTTGAGCCATTAAATCTCCCTAACCAAGATGTAGAGGAGTTGGAAGACGCGTTCGCCAAGGTGAAGCAAGAGAAGGATATGTGGGAAGAGCATTTTCGTGCTTTGAGCAAGAAGCATGAAGAGTTGCAGTTGGAGTCTAAAGAAAAGAATGCACTTATTGAGCTACTTGAAGACCGAGTGACAAAGAGACAGAGAGAGCCAGAGGTTCCATCTTCTAGCATGCCTCAGCCTTCCGTCGCTTGGAAGAAGATCGTTGATCAGCTTGTCCTCGAGAAGACTCAGATGAAGGCTTCTTTTGAGACCGAGATCAGTCGCATTCGAAGGAAGTATGCGCCTTCACCAGATCTTCTGACATTGTTGTTAGGCATCCTTAAGATGACTAGTCTCCTTTTCTCTTGTATTTTTCATTTGGTTTCTGAAATTGTACTCAGTGTAATCCTTCCAATTATATAAATGAAAAGAGATTTTTGGTCATATAAAAATTGCAATTATTAACATATATATGTTTGCAAATGATATAGTAAGTTCCTTGAAAATAAAAATAATCAAGCATTGCATTTCATGCATCATTTGCATAAGCAGGTTTCTCTTTCGCCAGATGTCTCATTGGTGTTTCTTCTGTGCTTTAGCCAAGCTGACTCATTGGTACAACACCCGAGCCAATCATCTGAGAATCATGGAACATTTGGAGCAAGAGAACAGAGAGTTGAAGGACGAGATCGCCCGCCTGATTGCCATGATGGAGTCAGTTCTTGCTGCTCAAAATCAAGCTTCTCCAACGCCTGCAACTCCTCCCGCGAGGACTGTTACTTCAGAAATGGTTACCTCTACCGTGCATACTGCTACCGCCCACTTCGTGCCGAATATGCCTGCCGGATTCCCATGAGGAATGCCTCCCAACTTTGTGCCTGAAGGCTTTGCGCATACATTTGCTTCCATGTCGACATCTAGCTCGGTCATGTCCGTGCCACCTCCTGTTGTGCACACTTTGCCTCGCGTAGAGGATACCATCTATCATTCCGAGCCGTCTGAGGGTCCGGATGTTTATGAGAAGATGGACGAAATGAAAGATCAGTTTCTTGAGCTACGCAAGGAATTGAAGACGCTGAGAGGTAAAGACCTGTTTGGAAAGAGTGTTGTTGAGTTGTGCTTAGTGCCCAACGTCAAGATCCCGGTGAAGTTCAAAGTGCCTGACTTTGAAAAGTATAAGGGGAACTCTTATCCGCTTAGTCATCTTATGATGTACACCCGCAAGATGTCTACTCAGACCGATAATGATCAATTGCTTAATCACTACTTCCAGGATAGTCTGACCGGTGTTGCGCTTCGTTGGTACATGGGGCTGGATAGTGCAAGCATCCGTACTTTCAATGACTTGGGAGAGGCTTTTGTGAAACAATACAAGT
Source organism: Lathyrus oleraceus (assembly GCF_024323335.1). NCBI lineage: Eukaryota > Viridiplantae > Streptophyta > Magnoliopsida > Fabales > Fabaceae > Lathyrus > Lathyrus oleraceus. Next base: position 266,993,507 of record NC_066582.1, on the reverse strand, counting down.
CTAATGTGGACATGGTGCATGATAGAGACCAGTTGAGGTATATGTCTCAAAAGGACAAAGAGACATTTAAAGAATACGCGCAAAGATGGAGGGAGTTGGCTGCCCAGATCACTTCTCCTTTGGAGGAGAAAGAGATGACAAAAATCTTCTTGAAAACTCTGAGTTCATTTTATTATGAATGCATGATCGCTAGTTCCCCCAGTGATTTTACCGAAATGGTAAACATGGGGATGAGGCTTGAGGAAGGAGTCCGTGAGGGACGGTTGTCAAGAGATGAGGCGTCAACAAGCAAGAGATATGGTAGCAACTTTGGTAAGAAGAAGGATAGTGAGACCAATGCAATAAGCAGTGGGAGGCAGGTGAGGCCTCATATCAGAAGGAATCTAACATCCCGTCAACATCATCATCATCAAGTATCTTCCGTTATCCCGGTATTTTCTAATCAACAAGCAACACCAATTCAACAACAACAACGTCAACAACAACCGCAACAAAGAACAAACGCCTACAACAACAACAATACCAACAACAATCATCATCAACCGAATTTTGAGAGGAAGAAGGTCTCTTTTGACCCGATTCCTATGTCATATGCAGAGTTGTATCCCTCGTTAGTTCTCAAGAACTTAATTCAACCAAGGAACCCACCGCAGATCCCAGAACCACTTCCTTGGTGGTATAAACCTGAGCTCCGTTGTGCTTTTCATCAAGGAGCACCTGGACACGATATTGAAAACTGATATCCATTGAAGTATGAGGTTCAGAAGCTTATGAAGAGTGGTATGCTGTCCTTTAAGGACCGCGCGCCAAATATGAAAGCGAACCCGTTGCCCGCCCATGGGAACTCTTCAGTCAATATGGTGGACGGTTGTCTTGGCGAGTACAAAGTTTTGTATGTGCATTTTATCTGAGGATCGTTGGTGCAGATACACAAGGACATTTGTATGGTGAGTGAATGTGAACACAACCATAATGGTTGTGCTGTTTGTAGTGCGAACCCAAGAGGGTGTGTTATGGTGAAAAAGAACATCCAATGTCTGATGGATGAAGGCATGATTCAAATTGTTCAATCCCGTCATGTAGATGACGACGTCAATGTCATAGTGCCCGTTTTCAAACAACAAGAGCGGTAGGTAATTCAATACGATAACAATAACAATAATAATGTCAGTCAAAGATCACTATCGCCGTTGGTAATACGGTTAGCGGGCCCAGTCCCGTATTCATCTGATAAGGTTGTACCGTACCAGTACAATGCTACAATGATAAAGAATGGTCAAGAGGTCCCGTTACCTACGACTAGTTCAGTAGTGAGCATTTCCGATGTAACGAAGGTGACCCGTAGTGGTCGAGTGTTTGGGCCAGTGTTCCTAGAAAGTAAAGGAGAAACGATTGTTGGTAAGAAGGTGGAGGTGCCTAATGTAGATCCAGTTGGTTGTTCAAAAGATAAGTCTGGTGAATTCAACAACTTGAAAGCCAATGATGATGATGAGGTACTCCGATTGATAAAAAGGAGCGAGTTTAATGTGGTTTAGCAGCTGCTCCAGACTCCCTCAAAAATCTCAATGTTGTCTCTGCTGATGAATTTTGAAGGGCACAGAGAAGCACTACAGAGAGTTCGTGAACAAGCATATGTAGAGCATGATGTTATTGTGGATCAGTTTGATCACATTGTGGCTAACATCACTTCATGCAATAATCTGAGCTTCTGCGATGAAGAACTTCCTGAGGAGGGAAGAAATCATAACCTGGCTTTGCATATTTCAATGAACTATAAGGAGGATGCTTTGTCAAATGTGCTTGTTGACACCGGGTCATCGCTGAATATGCTTTCGAAGTCAACTTTGTCAAAGTTATCTTACCAAGGAGCGCCTATGAGGTATAGCGGTGTAATCGTCAAAGCCTTTGATGGTTCCCATAAGACAGTAATTGGTGAAGTGGACCTTCCAATCAAGATAGGTCCGAGTGATTTTCAGATTACTTTTCAAGTAATGGATATCCACTCGGCCTACAGTTGCTTATTGGGAAGACCATGGATTCATGAGGCAAGAGTTGTTACCTCCACTCTGCATCAGAAATTGAAATTTGTCAAGAATGGCAAGCTAGCGATTGTTGGAGGAGAGAAGGCGTTGTTGGTTAGCCATTTGTCATCTTTCTCTTATGTGGAAGCTGAGGATGAGGTTGGAACTCCGTTCCAAGCCTTATCTATTGCTGCTGAGAAGAGAGTTGAGGAACCTATGTCCTCATTAAAAGATGCTCAGAAGATTGTTGAAGAAGGTACTGTTGATCAGTGGGGGCACATGGTAGAGGTCTCCGACAACAAAGGCAGAACCGGTTTGGGTTCCAGAAAGGCTCATCAATTGCAAGATCTGAAGATATGCAACTCAGCTTCCGTAGCGGAGAGTTCATTCATGGCAATGAACAACACTTAGCTGCTGTGCTAGAGGATGACGAAAAGGAAGATTGCACCAACTTTGTAACGCATGGGAAGACGTGCAACAATTGGACTGCTGTTGATATTCCCGTCATTTTGCATCGATCTAAGTAATTGCTTTTATATGTTTTTAAAATTCTTCTCCTATGCCTAAGGGAGAAGAGAACATTGTTTGGGCATTTTCAAGTTGATCATCAATAAAATTAATTTTATTCATCCACATCTTTGATGTTTGTTTTTTACTTTTTGCTTTATTTTGAAAATGGTAATCACAAAAAACATAAATAAACAATATAATTGTCCATCTGCATAATATTTGGTCACAAATTCACTTCTCTAAAATCAAAATATTAAATCATTATGCAGGTTGGTTCCTAACCCCATTGAATACAATGATCCTTCTCCTTCTCCAAATTTTGAATTCCCTGTGTTTGAGGCCGAGGAGGAAAGTGATGTAGAAGTGAGTGATGAATTGTCCCGTCTTCTTGAGCAAGATGAAAAGATTATTCAGCCGTTTGAAGAGCAGATTGAGCTAGTCAACTTGGGTTCCGAAGATGATGTGAAGGAAGTCAAGATTGGGTCTCAACTGTGTCCAGATGCTAAGAAGGGGTTGATTGATCTTCTTCGAGAGTATTCAGATGTGTTTGCTTGGTCCTACCAAGACATGCCTGAGTTAGATTCTGAGATTGTGGAGCATAGATTGTCGTTGAAGCCAGAATGCCCGCCAGTCAAGCAGAAGTTGAGAAGAACGCATCCTGATATGGCTGTGAAGATCAAAGAGGAAGTGCAGAAGCAGATTGATGTCGGTTTCCTTGTAACAGCTGAGTATCCGCAATGGGTGGCCAATATTGTGTCTGTGCCAAAGAAAGATGGAAAAGTCCGCATGTGTGTCGATTACAGAGGTTTGAATAAAGCCAGTCTGAAAGATGATTTCCCTCTGCCACACATTAATATGTTGGTAGACAATACTACTAAATTCAAAGTCTTTTCGTTTATGGATGGATTTTTCGGATATAATCAGATCAAGATGGCACCCGAAGATATGGAGAAGACCACATTCATTACACCTTAGGGAACATTCTGTTATAGAGTGATGCCTTTTGGTTTGAAGAATGCTAGTGCAACATACCAGAGAGCAATGACTACTCTTTTTCATGATATGATGCATAAAGAGATTGAAGTTTATGTCGATGACATGATTGCTAAATCGATTGATGAAGAGGAACATGTTGAGCATTTATTGAAGTTATTCCAACGTTTGAGGAAGTATAAACTCCGCTTGAATCCCAATAAGTGTACTTTTGGTGTTCGTTCTGGTAAGTTGTTGGGCTTTATTGTCAGCAAGAACGGTATCGAAGTTGATCCTGCCAAGGTCAAAGCAATACAAGAGATGCCTGTGCCCAAAATTGAGAAGCAAGTTAGAGGTTTTCTCGGTCGTTTGAATTATATTTCCAGATTCATTTCCCACATGACTGCCACATGTGCGCCTATATTCAAGCTTCTTCGGAAAGACCAGTCTTGTGATTAGACCAAAGATTTCCAAAAAGCTTTTGACAGTATCAAGAATATTTGCTTGAATCTCCGATTTTGTCTCCCCTTGTTGAAGGAAGACCGTTGATCATGTATTTAACTGTGCTCGAAGATAGTATGGGTTGTGTTCTTGGTCAGCAAGATGAGACTGGGAAGAAAGAATTCACAATCTACTACTTCAGTAAGAAGTTCACCAACTATGAGACTCGGTATTCTATGCTTGAGAAGACTTGTTGCGCATTGGCTTGGGCTGCTAAGTGTCTGCGCCAATATATGTTGAATCATACCACTTGGTTGATATCTAAAATGGATCCAATCAAGTATATATTTGAGAATCCAACTTTAACTAGGAGGATTGCCTGTTGGCAAATGTTGTTGTCAGAGTATGATATCGAATACCGATCTCAGAAAGCGATCAAAGGTAGTATATTCGCTGACCATTTGGCTCACCAACTGATTGAAGATTATCAGTTAGTGCAGTATGATTTTCCTGATGAAGAGATTTTGTACTTGAAAATGAAAGATTGTGATGAACCATTGCTAGAAGAAGGGCCAGAACCTGGTTCCCGTTGGGGCATGGTATTTGATGGAGTTGTTAATCAATATGGAAATGGCGTTGGGGCAATGATTATTACTCCTCAAGGCACGCATCTACCATTTACAGCTAGATTGACTTTCAAATGTACAAACAACATGGCAGAATATGAAGCTTGCATTATGGGGCTTGAAGAGGCCATGAATCTCAGAATCAAGTATTTGGATGTCTTCGGTGATTCGGCTTTGGTTGTGAATCAAATCAAAGGTGATTGGGAGACGAATCAACCTGGTTTAATACCATATAGAGATTATGTGAGGAGGATTTCAACTTTCTTTACAAAAGTTAAATTTCATCATATCCCTCGAGATGAAAACCGGATGGCAGATGCTCTTGCAACGTTGGAATCAATGATTGTTGTGAAGTATTGGAATGAAGTTCCCAATTTATCTATGATGCATCTTGATAGGGCAGCTCATGTGTTTGCTGTTGAAGAGATTAAAGACGAGAAGTCGTGGTATTATGACATCAAATGTTTCCTCCAAATTCAGATTTACCCGCTTAGGGCATCTTTGAAAGATAAGAAGACTTTGAGAAGATTAGCTGGTAATTTCTACTTGAATGGTGATGTACTATACAAGAGAAACTTCGACATGGTTTTTCTCAGATGCATGGATAGACACAAAGCAGACTTGTTGATGACCGAAGTGCATGAAGGTTCCTTTGGTACTCACTCCAATGGACATACAATGGCAAATAAGATGTTGCGAGCAGGTTACTATTGGCTGACAATGGAATCAGACTGTTGCAAATTTCTGAAGAAGTGCCACAAGTGTCAAATTTATGTTGATAAGATCCATGTTCCTCCGACACTTTTGAATGTTATCTCTTCCCCATGGCCCTTCTCCATGTGGGGAATTGATATGATTGGGATGATTGAGCCCAAAGCTTCGAATGGACATCGTTTCATTTTAGTGGTAATTGACTACTTCACAAAATGGGTTGAAGAGGCATCATATGCAAATGTAACCAAGCAAATTGTTGTAAGGTTTATCAAGAATCAGATCATATGCCGTTATGGTGTGCCAAGCAAGATCATTACTGATAATGGATCTAACTTGAACAATAAAATGGTGGAAGCTCTTTGCAAAGACTTCAAGATTGCACACCATAATTCTTCTTCCTACATACTTAAGATGAATGGGGTTGTTGAAGCTGCGAACAAGAACATCAAGAAGATTATCTAGAAGATGGTTGTCACATATAAGGATTAGCATGAAATGCTCCCATTTGCTTTGCATGGGTATCGTACATCCATCCGCACTTCAACAGGGGCAACCCCTTTCTCTCTTGTATATGGTATGGAAGCAGTGCTCCCTGTAGAGGTTGAGATTCCTTCATTATGTGTGCTCATGGAAGCCAAGTTGACTGAAGCTGAATGGTGTCAGACCAGGTATGATCAGCTGAATCTAATTGAAGAGAAGAGATTAACGGCCATGTGTCATGGTCAGTTATATCAGCAGAGGATGAAGAAAGCTTTTGATAAGAAGGTCAGACCTCGTGTGTTCAGAGAAGGTGACCTTGTGCTCAAGAAGATCTTGTCGTTCAAGCCAGATTCCAGAGGAAAATGGACTCCTAATTATGAAGGCCCATATGTTGTTAAGAGAGCCTTTTCAGGCGGTGCATTGATTCTTACAACAATGGATGGTGAAGAGTTCACCCGTCCTATGAATGCAGATGCAGTCAAGAAATACTTCGCCTAAAAAAGAAAAGAACGGCTCGCTAAGTTGAAAACCCGAAAGGGCGACTTAGGCAAAAATGAGCGTCTTGGTGGATTGAAAATCCGAAAGGGCGATACAGGCAAAAATTAGAGACATAAAACAGAAATAATTTCCCGATAAGTTAAGTACCCCACCTTGGGGCAACTTATGCAAAAGTTAGGGATTATGGCAAGTAACTGCATTCTGTTGATCTTCAGATTTTGAAAACTTGTTTGAGCATAAGGGTTGACACCGATTCATCACCCCAGCAGTGGTCAAGAGCACCGTGGATATCAAGAGTTGGTAGAGGGATTAAGGATCATTTGTATTCAATGTAACCCTTTTCCATTGTAAATCACCATTTTCAACTTTGTAAAATCTATGGAGTCTTGTCATTTACAGACTACCATCTTATTAAATAAAGTTGAGCTTTTATCCAATTGTTTCTACTCTTATTTACTTCAGCCAATAGTTTTAAATTTTTATTATGATCATTTTGAAATTAAATTTTTAATCAAAGTCAGTTTTTTGTAAATATATAAAAGCAAAAAAAATTCAAAGCAATTAAAAGAAGTATCAACATCATTTTGATAGATAGCATGTGCTTAAGTGTGAAACATTGAAGGTTCCCCAAGCAGTTAACCCTTCGGGCAACCCTAGACGTTTGTGTTGATTCAGTTCCTCGGCGGAGTGTTTAATCCCCGATGGAGCTTCTTTCTTTGTCCTCAGCTGAGTTGGTTGCTTCAGATACCCTGTGGTGTGTCCTTGTCCCTAACAGAGTTTCGGCTTTCCCCAGCGGAGTTTGTGTTTCCTCAGTAGGGTCGATCGTCAGCAGATTTGGTTAATTTTCCCCAGTAGATTGCATTGGTTTCCCTGCCGATCGCCATTCGACTTGCTCCCAATCAGAGTTTTCTCCTGGTTTCTGAGCAACTTTTGTTGTGATTGTTCTCTGTAGGGTTGTCTCCCATTTTTATGGTGTTGACCTAAAATTCCCCACAGATTGTATGTCCTTTCCTCAGCAGATCTCCTCCTGCCTCAGCTAGGGTTGAGCCCTTGAGATGTTGATCTCTTTGTTCTCCAGCAGTTGTCTCCATATTTTGTGGATTGACTGAGGATTGTACTGGTGGTTCAAATTCTTTGCAACACCTTTGTATCCTTCGTGATCGTTTTGTCAGCATAACCATCATGTATACATATACATATACATTCATATAATTTCATAATTTGCACATCCTGCATTTTCATATTTGATTTGTTTGAGATTCTTATTCTCTGTTATGGCGGTATTTTATCCCCATACCAAATCTGGTCTTTGTCCTCCTTCAATAGTAGAGTGTCAGCTCCTTAAGCAGAAAGACTTTAACTTTTCTCCTTTTCCCCACTAAGTTTGTTTCCTCGTGGATGGTTGTTATTTCAGTTTCCTCCCCAGTTGATTTTCTGGATGGAATTACTCCCCTTGAGTTATATCCTCATTGGGTTGAGTCTTGATTGACCGTTTTCTTTCTAGCTCTTACCTAGATATATGCTTTGGTCCCCTAAGAGTTTATTACCCAGTAACTGGTAATATTCTTCTTAGTTTGCAGTTCGTTACTTCTTGCCCACTACCCGACAAAAGTACCCTTATTTTTCTCCTCAGTAGAGTCCCCAGTGGATCTATTCCCCAAGAAGTATATCCTTGATATGTTCATCCTAATCGGTGACGGATATCTTTCTTTCCCCTGCCTGAGTCTATCCTTGATATGTTCATTTTAACCGGTGACGGGTATTCTCATTTCTTGTGGTATTCTACCCAGTAAAAAGGTAGTTGTAATCCCTATTTTGTTCCCCGGAGAGTTAATCCTTGATATGTTCTTCCTAATCGATGACGGGTTTTCTTCTCCTTGTGGTATTCTACCTAGTATCCGGTAGTTGTAAATCCTACTTTTCCCCTGTGCAGAGTCTATCCTTGATATGTTCATCCTAACCGGTGACAGATTTTCTCTTCTTGGTATTCTATCCAGTAACTGATAGACGTAATTCCTATTTTATCTCCTCACAGAGTCTATCCTTGATATGTTCATCTTAATCGGTGACGAATTTTCTCTTTGATGGTATTCTATCCAGGATTCGATAGATATAATTCCTACTTTCTGTTCAGTTTGTATATCCTTGATATGTTCATCCTAACCGATGACGGGTATCCTCCTTGACATTTCCAGGCAAGTTTATCCTTGATATGTTCATCCTAACCGATGACGGATTTTCTTCCCTGTCGAGTTTATCCTTGATATGTTCATCCTAATCGATGACGGATACTCTCATCCTTGGTCTTCTGCCTAGTAACTGGTAGTTGTAGATCCTATTTTTCTGTAGTTCTCCCAGCAAGGCTATTCTTACCCAGTAGACGGTAATGAATTTCCTCTCCTAGAATTCTCAGCGAGTCAACCTTGATATGTTCATCCTAATCGATGATGGATGTTCTCTCTGTCAGATCTTTATTATCTTCTTACCCAGTAACAAGTAGTAGATAATAGATTTCTGCTCCTCCTGTGTTGAAGTTTATCTTCCCCAGTTGAGTTGAGTGTGCGTTTTTCCTTAGTGAAATTGCTTTTCCTGCATGATTCGAGTACCTTAGTTTTATCCTGACTTACTCGTATCCCCTGTAGATGTTGTCATTCCCTGGCTGAGTCTTTTCCACGTTTGTGTGGAATCCCTCTAGTCCCCCAGTAGTTTTAAGACGTAGCCTGGCCTACGCATAAATCCTTTTATCTCCCCAGAGTCTCTGTCTCCCCAGTAAGTTTTCCTTACGGAACGCATTGTACTGCTGCAGATTTTCAGTCTCTAATTTCTTTTTCCTCTGTGCCAATTTTTCCCCACAGAGAATTAACTTTTACATTCATGTCATATGCATCATGAGGTCTCTTAGGGACCAATATTTGTTTCTCTATGTTGTTATTTAAGCCCATTCTACTGAGTCGACCCGAAGATTTTAACCTTCACCTCCTTAGTTAAAATGTCCTTAAATAGCGGCAGCTGTAAGACCCCAATTTTGACCCTAAGATATCTCATGCAATTTCATCATAAGCATTAGCATTGGGATCATACATTGGCATCCTCCTTACACCCCCCTTTCATTGGGTTTATTTTAGGAGAGATCACCAAGCACTTTGTGATTGTACCATACTTGTATTTTATCATTTTACTAACCAAAATATCAAAAATATGTATTTGCATTTGCCTAACTCTTTTGTAGGTAGGGCATGATCTTCATTGATTTATCAAGTTCACATCTAGGGTTTGAGACCCTCATGAACAAAGAGCACAACCAAGAATTGATCCAAGAATGGTTACAAGCATCGTATATGAATCCCAATGTTCTCTACATGTTATATTGATCGAGTTTTCTTCAAGAGTTTGAGGGTGGTTTGCTTTGGAAACCCTAGTTTGACTGGGTATCTTGAGTAACCTCTCCAACAAGCTATCTCACCAATTGATCAAATTTCTCAAGTAGCACTTCAAAATTCATCATCTTATGCATATATGATCTACCATGAGCCAATAAAGTCAAGAGAATTGGAAGTTAACAAGTTGGTTGATGGTGGTTGGCCAGATGGATTCATCTGATCAAAACTGGGTCTCCCTAGACCCTATCTCCTACAATTTTCACTATATGTAAATGATTCCAAGATAAAACTTACTATAAATGACATTCCAAAGAACTTTCAAGTTGAGACCTAGAGCTAGTTTTGCTTGTAAAATCATTTTCTATGTTGAAACATTATAGGTCATTTTGTCTAAACCCTAATTTGAAAGTCAACTTCCCAAGGCCATAACTTGCTCAATTTTTATGATATTAAATATTTCCAAGTTTAAAAATCAAATTCAATGTGTCTACTTCAACTTTGATGTTTGGAGTGGGAGCTAATTCAACTTTTTTGAGCATGTGATATGAGGTTACATTATAGGTCACTTTTGACCTATACCATTGATCAAGTGATTTTTCCAAACTTCAAAAATGCATAACTCTATCATTTCAAATCCAAATTACATTAAATTGGTGACAACTTTTAATGTCTTTGAGAGAGATACAACTTTGATGAAGACACTTTTCTCATTTGAAGCTCATATAAAAAGTTAAGCAAGGTGGAATATTGAGACATATGGCTTGACACTTAGAAAAATTTTGATATGTCAAAAGTTTCCAAACTTCCACCTCAAACTTCTTCAATTTGAAAACTCCAAATGGAAAAGTGTTGAACATGAAAGTTATTCCTCCTGATCTCACCTTTCCAAAGAGCTCAAATTCATCCATTTTGGACAAGGAATGCATAGGCTGCGCATGGCATGAACATGGTGTCATCACTTGGCAAGGATCAAACTTCAAATCAAAATGTAGACTTACCTTGAAATCCAAGTTGAATTCAGACCATCTAACATTCATGTGTGGACTTATGGCAATGGTTTTATATGCCTATATGCGTCCATGCATCCATGCATCATCAATGACCAAATTTGGAAAGTGATTTCAAGTGTGCAAATATCAATGGTTTCAGCTATAAATAGAGCCTCATATGCTCAGCAATCAAGACACATTCGTGCCAGCTTTGATCCCCCATCTCTAACCCTCACTTTGAAAAAGATAAACCTGAGAAATTCATTTGAATTTGAGGTTGAATTTCCACTATTTTGAAATTCAAATATCCAGGAATCCACAACCTTTTAAGCATTCAATCCTTCTTCTACAAGCATTTGGAGTGAGAACAAGCATGAGCAAGATCAAGATCAGTTGAATCCAGACCTCCATTGAAGGTATTTTCCAGAAATTTTGATCTCTTCGATTCTCTCAAATTCTTGCTCAATTCTATTGATTCTTTGGTTATCTGAAGTCCTACCAATGTAGGCAAGAAGATTGAGTTGCTTTGAGGCCAAATCGAATCAACTCAGTTCATGTACCTCAAATTTCAACTCCATGTATCTCTCAATATACTTGGAGTTATAGTGAATTGAGGCCAGATTCGAACTCAGTGCCATTTTTACTTTGAAATCATATCCTTGTTTTTAATTCTGGTGATGGTTGAAGGTGGACCAGTCCGATGAGGTCCACCGGAGAAGAAGACCGGAGCTACAGCTCCGGTCATGCGCTGGCATGTCTCACAGCCATAGGATCCATGTAATTTATTTTAATCACGATCGTTCCTTTTGAATACCAATGTTATGGCGCGCTGACTCATGTGCACGGTGGAACGCGTGTTTCTGGGCACTTGATCTGCCACCTTAATTAATGAGGGAGATCAAGTGGTCCACGTTTTTTCTGATATTTTAATTTTCATTTTAATTTCATTATTTTCAATAATTCATATTAAATTCAATATTGATCCAAAAAATATGGGACATTCACAAAAAAAAAATCAAATATTTTTCTCTTTCATATTCTGAATTAAAATTATTTTTTGGATCATTATTAATATTTTTCATGAATTAATTGATTTTGCATTTATTTTTAATTGTTTAAAAATATTTTTTAAATGTCCAAAAATTATGAAATTTTTTCTCCAAGGTCTTTTGACCTTGTTTCACCTATGATAAATCTCATGGCCATTTCTTTGGTGTTTTGATGAGATTTTAGGAATTGGATAAACCATATTTAATTTAAATATATTATTTTAGTATTTTTAATTGAAATAAATGTCAAATAAATTTGTTGACCAATGGTGATGACTTGTTTGTGTTTGACTCTTATTGTTGGGCCTTGGTCAAGGTTGATTTGACTTTGTCAACTTAATATCATTGGATTTAGGGGATTGATGGAATGTATATTCCATCTCCCAAAATGAATGATTGATATTAATTTGGTAAAAGTCCTCCTTTGACCAATTTGTGTTTTCATCCATTCCCCTCCCACTTCATCTCATTCCCCTTCTTCATTCATTCATTTCATTTGGCCTATGACATCTCAAAATCCTAAGGCTAGTTGATTGAAAATCAACATAAGTATGGATGAGATTAGGTTACCTCTTTTGCATCTTCTTTTTTGTGTGTGGTATGTTTCATGAGCATAGTACATTATACTATGTCTCTAACATGCATTAACATTAAAATTCTATTGCCCGACCTCAAATAGTTGTGACTTCTACATAAGTCCAATCATGATTGCTTAACATAGCGCTAAATTTGTGACATAAAAGGCATAAGCATTCTAGTTAGTGAGATTGTAAGTCCCCCCTCTTTCATGGTATTGTGTGGAAACTTGGCCTTCTTTCCTTCCTTTGGAAGATTTTTTGGCTCAAGGATTCATGCTTGTGATAAGTGGGTTGAGTGTTCTCCAAAGAATGACTTCAATTAAAAAGAAAAAGCAAAACAATATTAACTTCTAACCTATTAACTACTAACTTTTAATTTCAAGTCATTTATTTTAATGTCATTTAATTCTTGTCTTTTATTCATTTGCCATTGTTCATATCATTCTAATTGTTTATGTTAATGCAATTTTCACTTTGTCCATTTGGATCATAGTGTGTGATATATTCTGTTTATGTATACTTTGCTTGTTTGTGTGGTTTTTGACCATTAATGTACATAATAACAACAAAAACCCTACAAAAAATTTGTGTGGATTGTTGGCTTGATCTTGGACAAATGGACTTAGAACTTAGGCAACAATCCTATGCTAAAGGACTTGGCCAATGCCAACTTGTTGAAGAACCAAGTGCTTGCAATTTGAAATTCATCTGATACATCATTCAAGATCTCTCTAAGTTTATCTGCAACATGATCATTATGAAGCTGTTATTTTGAACCTGTGACTTGTGGAATTCATCTGTTACATGGGTTATTTTGGAGAAGATCATGGAATAGATAAGCATGGATGAGGATATCTTTATTTGATGCCTTTGCTCTTCAAGATAATATAATTGTGCATTTGTGTGTTGCTTGATTCTAAGAGTCCAAGGGAATTCTGGGTTTCTATTGACATACTTGTCTATTGGATTGCTACCCATTAGGTCAGATCTTTTCAACTCTAAACTTTTAAATTTTGTACATAGGATAGTCTCTTCATCTTCTCCCTATTTCTTTAATTTCAAAATCTCTCCCTCCTTTTTTTTTCAAAAACCTTCTTTGTGTGAACTATTTCTTTGTTCTAAACCCTGACCATTTTGCAAAAAAAGGTAGAAACTTTGGCCTTATGCCATTGCATTTTCAAACTTATTTCCTTAATCAAACTTGTAAATGAACTTAATTATACTTGACCTAAAACTTTCAAAAGCCAAAAAGAACTAACTCATTCAAACCATTTTCAGGTCTTTGTGCCTTTCAAACTTAATTTTGTTAAAAATAACGCATCCACTTTGAAATTTGTATCACGAACTACGAGGTTTTGATCCCTCATTTTTATGTTGGTACGTAGGCACAAGACCGAAGGTCTTGTCAAACACAAAAATATAATTAATAAATTCTTTTCTCATCCCCCCATTCTATTTGTTTGTAAACATCACTTTATACCAAGTACATATGCACACAAAAAGGGCCCCCTAGGAGTACCTAGGACACTTAGGGTGCTAACATCTTCCCTCTGTGTAACCGACCCCCTTACTTGTAATCTCTGACTTTTTATTAGTTTTGATTTGAAAACTTCTTACTTTTGGGCTTTGTTCGTACTTTTTCCCTTTTCCCTTGGAAACAATAAAAGCGTGGTGGCGACTCTTGTTATTTGATCTCTAACTTATCCATAGCTTGATGATCACGAATTTACCGCTACATACGTGTGTGGGTATGTGTGTATGTTCATGGGTGCGTGTGCTTGTGTATGTGTGTGTATCTGTATGTGTATGTGTGTGTGTGTGTGCATGTGTGTGCATGTGTGTGCATGTGTGTGTATGTGTGCATGCATGTGGGTGCGTGTGCGTGTGCGTATGTGTGTGTGTGTGTGTGTATGTGTGTGTGCATGCGTACGCGTGCTTGTAAGATAAACATAATTTAGAAAATTTACAAGTTTGAAGTTTTAAAGCAACATGCGTCGACCTCAAAAGTGAATGTGTCGACCCATAGAAACATTTTTGCTTCTATGCATCGACCTAAAGATCCTAGGCGTCGACCTTAAATAGGCAGAGATTTTGGCTTTGCTAAAAGCTCAACATGCGTCGACCTAAAAGATTTATGTGTCGACCTGGGAAGCTTGTGTGTTGACACATACCGGATGACAACTTTGGTTTTGTAAAATCTTTAGCATGTTTAGACCTCTAGCTTAAATTATTTTAACTATAGACTGGTTTTTCACATAAAAACTATTAGAACAAGATTTGGTTCTACATTTATACCTTGAGTTTTGATGATAACAATATTGTATTTGTGTGAGAACAATTTTGGTACCCTAATGGTTTATTATTGTGTAGCTTTAACAACCAGTTCTGATTCTGATCGTATGATGTGCAACATCATCAGTTTTTGAACTTTGCGTTCCAAATCCGCTTTTGCGCCTGCAATTAGAAGTTTTGAAAGACGTCAATATTACTGCTGTAATGTTCTTTCTGCTTCTGTGTTATTTCACTCATCAGAAGCTTCTGAGGAGACTCTATGTTATTGCTGCAATATTCTCTTAGTTCTTGCTTCTGGATGTGACTCTGATCACCAAACTTATGAAGAATGGCAAGCTTATGAAGTTGTGTTATGTAGCTAAAGATTCTAAAGATATCAAGACAGACGATTGAAGTTATCAAGGTTGTAACTGAGGATTCTGAAGACTCTGAAGATTCTGAAGATTCTGAAGATACTGAAGACCTTAAGCCAGACTACTGACGCTGTCAAGGTTCTGAAGTTTCTGAATCTAGCTCTCTACTTCTTCACTTCATGCTTCAATCATCTTTCATCAGAAGCCAATGAATGAAGATAAGATCAAAATGGAAACGTGATCAAATAGTACATAATACAAATTGAACAACCTTCCCACTACCTGATTTCGTGGGCAAGGACAATACTATACATCACACCTGTCACTGAATTTGTGGGCGAAAGGATAATACACAATATCATACCTTTCCCATCCAACAGTGGACATCCGCTCAAGGAGCTTTCCCCATTTTACCCTCCAACGGTCACATGCTTCTCTATATAAGCATGCATTGGAGACTTGAAGAAAACGCTGATGTTGCACAAGTATTTTGACAAGCTATTTTTCTTTGTGAAAAGCTATCATTCTTTGTATACAGTTTTCTTTAAGTGTTTGTTATTCATTTGTGTAAAAATCTGCTTGTGTAGAAGCATCTTATAACACATAGAAAATATTATTTGAACTATTTGTTTATTTTCCCTAAGGAAATTATCCTTGAGAAGACAAATAAAGTTGTTCTTTGTGAGTCCTTGAGGAGACTAAGGTTTAGTTGGATCCTTGAGAAGACAAAGAAGGTTATTCTTTATGTTTATTGTAATTTGTTGATTATAGTGGATTAAGTCCTTGTGTATAAGGCAAATCACCTTGGCGGGTGGACTGGATTAGCTTTGAGTTTCTAGCGAACCAGGATAAAAATCTATGTGTTTTTATCTCTTCATTATTAAACTTGTTAATGGTGTTTTTGTTTTGGAAAAAGCTTTTGCTTGTAAAACCCAATTCAAACCCCCCTTTCTTGTGTTTTTCACATCTTGAATTGGCATCAAAGCTCCGATTCTGATTGTTATAATAGTTTTATCAACACCTCATAGTGTTCAATACCGATCCAGTTGTGTGAGAAACAATGGTTGCTGCTAACGTTGCTAATGTTGTTAATAATAATGATAGAGATCATTACAGTGCAAAACCACCTATTTTTTATGGTGAGAAATTTGACTACTGGAAAGACAGAATATAAAGTTTCTTTCTTGGTTACGATGTTGATCTCTGGGATCTCGTAGTCAATGGATATGTTCACCCAGTAAATGCTGAAGGAAATACTTTAGCAAGAAGTGATATGTCTGATCAATAGAAGAAAGACTTCAAAAATCATCATAAGGCCAGAACCATGTTGCTTAATTCTATCTCTTATACGGAGTATGAGAAGATAACAAATAGAGATTCTGCCAAATCCATCTTTGACTCTCTGAGAATGACTCATGAGGGAAACACTCAAGTAAAGGAGACAAAGGCCTTGGCCTTAATCCATAAATATGAGGCTTTCAAAATGGAAGATGATGAAAAAGTTGAGACTATGTTCTCAAGGTTTCAGATGCTTGTCGCAGGGCTTAAGGTTCCAGACAAAGGGTATTCTACAACTGATCATGTCAAGAAAATTATCAGAAGTCTTCCCAAAAAATGGAGACTTATGGTAACTGCATTGAAGCTGGCTAAGGATCTCAACAACATCAGTCTTGAAGAACTTGTTAGTTCTTTAAGAAGTCACGAGATTGAGCTAGAAGAAGATGAACCTCAGAAGATAGGTAAATTTGTAGCTCTAAAATCCAAGCCTAAGAATACTATAGCATATCAAGCTGAGGAAGAATCAGAAGAATCTGATGAAGACTCAGAAGATGATGATGAGTTGTCTCTAATCTCAAAGAGAGACAACAGACTTTGGAAACATAGGAAAAGTGGTCAAGGGAAATTCAAAGGAGTCATAAGGATTGTTGGTCGCTTCGAATCCTCGTCTAGTCAAAAGAAGAAAACTTTTGGAAAAGAAGTTATCTGCTTCGAGTGCAAGGAGCCATGCCACTACAAGAATGACTGTCCTAAACTGAAGAAGGACAGAAGGCCCAAGAAGAACTTCTCCAAAGTCAAGAAGGGGCTGATGGCTACCTGGGATGACTCAGAATCTGAAGAAGAAGATTATGATGAAGAAAAAGCCAACATTGCACTAATGGCAATCACAGAGGATCCCACAAGCTATGAGGAACCAGAAGACAAGGTCTTATCAGAGTCAGAATTCGACTCTGATTCTGAAGAAGTATTCTCTAATCTATCTCATTCTGATATTGAAATTTGTCTTTCTGAAATGCTTGAAAAGTACCAGAGTCTTCAAAGTAAATACAAGGACCTTTAACAAGTCCAAGTAACTACTTCTGAAACTTAGAAAGAGCTTAAGAATGATATTTCCTCTCTAACTGAAAAAGTATTTTCTTTAGAAAGTAATAACTCTGCTTTGAAAAGAAAATTTTCAAAAGTAGAGGAGGAAATAACTTCAAAAGCTTTTGGTACTGATTGTGCCATCCTATATGACAGAGCATTCCAGTACTTTATGGCTAAAAGCATAAATATAAGCAAAATGGCTTCCTTGGTATATGGAGTTAGCAGAAATGGCAGGAAAGGTTTAGGTAGTACATAATTTATAAAACCTAACGAAAGTCATAAGGTCAAACCAAAACCTCTCTATGTGCATTTCGTGGATGTTGGCACTGAGCATGATACTTCTGCACCGACACAGAAGCATACTAAGGATAAGAACTTTGTCTGAAACCTAAGTATCGTTCACAAATCTCTCATGATTATCCTTCTTCTAAAATACCCAAAGTTGTAAGAAACTCTGGGAAAACTAACAAAAGAGGACCCAGAAAGTGGGTACCTAAGGATAAAATCATTTATGTTGCAGACATCCTTAACAGCTCAGCTGAGACACCAATCATGGTACCTGGACAGTGGATGCTCGCGACACATGACATGCAGAAGGTCTATGTTCCATGATTTGGAACTTAAGCCTAAAGGCTTCGTTGGTTTCAGAGGAAACTAGAAAGGGAGATCATTGGCTTTGGAACCATTGGTAAAGGTAAACTTCCTTCTATTACTAATGTTATTTTAGTTAATGGTATGATGCATGACCTATTGTCTATTAGCCAATTTAGTGACAATGGATATGATATTATCTTTAATCAAAAGTCTTGTAAGGTTATTAGTCAGAAAGATGGCACAATCCTTTTTAACGGAAAGAGGAAAAACAACATTTATAAAAGTAGGCTTTCTGATCTTGAAGATCAAAATGTAAAATGTCTAATGTCTGTTCATGAGGAGCAATGGGTATGGCATAGACGTTTGGGGTCATGTTAGCATGAAAAGGATTTCTCAACTAAATAAGCTTGAATTAGTCAGAGGTCTACCCAAACTGAATTTCGCTTCATATGCTCTTTGTGAAGCATGTCAGAAAGGCAAGTTTTCTAAAACTTCTTTCAAAGCAAAAACTGTTGTTTCTACCTCTAGACCGTTAGAACTTCTGCACATTGATTTGTTTGGACTAGTGAAAACTGCTTCTATCAATGGAAAGAAGTATAGATTAGTCATAGTTGATGACTATAATTGATGGACATGGGTAAAGTTCTTGAAACACAAGGATGAGTCACACTCTGTGTTTTCTACCTTCTGCTCACTAGTGCAAACAAAAATGAATTGCAAAATAGTCAAAGTCAGAAGTGACCATGGTGGCGAATTTGAAAATAAACATTTTGAAAATATTTTTGATTCAAATGGTATTTCCCATGATTTCTCCAGTCCTAGAACTCCACAGCAAAATGGAGTTGTAGAAAGGAAGAATAGGACGTTGTAAGAAATGGCCCGCACCATGATCCAAGAAACTGATATGGCTAAGCATTTCTGGGAAAAAGCAGTAAACACAACGTGTTATATTCAGAACAGGATTTCTATCCGCTATTCTGGGTAAGACTCCTTATGAATTGTGGAAGAACAAAAATCCCAACATTTCTTACTTTCATCCTTTTGTATGTGAATGTCTTATGTTAAACACTAAAGAGAATCTTGGCAAGTTTGACTCTAAGGCACAAAAGTGTTTACTATTAGGATATTCTGAACACTCTAAAGGCTACATAATCTTTAATACAGAAACACGTATTATTGAGGAATCAATTCATGTTAGGTTCAATGATAAGCTTAACTCTGAAAAGTCAAAGTTAGTTGAGAAATTTGCAGATCTGAAGATCAATCTTTCAGAATCCAAAGACTATGTCTCTAGAGAAAAAGACTCAGAAGGTAAAGCCAAAGAATCTGAAGAAACGACTCAACCAGAAGCAATAATTGTTCCAACTCATCAAAAGAAGAGCAGATCAAGAACTTCTCGTTCTGAAGAACTGATTATGGGAGACAAGAATGCTCTACTCAGAACTAGATCTTCATTCAGACCTTTTGAAGAAACTCTTCTAGGTTTGGTGTCTCTGATAGAACCCACATCCATTGATGAAGATCTTCTAGATAATTAATGGATTCTGGCCATGCAAGATGAACGAATCAATTCACCAGAAATGACGTTTGGGATCTTGTTCAGAAACCAAAAGGCTTCCATGTCATTAGAACCAGATGGGTTTTCAGAACAAGCTGAATGAGAAAGGTGAAGCTGTCAGAAACAAAGCTCGACTAATAGCACGGGGTTATAGTCAACAAGAAGGTATAACCTATACATAAACCTTTGCTACAGTTTCCAGGTTAGATTCTATTCGTATTTTAATTTCTTTTGCAGTCAATCATAACATCATACTTTATCAGATGGATGTTAAGAGTGCATTCCTGAATGGTTATATTTCTGAAGAATTTTATGTGCATCAACCTCTTGGTTTTGAAAGTTCTCAAAATCATGATTTTGTTTTTAAACACAAAAAATCTTTGTATGGTCTAAAGCAAGCTCCAAAGGCTTGGTATGATAGACTAAGCAACTTTCTGTTGGAAAATGATTTTACCAGAGTGAAAGTGGACACAACTCTCTTTTGCAAAACCTTCAAGAATGACATTCTGGTTGTGCAAATATATGTTGATGATATTATTTTTGATTCTGCTAATGCATCGTTGTGCAAGGATTTTGCTAAGTCTATACAAACAGAAATCGAAATGAGTCTGGTGGGAGAACTAAAGTTCTTTCTAGGAATCCAGATTGATTAAAGACCAGAAGGCACGTATATTCATCAAAGAAAATATACAAAGGAACTTCTAAATAAATCCAACTTATCAGAATGTAAGCTAGCAAAGACTCCAATGCATCCTACATGCATTCTGGAGAAAGAAGAGGTGAGCAGTAACGTAAATTAGAAGCTTTTCAGAGGTATGATAGGTTCTCTTTTATATCTAATAGCTTCTAGACCTAATATCTTATGTAGTGTCTGCTCATGTGCTATCTTCCAATCAGATCCTAGGGAAACTACTTAACGGATGTTAAGAGAATCGTTAGGTATCTGAAAGGTACTACTAATCTTGGTTTACTTTATAGAAAATCAAGTGAGTATAAATTAGTAGGCTATTGTGACGCTGACTATGCTGGAGATAGAATTGAAAGAAAAGTACTTCTAGAAGTTTCCAATTTCTGAGAGATAACTTTATCTCATGGTCCAGCAAGAGACAGTCAACAATTGCGCTATCAACAGCCGAAGCTGAATACGTTGCAGCTTCTGGATGCAGCACTCAGATACTCTGGATGAAGAGTCAGCTGGAATATTATCAGATATCTGAGAGTAACATTCCTATTCTCTATGATAATACTTATGTTATCTGTTTATCTAAGAATCCTATCTTGCATTCTAGGGCTAAGCATATTGAAATAAAATATCACTTTTTACATGACTATGTTTAGAAGGGAATTTTTTACTTAAGATTTGTTGATACAGACCATCAATGGGATGATATCTTTACGAAAAACCCTGTTGAAGATAGATTCATATTCATTCTGAAAAACCTATTTATGAAATCATGTCCAGAATGAAAAGATGTATTTCAGAATGTTAAGTCTTTGGAACTCTAGATTAGATTCTGGGATTGTTATGCTTTCTGACTCTGAAACATGAAGCTTTCTGAAGTAAGGAAGTTTTCATGAATCAGAAAGGTTCTGATCAGAAGCAATCTTAATGATTTGTCTTCCTGATTCTGAACAATTGCTGCATTTAATGGTTGTCTTATCGTTTGATTTCATGTGGTTCTTAGTGGAGATAGTTGTTCCACTTTCTGAGCATGCGTGATAAAACCGTGACACATTGGGTTTAACAATTCTTGGAATTAGATCTAAACCTTTACACTCCCCCTTATGACTACGTATTCTCTTTTTGTCATCATTGCAAAAAAAATCTATTTAAACCCATTTCACTCACACTACGCGCACAATTCTCTCACACTTTCAAGTTTTCAAACTTCAAATAACCCCTCTTCTCTCTCTTCAAGTGTTCTTCATCTTCATTTTCATCTTCATCCTCCTCAAATCAATGTTGAACAACAACAATCTTCAAAGGCAATTGAAAGCAACAACATGTTGGAAGGAATTCTTGAATTAACTCTTCACACTCTAGTCAATGAGTTAATTGTGTTGTGTGAAACCATAGTTTATTTCAAAAACCTAAAGGATTACGGTTTTGATTTCACTAAAACGTTGAATGTTCAAGGATGGAACACCTTCTTCGAGAGACCCGTAGGCCCAATTTACCCTGTATTGGTAAAAAAAAATGGGTTCATGCAATAGCTGAAAGGGAAACCATAACTTCCTATGTCATGAATAGGAAGATCGTCATCACTGAGAAGTCCATTGCGAACCTTATTGATCATTATGGAAAAAGAAAGAGGGTTCATAATGCAACCATCACTGCTAAGAGAGATGTTGATATTTCTCTTGTCATATTCAAAGAAGAAACAAATTTCGCTGATGAAAAGGGTCCTAGTGCTAAGGACTTAACAAGGAACCTAAGGGCTTGGTTCAAGATCATTTTGGGTGTTAAGCTGGGACTGCAGTCACTTCTGTTTAAGTTCATAAGAGATTCTATCAGAGAATCCAGAACTAGTGGATCATCCAAGAAGGCTAGGAGCAAGTTCATTCCCAATGGCAGATTGATTTTAGATATTCTGGTGGAAAGCAGTATGGTGGATGATCTTCTGGTTAGTGGCTTGACAGAAGAATTAATGAAGAATGCTGGGAAAGTCTTCTGGGGGAAGAATATTAAGAGTATGGGTCTCATCTCCCAAATTCGAAAAGCATATTTCATTCTGACCAAGGATGATATCTATGGTACACGAAATCCCATTGATAACTACCCTATATTCACCAAAATTGATCCTACACAGGTTCTGATGGCTTATCTGGAAAGCTGTCTGAAGGATGGAATTGACCCATTGGTGGATCCTTTTAACCTTTCAGAGGCGAAGGATCTTCTAGGACTCAGAAGAAGAAGAAGATTGATATCTTTCAGGACGAAGATGGGTACACTCTTGCTGAAAGCAAATTTCGTTATGGGTTCGTGCCCTTAATGGAATTGTGGAAGCTGATAAATTCCCAATTATGCCTTCCCGCACCAGAAATCAAGAAAGCCTCTCCAAAATCTATGGAAGAAGAAGAAGAAGCTCCAGAAACAGAAATTGTTCAACACGTTAAACCTACTGCTCCTGAACCTCAAGACTCTGCTATAGAAGAAGCTCCCAATCAGATAGTCATCTCAGAAGCTTCTGCTTCTCATCCTATTCCAGTTTCTCTTCTGAGAACAATCGATTAGATTAAAGATGATAATACAAAGGTCAACGAGCGTCTGGATAAGCAAGATCTGATGTTTTAGCTTATTCTGTCAAGAATTCCTCCTCCACCTCCACCTCCCCCCAGAACCCCTAGATTTTATTTACTTTAACTTTCTTGCAATTTCCTTTTGTTTCTTTTTATTGTACTTTGCACTACATGTTGACATTTTTAATCAATGAAAAATTGTTTTGTTTCTCTCTATTTATTTTTTTGTCTTTTTGATTAATGACAAAGTGGGAGAAAACATAACGTTCTAAAGGGGAAGAATTTGGTGTTTATTTTGATATCTAATTTCCTAAGTAAAGACCAAAACATTGCTTAAATGCTTATGTTAACAAATACTTTGAGAAAAGTTTGTTAAGTGTTTTTGCAGAAATAATTCTCAAGAATCAGAATGGTTATGAAGGTGCTACTTCTGAAAATCATACTTCTGAAAAATCAAAGTTCTGAAAACCTTACCCATCAAGGAAAAAAAGTTTCTAAAAGATTCTAAAGTAAAGTCTGTCAAAATGTTGATGTTATCAACCAGTGCTCTGGACAACATCAACTAACTTCTGAAGATAAACCAGATTCTGATTGAATATTCACTCTGGTACTTCAAAAGGTAAATTACGAAAGTGTTCTTTCATTTTAATTTTATCTTTATAGGACTATACATCTCAGGGGGAGCTTCGTGCTTCTGTAAGATATATTCTTCTGTGATTACCCTGTACAAAATTGTTCATCAAAATACATGTTTTGTCATCATCAAAAAGGGGGAGATTGTTAAAACAAGATTTGGTTATGCGTCTATACCTTGAGTTTTGATGATAACAATGTTGTATTTATGTAAGAACAATTTTGGTACCCTAATGGTTTGTTATTGTGTAGCTTTAACAACCAGTTCTAATTCTGATCATATGATGTGCAACATCATCAGTTTCTGAACTTTGCGTTCCAAATCCGCTTTTGCGCCTGCAATTAGAAGTTCTAAAAGACATCAATATTGTTTCTTATGTGTTATTTCACCCATCAGAAGCTTCTGAGGATACTCTATGTTGCTGCTGCAATATTCTCTCAATTCTTGCTTCTGGACGTGACTCTGATCACCAAACTTCTAAAGAATGGCAAGCTTCTGAAGTTGTGTTATGTAGCTGAAGATTTTGAAGATCTCAAGCCAGACGATTGAAGTTATCAAGGTTCTGACTGAGGATTCTGAAGACTCTGAAGATTCTGATGATATTGAAGACCTCAAGCCAGACTACTGACGATGTCAAGGTTCTGACCCAAGGTTCTGAAGTTTCTGAATCTAGCTCTCCACTTCTTCACTTCATGCTTCAATCATCTTTCATCAGAAGCCAATGAATTTGAAGATAAGATCAAAATGGGAATGTGATTAAATAGTACATAGTATAAATCGAACAGCATTTCCACTACCTGATTTCATGGGCAAGGATAGTACTATACATCACACTTATCGCTGAATTTGTGGGCGAAAGGACAGTATGCAGTATCATTCCTTTCCCATCCAACAATGGACAGCCGCTCAAGGAGCTTTTCCCATTTTGTCCTCTAAAGGTCACATGCTTCTCTATATAAGCATGCATTGGAGACTTGAAGAAAACACTGATTTTGCACAAGTATTTTGAGAAGCTATTTTTCTGTGTGAAAAGCTATCATTCTTTGTATAAAGTTTTCTTTAAGTGTTTGTTATTTATTTATATAAAAATCTGCTTGTGTAGAAGCATCTTGTAACACACAGAAAATATTATTCAAAGTATTTGTTTGATTCATTAAGGAGGTTATCCTTGAGAAGACAAAGAAAGTTGTTCTTTGTGATTCCTTGAGTAGACTAAGGTTTAGTTGGATCCTTGAGAAGATAAAGAAGGTTATTATTTGTGTTTATTATAATCTGTTGATTATAATGGATTAAGTCCTTGTGTATAAGACAAATCACCTTGGCGGGTCGCTTTGAGTTTCAAGAGGACCAGGATAAAAATCTCTGTGTTTTTTTCTCTTCATTATTAAACTTGTTAGTGGTCTTTTTATTTTGGAAAAAACTTTTACTTGTAAAACCCAATTCAAACCCCCATTTCTTATGTTTTTCACACCTTCAAAAACTTCATTTTAACTTGTAAAAACATTTTAAACCTGATTTCAAGTATCTTAAGATGAAAATACACATCTAGACATAGAGGATAAGATCCAATATACACAAATACTAAGTGCCTTAGTTTTGAATCATTCATAATATTTTAAAAGGAAAGAGCACTCACACCATGGTCAGATAACAACATATGTCACAAATAATATTCCTTTAAATTAGAGACAAAGACTTAAGGGGAATGTTTTAGACTGGTCAAAAGGTCTAAGAAGTGAAAGCCCAATAGTGAAGTAAAAAGATACCACTCGAAGAATAAACAACTTTTTTCCTTCAACGTGGCAGAGTACCCGTCACAATATTCCATACCAATCTCCCAAATTAATCCAACAGTTAACCACATCCCTTGCACATGCACTTACCAACCATTCCCATATTTAAATAGGAAAACACACCACACTTCAGATATTCATTAATCCAACTCAAACTTCACTTTTTATTTTTCCATTATTTTAGTGTTAACTTGTAGATTAATCCATTTACTATAACATCAAAAATCTTAAACCACCCCAACAAATCACAAAATCATCTTCTCTGAACGCTAACCAGTTTTATAGCCGAACACATTGTAATCATGTAATTATTAATATCATAAAAACTAAAATTAAATATCTTACATAATATATGAGTTAATTCTAGTATAAATAAATTTATAAAAAAAAGAAAAAAAACATTTAAAAAATAAAAATAACAATTACTACCTATTATCTTTAATAGATTAATAGAAGAAAAAATTTACTTTTTAAATTCATTAAAGAATCAAGGTATCTAGGCTGGATATAATATATTTATAAAACTAATTACATGATTAAATTTTATTTTCAAACTATATATAAATTAGATACTTAATTATTTGCTATATCTACAAAAAAAAATCTTATAATAGTATAAGGATTAAAAAGAGTGACATTCAATAATATCATGATTTTTTTAATTCTAAAAACTACCACATTTCGTATCGGACAAGGCACTAAGGTCGATCGTTATTATGATATTCTATGTGATTGAAAATGATGCATACTATTGTAATAATTTCAATGAAACAAAAATCATGTTCAAATACTTGGTCAAAACATTGATTATCATATGCTGTAAAATCAAACACAAATCACAATAGTTTTAATATAATCTTGTGGACATTCTTCATCACGCGACATTTTACGTAAATCACACCATTCAATTCAACCCTAGACTCTGACCTTAACTAGTTGAGGTTATTTCTCTTTCTAGAGGTGACAAAAAAACATTTCCCCCTAGTAATTTCCATACGAAAAAAATCCATTAACTTAGGAAAAATATGACATATTTAGATTGATTCCATTCCCACTAACTTGGACTATACCCATCAACACGTTGCTAAGTAGAGAAAATTCTCAAACAATGAAACCACACCACTTGTGCGTTTAACCACAAACCCACGTATAGTTTTGATCACAGCCGTCAATTATTGATGAAATATAAACCGTTGGATCAAAATGTAGATGTGGGTCCCAGTCTTTAAAACGCAACGCATTCCACACGAACGTTTTGCTTGTGACAAAAAGGGCGGCTAACTTAAGCTCAGTTTTCGAGAAGCAGTAAGTCTTGCTTTTCAGCTATCCAATCATATCTCGAAACGTGGAAACAACTTCGAACCCAACATTGACTAACCCCACGTAAGACGCCGGCATAAATGGGTCATGTCATTGTCATCACCACTCAAAAAAGTTTAACTAAAATCAATTCACTTTGTCATGATTCATTTTTAAAGGAAAAAATTATATTTTAATAATTTAAATGTCTCATATTCGATGATGTATCTAATTTATATATGGACTAAATAATTATGAGACAAATTATTCAAAAATACAACAATTAAATTAATATTAAACACAAGATATTATAAAAATTATCATTATTATGAATTTCACAATTTTACATAAAGATAGAGTCGACCTATATTTGTAAAGAGCACACTGTCATTGTCACTTTTTTCACTATTTACACCCCCTAAACTTAGATATAATTACTCTAGAAAACCAACCTATACTGTTGTCATTACCATCTTTAGCTTTGGTCCAAAGGAACTTTTTGCTTATTTTCCTACACCGTTCCTTTTTATCAAACTAGTATTTTACATAAGTTTTATTTTTCTTCTGCTTATACAACATTTTCCCACTTCTATTGGATTTTTCCTATACACACAAAAACAAACACTATTAACACCAACAACAATTCCAGCACTGGCCCTTTTCACCAAAAAGCTCTAGCACTGGAACTGATGAGCAACATTAAGACAGATTCTTTAGATTTTTTTTGGTATCTATATATTAAAGTTGAACCAAAGTTCCCTCTGTCAAAAAGAATCCACATTCACATAGTCGGAACATTATGTCAATGTTCTGACTAGGTGAATGCGGGAAATCTCAAACGTTAGGGGAACCGGGTTCATTAAGGGCATTATAGCAGTAACCTAAAACTATGAACTGTTGACTAGTACTGCAAGACTAGTCCTCCCATTGGGGCACGATGTGGGATTCCCTTTCTTCTTTTGGCTGTTCTGTAATTAACTGAAGTTGGTGGTGGTGTTGAAGGAGTGAAGCTTTGCACCTGCACCTTGATGTTGTTCTTCAGTTTTCCATGGCTGCAACTGCTGCTGTATGAATCCTCCGAGTCCGATATCAAGGTTGCTAACTTGTTCTTCTTCTGGAAACTCGTTGATGTTCCAACAATCTATAATTCATAGCGCATTGATTAGTATTCAATACACAGACTCAAAAAATCAAAACACTTACAAAAACTATTCACAAGTCAGTGAAATTAAATTGTATTTGAATGCTAAAAAGGTCCATATTAGCATTCAGTATTATACTAAAAGTCAACCCATTTTATAAGGTGAAAACATTGTATTAACCAATGTAATACCTTGCAACCAAGAGAACAGAATCGAAACGAATCGAGAAGGCTTCGCTCGCAGACTTCACAGGTGTTGGTGACACCTTTGCCCGGCCTTGGCTGAGGCCTTTCATTCAAGAACACGACCCTAGCACTGTTGATAATATAGGTTTGAACACCGGATATGTCCAACACCTTCTGAATCTCATTCACTCTAATAACATCATGGTATGAAGACCTCCTTATCTATATCAAACACAAAAAAAAACAGAGTTCATCACAAAGGAATAACCATGTTGTATTGAAGAAAACCGAGAAAGACATTTTATCTATGAAACAACAATTATATGAACACCAAACATAACAATGACACTAACACAATAATTGAATTATCTGTTGAGACAAACCTGAATAGCGCGATGATCTTTATGGTAATTGAGGCAGAGAGAACAAAGAGCACCATTCATACAATCCAAACAGTACATATTACACTCACTCTTATGCGAATCAGCGTGCATCTTACATTGAACAAAGAAACGCTCTTTCAGCAGAGGTTTCAACCATGGCGGCCATCTGTTTTCTTCATCATCAGGTCCTCCAGCACCCTTTAAAAAAAATCAAATTTTGAATCACACCCATAACTCAAAAACACAAATAAAACATAAAAACACTGCATTCTTAAAAAAATCGAGAAAAAAATTGACTCTGGTTTTTTTAAGTCAACTAAAAAATTATGAACTCAGAATAAGAGTGAGCTAGATTCAAGGAGTTTTGGTAGTAATTACCATGATTCTCCTATTTTTGGGCTTGATTTCACGAACTGTGTCTTGATTCTCGAACGCCAGTTTGAAGATGCTGATTGGAGACACTGAAAGTTTTTTGATAAATGTTAGAGAGAGAGAATGTTAGAGAGATGAGAAGAATTTGGGGCGGTGAAGGAGGGAATGGGTTCTTGTAGAACTCGAAGGCGGTAATAATGTATAATTTCTAGAGAGAGAAAACGATGAGAGAGATAGAGAGAAGGCTCGTTCTTATCCGCATAAAAGTCTACATAACCAAACCTGACTCCGAACCTGAACCTAAATCCGAACCCAAACCAAGAGTTACGTGTGTAAAGAATCCACTACTACCACTTCCTTGTTTATTTTTTTATTTTTTTTATTTTATTTATTTTTTTTGTCTTATTCTCAGTCATTGGTCTTATCAATTTTAGTTTTTCTTTCATTATTTAAAGGTTATGTTGCACCTCATAATTAGTGATTATTGGATGATTATTATTAATTTGGTCGTGGGTTTTGGGGCACACCTTATTAGTTCTTTTGTTTATTTCATTAAGTTGATTTATGTTTTTGTTTTTTTTAATTAATTAATTTGAATAAATAATTTAAAGTTATCTGGTACCCTTGTTCTAGTCTAACTTGTCTTTGTTATTATATTGAAGCTTAGGTGTGTTTGGTTTCTTGATGAATTATTGCCACCGCACGTTTAGAGTCTTTCTTATTGCCATTTTTTTAAACTTTCAAATGTCAGTTTGGACCTACCGTGCGGTTACACTGTTATTTCGAATGAATTCTTAATTTGTTTTAAGATGAATTGTGAATGTATGTATTCTAGATTGAAAATTTAAGAGTTTTAAATGGCTTTTTTCTTGTTCATTATTGATCTTTTTTTTGTTTATTTATAGAATTACAAAGCTACATTCTAAGCTAATATGTGCTAGCACACACCACTTTATAACTTGTGCGGTAAGTAACTACCAATAACAACTTTTGTAATTAAGTTACTAACTTTAATCTCTTTGGATTATTATCTTTAATGCCTTGATGTAATATCTCCCACAAATAGGAGGTTAGTAGATATCCACCCATCTTCAACATAAGTAAGAGAGGTTAGTAGATATCTACCCACAAGTAGGAAGTAATCAATAGTAACTTTATGATCTTTACACTTAATTTCACTTTAACCAAATGAAAATCAATTTTCAAACGTTTTCTTTCTCATGGAAAATTAGGTTAAGTGCAATGTAATATGCAATGTGGTTATTATGTAAAAAAATTTAAAGATAAAGTAGTCATTGAAGTTCACTTGTTATAGACGTCAAAATTCTATATTCGTTTTTTTAATGATATAGATACTGTGAGTTGCTTCTTTGTTCTCCATGAAATAAATAACTTATCTAAAAAGAAGTATTGTCATGAAATGGACATTTTTGGGTCAAGGCATCCAGTCTAGTTTGAATCAGAAAAATCATACAATTAGATTGTAGAATGTCTAGGAAACATAATTTCACAACTGAGTACATGTCTTCGAGTATTTGAGAACTTTAGTAGGATCATTAAAATGTGTCATGGTAGGTGTTGATAGAAATTGACTTAATTGTTGAGTGCAAACTATAGATGTATTCGTGTATAATAACATGTCAATTAACCTTCTCTATGATGGAATATTAGGATAGGGAGAGTTAAAATTTTGATGTAATTTGGATGAAGGATCAAATAAAGCTGACATTGAACATAATAATCATGCATCATCTCGCAAATATGATGGTTTATTCAAAAGTCCTTGATGTAGTACATATGTGTAATAGTAGGTGATTGTACTGCATATGTATCTTAAGAAGTATTAGGTCATTGGATTGGGAAAAATTACTCTCTCCGTCTTATAAAAAATGTTTTATTTGTATTTTTTATTTGTCTTAAAATAATTATCCATTTACATTATCAATTCATCATTTATTATTATTTTTCTACTATTATACCCTTATTCATTAACTTTCACTTTACTCAACTATTAGTATTTTATTAACTACATTTAATAAAGACATTCTAATAGATAATGTTAATTTTTTCCACTAAAATCAACATATCTAATCATTTTCTTAAGAATCGTGCATTGTTCAAATATGACACGTTTTATGAGACGATGGGAGTAGATAGAAACAAACATAACTCATAGTTTTTACAAACAATCAATCACAATTTTTTATTAATTAAAAAATAAAAATATATTTTTCTCTCTCTTTCATTATCAACATCATCCTATGATTCCAATTAAAAAATAAAATAAATTTTTTATTTAAAATAGCAACACCTTATTAGTTGCTTTTAAGAATATGGATATATGTACGATTTCATACAAGGATTTCTCTTTGGATAGGTGTATGATTGGTTTGGTCATGGTCATTTGCGCATGCGTTATATGTATCTGGTACAATGGTTATACTATATGCATCTAATAGTGAAGGGTTAGAAGGAAAATAGTTTCATAATATAAACATAAATGGTGAATGGACTTTATAGGAAAGAATATGTTCATAGAAGGATGCATTTCTAGAAGTAAAAATATATTTTGATTTAAGATCAAGTAGGACACACCCTTTCATGTCAGTGGTGTACCCCAAGAAAATAGATTTTATGACTTTCAGATCAAGTTTGATTCTTTGTGTTTGAAGGATATGGGTATATAATAGTTATCAAGAAATATCTGATAAGGTAATTTATTAAGCAACATGTGAGATATAACTCAATTGATGTTAAACGTGGCAAAAAAAGATGGAATATGACAAAAAAAAGTGTGGATCTATGTATTTGTATGTGTGAAGAATGCAACTACCTATTGATTTAGTTTTGACGCTGACAATGCCATTAAAAGAAGTTTTCATCAGAAGCGCTTTTGATTTGGATGACAACAAGTGATGTCATCATCTGATATGATCAAGTGTTGATGGTGCTTGAAGATTAATCAAGTGATGATGCTTGATATGTTGATAAATTGATGGTGCTTAAAGATCAAAGTATGGTCAAGTGGTGGTGCTTGAAGATCAAGGTCTAATATGATCAAGTGATGGTGCTTAAAGATCTAGATATAATTTATAGAGATGATTTTGTTATGTTGATCAAGGTTTATTGATCAAGATAAAACTTAACAATCAAGATGGTCAAATTATGTTGATTATTTGTAATTCAAGTGCTTGAAAGGTCATTTGATGCATTTGTCAAGTGGATGTGCTTGAATATCAAGTTGTGGTGATCATTGAATATTAAGTTGTGTTGATCTAATTGTATTGATCTAGTTGTGTTGATCAAGTTGTTTATATCAAGTTATGGTGATCAATTTTTTGGTGCTTGGATATCAAATTATCAATGGTTATCCTCGAAGCAGAACACCTTATGTCAAGCAACCTTTGGTTAAGTCAGCGAAGATCTATGATCAAGCAACTTATCTAATGATGGAGTTTATCTTTAAGAGTTATCCTCATTAGAAAAAGATTAAAGGTTCTAGTGAAATGCTAAAGTCGAAGATAATATGGCAAGAAATCATAAGCTTCAGAGTTATGAAATATGGAAAGTGTGAAAGCTCTTCAAGTCTATGTTGAGTGGCAAATGTCTGTAAAGATATAAGAATAACTCTCGACTGTATTTAAGGAAAATCACGCACCACTTTCAACCCTTTAAAAAACCCTTCTTCTTTTATTAAAATCACCTAAAAATGTTTTTAAAGCCTAATTAATTGATTAGGGAACCGTCTGAATAATTAGAACATGTTTTACAAAAGGATAATAGATTATACCTAAAGGATAGTCGATTATTTCACTTTGTAACATCTAAAATCTATTGGATCAGTCTCTTAATCAATTATGCACTTGAGATAATTGATTATGAGCATTGAAAAGTTCATGGATTACTTCCATATTTGAGTTATCATTTGTTCTATAAATAGATGGCTCATTTCTAATTTCTCATACACTATAAAACGTATTTGAGATACCTCTCTCTCTCTCTCTCTCTCTCTCTCTCTCTATATATATATATATATATATATATATATATATATATATATATATATATATATATATATATATATATATATATATATATATATATATATATATATATATATATATATATATATATATATTCTCACAATTTCCTTAGTGTTTTTTTAGAGGGAAATATTTATATTTATGAGGTAGTCTGGTCTAGTGTAAGGGAAAAATTGTAATTTCTCATTAGGAAAAATTGTTTTGGTTATGAGCTAAACCAATTGAAAAGCTCTCTTTTGGTTGTTGATGTAAACTAGTTAAAACCTCTAGTTGGTTTGGGAGATCTCTGTAGTTAAAACTCTCAATCGACTCGCGAGCTTAGTCCAGTGTTAATAATCTCTCTGTTGTGTCTAGAGGTCTCCGTAGTTAAAACTCCGTCTTGGTTGGGAAGTTAGCATTGAAAAACTTCAATCCTTGTAAAAGGAGGTTCGAGGGAAAAACTCGTCAAAAGCTCTCATCAAAAAGGAATTCTTAGGTAGAGGAGTAGGTCACTTGTCTAACACCCTAACCCCTATGCACATATTTTAAAAGATCGTGCAAATAATTTATTTTAAAATCAGCATAGGATGTCACACATTCCTCATAAAACCTCATTCTCAACATTAAATTAAGCAGCGGAAATTAAAATAAGATTATCTCAACATAAACATCTCATATTCTCATAAAACAACTTAATTCCAACATAAGGAAATAAATCTAGCAAACTCTTAAGAAAAGATCAACAGAACGATAACCCACCCTGATGTTACACTATCAGAGCAAACTCCAAAAATACTAAATAAATTTAAAAGAAGCAATAAGGAAAGAAAAGTATGCATCTACGTCAATCTTTCAACACAAAAGCAACTAATGTTCCTCTACCTGGGTATCAGTACCATTGGTACAACAAGCCACACAAACAAACAAAAAGGGGTGAGAAATATATTCATAATGTTAAAAGTGTATATAAGGAGTTAGGATAATTCAACAACAATATTCAACAACCACATAAAATAGTTCATAGACATAGAACAATCACATATGCAATTTTATGTAATGCAATGTGACTCGTGACTCCTAACTCAACATTCACGTGGTACCAAGTTTTTGGATTTTAGAGTTATGTTACTATTTGATCCACGTCTCTGGTTCCTCATCTGAACCAACAACTCCACCAATGAATTTGAGGCCCGCCTCTGGTCCCTCATTTGAACCAACGATTCCACCAATGAATCTAAGGCTCGTCTCTAGTTTTTCATATGAACCAACGATTCCGCCAATGAACCTAAGACCAACAATGAATATGATGCATGAAATGCAACCGACAACATCAATATACTACTCAATAAACAGTTCCTCATTAAACCAAAACTAAGCCAATAATAGGCCATCATTATAGTTCCTCATCTGAGCTACTCACCTCAACAATATACACATATACATATAATAACAGCTCATCAAATGCATATAGTTATATTTGCATTCAACATTACTCATCAACAGGGTAATTTATCAACATATATGCTCAACAATACTCATCAGCAGAGTAATACATATTATTACTCATGTAAGTCCACCAACGGGGTAAGAAAATTGTTATACATGCTCAAGATTACTCATCAACAAAGTAAACATATTATTACTCAACAAATATACTCACCAGCAGGGTACCAATAATATTCTACAACTCAAATTATTACTCATGTAAGCCCGCCAAGGTAACATTAATATTCTACAACCCTTACGTTCAACAGGGTAAACTCATAGCCCGTAAGACAACTCAATACAATACATTATTATTTATCTTCAACTCTAACATTGTCAAAAGGATTCTAAACTCATCCCTAAACATTTGAGACTCAACTCTAAAAATATCAAATAACTCAAACTCAACTCTCTTAATTTAAATCAACTCTATAACATAATGTATGATTTCAAAGTTGCACCAAAATTATAGACTTATGATAAAACTCAAACTCTCCAATTTAAAAGATCATTAATTCCTCTTTCTAACTTAACTTACTGCACCTCAAGCGGACTTAAAAAACTCAAGTTACGTGTGAAATAAGATGACTAACGCATGGCTGAAATTTGACTACGCCTCTGGTATAAAAACCAGAAAATGTTACTGTTGTAGCGTTCTTATACCCAATTTACCCACTTAAAAATAAATATTATCGTGTTAGCTTTCTAATACAACTAGAGGCAC
Organism: Lathyrus oleraceus; assembly: GCF_024323335.1. Lineage (NCBI taxonomy): Eukaryota > Viridiplantae > Streptophyta > Magnoliopsida > Fabales > Fabaceae > Lathyrus > Lathyrus oleraceus. The sequence goes on along the minus strand of NC_066582.1, from coordinate 266,958,809 downwards.
CTCCAACAAACTTACGAAACTCAAGTTGCGCCTGAAATAAATAGTAAAATGATATAATTGGGTCATTTGCAGGAATTGGAGAAAACAGGTGGTAAGAGTAAAGGAGCTAATAATGAGTTGGGAAAAAATACTAATTAAGAAACAGTGTTGGAGTACTATATATTCTAAAAGTAGGAAAAATCTAGGTTTTTAGAGAAATATCTGACATATGTAAAATAATAGGCAAAAAGGAGAGAAAGAGCATAAGCTAGGATTTTAAAGAGGGAAGCCATAGAAGTTGTTTGATTCATCATAAATTGATGGAAATCTGAAGTAATGAGGGAGAAAAGACTATCAATTCAGGTGTATTGCATGATGGGGTAGAGATGAGATGTCCTTACCCTCTTTAGGTATTTGATGATTTTCTCATGATTGTTGTTGATGATATGTGGTTTTGAAAAATCAGTGAATTGAGATGTATTAATCAATTTTTGTATGCTGAATTACATGTTTAAAATTATGTTTTTGTTCCTATATGTGTATGTCATTATTGAAGTTGTTGAAAGTATGAACATAAACATGAATTGATGAGATTGGATGAATTAAATGATGTAACTATGTGATTTAACATGTCCTAATGGTATTATAACATGTGATGTAATTTTCTGGATGTTTGGGGATATATGGGATTGAATTTGGGGAGTTGTGGGGTTTCTGCAGAGGCAAATCACTTTTTGTATTTTTTTGCAGGTCTGGACGTGCTCTCTTAGAGAGCTATTGTGTTCTCTATAGAAAATGTGATAGGGTGAGAGTTCTGGTTTTATGCAACTTTCGCTTAGTGAGAGATGCGTCGCTTAGCGAGCAAAGTCTTCGCTCAACAAGGAGGGAAAATGTTGAATTGTTGTTTTGTGTCATTTTGTCAGTCTGTTTTTCAATGTCAGCGATTGGTTGTTGTTTGGTGATGTTCAATATGATAAATTAACCTGTTGAAGTGAAGTGTGAATATATGTTATGTTATAGATTGATAGCTTCATAAATTGTTATATTTATACGATGATGTGTTATTGTTTTGGTGAAGTAACATGAATGAATGCATATGAAGTTACATTTATTAAGTGGAAGTTGTTTGTTGTTGTTTAGTGATGTCATAACATGGATCGATTGTTGTGTATGATGAATGATGTGATACATAAATGGTGAGATGTGTATGGGGATCCTTTTGGTGTACCTTTTTACGATAATGCATGTTATTGAGATTCATGTATCACGGTGTACGGGCTTCAGTCCAGTTTTGGTATACTCTGGTCCTGTGGTGGGGATCAGGAGCGAGTATTCGGTTCTATATGAAAACTGGTGAAGCGTTGCCTATGGTGATGGTAACAATTTGGTCTTCTCTTGTCCTATGGTGGGGACCAGGAGTGATATGAATCTGAGTGTTCATGAATGGTACTGCATGCATAATGAGTCAGTTGTGAAGTACATTTGCCTACATGATTGCATATGTAGTTGATTGTTCATGATGTTGATGATTAGAGGTGATTATGTAAATGTTGTCATGATTTTGGTGTGAGAATATGTTGTTGATGGATGTGTAATGAATGTGTGCTTGTTGTGTATTCTCTACCTTATCAATCTTTACACAATTTATATTGGTTTGTTGTTTCTCACCCCCCTTGCTTTGATATTGTCCACCATAGACATCATGTAGATACTTAGGAGTATAGTTTGCTGCAGTAAATGAAAGTTAGCTCTCATAGTTACTTCGTTTAGTTCATCGTTGTTTAGAAGTATTGCTCTGGTCCTGTAACATCGGGGTTGGGAACACTTGTTTTATTCAGATTGTGTTTTTGCTAATCGAGAGTCGCATGTTATACTCTTGACGTTTTGAGTTTATGTTATAGAGGAGACTTTTGCCACATTGTTTTAATTCAAATAAGGTATTTTAATGAGACTTAATTATTGTGAAGCATGCTTATTTAATGATTTCCGTTGCGATGATACCCTAAGTGAAGGTGAGCATGCGATGACATGTGTATTAGAATGTTTTACCTTAATTGGTAAGTATTGTGGAACAAGTGTTATTTTATGATTAGTGACATCTTAAACGTGTGCATTACGATCAATAATTTAATTATTTTATGATTTAACTGTTTCGGAGTTAAGGGTGTTGCAACTCTCGCCTTATCATAAGGCATCAACAAGGTATAAACAATACATCAAGGCATATCAAATAAGAATACATATCATATTACTCAAGAAAATATTATCAATTGATCACCTCAGAGGGTTTTGTCCAAACCCTCTTTGGAAAAAAACATCAAACACATATTATAGGAAAAAGGAGAAGACATGAGGGTTTAATTACCCATATATGAATAATTTTACCCTTAGCTCGAAAATTGTAGAGGATGAACTTCGCCTTTTTGGAATTCCCCCTACTTTCACGCTTCCTAGGTTCTTTAGGTCTCTTTTCTAATTTTTCACATATTACACAATTTCCTTCTAACTTCTCTTTATAAATAAAAATAACCCTAATCTCATAATCTCACCACACCCCCACCTTACTAATTTCACATTTTTACTCTATTTTCTTAATTTTAATTATAATCTATATTTTTCTCCAAACTAATAATTCTCACAATTTATAGAATGATACAATCTTGAAATAGAAATTAAGTTCAAATGAAATTAAGGTGATTAAAGAACATTGATAAGGTATAAACATGATGAAAAGAAAAATTATCAACACATTGAACAAGCACATAATTACCGTTAGGCAAACTAACTTTGAATGGTTTTATTTTATAATAGGAGCTAAAAATTTGAGATAATAAACACACATGAACATTAGCACCAGAATCCAAGATCCAAAAAGTTCTTTAGTGTCTAATGAAGTAGTATAAACTTAAGTTAACGAAGACTGAAGTGGTGTATGACCATGAGCCATAGATGAGACAAAGATTTGGTTGATTGTAGGAGAGGAATTTGGGACATTAGCCAGGGGAATTAAATCACTTGTTTTTTTTAATCATATTTCTCTTGATATATTGAAGTATTGTTGCTTATGGAAAAATGAGCTCAATTTTACAAGATGAATGAAGAACATTTATAGATGTTTTTCCTTTGTTGAAAATTGCATGCCCGTGCTTTTTGTATTAAAAATCTATAATGTGTATAATTTGTTAGAATTCTTAGATCTGAATCCGTGATCATTACCTTTTCCTTTGAAGTCGAGTCGATGTGCGACACTGATTAATGTGGAAGAATCGTCAACAATAACAATAATAGTTTTATGATTACTTTCTTCCTGAATTTACTAAAGAAAAAACCTTTGTAATTGATGACAAATGTTCCATGAGAAGCACTTAAGTTTTTACAATATAAAATGAGTCGTTCAAAACTATCAAGAACTAAATGAACCTATCCTCAAGTTGATAGGTATGAACAAGTTCTATAGCAGGGCACCAACATTAATGAATACATGTATAAATAGGTAAAGGTTAATTGGAGAACCTTTCTTGCAAGTCATGCCACACATCAAATGCATTTTTATGGAATACAATTGTGGAAGTGGAAAAAATCTTATATGAAACAAAATTAAGAATTCAAGAATGAATAAGGTGGTTGCATAGTTCCCATTAATTACGATTTAGATCATGGAGAGCAGTAACTTCCATCGAGCCATCAATAACCTTGAGTTTGTTCTTAATACTAAAAGCTCGTTGCATTGATCTACTCCATCAATTTATTTACTTCATGTGAGGAGAAAAGTAATTCAATAATATTAGCCGAGTTTGTTCTATAACTCTACCATTTTTATTATTTGTATGATTTAGCACACTTGCTAAACTCTTTTGTTCAACTGAATCATAAAATTAAATTCAAGAATATTAACATCTTTGAGTTAGATACTCGGTATCTCTACTATATTTTTTTTATAAACAATAGATTCAATAAAAAGAGTAAAATGGATACTCTAACCCAAAAAACATGTAAACAAAAGCATCGCCTCTTACAAAGACAATTCATGCGGGAGGTATATCAGTCATAAAAAGTACAACCTATGTTACTATTATTTCTTATTACAAAGCACTTTCAAGAAAGAAATTTGATTGAAAATAATAATTCTTCAAAGTTAAAAATCATTCCTTGAAGCAAAATTCTATATATAACCATCTAAATGCTACAACAAGTTGGCAGCCAAACCAAACCTTGCTTGCTATTTCTTGCAAATTTTCTCAACAAATTGCTATGTCTTATGAAACTAGCCCTACTGTTGAAGTCCACCACCGAATTAATACCCAACCAAAAGTCTATAGCTTCTAAACATTTCTCATAAATCGGACTACGTAGAAACAGATGATGAAGATCTTCATTTTCTTCAAATAAAAGGGCATAAAATTGATATCTAGCTCCACTCAGAATTCCCCTCTTTGCAAGATGATCCTTTGTAGGTAACCTGTTTAAGAAAAGTCTCCACACAAAAGTTTGGATTTTTTGTGGGACCTTAGCATTCCACAGACTTCTCAAGGAAATCTTTAAATCTTCATCCTTGGCTTCCTCAGAAGCATTATCTATAGCCACCATGTAACAAGAGTTTATATAAAAAGATTATGATTTATCAACTAACTAGAAGAAATTGTCAGGTTCGTCTGGTGTTGGTTCTTTCCCTGATAGAAGAAAAATCAATTCCTCTTTCTGCCACCCCACATCTTCTACTTCATCATCTAAATTCACGTTTAGATCTGAATTCCAAACCCAATCCCTTCCCTTCAAATACTCCATATCTGCCATACAACTAAATGGACTATCTAATAAGGCGAACAATTAAGGAAAGACATGTGAAGACAAGTTTCTTAAAGTGTTTTGATGAAGACATGCTCTACAAGCAAATATGCATTGCAAAAAGAATGGCTCAAGACTTAAGCTCAAGCACAAGCTTCACTTTTAAAAGCATTTCAAAGTATTTGAAGATTACTATTGAATTGATCAAATTATTAAGATATTAAGTTATCAACCTCTCTATGTTCATTCAAGTGCTCAAGGTTTTCATGCATACATATCATGTTTATTTAGGCCTCTTAAACATTTTCCATTTGGACTTACAATTCACTCTAATTGCATTATGTCTTTCTGTTTTTGTGGTAATCAATTACCAGTTTTAAGGTAATCGATTACCAGTTATGTGTGCTGCCTTCCGTGACCAATTTTATAGCAGGTAATCGGTTACCATCATTAGGGTAATCGATTACACAATTCAATTTTTCAATAAATTTAAACGTTGGCTCAGGTGTAACTGATTACACCATATTGGATAATCGATTACCACTGAACCAGTGGCAGAAAGAAATGTATTCTTTCATGAAAACTCTTTTTGAAATGTGTTCTTCAAGCATGAAATCCTTCCATGTATCATGACCATTTAGAAAGGTGTCTAAGGGTTATATATAACACATTTCTACATAATTTGAAGACACCTCCTACACACAAACATTTTCAAACAACCTTTTTCTTCATCTTTTCAAATCCTCTCAAGTGTTCTTGTTTAAATTTTCTGGTGAAACTTTTTACACTGAATTTTCATATACATTCATATAGCTTCATCCATATCATCATTAGAGCACTTGTATGTCATAAAGAAGATTGATTACTTAAATTATAGAAGATCAATCAATAGATTGATATATTATTCCATCTGTCAAAAACTTATAAAATCTGATATTGTCCTTATTATCCTTATTGTCCAGGACTGTTGAAAACAAGAGAGTCTTTAAGAGAGGATTGTTCTCTTAGTGGACTTAGTGAAAAATCCAAGAGGATTGTTCTTGGTATTCTTGTTAGAGTTTGTATAGAAAGACTAGGTTGTCTTTTCCATAAGATCTAACTATAATAAAATCTATTACATGTGGTAAGGGGACTGGACTACTCTCGGATTGTGAGGGGAACCAATATACGTCTTGGTATTCTTTACTTTCTTCACTTTACTGTTTCATTGCATAACCAAACTAGAAAAGAAAGAACAAGATTTCATAAAACCGCATATCTCAATGTCAACCGGGTAAAGAAATATGGGACACTTTGGTGGAGACTCATGAAGGAACCACTGAAGTTAAAAGATCCAGATTAAACACATTGAGTCAAGAATATGAAATGTTCAGAATGCTGCCCGGAGAATTCATTGTTGCATTGCAGAAGAGATTCGTCCATTTAATGAATCATTTGATTGCACTCGGAAAGACCTTTACAAATGATGATCTCAACCTTAAAGTAGCTAGATCATTGACAAGAGAATGGAAACTGAACGTAACAACCATATTCGAGAAGAAGAGTCTCTCGACCATGACATCCGCATCATTGTTCGAAAAACTTCAAGAACATGAATTGGAACTTGGAAGACTTGAACAACATGAAAATCAAGAAAAGAAGCCCAAAGGTACCGCTCTAAAAGTCGAGTCATAAGAAGAACGAACAAATGATGATCCTGAAGAAGATGAGAATTTTATGCTTCTTGTTAAAAGACTCAGTAAGTTCTTTGGTAAAAATGATAAATCATTTAACTATGCAAATACAAAGAAATCTTTCAGGAAAAGGGAGGCTTCCATATCTACACAAGATGTCACATGCTATGAATGTGGAAAGCAAGGTCATATAAAGCCGGAGTGTCCGAAACTATCCAAGAAAGATGGATTTAAAGGAAAGAAGTAATTCAAGAATAAAAAGGTGTATGTTGCATGGGAAGATAATGAGATAAGTTCTTCATCCGAATCAGAAAGCGATGAATGTGAAAATCTAGCATTGATGGCTTCACACCACTCTGATGATGAAGAAGATGAGGTTAGTAACAATTTTTCTCTTTATGATAGTGATGCACAAGGTGCTATAAATGAACTTCTTGAAGAATGCAAAATTATGCATAAAACAATATCATCTCAAAAGAAACAACTTTAATCTCTAGAAGAAAAAGTCGTGACACTGGAAAAAGATGTCAATGATGAAAAACAAAAGATGATTAATAAAAAACTGAATTTTGTATGTAAATATTGTGAGTCACTTTCATTTTAAATTGTCCAACTAAAAAGAGTTTTAGAAAGATATGAGAAAGGACAAGTTGGATAGGAAGATGTTCTTAGCCATCAAAGATATTCAAATGACAAAAGTGGTCTTGGTTACTCAAAAATTTCTAAACCAAGTTCGAGCCAAACCACTTTTGTTAAGGCTGGTGAACAATCTACTAAAGAGAAAGTGACCAAAGCAAAAGTTGTTCATCACTATCCTAAAAGGAAAATATTTCTAAAAAGAAATCTTATGTTCCTATATATAGAAGCAATTTTGAACCTACTTGTTTTTATTGTGGAATAGTTGGCCATACACCTAGTACATGCTATGTCAGAAACTTTAGCATAACAAGTGGGCATTACGTATGGGTAAAGAAAGTCACTAATTATGAAGGATCCAAAGCAATTTGGGTACCTAATAAAACTTAATTTGTTTTGTAGGTATGCTTGAAAACTAAATCAAATCTTTGGTATCTTGATAGTGGCTGTTCCAAGCATATGACGGGAGACATTAACAAAATTTTCAAATCTAGTATTAAAGGCCAAGGATTATGTCACTTATGGTGATAACAACAAAGGGAGAATTCTGGGTATAGGCAAAGTTGGAGCATCACCTTTTACATCCATTGAAGATGTCCTTTATGTCGAAGGATTAAAGCACAATCTTCTAAGTATTAGTTAACTTTGTGACAAAGGCTTCAAAATCAAGTTCACTAAGGATAAGTGCTTGATTGAAGATGAAGTTACACATGAGGTAAAACTCAAAGGTACGAGATTTAATAATATATTTATGATTTCCCTTGATGATTTATCTTTGAAGGTAAAATGTCTTATGGTGAACAACAATGACACATGACTATGGCATAAGAGAATTGCTCACATTCATATGGAACACTTGAATAAACTAGTCAAGCATGATCTTATGATTGGATTTCCTAAGATGAAGTTTGTCAAAGATAGATTATGTGATGCATGTCAAAAGGGAAAGCAAACCAAATCAACTTTCAAACCTAAGAATGTGGTGTCCACTTCAAGGCCACTACAATTGTTGCATATGGACTTATTTGGTCCATCAAGAACAAGAAGCTTCGGAGGTAATATATATGCTTTAGTTATTATTGATGATTTCTCTAATATATACTTGGACATTTTTTAGTGTATAAAAGTGATGCATTCAAGGCGTTCAAGAAGTATGCAAGGCAAATCCAAAATGAGAAATCACTAAAAATTGCCTCCATAAGAAGCGACCATGGCGGAGAATTTTAAAATGCCTCTTTCGAAGAATTTTGCGAAGAACATGGAATCTTTCACAATTTCTCGGTACCAAGGACTCCTAAAAAAATGGAATGGTGGAAAGAAATAATAGGTCACTCGTGGAACTTGCAAGAACAATGCTTAGCGACTCGAATCTTCCAAAATATTTTTGGGCGGATGCAAGAAGCATGACATGCTATGTAAGTAATAGAGTTATTATAAGACCTATTTTAAAAAAGACTCCTTATTAACTTTTCAAAGAAAGGAAACCAAACATTGCTCATTTTCACATCTTTGGATGCAACTGCTTTGTCTTAAACAATGACAAAGACAACCTTGGTAAGTTTGATGAAAAGTCCGATGAAGGTATTTTTCTTGTCTATTCTCTCTCTAGTAAAACATATAGAATTTATAATAAACGAACTTTAAGTATTAAAGAATATATGCATGTTTCTTTCGATGAAACTAACCCTCCCAAAAAGGATGTTGTTTTGTGGTGATGATTATATTGTAGAAGTTCCTCAAGAAGATACTTCCAAAGGCATCAATGATAGTCAAACGGAACACCATGAAGAACAAATTCAACAAGAGCCAAATGATAATGACATACCTAAAGAATGAAAAACTCATAGAGATCATCCAATTGATAAACTCATTAGTGATATTAGTTAAGGCGTTGCAACAAGATTAAATCTCAAAGATGCATGCTTGAATATGGCGTTTGTTTCACAAATTGAACCTTCCAAAGTTGATGAAGCCTTAGGAGACGACCAATGGATAGTTGCTATGCAAGAAGAGTTAAACCAATTCGAAAGGAATCAAGTTTGGGAACTTGTCCCTAGGCCAAGTGGTAAACACATCATAAGTATCAGATGGGTGTTTAAGAACAAGCTCGGTGAGAATAGTATAATTGCTCAAAACAAAGCAAGGTTGGTGGCCCAAGGATACAATCAAGAGGAAGGGATTGATTTTGAAGAAACGTTCGTTCCGGTTGCAAGGTTAGAAGTTATTTGTTTATTACTTGCTTATGCTTGTTCATTAAATTTTTATTTATTCCAAATGGATGTCAAGAGTGCATTCTTGAATGGATACATCAATGAAGAAGTCTATGTCAAACAACCCCCGGGCTTTGAAGACTTCAAGAATCCTTCACATGTCTTCAAGTTGAGGAAAGCTCTTTATGGCATAAAGAAAGCACCAAGAGCATGGTATGATCATCTTAGTAACTTTCTTTGTGAAAAGGGATTTGAAAAATGTAAAGTTGACAAGACCTTGTTTATTAAGAAAATTAAAGGTAACACTTTATTGGTTCAAGTCTACGTTGACGACATCATATTCGGATCAACAAACAAAGAAATGTGTGAAGAATTCTCATTGATTATGCAAGGAGAAATCGAGATGTCCATGATGGGTAAAAAAACTATTTTCTTGGACTCCAAATTAAGCAACTAAAGGATGGCATCTTCATCAACCAACCAAAGTACTGTAAATAGTTGTTGAAAATATTTGACATGGATAGTTGCAAGGCAATGTCTACTCCAATGGGATCCGGAACTTATGTTGATCAAGATGAATCAGGTGTTTCAATTGATATCACAAAGTATCGAGGTATGATTGGTGCCTTACTATATTTGACGGCAAGCCATCCTGATATAATGTTTAGTGTGTATCTTTGTGTGTGTTTCCAAGCCAATCCAAAGGAATCACATCTCACCGTTGTTAAAAGGATCATGAAGTATCTCAAAGTAACAATGAATGTCAGCCTATGGTATCTAAAAGGTAGTATATGTGATTTAGTTAGATATTCGGACTCGGATTATGCAGGTTGGAAAACTGATAGAAAAAGTACAAGTGGAACATGTCACATCCTATGAAATGAATTATTCTATTGGGCATGTAAGAAACAAGCACGTGTTGCTCTTAGCACCGTAGAAGCAGAATACATAGCAGCAGGAAGTTGTTGTGCTCAGATTCTATGGCTAAAGCAACAACTGAGTGATATCAGACTAAATCTCGGATGCATACCACTTTGATGCGACAACATGAGTGCAATTAATAGATCAAAGAATCCAGTCATGCACTCTCGTACTAAACACATAGACATCCGACATCACTTCTTGCGTGATCCTATGCTCAAAGGAGATGTTGAAGTCTCATTCATGGATACGTATAATCAGCTTGCCGACATATTCACAAAACCTCTCCCGAAGGAATCATTTTACAAAATTCGAAGGGGACTTAGTATTTTAGATGATTGTGACATTTGATTCTTCAAAATTAATCAATACAAATACAAAGGTACACTCTCTCATTACCTCACTTTTTTAAGTATATATTTGTGTTTTCTTACATGATTTTGAAGAAAAATTAATATTTTGTGCCTTTATAATGTTTGTATGACTTGTTTACTTCACATAAAGTTTCCTAAGGATATGTTATATCATGTGTAATTGTTGATATTTTAAAATTCATTGCATGCTGATCCTGGTGAAATCACTGTTTTTTTCTTTAAGGTAATCGATTACCACTTAGCCTGTAATCGATTACATACCTGACTGCGTGATTCACTACTGTTTTTGTACATAGTGTAATCGATTACACCTCTCAGTGTAATCAATTACACCTGATCGTTTCAGATTTTTTTGGATTTTAATAAATATGTGTTATTTGTATAAGTGCTTATTCATTTCTCTATCACTTTCCAATATTTCTTTTTCTGAACCCATTCACTCTTCATCTACCCTAAACCTTTAAATTTCCCCTCTCTCATTTATTTCCATCACCTAAACTTACAAACTTAAACTCCATTAAACCCCCACTCATAAACCTCTATATTTTTCACTCTCTCTTACCCAAACTCCTTCGAAACCCCAATCCAAAAATCTTTGCAAAAAAACTGTAACTCTTCAAGCTCCATGGCTCCTTCAAGGAAAGATAAGGGAAAATTCAAAATTGATGAAGCTAGCTCAGAACCTCAAGAAGATGCTCAACATGCACCATCTCTCAAAACCAAAAGACTTACTTTTGATTTCCATAATCGGTCTCTTATGCCGATGAAATATGGTAATCTCTCCTCATTCCCTTCTCATAGTTTTGACTTTCCTGAGCTTCTGAGACGGTAAGGATTATATTCTATGGTTTCTGACTATGGAAATTTTTATCCGGATTTAGTTAAAGATTTTTATGCAAATCTGGTTATTATTCCTGGTGATAATGATGTCATAACTTCTAAGGTTAAGAATACTGATATTATCTTGGATTTAGAAGCTTTTGGGAATTGTATGGGAATTCCTTATGTTTATCAAGCATTTCACCATGGGTTAGTCCCATAATGGGAAGGTTATAGTAAGATGGATTATTTCTTTCATATCTGTCGTGTTTCTCAGCAAGCTATTCTTGGCAAGAAGAATCTAGCTTCTTCTTGGTTACTTTTATTTTGAAATAATTTGACCGTAAGTGATAGGATGCTTGATTACTTGATTTATTATGTTTTGATTCCGAAACACTCAAATCATTCTCAAATTGGTGATTTGGAGTTAAAATTGATGTATGCTATCAAAAATAAGATTCATATTAATTGGGCATACACTATCATGTACCACATGAAGCATCAACAATCCTTAATCGGTGGATTACCCTATGCTAGGCTAATCACCAAAATTTTGAAAGGTTGTGGTATTAATCTGAAACGGGAACCAAAGGAGAAGATGACTTCTAAGGAATGTGAGATCAATGCTTCAACGTCGATTAGGAATACCGGTATCTTTTTGGACATGGATGACATGTATAGATATAAAGATGAATCCTCAACCTCTCCAAATGCTCCTCCACCGGCTCCGGAAGGCGGGTACTCCAATGAAGTCCTCTACAACAAAATTTGTTCAGTTAAATCTACCATGATGCATAATTATCGTGAGAAAAAATTTGAAATGGCTTCTATCAAGAGACTTTTGGAAAACCTTACCAAATCCCAAAACCCGGAGATAGGTGATGAAGAGGAAAGTGGTGAAGATCAAGAAGAAGATGAAGATGATATGGGAATGTTGAAAAGTGACTAATGTGTTTTAAAAATAATTATTGTGTTTTGTTTCTTGTTTCTTTTGTTATGCTGAATTTTCCTATCTTTAAATTTAGGTTTTAATTATTATGTATGAACAATTTGGTTTTGTATTTTTGGTTGTTTTGTTATCTGCGTATGTGTTCATATTATATGCTTTATCCTCATATAACAGATATATTGTTTATTGTTTGGTATTTCCCATCCTTTTTGCTAATACAAAGGGGGAGAAGATATTTATTTTGGTTGTTGTATGTTGTATGTCTATATAACAATGCAATTAGTAAATCACTTTGAAAATCCCCTCAATCTTGGATCAAGGGGGAGCTTCAATCAAGGGGGAGTTTTCAATTGTTAGAGAAAGCAAGACTGGATAAAACTTTCAATAAATAGTTATCATCATAAAAAAGGGGGAGAGTGTGAAGACAAGCTTCTCAAAGTGTTTTGATGAAGACATGCTCTACAAGCAAATATGCATTGCAAAAATAATGGCTCTAGACTTAAGCTCAAGCACAAGCTTCACTTTTAAAAGCATTTCAAAGTCTTGAAGATTGCTATTGAATTAATTAAATTATTAAGGTATTAAGTTCTCAACCTCTTTATGTTAATTCAAGTGCTCAAGGTTTTCATACATACATATCATGTTTATTTAGGCCTCTTAAACATTTTCCATTTGGACTTACAATTCACTATAATTCCATTATGTCTTTCTGTTTTTGTGGTAATCGGTTACCAATTTTAAGGTAATCAATTACTAGTTATGCGTGCTGCCTTCTGTGACCAGTTTTACAGCAGGTAATCGGTTACCATCATTAGGGTAATCGATTACACAGTTCAATTTTTCAAAAAATTTAAACGCTGGCTCAGGTGTAACCGATTACACCATATTGGGTAATCGATTACCACTGAACCAGTGGCAGAAAGAAATCCATTCTTTCATGAAAACTCTTTCTGAAATGTGTTCTTGAAGCCATGTATTATGACCATTTAGAAAGGTGTCTAAGGGTTATATATAACACATTTCTACAGAATTTAAAGACACCTCCTACACACAAACATTTTCAAACAACCTTTTTCTTCATCTTTTCAAATTCTCTCAAGTGTTCTTGTTTAAATTTTCTGGTGAAACTTTTTACACGAAATTTTCATATACATTCATATAGTTTCATCCATGTCAGCATTAGAGCACTTGTATGTCATAAAGAAGATTGATTACTTTAATTGGAGAATATCAATCACTAGATTGATATATTATTCCATCTGTCAAAAACTTATAAAATCTCATATTATCCTTATTATCCTTATTGTCCAGGACTGTTGGAAACAAGAGAGTCATTAAGAGAGGATTGTTCTCTTAGTGGACTTAGTGAAAAATCCAAGAGGATTGTTCTTGGTATTCTTGTTAGAGTCTATATATAAAGACTAGGTTGTCTTGTCCATAAGATCTAACTATAATAAAATCTCTTACATGTGGTAAGAGGACTGGAATACTCTCGGATTGTAAGGGGAACCAATATACGTCTTGGTGTTCTTTACTTTCTGCACTTTACTGTTTCATTGCATAACCAAACCAGAAAAGAAAGAACAAGTTTTCATAAAACCGAAAGAAGTTTTCAAAGAACCTAATTCATCCCCCCTCTTAGGCGTATACTCAATTTACAAGGCCTCCCTATTTGGTTGATTCCCCACCCAATTGATGAACTAGAATGCTATGTTCCTACCTTCTCATAGACTACATCTGACATTGTTGGTAAACATGTATTTATCCTGACCACATTTAGCTCCAAGTTTAGAAGATCTATCCAATATAATGAATCATCTTTTATATTAGATTTATCTTTATTGACGAACATAATGACCTCGTATTTCTAAACTTATGTTTTAATATTCCTTCCCACACAACTTCCTTGTCTTTCAAAATTCTCCATTTCCATTTCATCGTAAGAGCCTTGTTGAAAATTCAAAAAATGTATTCCCTAGACCACCATCCTCTTTAGCACTGGAGACTTTCTGCCAACTAACCCATAAAATTGTATTCTTAGATTCAAGCCACTCCATAGAAATTTCTTCTGAATTGTTTGAATCTCTTTCAAAACATTGATAGGAGCTTTTTAAAAGGATAGAGTGTAGATTTGAATAGAGTTGAGTATTGCATTGATCATCACTACTTTACCACTCATTGATAACATTATACCCTTCCAAGTAGATAATGTATTTATCATTTTATCCACTATATGATTCCACAAACTTGCTCTCCTAGGACTAGCACCAACCTTCACTCCAAAAAAAATCAAAGGGAAGACTATCTATGCAGCAAAAAAGAAAAAAGGATGTTGTCTGTATGAAATGGTTATTCATATTGATCCCATAAATTTTACTTTTATATAAATTAATACACAATCAAGAAATTTATTCGAATCCCCTTAGAACTGAATTGAAACTCCAAAGGTTGCTCCAACTTCCTTCCCCTACGATGATTGTATCTTTTGCAAATTGAAGAATGTACATAATAACCTCTTCATTCACTTTGAAGCCTCTGAAATCCCCTATTTCAACAGCCTTCTTCATCAAGCATGTGAGCCCTTTCCATAGCTAGAACAAAGAGGAAAGGGGATAGAGGGCCCTCTGCCTCAACCCTATCCCCAAAATAAAATCATATGTAGAACTGCCATTACCCAAGACTGACACAGTGCTATTGAAAATACAAGCCTCCTTCCATATCTTCCATCTTATTATAAAACCCATTTTATTAAACATATACCTAAGATAGTTCCAACTCACACTTTCATAGGCCCTTTCAAAGTCTACCTTCAAAACCAAACAACCCACCCTATTTATTTTATCCATATCTATAACTTCATTAACCACCAGCACACCATCAAAGATATTTCTTCCTGGAACAAATGCTGACTAGTTTTTAGATACCGCAATCCCTAATACCCTTTTTAGCCTAGATGCAAGATTTATTTGCTAAAATCATGTACAAACAACTAAATAAACCAATAGGTTTGAACCCATTTAAGGATTGAGGGTTTTTATTCTTTGGAATAAGGGTATAAAAGAGACTATGATGGCCTTTGAGAGTTTTACTTTGGAATGAAACTCTTTCACAAATATGAAAATGTCCTCCTTAATAGATTCCCAACAGTTCTTCAAGAAATAAAAAGTAAATCCATATGGCTAAGGGATTTTGTTTCCCTCGGAATTCCAAACAGTCTCGTTTATTTCCACATTTGTGAAGGAGTCTTCAAGATAGTCTATTTCTTCTTAAGATAGTACTTAGAGCTCAACACCATAAATTAATGGCTTAATAATGCTAAATTATTATAATTTGCTCTCAAATCGTCTCCCCACTTCACCTTTAACATCTTCTACTTGATATAATATGCCTAAATTTGTGTCAACATAGGCTATGTAGTTCCTCCTATTTCTTTCCTTCATTGAATTGTGGAGGAATCTAGAACTGAGATCATCATCCTTGATCCAATCTAATCAATATTTTTGTCTTAAAAGGATTTCCTTTAGTTCTAAATTCTTCCACATATCTAAAAATGCTTGAGCCTTTTTCTTTACTAAACCAGGGTTAAGATCTCCATTAACCTCGCTTAAAATCCTATATATGTCATTCATATCTTTGAATGAATCATCCATTTTTAAATCAAGCCAACCAAAAACTTATATGTTCCACCATTTCAACTTGCACTTCAAAAAATTTAACTTCTCCTTTATCACTAAATTTCCCCTCCCTGGGACTTCAAAAGAATTCCATTATTTATCTACAAATTTGACCAAATCTTTGTGCCCTAACCAACAGTTATTGAACATAAAAGGTTTTGGCCCCCAATCTAAGTTGCTAGTCTTCAACCAAATAGGCCAGTGGTCAGAGATATATCTTTGCCCCACAAATTTCCCAACCACTTTCCAAAGGGATATCAACCTCTCATTAAGTAAAATCATGTCCAGTTTGCTCATAGAATTACTTGTAGCATTAAACCAAGTATATTTGTAATCTATAGTTGACACATTAACTAGCTCCATCTCTTCTAATAAATTCCTAAACTCATCCACCTATCCACCTCTACTTCTTTCTCTCACCCCTTTTATTTCTTTCCTACTAGAGATAGAATTGAAATCTCCACCTAAACATCATTCCCATTTCAACCCTTTATTTTTCAACTCCACCAAATTCCCCTAAATATTTCTTTTTCTCTCTAGAATATAGGAAACGTATATACACACAAAGTTATAGACCACCCCCTTCCATTCCGCATTCAAGCCCATAAAACCTCCCCATAAAACTAAAGTTTAAGGCGAGTAACCCTTACTTCCATAAAATCTACATACCCCCTGAAGCCTTTATGGCTCTGGTGGCAGACCATTCTACTTCCTTGTTACCCCAGAAATTATATGCTAATTGTGAATCTATAGAACCTAATTTAGTTTCTTGAAGAAAGTAAACATCAACTTTACCTGATTGTATAATGTGGTTGATTCTCTTTCGCTTAACTCAATTATCGCCTCCTCTAATATTATAAGATAAAATATTCATAGTTCATCTTGTTTTTCCGCCTCCCTTGAATTTTATTCTTCATGATCTCTGGTTTCCATCTTCTTTATTGCTTCTTCATAAACCTCTTTGTCCTTGCTCCCCTTGATTCCCATCTTTTATATGATTTCCCACACCTTTCTTTATACTCCTGATTCCAATTGAGTCCAAAATCTGTTGTTGCCTTGAAAAACGTCCGAGTCACTAATGGATTCGCAACAAAGGATGGGTCCTCCTGAAAATATTTCATCTACTGTCTTCGAAGTTGACATCGAGATAGAAATTTCCTTTGTTTGGGGATTGACAGTTTTCTGATGAGATATTTCCTTCTTCTGCAAATTAAGGTTTCAACATGATTTAGGTATTTAGAGATTAAGAAGGGCGAGTTTCTCCAAGTTTCTCTCCACTAACAATAATAATGTATTTTCAAATTTTGGGCGTCCCTTCTCTAAATTTCTGCATCATCGAAATTCAAAGCGCTTTGAGAAGAGTGGCCATATTCCTTATCTCTCCTTATTGATAAAGGCCCGTCCAAATCAGTTTGGGCCTAATATACTGCATTTTATTTCTCTTCACACCCCATCACTAACGGGATTACCCATCTCTCCACCCTCTTATGACTTTTCATTTGGCACCAAGTCCCTAGAAACAAAGGTTTTTGCCCTACCTCTTGCAACATCGATGACTAAACACTCATTTTCTCTTTCTAGAAGCTATTTTTTTAACATTGTGAGATTGATTGATATGGAGTTTTGTACTATGGCTAAAGACAACCAAAGCCTTTTCCTCATTATCTTCTTGACACGTTCCATCATCCTCGTTTCCTCGAAATTAGACATCTTCATCATTGCTCATATCTTCATCGTCCTCTTTCTCGTCTACCCAACTAGAGAAGGAGTCCGAACCTGTCGCCTTAACCTCATTTTCCTTAGAAGAATATAGCCATGTTGTTGTCTCAATGGTCCTTACACATCTTCAATCATTTTAATACTAAGCACTTTATTGTTGATTTTGATATTGAAAGCTTCATTAGTCGACATGGCACGCTTGGTTCTAATCAACAACTTGCAATGTCTATCTTCGTCTATTTAATAGTTGTGTCATCATTATAAATATAAGTTCTAACTGTTGAGGATAAGAACTCGAAGAAACTTAGAAACCAGACATGGCAAAGAATTCTATAGCATTTTATCCAAGTAACCCTTTCCGAATCATCGTTCCTTAGCCTCCACGCCCTTATCTCCAAAAACCACTTACATAATCGGTCTTTGACTTTTTCAATAAAGTCTTTCATCTCTCCTTCTTCGCTTTCCTCAAGTAAGCAAAGATTGGAACCTAAAAGAGTCACTTTAATATAAAAAACATCCTCCAAATAAAACATATTTTGAATATTGTACAATGTACACCATCCCTAATGCCTTCACTTCCCCTACATAAGCATTTTCAAATCTTTCTAACTCAATCTCTCTACTATTTTTAATACTGACACGAATTTAGTAAACTAACCTTATAAATAACAGGATTAACATATGCATCCAGTTGGTTCCAAGCATGATTAATTGGATAGTTTTTTTCTAAATATAAATTGTTTTTTAACAAACAAACAAACAAACAAAAAACATACAACATAATTGACTAAAAGACAATGTCTCTTTCATGTGTATCCATTTCTGCATACTCTATCAATAAAACCATTCACTAAAAGCATGTTCGTAGTACTAATATTTATTGGATCGGGTCCATTTTCATGTTTGGAAAATTGCTTCCTCCCACTCTCTAATTTTTGGTATATAGTCTTTTTATCTTATAATTTTAGTTGTTTTAAGAAAGCAAAATATAAATAAAAATACATAAATTAAATAAAAAGTATTTATATGAAATGAATTAATAGTAAAACGACCTAAATTTATCTAATAATTATTTTCTTGACATGTGAGCAAAATGTTCAAGAAGCAAAAACTAGAGAGAAAGAGAATAATGTATGTAAGATTAGAAGTACTCACCCTTTATGAGAAACCAAATATAAGCATATGAAAACTTTTGAAGCTAAAAGATCACATGTTAAACAATGCTGTTTCTGTAGATTTGATACAAATCCACTAAGACATGAATTATTAAAATAAATCCAAGTGGCTGAATGACTTGATAGAAGACTAGTGCCCCTGCCAATATGATG
The DNA here is from genome assembly GCF_024323335.1 of Lathyrus oleraceus. NCBI lineage: Eukaryota > Viridiplantae > Streptophyta > Magnoliopsida > Fabales > Fabaceae > Lathyrus > Lathyrus oleraceus. The sequence goes on along the minus strand of NC_066582.1, from coordinate 266,939,742 downwards.
AAATCAAGTTTCAACGTGATCCTTTTTCTTCTTTTTGTAATCAATGTAAGATAAGACCTTAGCAGTTATTTGTTAATTAGTTGGAAGTTGCTTATTAGATTTTTGTTCAAACAAATCATGTCAGATTTTTCATCAATAATTGTTTTTTCTTTTAACTATTTAACTATAGAGATCTAATCTACATATAATATGATGAGTTCTACAGTGTTTAAGCTTTTCAAGTTTTGAACGGTCCTTGAGTAAAAAAACAATCATAATAATCCATAAAGTTTTGCATAATATTATGAAAACTACCCCCAAGTTCAAGCTTTAGGTGTTGTGGCCTTGACACAATAAAGACTATAGGTTGCAAACATATATAGTTCAAGGATTTGCCAGGTAGAAGACTATAGTAGAATGAAGAACATGATAAGATAAGAGTTAACATAAATTCAGATTTGTTGTTGTTAATTTATCTTTTATTACAAGGAGGCCTAAGCCCAGCAGAGGGAAATCATATTTAATCAAAAGAGGAACACAACGATGGTACTATAACATAAAAAGTCTTGTTAAAAATTGATTTTTGCTATAAGGGAAGTAGAAAATTTTAGAAATTTGTCTGCACTAGCTATGCATTCGCCGTAAGTACAATAGGGAATGTTGGGAATTTCACTAATTTCCCTAAAACGCTTCTTAACACATCACTTTACTGGTAAGATCTAATTAGGTATGCGTCGAGCTTGCCCACATGCCTAATCTTGCCACATGCCTAATGTTGTTTTGAATACTCTCTAGGAGTTTATAGGATTTTATCTCTCTTGATGTCAGGTGGATTTGAGCCGTTATGCATATATTGGTACACAATGCTTTAAGTATGAGGTCGGTAAGGATGAAGTGGTTGAGGTATCTATATAATATTGAGAAAATAGTAATTTAAGTGGACATAATCAATTAGTTCGAGGTTGTAATCAGTTACCACAAATTCTAGTAGCTTTTCGTAACCAGTTATTAGAAGTGTATAATCAGTTGTCACTCCAGGAAGTAGCTCTTCGTAATCGATTGGAGGAAATGCGTACTTGGTTACCAGCTCGAAAGTCTTGTTTTTTTCTGTTAAGTACGTTAGTTGTGTTATTGTGTAATGTTGTATAAATACTCTCATTTGGGTTATTAATGAAAAAGCCATTATTCTACCATATTTGCTCTAACTCTCTCATTCTCTCACTCTCTCTATTGTTCACCATTGTTATCTTGTGATTGTTTGCCCCAATATTTGGCATCAAGAGCCTGTTTCTTTGATCAAACATTAAGTGTGTGAAAATGCTTTCCATCTCCAATGAGTGAATCCATGCAACTCTTTTAATTCTCGATGCGAAGAATTATGATAAGTGGCACAAACATATGAAGGTGTTGTTTGGTTATCAAGATATTCTTGAAGTTATTAAGATTGATGTTAATCCACTTGTAGAAGGTGTAACTGTTGCAAAAATGACTACGCACACATAAGGAAGAGAAGACAGAAGATTACAAAGCTTTGTATCTGATTCATCAATATGTTGATGTCGATAAGTTTGAGAAGATTGGTGATTGCACATCCTCAAAGGAAGCTTGGGAAATTCTAGAGGAAAGTTACACTGGAGATGATAAAGCAAAGGTGGTGAGGTTATAAACTCACAAGAGGGAGCTGAAATTGATTCAGATGGAAGAGAAAAAAAATCATTACTGAATTTACTTCAAGAATCACATGATTGGTGAATCAAGTGAAGGCTTGTTGAGAAACAATCACTTAGCAGTACGTGGTTGATAAAAAATTGAGATCTTTAACATCAAGATTCAATAATGTAGTCGTTGCAATTGAAGAGTTCAAGGATCTTTCAACCATGAGAAAAGAAGAATTGTAAAGTTCTCTTGATGCTCATGAACAGATAATGGGGGAGAGTAATGGTGACAAGGCAAAGGCCAAGATTATTTTGCAGGTATGTTTCGTTGGGAAAGAAAAGAAGGTGAAAGTAAGGTGGTTCATGAATATAGGTAGAGGAAACTATCAAAAAATAATGGTGGAAGGGACTCCCAAAATTCCAACAATTCAACATTCCAAAAGGGTGAAAGCAGCTACAACAGAGGTGGTGGATCTATTAATTACAAAGGCGGCAACAATAGAGGAAGATGAGGAAGAAAGAAAGTTGATAAGAGCAATGTCTGATTCTACCACTATTATGGAAAAAGTAAATAATGACGATTGCGAAACACATATAATGACGGTTGTACATCCGTTGTTAGGTAAGGTGTGATTGTATGTATGCTGGTTTCCACAACGGACGTGTTACCATTGTTATAAGTTAAGTAGCATGCTACGTATAACAATGATTGAATTAAACAACCGTTGTGATATTATTTGTTTTATTATTTTGGATATATCTACTTATAACAATGGTTGAATTAAACAACCGTTGTGATATGATTTGTTTTTTTAACCTGAATATTTCTGAATCGTATCAGACCAGAAACAATAATACCCCAATTTATGAGTGAATAACCTTTAAAATAATATTATCTTGTTGTCTTGGTGTCTTGACTTTAACACCTATAATTCCAAATAAAAATAGTTGTGAGTGAATAATCTTAAAAATTATAACTTACAATAAATTATGAATGAAAGATATAAAATACTTACTTGTTATCTTTCCCATATTCCTTCTTGACGTTCTTCATATGAAGTAGGCACTTGCATTGCGTAAGAACAAGATTCTACACACATAAGATAAAAAAAGAGATGAGAGAGAATTTGAGTAAAAACAGAAATAAAATATTCACGAAATCTCAATGGTTGGAGAAAAAGGTAAGAAATTATCCACAAATATCCAAGATAGTCAAAGTTAAGTTCTGAAAGGCAAAACTTCCCAATATGCATAGTCTTCAAGGTAGATTTTAAGTTATCCAAGATTTATTCTTATAAAAACATATGTTCTTATAACTATCCAGATCACATTACTCTTCAGTTAAAATGGATAAATCAAAGTAGTATAAGGCTCAAAAGAGGGATTTTGAGAAAGAGACTTCCAAGTTGATGAAGAAAAAAGCAAAGGATGAGAAACAGAAGTTCGAGGAAGCTTCAAAGGTTCAAAAGTCCTCGGTCTTAGAAGGAGTAGGCACAACTGTTGGGGCCTCCAAAATGGGCAGAATAGAGACAACTGATAAATCCTAAGAGGAAGGAGGATCTAATGGAAGAACAGTGGGCAGAATAAAATTATCTAATGTCTTTAGGATCCAAAATGTAATGTCTTCTTAACGAACACAAGAATTTATTTCTCTTAGTATTTGTTGTCATATACTTCCATTAACAACACCAAAACCTAATGCATATTCATAACCACGATTATAATCAACAACCCCATAATGAGTTTGTAACTACACAAACTTATAATCACAAAATCTGAACAAGACAACATGAAAAATACACATCACAATGTCATTGTGTTAAAAAAGAAACCAAGAAATGAAATATAACTCTAGCGAAGAACATAAACTTTTAGAAAGAAGTACCATTACCACAATGAGAGAGAGAGAGAGAGATAGAGAACAACAAATACATAATGGTAACGTGTCGTAAGTCGAAGAGGATAAATATTTTATTTCCAGAAATGAATGAAGATGATGAAGATTTCGCTATCGTTGTTGTCTCGTTCGTTATGGCACCCTTGTGCGTTATGAACGAAATAAAGTGCCTGATATGTTTTTATTAAGTGAAAAGAATTTCACAACGGTTGCAATTATAGTTGTTATATTTTCAATTTTTCAATAGCAAAAAATGTTAAGGGTCACGTGCTTATTTTTATTGAAAAAATGGAAAAATGTTGATGTTGGGATTCGAAGCTTGTCACCCAAATTCTATGACCACGGTTGGATTTAGGAATCATGATGAAATGTTTCTTAATAAAAAATAATAATAATGCGCGTAAAAAATGAGATATTACTAAGATGAATAAATTGACAGAGTAATGTATCTTTACCGTAGGTATGTTTTGTTGTAGTGTACAATTGTTCAAAGATTGGACATTTTGCTAATGAATATAATGCCAACAAGAATGATTCACAAGATGCTGAATCAAAGTTTGCAAGGTAAGTGGATAATCATAACACACTATTTATGGTGATCACTAAAGCATAAAATATCACAGGAGGCAACAGTAACCAGTTACACTATGCTAGTAGCCATTTACCAATGGCAGAAGGCAGCTAAAATTGGTTACACCCCCGTAGTAACCGGTTACCACCAATTGAAAATGTGATGGTGACTGCGAGAGAAGATGAAGAATGTAGCGATCAATGGTACGTTGACTCCGGGTGCTCAACTCACATGACGGGAAGGAAGGATTACTTTGTGAAATTCAATCAAGCCATGAAGAATAAGGTGAAATTTGTGGATGACAGCGTACTAGAAGTAGAGAGGGTTGATAACGTACTTATCAAGAATAAAAATGGTGACCATTATTTGATTAAATATGTGTTGTATATTTCTGGAATCTAGTGTAATATTTTGAGCATTGGTTAATTGCTTGAAAGGAATTACAAGATTCACATGAAAAATAAAATGTTGAAAGTTATGGGTTCAAATGGGAGTTTGATCCTAAAGGCCCTTATGCCTCATAACATAACTTTCAAGGTTTAATTGAAAGTAATGAAGCACATGTGTCTTACAACTACAACTAGTAGGGAGGAATGGATTTGGAACTATAGGCTTGGGCTTTTAAATTTTTGAGATCTCAATGCTATGCGGAAAAATAACATGGTTACGAGGATATATTAATCAATATTCCAACAGAAGTATGTGAAAAGTGTGTGCATACTAAGCAACACAAAAGTAGCTTTAGTAGAGATTCAGAATGTAGAACCAAGTGGTGTAAAATGGGTGTACAAAGTGAAGGAAAATACCAAAGGTGAAGTGCTCAAGAATAAGGTCAGATTATTGGAAAGTGGATTCTTTCAAAAGGAAGGCATTGACTTTTAATAAGTATTTATAGCGATTTCTAGAATTGAAACCATTAGGCTAGTTTCTAGAATTGCAAATAACAAAATTTGGTCTATCTACCAAATGGATGTTAAATCTGCATTTTTGAATGATTCATTAGCAGAGGAGGTGTATGTTGTGGAACCTTGTTTTGCGGGTTAGTTCTAGGTGATATGTCTTTAATAAGAATAACTACTTTTGATGATGACAAACTAATGATGACAACTAATCCTTAATGGAAACTCAAGCATAAGCGATTAAGCGGTTAAAGATGCAAACCAGGATATTAGGGTTTGATAAGACTTGACTATCTGATGATGGAAAGAAAATGGAATATAACTCACACTACTACAAAAAACACATTTAACCTCGGGCTTGAAGGGGATTTAACCTTGATTACACAAGCAAGGTAATGAAGGGCGTCATGAAAAGTGTGTCACTTTACCTCTCGGGTTTTACTAAACCGACTAGTAATTTCTAAAGGTCATGGGTTCGATTCCTAAGAGGCCCTTTTTAGAATTTTTAAATGGAGAAAACACCTTTCATCTCATCCTAGGAGACCCTTTTTGGAATTTTTAAATGGCGAAAACACCTTTCACCTCAATTTTGCAAATCCACCGACTTGTAAAACACGATTGATTTTATTAGAACTAATGTTGATTGCTTATTTCACTAAACTCTAACTGAACATATAACTTATCGAAATTGGTTAGGAAAATAATTATATGAACAATTATGTTATATTTGAAGAACAAATTACAATATTCAATGATTTTCAAGCATCGTGTAACTCATCATTCATCTCATGCTTTTTAATGGTAAAAATGTATTCAATGTTTCAAGTTCTTTATTCAACACTTCCTTTTCTACTAATTCATTTTTGAAAGCGTAAAATTTGATGCTTTGAAAATTGAACAAATATGGAAGAAAGTTGAACGAAACTAGAAGTATTTGAGATATTTTAACCATAAAAAAGCATGAAATAAATAATGAGTTGTAAAATGCTAGAAAATCATTAATTAGTATAAGATAAGTTTCAAATACAATATAATTTTTTATATGATTATTTCCAAAATCAATTTAATAGGTTATATGTTCAAAGAGGGGTGAGTGAAACAAACAATTGATGTTAGATAAAATAAAATGAACTCGACGGAACAAGATGAGACTTGCACAAAGAATCATAAAAACATAATTTCAATATCAATGTCAATATCAATCTCAAGCTCAAACTTAACAACAACAAATAAACTACAACATATAGATTTTCATAACTTTTTGTAGTAGAACAACTAAACAACAACATCAACAACTAAAAAATAATAATATCTTAACAAAACTACAACAACATCATCAATAGACCTATAACATAAATTTATTTAAACAAAAATAACTACAAGATTGAACCTCTAGGATTTTGGGTCTCAACAACATCATCAACAACAATAACAACAACAATAACAATAACAATAACAACAACAACAACAACAAACAACAACAACAATAACAACAAACAACGCCTATAAGAACGACAACAACAACAACAATAATGTAACATGAGTAATTATGTTTGATGTACCTGATCTTGTGAAAAATAAGTGAAAGAAAATGTTTTGGGTCATCCATTCGGACAAGAATAAAAAAAGAGCCTTAAACACCTATGATATTCATATTGAGGACGATATGTGTTTAGGGCTCTCGTTGCTTAGGACTCTCTTGTTTTCTCTCTTGTTTAGGGATCTTTGTTAAAGTTATCTTCATTTGTGTTATTTTAGCTAAACGATGCAAGCTAAGTTATATATATATATCAGAGAAACAAATTCATCTCGATTGGAAAACAAAGTCGAGGTAAAACGTGGCTTATTTTTAAATTATTAATAAAATATTCAGGAAGGCGCCACTTTTAATGAAATAAAAACATGATTTGAAGCTGCTGGAATTTCAAGTATGTACCCTGAATTAGTTTACCCCTCGGTTTTCTAATAAAGTAACGAAATATATATATATATATATATATATATATATATATATATATATATATATATATATATATATATATATATATATATATATATATATATAACATGGAGTGTCTAGAAATCACACCTCGTTTTTTCGGTATGTGAGGTGAAATTGTTATCATAAAATGTAGTTTTTCTAGTATAATGTCAAGCCTTATCTAAAGTGAACTCAAGCAAGTGCCCACAAGAAAAAAAACCAATTGACAAATCCTTGAAGTGTAAGAAAACCCTACCTTGATTAGTCTGAGAGAATACATTGTAAAACATAAGGGAGTTCTCATAAAAGTGCATGGCTAAATCAGACAAACAAGGAAATATTTTTTAACTGATGTTGTTCCATTTGGATTGACTGCATTTCATAAAACAATATCATGGAGAAGTGTTCAAGTTTGCCAAGCTACTTCAAGATGTTTTTTTTGGTGCATAAGGGACACATGCTGAACCCAATGTCACATCATGTGGATGCGACATCTAGGCCTTACTCAATAGGCCATATTGATGCATTTTGGAGCGAATTTTCTGTTAAAGATTCAGTTAGATTTCATTTATTTTATTTAGCAATATGATTATATGATTTGTTGGACAATTATGAATATCAAATCAGATTTAGATATGATTTAAATTTGAATTTGAATTAAACCAAATCATATCTTTCTGTTGTAGATATTTATGGAACCAATCTTATCCAAAAAATTGTGCAAAGTTTCTGGATGAAATTAAATCAAAGATCCAAGGAGAAAATCTCAGAATACTTTTGCTATATAAGGAGCTTAAAACCTACATTGGAAGGCGAGAAATGCATTGAAGATCTTTATAGTGCTAGGGGTTTATTTTTGAGTCCTTGTTATTGTTATATGTACACCACACTATGTTTCAGTAACTTGGAATATATGTAGATATGTCTAGTTGAGTTATAATATTTAACATTGATTATTGAGTTGTAATCTCTAATCACAGGTTGTGTGATTGAGACGAAAGTGAGAGGGGTTCTCATATTTAAGGGGAAACCTAAATAGAAAGTTATTGGGCAGTGTTAGGAAGAAGCATTAAACAACATATGACTTGTTGCTTGCAAGACTAATTGTACTAAGCTACTAATAGTGAATTTTATTACTTGGGTTGGAAGCCAACCCTTCAGACGTAGGTGCAGTTACATCGAAATGGGTTACCAATTATTGTGTTCTTTATTATTTTTTTGCTCCATCATCGTGTATAATTGAATCTTTATTAATTGTGGTAATTCTTGTTTAAATTATTGAAAAAAATTCTAGGACATCAGATTTAACATCTGTCAAATGAGGAATAAAATTTCAATTGACATCAGAGCAGGCACCCTAGCATGTTGTGTGAGCTCCAAGGAAGATAAGTTTTGCTCAAATGGACACAATTAAAGATGGATGATCATTTAAAAAACCATTTATTTTTTATGGCACCAATATGATTATTGGAAGGCTATGATGGTTGCCCTTCTCAAATCCATGAACAACAAAGCATGGAAATTTGTGATAAAGGGTGGGAAGATCTAGTGGTTACTTCTGAAGATAAAATTACTACCTTGAAACCAGAAGTTGAATGAAATGATGCTAAAGATGATGAAGCTCTTGGAAACTACAAGGATTTGAATTCTATCTTCAATGGAATGGATAAGAACATGTTCAGGTTAATCAACACATGTTCAGAAGCTAAAGAAGCATGATAAATTCTTAAAATTGTACATGAAGGCACCTTCAAATTCCGTATGTCAAGGTTGCAGCTCCTTACCACTAAGTTTGAGAATCCAAGGATGAATGAAGATGAATCTATCTGTGAATTCCACATCCGGTTGCATGATATTGCAAACATTTCTTTTGCATTAGGTGAAAATATGTTTGAATAAAACTTGCCAGAAAAATTATCAAATCATTTCCTAAGAGGTTTGATATGAAAGTGATTGCTACTGAAGAAGCTCAGGATTAAGAAGTATTAAGGTTGATGTACTCATTGGTTCCCTACAAACCTTTGAGATGTCCATCAATGAAAGGTCAGAAAATAAGAATAAAGGTATAACCTTTGTTTCTAATACTGAAGGAGATCAAGGTGATAAAGAAGAGAGCCTTTCAAATTTTATAGCTCTTCTTGGGAAAAAGTTCAACAAATCTTTAAAGAACCTGGAAATAAAGTGGATGACTAATGTCCAAGACAAGGGGTCCAACATTAGTTCCTAGAACAAAGGAAAAATGATCCAATGCTTTGAGTGTGAATGGCATGGTCACATTAAAATTTAATTTACTACTCTCTTGAAGAAACAGAAGTAGGGATTGTCAATCACTTGGTCTGACTCTGACAATGAAAGTGGTGGAGAAAATGTTAACCAAGTGGTGACATATATTGGTAAGTGTAATGTTGAGGGTGAGTTTAATGATGAAGACTTAATTGATGAAGGATAGATGCTTTCTTTAGACTATTGATCACCAAGTGGAAAGCCTGCATGGAAATAGAGAGACAAAATAAATGGTAAGTGATATTCATCAAGATAAAGAGAAACTTGCTACTACCATCTTAGGTCTGAAAGGAGAAGTTTAAGTGTTTTCATCCAAGCTTGAGGACACCATAAAATCTGACGAGATATTGAATAAAGGCTATGACATGATAGATGAAATTGTGGAAGTTGGGAAGAAGTTAAGATTGAAGATTGATGCTAAATTTCTAGAAGAAATCCAGATAGAAGGGGAAAAGTCAAGAAATTCGGTCGCAATAGGCTTTAAATACAACTTTATGAACAAGAAGGACCACATGTTTCCGTATTGTGCTCGACATGCGCACCCTCATCATAAGGGTTACCGGATATTTGATAGAAGATTTCATCATTGTGGCAAATATGGGAACATAGGGTGTAATCGTTACAGACTGTATGGTTATCCTCAACCCCCTAGTCAACCAAATCTCAAAAGGAGAGAAAATGAATTTAAAACAAAGAAGGCGTGGAAACCTAAAATGGAAGTATCAAGTCTCATAACTCATACTTCCCTTAGAGTGTCTTCTAGAAAGGATTGGTACTTTAATAGAGTGTGTTCTAGACATATGACAAGGGATAAGTCTTATCTTGAAGAGTTAAAACCTTACTCAATCGAATTTGTTACTTTTGGTGATGGTGTAAAAGTTAGAATCAAGGGCATAGGAAAAATAGTGTATCCCGGTCTTCCTAGCCTTGAGAACGTGTTGTTGGTAAAAAGCTTGACTGCCAACTTGATTAGTATAAGTCAACTATGTGATCAAGGTCTTAAAGTGAGCTTCATAAATCAGAATGTGTTGTTTCCAACCAAGGGAAAGAAATGGTTATGAAAGGCTTAAGGTCCAAATATAAGAGAAGATTCCTTTATTGGTATGCTGTCAAAAATTTATGAGATCAAGCTATGACACCAAAAACTTGATCACCTAAATCTTAAGAGCATGAAGAAGATTGTTTCTGAAGAAGCTATAAAGGGATTGCTTAATTTTAATATTGAAGAAGGAAAAGTTTTTGGAGAGTGCCAAATAGGAAAGCATACCAAAATGCCTCATAAGAAGCTCCAACATCTTGCCACCATAAAGGTTCTTGAACTATTGCATATGGACTTGATGAGGGCATATGCAAGTAAAAAGTATAAGAGGGAATATGTATGTATTTATGTGTGTGGATGACTTCTCAAGGTATACTTGGGTAAAGTTCATTAGAGAAAAATATGACACATTTGAGGTGTTCAAAGAGCTATGCCAACTTCTTCAAAGAGAAAAGGGATTGGGATAGTAAAAATCAGAAGTGCTTATGGGACAGAGTTTGAAAATTAAAAATTCTCTGAGTATTGCGCTTCAGAAGGTATTGGTGATGAATTCTCAGCTCATATCACACCTGAAGCGCCGTGAAAAATACAGTCGCCACCGGATTTTATTTATTCCAAAGGAAAGAGAAAATAGCGATAAAACCCCAAATGAGAGAAATGGTCTCGCAACCAAGAGAGAATTCGGAAGTCGGTTATGCAAGGGGAAGGTATTAACACCCCTCACTTCCATGGTACTCCATGGGAACCACTTGCTCGTATCAAATACATATGGATGTTTATTTATTTGTAAGTTGCTTGCTATCGAGAATGAGATGAAAGTATAAGGTGGGAGAGAGAATAAGTTTTAAGTTAGTGTGCTCGCCAAGGTTGGGCCCTTGTGCCTACGTATCCCCATACGTGCAATAGGGAAATCAGAGCTCTATAGTTCGGCTCACAAACGAAACATTTGTTTGGTTGTTTTTACTAAACAATATTAACATTCACGTGCTACTCTTCACTTGCTTGTATACTCTGTCATGGTAGTGGAAAGTATTTTCTTGTTTGCGGTAAAATGGATACGCTTGGTTCGCACTCTAGCAGTTAAACATTACTTGCTCGCACATGGGGGCTTAAGCTTCGTTCACGGTAGAACAGAAGTAACATGTTCTTATTGAAAAGTTTTGAAGAGAAATCCCTAAGGCAAAAGATGATTTGATTTGTTGGGGTTGATTTTATGTACGGAGACAAGCATCAGACCCTTGGCTAGATACAGTCAACGGTCTAATAACTCAGGACTTGAGAAGACTATGTTGTCCTAACCATTCTTTTTCATCCAAAAAAGAGATTTGAATTGTGAAAATAGTTTAGCAAGTCTAATCATTGGAACTTAGAGGGAGACAAGTATCTGACCCTTGACTAAGTACGATCAACAATCAGAGTACTTGTGAATCGAGAGGGCAATGAAGTCCTAACTACTCTTTTTCTCCCTCATAGCACCTAGTTCTAACTTGTTTGAATCATTATATGTTTTAAGGGGGAAAGTCAAGTGTCGGGTCCTCAGGCTAGGTACGGTCGACAACCCAAGTACTTGAATGTTGTGTACAAACACGTACGCCCCATTTTGCATTCCAATTTGTTATGAAAATGGTTTTTAAAAAGGAACTTGATGTTAGATCAAGTGTTTGAATTTATTATGAAAATGTGTGTGAAAGAATGGAGGAGAGAGATAGATTGAGGTTGAGAAGAGAATGGAGAAGAGACGTGAATAATGGATCATGGAATGGATGAGGAATACTTGACGTTGAATCAAGTATTCACATTGTGATGGTGTGAGTTTTATTTGGAAAACAACTTGACGTTGAATCAAGTACCTTTTGTTTCTTTCTAAATGCTTTGTTTGTTGTTTTGCATTTTATCTTTTTTGATTATCATGCATGGTGAACTAACTAGAAAGCAATAAATCTAAGTTATTACATGACTATGGGGTGGGAGAACATTTAACCCACAATGGGGGGATGGATCCACACAATACAACAGAAAGGGAATGAAAGGAACATACAAGTTACAAACTATTAACTGTGTACCATGCCTAAAGCATACAAATGGCATTGTACTTCAAGCAATACAAAGCTAACGAATGAGAATGAAATTGTTAGGATCATGGTTAGTTAGGAGTGAGATCGAATCTCAAGATCCCATGCGGAAACACAAAGCAACAAACGGGTTAGCATGCATTAACAAAAAGGAATGAAATTGCTAACACAAATGAAATAATGAAATGGCATAATGATGGAATGATATGATATAATGATCATGGTGAAAATAATAGACATGCTAACACACCATATCAAATTGAAGTACCATTTTCAATTTGGATCTAATAACCACAACCAAAGAAATGGAACAATTAAAATGATATTAAAATCAAACATGGCATGTGAAACTAATTCAATTCTTAAACCTATCTAAACATGGATTAGAAGTAAAGAATTAGGATGATTAACCACATCACAAATTACATGGTTAAACTATTATTTTTTAAGCCATTTTCTCAAGGGTTATCAAAATGGATTAATCCTAAACATATCTAATTAAAATCCTAAGTGGCAATTAACACTAAAGGGATTTTTTCTAATACTTTCTAAGCATGATAACTAATCAAAAATCACCATCCATAATTAAAACAAGCATTAAATTGCAAGAAAAAGAATTAAAAACAAGAAGAAGAAAAATGAACAACACAAGTAAAGATGAAAAATAAGGGCCATGGGTGCACTGTTGGAAATGGTGGTATAGGCGGCCAAATGCGTATGGGCCTTGGTCAGGAAGCCCATTGCAAATTGGCCTTAGGCATGGGGTGCAGGAGAAAAAGCGTGGTGATGGAAATGAGTTCAAAGCTAAGCCCATGGTAAGGCCCATTAAGAATTTTGGTCAATAGACTAAGGAAAATCCACACACAGGATGCCATGACTCAGCAATATCCAAAATGCACGTGGGAATTAACATAGTGAAACTGAATTTAAAATTGAATTCCAAAGAACGCGCCAGTCAAAAATCCAGCTCAAGTCAAACATCCACTCCTTACCACCGTGTACCATCGAGCCGGAGGTCGCCTCTGGCGGCGGTGGCAAACCAAAATGTGAAGGGAACACACCGTCAGAACCGCGACAATGAGCTGAGCTCAAACCTATGATCGGAATCACCAGAAACCTAACCTAATTCTCTAATCGATAGAAGAACCTCAAGAACCCTGAAGCTCCTAAATCAAATTAAATAACACTCACAACCTCGCTCTCTTCCTGACCTTAGGGCTAACAATCCCCATACCTTATTCAAACTACCGGTAATAAGAAATGGAGGATAAGATAAGCAATTTAGGAAGCCTACTAGAGTGGATCGAAGATGAAGACAGTGTCGGAATTCCAGGTGATTCTAATTTTTTTTTCTTGTTCTTCTCCGATTTCTCTCCTTATTCTCGTTTCTTCTCTTCTCTGCACGCACTTGAGTGATTGTTATGTTGCTTCCAAATTGAGTGAGGAGAGGTCGAATCAAGAGTGATGAAGTTTGTTGTATATGATGATCAGTGAACAGAGAAAGATGAGGATGAATCTTTAGGCGAATGAACTTGGTAGCTCCATGATGATGTTGAATGGTTGGAGATTGAATGTGTGAAGGTGAAAACTGATCGGAGATGATGAAGTAATCTTCAATCAATGGAGTGTGATTGAGGATGATTGGAATTGAAGAGTGATTCCAATAAAAAATGGAGAGAGATGAATGAGTAATTTAAGAGTGAAAAAATGATTAACCTCCTTGAATGAATGATTGGAGATGAATTTATAGGTGGTTTGGCATTGGGATTAGGGACTTTCGGTTAGGAGTTAGTTGGGGATTGAGGAATCCGATGTCAAGTTTTGTTACTCATTTTCAGTTTTTGATTTTTTGTGGATCCCTAGGCAATTAGTTAGACAACTAGAATGGTAGTTAGGGTGGTTAAGTTGGTTAGGTGAGTGTTAAAAAATTATGTTAATGACTGACCCCTGTAGGTTATATTTTAATTGCTAATGTGAAAATGTGAGGTTGGTTGTTTGAATGTTGCTTGAATGCTATATGCATTTAGTGTAGGAATGGATTTGATTATGCATAATTGAGATGTTGTATTGCAGCTTGTTGTACTGTTATGATGTTAATGATGGCTTTATATTGATGTTTTTGATGCACTATGGGTCTTGATGATGGGTTGATTATGTTCTGCAGATTTGATGATGGTCAAATATGACATGGCTTCATGGATGGTTTTGATAGCTTGTAAATGTAATGGATGCTTGATTGAATGATGTGATGCATTGGTTGATGGCAGAGTTGCAGGAGATTATGTTGACTTGCTGATGCATTGCGGATGAGCTGCACAATTTGATTCATGGCCCATGAAGCAACTGCTATGCTAGGATGATTGTTGTGTTCCTATGTTGCAGGTTATATTGAAGCATGGTAAGCCATTGTGTTCCACGACAGTATCACTTGGCCTGGCTGGGATGTTCTTGTTAGCTGAATTAACTACTGTAATGTCTAGTGTTTGTTGTAGAATGTTTGATTTTTGCATGTTATGATTTATGGTTCTACACATGCTTTGATGGGATGGTCCTACTGCAGGTCATTTTGTAGCAGATTTTTGGTAGTTGGTTGGTATCCTAACATGCTTGTTGAGGCATTGTAGGATGGTATGTGTCCTATCATTTCTTGTCACTTTGAATTGCATTTCCTTGGTTTTTAGTTCGTGGTCATGGATTTGTGACTTAGATTTTTTTCAATTATTCCAACTTAATTCATCAGGCCATGATCTTATTGCATTCAGGTTTTGATTTGGATCATTGGATTTGGTTTTGCAGTATGGTTTCTTGTAGCATGGCCATGTTCTGACTTGGCTTCAGTGTATTCATTTCATTTTGGCATGTTCATTGGTTTGCTAGGTTTACTCATGTTGTGTTGCAAATCTCAGTCGCCTTGATTTTAGTTGCAGGTCATGTTTGGTTTGAGTGAAATGTAGTGGTTTGTATGTTGATTGTGGGCTGCAGTGGTAAGGTTATGACTAGTATAGCAGGTTGAATGTTGCTGAATGTGATGGCCTGGTTCATGCAACATGGTGATTCAAGATAACTCCAAGCTTGGAAAACATGAGCAACATGTGCCATTGACCAAATAAAAAGTCAACATGGGTCATAGAAGGATTAGGGATGGAATTAGGATTAGGTTTGGGAAATTAGGGTTTTGGGGAATTAGGGTTGACTTTGGTCAAAGTTGACCAAAAAGTCAATTGTTGACCAAAGTCAACATTTGGTCAACAATTCCATTTTTTGTATATTTTGATGTAATGAACATTCTTATGCAATGTAAATGATTGTTTGGAATGAATTTGAATGGTTTTGACTCGAATGAATGACTTTGACTTTGAATAGAACCAACAAAGATTAAATGACCATACATCATGATATTAAAAATGAATGAGACTTGAAGGGGGCTTAAATAACCACTAGCCAAAAACCAAAGACCAATGAAACAAGTACTAATGCATTGGACAACGAGACTTAAATGAGGGATTAATAGACCCATATACCACCATGAATGGACCAAACAAGGGCTAGCAAAGACCAGGTGAAGTAATCATATGAGATAAACATGAATGGGACAAGTGGAGGGTTATGGGGCCATGGACTTGCACTCAAACTAATGATCATGAACAAGCAAAAGATGCACATGTGAGGCCATGATGTGAATATCAATCCAATCAAGGAATTTCCCATAATAGACCATGATCAAGAGTGCCTGGAATGGATCTTGGCCAAGCAAGTGAAACATACACACCATGGAATGATGAGGGTCCAATGAAGTGGGGTTAAGGGTACACACAAGGAATAGTGGCCATGATTTAGGGTTTGGGGACATCATGATCAAATGAGGATTTCAAACTAGAGTTTTGCTTCATCAAGAAGCTACAGTTGAATCTTCAATGCTGAGTATATACATAGGTTTCAAGAGATACCTCCAATTAGGGTTTGACTAATTGAGCCATCTTGAGTTGCAGAGAAACCCTAGCTTCCACTAGGTGCAAGCACAAAGCTTTGAATCCATGATACATGATCCCTTGTATTGGACCAATGATTATGCAAATGAAATGAAATGATACGAAGATATGCATATGACTAGGGTTAGTGACCTAGATGAACTTTGTGAAAGGTAGGATAAATTTTGGGGTATGAAAACTCCTTATCAAAATGGGGTGATTGAAAGGAATAATAGAACAATGCAAGAGTCATCCAAAGTTATTCTACATATCAAGAAACTTCCTTACTATTTTTGGGTTGACGCAATGAATATTGCCTGCCACTTTCATAATAGAGTGACCATCAGATCTGGGACTAAAGAAACTCAATATGAGTTATGGAAAGGGAGAAATCCAAATGTCAAGTACTTCCATGTCTTTGGAAGTAAGTACTATATCTTGGAAGATTGTAAGCAAAGAAGAAAGTTATGGTGATTTTGGTTTAACTTGTCTAACCAGTTGTCTAGGACACCGTGTTCGACAACTGTCCCATGAGGAATAGAATTTCAACTGATTTTTCTAAAGATAACTTTTTAAAAATTATTTCTCGAAGTTGTGTCAGATGAATTGGAAGTTGTCTAAAAAGCTATGGGAAATTTTTAATTGATTAGCACATTGAACAAATCAATTGGTGGTTCATCAGATTAAAGGAGAATGGGAGACTCATCATCCTAGATTAATTCCTTACAAATATTATGAGAGGAGGCTGTCAACTTTCCTCAATAAAATAGAGTTTAACTATATACCTCACGAATAGAAACAAATGGCGGATGCTCTAGTTACTTTGTCTTCTATGTACAAAGTAAATCGTTGGAATGACACACCCAAAATCACGATTATGCGCCTTGATAAACCCGTTCACGTGGTTGCAGCATAAGAAGTCACAAATGATAAACCTTGGTATCATGATATTAAGTGTTTCCTCTAGATTCAAGAGTACCCGTTTAGGGAATCCAACAAAGATAAGAAGACTTTGAGAAAACTGACTGCCAATTTCTTCGTGAATTAGGATGTGTTGTGCAAGAGAAACTTTGACATGGTCTTGCTCAGATGCATGGATAGACACGAAGCAGACATGTTAATGCAAGAAATTCATGACGGATCCTTTGGTACTCATACCAATGGACATGCAATGGCTAAAAAGATGTTAAGGGCAGGTTACTATTTGCTAATAATGGAATCTGATTGTTGTAAATATGTGAAAAATTGCCATAAATGTCAGATTTATGTTGATAATATTCATGTGCCTCCGACACTTCTCAATGTTATTCATCTCCATGGCCTTTATCTATGTGGGGAATCGATATCATTGGTATGATTGAACCCAAAGCTTCAAATGGACATTATTTAATCCTAGTAGCTATTGATTACTTCACCAAATGAGTTGAAGAAGCATCTTTTGCTAATGTGACTAAGCAGGTTGTGGTCCGATTTATCAAGAATCAGATTATTTACCGATATGGTGTTCAAAGTAAGATCATTACTGGTAGTGGGTCGAACTTGAATAATAAGATGATGAAAGAGATTTGTGATGACTTTAAGATTGAACATCATAACTCTTCTCCTTACAGAACCAAGATAAATGGGGTTGTTGAAGCTGCAAATAAGAATATTAAGAAGATTATCCAGAAGATGGTCGTGACATATAAAGATTGGCATAAGATGCTCCCATTTGCTTTACATGGATACCGCACGTCCGTCTTCACTTCAACAGGGGCAACCCCTCTCTCTCTTGTGTATGGAACGGAAGCAGTGCTCTCTGTAGAGGTGGAGATCCCATCAATGCGAGTCTTGATGGAAGCCAATTTGTCTGAGGTTGAACAGTGTCAGAACATATATGATCAGTTGAATTTGATTTAAGAGAAAAGAATGACAGCTTTGTGTCATGGCCAATTATATCAAAAGAGAATGAAGAAAATGTTTGACAAGAAGGTTCAACCTCGTGTATTCAGAGAAGGTGACCTTGTGCTCAAGAAGATCTTGTTTTTCAACACTGATTCTAGGGGAAAGTGGACTCCTAATTATGAAGGCCCATATGTTGTTAAGAGAGCTTTCTTCGGTGGTGCATTGATTCTTAAAACTATGGATGATGAGGATCTCCCTCATCCTATGAATGTTGATGCAGTCAAGAAATACTTCGCCTAAAAAATAAAAAGAACATCTCGCTAAGTTGAAAACCCGAAAGGGAAATCTAGGAAAAAGTTAGGGATTATGGCAAGCAACTGCATCAAGCCAGACTTGATCGTTTGAAGCAACAGTGTCTATCAAAGGTTCCTATTTAGTCATCCTTGGCTGAAGTTCAAAACATAGCGAAATATAAAGTTGTTAGGGACAATAGTGGTCATTGTATTTCAATGTAGCCCTTTCCATGTATTTACCATTTTTTTTCAACTTTGTAATAATCCATGGAGTCATGCCATTTGCAGACTACCATTCTATCAATAAAACTTGAGCCTTTTTCCCATTTGTTTGCTATTCTTATTTTGTTTCAGTTTAAAAAATTCTATTTATTTTTTATGATAATTTTTGAAACAAAAGCTATATAAACAATCATTTTATGGAAATTTATAAAAAAATAATATATTCTTCCTCAATTTGTGAATACGAAAGAGGAATGTTAATAGCAATCTCAAGGATGGTAAGACCCTGAAGAATGGAATTCAGTGAGTTCCCCGGGACGGATTTCCTTTTCTTAAATGTTTAAAAATTTCCCCAGCATAAGATTGCAGGAATGGTAAAATCCCTAGCAAGATCTCCCCCAGCATTTCCGCCTTGTTGAGATTAGGCGAGTATCCGGTTGTACCGTGTTACCAATCTAACTCCCTTTGCGCTTGTTTTGTCAGCATATTAATACGCACATGCATAGCATCATGATGCTTGTTTGCGCATTTTGCATTCTCTTGCTGCCTCCCCACTTTTTGGTATTTTCACTCCCCGCGGAGTATGCACGTCCTCTCTCCAATAGAGTGTCGATCTTAATCAGAAAGAGTTTACCCTTTCTAATTCCCCATGGATCTTTATCCTCGTGGAAGGTTTTGTTTCAGTCTCCCTTTCTAGTTCATTATCTGGATGGAATCAAGCTCCAATTGAGTTCGTTTCCCCATTGGATTGAGTCTTCTTTGACCGTTTTCTCTCTAGTTCATTCATGGGTTGAAATTTGGTCCTTTGAGCTTACTACCTTTGTTAAGCTATCACTTGGATGATAATAGGTAATAGGCCCTCTTACCTTTGATTGACTGCCTTTGTTAAGATATCACTCGGCTGGTAATTGGTAATCTTTCCCTTTGAGCTTATTACCTTTGTTAAGTTATCACTTGGCTGATAGTAGGTAATAGTTCCTCTTACCTTTGATTGGTTACCTTTATTAAGCTATCACTCGACTGGTAGTCGGTAATGTTTCCTTTGAACTTATTACCTTTGTTAAGCTATCATTTGGCTGATAGTAGGTAATAGTTCCTCTTATCTTTAATTGGTTACCTTTGTTAAGCTATCACTTGGATGGTAGTTGGTAATCTTTCCCTTTGAGCTTATTACCTTTGTTAAGTTATCACTTGGCTAGTAGTAGGTAATAGTTCCTATTACCTTTGATTGGCTGCCTTTGTTAAGCTATCACTCGGCTAGTAGTTGGTAATCTTTCCATTTGAGTTTATTACATTTGTTAAGCTATCACTTGATTGATAGTAGGTAATAGTTCCTCTTACCTTTGATTGGTTGCCTTTGTTAAGCTATCACTCGGCTGGTAGTTGGTAATCTTTCCCTTTGAGCTTATTACCTTTATTAAGCTATCACTTAGTTGATAATAGGTGTAACACCCTTCTAAAATACCCCAAATATTTAATTAAAATAGCAATATATCAATCAGAGTAATTATGCAATTAAGGGTGTCACACAATCATTTCACACCATTCACCAAATAACTGTCATGCTCTTTTATTAATTCAAAACATAAAGCATTTGCACAATACGCAGCGGATAGAAATCAAATCAATCATGCAAAACATGTAACACATTACATGTAAAATTATTCAACAAGGTAAAACATCCCGTCCCGATGTTACATCTATCAGAGCATGACCCACTAAGGAGACTACACTAGACTCCAAGCACTAGCTTCTACTCAATCACTGCTCGTTACCTGAAAACATAGTTGTAAGGGTGAGTTCCTCAATCGATATAATAAGCATTATAAAATATCATGTAATGCTAAGTAAATAACACATTAATCACCCTAATCATATCACACATTCGGTAACGGCAACCTCCACTCAAACATCATAATCATGCTCAACATAAACATCAAAACACACGTATAATATTGGAACACATCCATTCATATTATACACAAGACATACATTATGCAATGAGACTCCATGCATGCGGTACCGACTATTCGTGAACATATAGTTCACCTCACCGATCAAATCCAGATACGGCTACCAAGCCCACTAGTCCCACTCATTTGAGACCTAGTGACTCACTCACTAATTCCTCGCCACGGGAATTAGCTACCACCAACTCACTAGTTCCTCACCACGGGAATTAGCTACCACCCCAAGGGCTATGCTATGCACGCTAATCACCTAGCATGCAAACATCAACAATAATCCACAATGATTTACTCACTAATTCCTCACCATGGGAATTAGCTACCACCATAAAGGCCACAATATGCATGCTAATTCACCTAGCAATGCAACATCAACAACAATCCACAATGGACATATGCTCACACTCTAGGCCATAAAACAGTCCATCCACAATTACATACATAATATATACATTCACAACATTATGCATATTTTCACACATCATCAGCATATTTATCACATAATCATATCATGTCATGCCAAATAATTTAATCACAGTATTAGCACACTCTACTAATACCTATCCTACTCAAAACAACGGGAAATAATCCCTACTATATCACACACCGATATAGGCCAATCACCAATTATGTTCACAACATTAAAATATCAATTTTTTCCAATTTCCAACAGTGTTAACCGGTTAACGCCCTGGGTTAACCGGTTAACGCAACACAGAACACGCTTTCTGGCAAAACCCAACAGTGTTAACCGGTTAACTCCCTGGGTTAACCGGTTAACACAGACAGAACAGCAATATTTTCACAACTCACAACAGTGTTAACCGGTTAACACCCTGGGTTAACCGGTTAACGCAAGCAAAACATCACTACCTCACAATTCCTAACAGTGTTAACCGGTTAACACCCTGGGTTAACCGGTTAACGCAAGACAGAAAGTTGTTCCTGCGCTAACACGAAGCAGAATGCAGAATTCTCCGCATTTTCCGCCGTTGGAGGACTTCCGGACCTCCGATTCCGATTCCGTAAAAAGCTATACGTTCGGGAAATCACAACTCACACAAATACAGATTCAATTACAGCTTTAACACAACTTATCCAACACAATTTTTCAGCATTCAACATCCCAATTAGGGTCAATTCAACGGTTTATCACTACCCATTACATGTTAACCCATAATACCCATTAAACGACGATAAACCCCCCTTACCTGAGTTAATCCGGCAATCTTTAAGCTCCAAGCTTTTCTCGTCTCCAACCTTCTTCCTCTTGCTCTGTCTCTTTGCCTTTTCCTCTTTTCAGCCGCTTCTCTGCTTTTCACGTAAAAACCCTTTTACCAAAATGGAACTCTTTTCCTTATTCCAACTTATATACTCCAATAGTAAAATCCAATAATATTATTCCAATAATAATAATAATCCAATAATATTCCAAATTATTTAATTAAATTAATAAATATAATATTAACTTAAATTAAATAATTATCTTATTTTTATCGGGGTGTTACAACTCTCCCCCACTAAAAGAGTTTTCGTCCTCGAAAACATACCTCAAGCGAATAACTCCGGATAAGACTCCTTCATCTGACTCTCAAGTTCCCAAGTCACATTGCCACCTGCTGGTCCTCCCCAAGCTACTTTCACCAAAGCAATCTCTTTACCCCGCAACTGCTTCAACTCTCGATCCTCGATCCTCATAGGTGATGTTTCAACAGTCAGGTTATCTCTCACCTGTACATCATCTACTTGGACTACATGCGACGGATCAGGAATGTACCTCCTCAACTGAGACACATGAAAAACCTCATGCAAATTCGCAAGTGACGGCGGTAAAGCGATACGATAGGCTACCTCTCTTATCCTCTCCAAAATCTGATAAGGACCAATAAATCGAGGTGTCAACTTCTTCGACTTCAAAGCTCGACCAACCCCAGTTATCGGAGTAACACGAAGAAACACATGATCTCCCTCTTGGAACTCAAGTGCCTTCCTTCTCTTGTCGTGATAACTCTTCTGACGACTCTGAGCAATTCTCATCTTCTCCTGAATCATCTTAATCTTTTCCGTAGTCTGTTGAACAATCTCCGGTCCAACCACAACACTCTCACCGGACTCATACCAACATAAAGGCGTCCGACATCTCCTACCATACAAAGCTTCAAACGGTGCCATACCAATGCTCGAATGAAAACTATTGTTGTAGGTAAACTCAACCAAAGGTAAGTAACAATCCCAAGCACCTCCCTTTTCCAAAACACAAGCCCTCAAAAGATCTTCCAATGACTGAATCGTCCTCTCAGTCTGACCATCAGTCTGCGGATGATATGCAGAACTCAATCTCAGCTTAGTTCCCAAAGCCCTCTGCAAACCTTCCCAGAACTTTGATGTAAATCTAGGATCTCTGTCCGAAACAATACTCGACGGAATACCATGCAAACTTACAATCTTTTCAATATACAACTCAGCTAATCTCTCTAATGGATAATCCATTCTGATCGGAATAAAATGAGCCGATTTTGTCAATCTGTCAACAATCACCCAAATAGCTTCAAAATTCTTAATTGTCCTCGGTAAACCAGAAACAAAATCCATACTGATACTATCCCACTTCCACTCTGGAATAGCCAACAGTTGCATTAGCCCAGATGGCTTCTGATGCTCAACCTTTGACTTCTGACAAGTCAAACAAGAATAAACAAAACTCGCAATTTCTCTTTTCATTCCCGGCCACCAAAATAACTTTTTCAAATCATGATACATCTTCGTAGCCCCAGGATGAATACTCAGGCCACTACGATGTCCTTCCTCAAGAATACTCTTCTTAAGCTCGGTAACATCCGGAATACACACCCGATTACCAATTTTCAAAACACCATTCTCATCAACTCTGAATTCACCACCTTGACCTTGATTCACTAGAGTCAACTTATCAACCAAAAGCACATCGGATTTCTGACCCTCTCTAATCTCATCCAGAATACCACTCGTTAACTTCAACATTCCCAATTTAACACTATTGTGAGTACTCTCACACACCAAACTCAAGTCTCTAAACTGTTCAATTAAATCCAATTCTTTAACCATTAACATAGACATATGCAATGATTTCCGACTCAATGCATCAGCCACTACGTTTGCTTTACCCGGATGGTAATTCAAACCAAAGTCATAATCCTTCAGAAACTCTAACCATCTTCTCTGTCTCATATTCAGCTCTTTCTGATCAAACAAATACTTTAAACTTTTATGGTCACTGAAAACCTCAAATCTTGACCCGTACAAGTAATGCCTCCATAACTTCAGAACAAATACCACGGCTGCCAACTCTAAATCGTGTGTCGGATAGTTCCTCTCATGAACCCTCAGTTGTCTCGAAGCATAAGCTATAACCTGTTTGTTCTGCATCAACACACCACCCAAACCCAACAATGAAGCATCACAGTAAACCTCAAATGATTCCGACGAACTCGGTAATATCAGAATAGGAGCAGTAGTCTGTAAGAACAAAAATTGTTCTACAACAGATTCCATGATTTTGATGATAACAAAGGAAGAAACCAAAAATGGCACCCTAACGAAAAGTTTCTAAGTGTGCAGGGTTCTAAAGAAAGAAGAAACAAATATGATGATGTCATCAGGTGCAAAACAAGATCAGATGCAAAATCTCAAGTATCAGAAGCATCTAAAGAGGAATCTCATTCAAGAAGCTCTGACTCTGGACAAAACTACAAAAGTATCAGAAGCATCTGAACATGAAGTAAAGTCTAGAAGCTCTGACTCTGAACTAATGCCTTCTGTAACCTCTGGAAGTTATCAGCGCCATCTGAACTTTCAAGAAATAACATCAGAAGCAAGATTCTCCAGAAACACGAAGACTCTAATCAGAATTGTTAATCATGATGAAGTAACGTTTAAGCCAAGTTAAAGTTCTGCAAATGGATTTCCTCAATTAGAAAGAGACGTTAATCTCCACTTCCAAGAGAGAGGATACTAATTGTGGTAAGTAGTCACTTCTAAGTGAAAAAGTCTACTGCAGAAGCTATTAATGGAATGGCGTAACTACATCTCAATATCCAACAGATTCAACGCTACTTCAACTCTACTTCAACTCTACTTCAACTCCTATAAATAGAGAAGAAATCTCATTCAGTAATGTAAGAAATCACTAGCCAAAACTATACTGAAATCATATCACGCTCAAGAAAAACATCCTTGTTCTTCAAAGATTTTCACTAAGCTTTTGCTTATCAAGTGAAAAATTTGTTCTTAAGTTTGTAATATTTGCTTTCTTAGAAGCACTCTAGATTACACATCTTGTATCTAATTTTTTATTTGATTTCCTCAAGTGACTCTTTGCAGTCTGTAGACTTGAGAGGACTAAGAGATTTTCTTCTCTCTTAGGGGTTGTTTGTAATCTTTCAAGATTAGTGGATTAAGTCCTTGTTGAAGGCGAAATCACCTTGGCCGGGTGGACTGGAGTAGCTTTGTGTTATAAGCGAACCAGTATAAAATCATTGTGTGATTTCATTTTGCAAAAGCGCTTATTTTTTCAAACAATTCAAACCCCCCTTTCTTGTTTTTCTCACCTTCAATTGGTATCAGAGCTCCGACTCTGTTATTGATTTTCTAATCAAACACTTAACCGTGTAGAGAGATCCAGTACGAGAAAAACAATGGCCCACTCAAATGAGAAAGATTCTTACAATGCCAAGCCTCCTGTTTTTGATGGAGAAAAGTTTGATTACTGGAAAGATAGAATCGAAAGTTTCTTTCTGGGTTATGATGCTGACCTCTGGGACATTGTCACAGATGGATACACACCTCCAGTCTTAAATGGAGCTGAAGTTCCCAGAAGTAAGATGTCAGATGATCAGAAACGAGCTTTCAAGAATCATCACAAGGCCAGAACCATACTCCTAAATGCTATATCTTATAACGAGTATGAAAAGATCACCAACAGAGAGACTGCTAAAGATATACTTGACTCTCTGAAGATGACCCATGAAGGAAACTCCCAAGTCAAGGAGACGAAGGCTCTGGCGCTGATCCAGAAATATGAAGCCTTCAAGATGGAAGATGACGAAGCTATAGAAGCTATGTTTTCCAGATTCCAAACTCTTATTGCAGGTCTTAAAGTGCTAGACAAAGGATACACGACTGCAGATCATGTTAAGAAGATTGTCAGAAGTCTGCCAAAGAAATGGAGACCAATGGTTACTGCTCTGAAGTTATCAAAGGATCTGAACAATATCAGCCTTGAAGAACTTGTTAGTTCTCTCAGAAGCCATGAGATAGAACTAGAGGAGGATGAGCCTCAGAAAAGGAACAAGTCAGTGGCGCTGAAGTCCAGACCTGAAAGACGGAAGTCAGACAGAACCAAAGCCCTTCAAGCAGAAACTGCAGACACTGATGACTCTGAATCTGAAGACTCTGATGATGAAGAAGAACTGTCCTTACTAACCAGAAGAGTTAAGCAACTCTGGAAAAGAAGGAACAACAACAACTTCAGAAGATCAAGACCCAGAGGGGATCGATCAGAGTCAACTTCAAAAGGTAAACCTAATAAAGATATTACCTGTTTTGAATGTAAAGAAACAGGTCATTACAGAAATGAATGCCCCAAGCTGAAGAAAGACAACCCTAGAAAAGAAAGCTTCAAGAAGAACACCTTCAGAACAAGGAAAGGACTGATGGCTACCTGGGATGACAGTGAATCTGGATCATCAGAATCTGACTCTGATGAACAAGCCAACGTAGCACTTATGGCTACCACATCCAGCTGTTCAGACGAAGAATCTGAAGAGGTATTTTCTGAACTTTCTAGATCTGACTTAGAATCATGTTTGTCAGAAACTCTTACTTCTCTTCAGAAATTAAAACAAAGAGTTAAAAGCATTAAAAGCCTTCTTAAAGCAAAATCTGAAGAATGTAGTAAACTTGAGACAACAATTCTAACACAAGAAGATACTATCAGATCTTTAACGTTAGAAAGAGATGGAGCTAAAACAAAAAGCTTAGAATTAGAAGAAGCGTTGTCTCAAGCACCACAAACTTCAAATGAAATTATTTATAAATATGAAGAAGCCTTTCAAAAATTTCTGAAGAATGGAATAGATAGGAGTATTATGGCATCCATGATTTATGGAGTAAGTCAGAATAATAAAAGGGGAATTGGGTATGATTCTGAGGAACACAAAACCTCTACCAGCAACCAAATTAAATCGCCTTTTTCATATCATTACACACACACACAAGAACACAAATTTAAAAATGCTAGAAGACCCAAAGTTGTAAGAAACTCTGGGAAAACTAATCTGAAAGGACCCAAGAGATTCTGGGTACCGAAAGATAAGATTATCTATGTTGCAGATATCCTATGCAGCAAAGTTCAGACACCAGTCATGGTACCTGGACTCTGGATGCTCGCGACATATGACGGGAAGAAAGTCTATGTTCCAAAGCCTGGAACTTAAAGACGCTGGATTTGTAGGCTTCGGAGGAGATCAGAAAGGAAGGATCAGAGGCTCCGGAACTATTGGTAATGGTACTCTTCCCTCTATATCTGATGTTCTTTATGTAGAAGGATTAATGCATAACTTGTTATCCATAAGTCAATTAAGTGATAACGGTTATGATGTAATCTTTAATCAAAAAACGTGTAAAGCCATTAGTCAGAACGATGGCTCTGTCCTTTTCACAGGCAAGAGGAAAAACAACATTTATAAAATAAATCTTTCTGATTTAAAAGATCAAAATGTTAAATGTTTAATGTCAGTTCACGAAGAGCAATGGGTATGGCATAGACGCTTAGGCCACATTAGCATGAGAAAACTTTCTCAGCTAACTAAACTTGAGTTAGTCAGAGGCTTACCTAAACTGAAGTTTTCTTCAGATGCTCTGTGTGAAGCTTGTCAAAAAGGAAAGTTTTCAAAAACATCTTTTAAAAAGAAAAATGTTGTTTCTACCTCTAAGCCTCTGGAGCTTCTTCACATTGACTTATTTGGTCCTGTGAAAACAGCATCAGTCAATGGAAAGAAGTATGGACTAGTAATCGTTGATGATTACAGCCGCTGGACATGGGTAAAATTCCTAAAGCACAAGAGTGAGTCTCACTCTGTATTCACCAGTTTCTGTTCTAAAGTGCAAAAAGAATTTGACTCTAAAATTGTTAGAGTCAGAAGTGATCATGGTGGAGAATTTGAAAATAAAGATTTTGAAGAACTATTTGATTCTAATGGAATATCCCATGATTTCTCCTGCCCTAGAACTCCACAACAAAATGGAGTTGTAGAGAGGAAGAATAGGACACTCCAAGAGATGGCCAGAACCATGATCAATGAAACAAATGTAGCAAAGCACTTTTGGGCAGAAGCTGTAAATACAGCGTGTTACATTCAGAATAGAATCTCTATTAGACCTATTCTGGAAAAGACTCCCTATGAACTGTGCAAGGGAAGAAAACCCAACATTTCATATTTTCATCCCTTTGGATGCATTTGTTTTATATTAAATACTAAAGAACATCTGAACAAGTTTGATTCCAAAGCACAGAAAGGTATTATGTTAGGATACTCAGAACGCTCTAAAGGCTATAGAGTATACAACACAGAAACCAAAATTGTGGGGGAATCAATTCATGTTAGATTTGATGATAAGCTTGACCCTGAAAAGTCAAAGCTAGTTGAAAAGTTTGCAGATTTAGAGATCACTCTGGTAGAATCTGAGAAAACTCCAGAAGCAACTGTCACTCCAGACTCTGAAGAAATTAAATCTCCAGAAATTCCAAGGAAAGTTAAAAGTCGTATTAACGTATCTGAAGATTTGATTCTGGGAAACAAGAACGAACCCGTCAGAACCAGATCTACCTTCAGAACTTCTGAAGATATTCCTCTGGGACTAGTGTCTCTGATTGAACCTATGTCCTGTGATGAAGCTCTTCAAGATAACGATTGGGTGGCAGCTATGCAAGAAGAGTTAGACCAATTCTCCAAGAATGATGTCTGGGATCTCGTTCCAAAACCCAGAGGCACTCATGTCATTGGAACCAGATGGGTTTTCAGAAACAAGCTGAACGAGAAAGGAGAAGTTGTCAGAAACAAAGCTCGACTGGTAGCTCAAGGTTATAGTCAACAAGAAGGTATTGATTATAATGAAACTTTTGCTCCAGTCGCGAGGTTAGAATCTATTCGTCTTCTTGTATCTTTTGCTATTAATCATTCTATCAAATTATACCAAATGGATGTCAAGAGTGCATTTCTTAATGGTTATATTTCAGAAGAAGTGTATGTCAACCAACCTCCAGGCTTTGAAAATTCAAACTTTCCAGAACATGTTTTCAAACTTAAGAAATCTTTATATGGACTTAAACAAGCTCCCAGAGCTTGGTATGAACGTCTGAGCAATTTTCTTCTGGAACAAAATTTTATCAGAGGGAAAGTTGATTCTACACTCTTCTGTAAAAACCTTAATAATGATCTCATGATATGCCAAATTTATGTTGATGATATTATTTTTGGTTCTGCTAATATCTCTGTTTGCCAAGAATTTTC
Source organism: Lathyrus oleraceus (assembly GCF_024323335.1). Taxonomy (NCBI): domain Eukaryota; kingdom Viridiplantae; phylum Streptophyta; class Magnoliopsida; order Fabales; family Fabaceae; genus Lathyrus; species Lathyrus oleraceus. The sequence goes on along the minus strand of NC_066582.1, from coordinate 266,910,483 downwards.
TAAGTTAATGCAGGCAGAATTTGAAATGAGTCTAATGCAAGAACTAAAGTTCTTTCTGGGAATTCAAATCAATCAAACTCCAGAAGTCACGTACATTCATCAAAGCAAGTACATTAAAGACGTTCTGAAGAAGTTTGATATGACTGAATGCAAATCTGCAAAAACTCCTATGCATCCAACTTGCATTCTGGAGAAGGAAGAGGTAAGCAACAAGGTTTGTCAGAAGCTCTATCGAGGTATGATAGGCTCTCTTCTCTATCTGACTGCTACTCGTCCTGATATTCTCTTTAGCGTCTGTCTTTGTGCCAGATTCCAATCAGATCCTAGAGAATCTCATTTAACAGCTGTTAAGAGAATTCTTAAGTATCTGAAAGGAACTCCTAACCTGGGCCTGATGTATGAGAAAACATCAGAGTATAGGCTTTCTGGTTATTGTGATGCAGATTATGCAGGAGATAGAATAGAACGAAAAAGCACATCTGGAAATTGCCAGCTTCTGGGAAACAACTTAATCTCCTGGGCTAGCAAAAGACAGTCAACAATTGCTCTATCAACTGCAGAAGCAGAATACATCTCAGCATCACTGTGCACAACTCAGATGCTCTGGATGAAGCATCAGCTAGAAGATCTCCAGATATTTGAGAGTAACATTCCTATCTTTTGTGATAATACTGCTGCTATTTGTTTAAGTAAGAATCCTATTTTACATTCCAGAGCCAAACACATAGAAATTAAACATCATTTTATTAGAGACTATGTTCAGAAAGGGATAGTAACGCTGAAGTTCATTGATACAGAACATCAATGGGCAGATATCTTTACTAAGCCTCTAGCTGAAGATAGATTTCTTTTCATCTTAGAAAATCTGAACATTAAAAATTGTCCTGAGTAATATTTGGCTCTGAACATGTAAAATGAGACTCTGATAAAAACAAATACACTTCTGCCTCTGACTCTGATACTTCTACCAAGTTAAGAATATATCTGAGTTAGAAATCTTCAGAAATCCTTTGGTATTCCTGAAGATCAGATACATCAACACGTGGGGAACATGCGTCTAACCTTAGAACTTCTAGACAGCTGTCAAGAAATTCAAAAGGCAGACGTTTGAGTTTTCCTCGAGCAGTGTGCAAGCTGTGGGATTAGACATTCATTAATGAGCTGTAATCATTTTTCCCCCAAACGTGCTATTTTGGTTTTTGTGCTAACGCTGGTATGTGTGTCGTTTTGCATGTGTTTTTACCCTTAGTATATAAACACTTTCTCTCACTTTTCACACTTATCACTCTCACTCACTCTAAAACCCTAAACCCTTCTCTGAAAGTTCTCTGCAAGTTCTTCATCTTCTTCTTCAATCTTCATCATCTTCATCAACATGGACGCTCAACAACAAGAACTCTTCAACCATTCTCAACAAGTGGAATCTAGTTCCAATCCCCAAACCTCAAACACTCAAACACCCACGGTTATAAGCGTCACCACAACCCCAGTTTACAAAGAACCTCACATTCTTGACCGTGAACAACACATTCATCTTTCAACTCCCTTTGAAGGTTTGGATGTACTGTGTGAATCGCTGGTAGATTTTGAGAACTTGAGAAGAAACGGTGTTGATCTTACTGAAGATCTTCGCAAGCAAGGTTGGGAAAACTACTTCGATAGGCTTTATGGTCCAATCTACCCTCTTCTGGTGAAGGAATTCTGGAGATGTGCAGATGCTGATGACCAGTTCATTGTTTCTTTTGTTCTGGGAGTGAAGATAGTGATCACAGAAGGATCCATTGCCTCTCTGTTGAATATGGAAAGTAGTGGAGGTAAAAGGATTTACAACATTCCTCCAAGGTCAAAGCGCATCACTGAAGTCATCAACCCTACAATCTTCAAACCTAATGTTGAAGGAAACCCCTCTAAAAACAAGGAGCTTCATCAGAACCTCCGAGTTTGGCTGAAGATTATTCTGGGAACAATCCATCATCGTCCAGCCTCCAACTCCTCTGACTACATAAATGCAGACCAGAAATGCATTCTGTACTGCATTCAGAAGGGTATCAAGATCAATCTCCCTACTCTCCTCTTCAGATATCTGAGAGATTCAGTCAGAGAAACGAGGAATAATATGAAGCCCAGATCCTACATTCCTCTGGGAAGATTGCTCTCTGATGTCTTCATTGAGCATGGCTTGATAGATGATCTGGAGAAGACCAGATGTATGGATGATCTAGCAATTGACGTGGGAAAGCCTCTGAATGCCAGAAACCTCAAGAGCATGGGAATCATCAAAGACATTAGAGTCAAGCCCACTATGGATGTGTCCTGGGAATGTCTAAAAGATCAGAGGAAGATGCCTCATGGCCTGGTCAGATTCTTCAAGGATGAGCCCAGAGACGCTGTTGCCCTCTATCTTCATCGAATGTTGGAAGAAGGTGTTGATGTTTCTGATTTCCGCCTTGAAGACTGTCTGGACTCTGTAGAAGATCTTGTCAGATACAAGAGAGGTGTCTCTGAGAAACAGATAGCTGATGAAGCAAGAAAGGCAAAGAAAGCCAGAACTGAAGGAGCTTCTGGAAGTGGATCTTCAGCTCCTCCGCAAATCTCAACTGGTAAGTCTGTTCCTCTTGCTACTTCTGTTCCTATAATGGCTTCCTCTAATCCTCTCTCTTCACAACCAATATATACCACCTCTGAAATACCACCATCAATCATCAGAACCTCCCAACCTACACCTGTTCTAAACATTGCTAGAACCTTCATTCCTCCCTCTATACCTGCACAAACTCACCAAACTACTTCTTCTTCCTCATCCTCTGAATATGAATCACCCCCTTACCTTTCCCCTTCTTCTGACCAAGAGTTATCTGATCATGAGTCCTCTGATCAAGAACACTCTGACCCAAACTCCCCAACCATAGCAACACTCTATGCCCATAGACTTGCTTCACAACGAACACAAACCACAGAACCTGAAATAACTTCACCACTACAACAAACAACCACCATACCCTCTGTAATTCAACCATCTGCTCCTTTCACCTCTAATATCATTCCACCAATCCTTCCCGCTGTCCCAGAACCAGAATCCGAACCCTTAGATGTAAACCCACTCTATGCTTCATCCCCAGATTCTGAACTTCAAGCAGAATCTGAACCTCAACAAACTGAACCTCCCTCTCTAAATCTCAGCCCTCAAAACTCTCCACCTCATTCACCTGAACCTGAACCTGAACTTACCATACCTACCCTTGAGGAGGCCATTATACAGGTTGCAGAAGCTTCAGTCCAGAAGGTCAAGTCTCTGGCTAAAAACTCTGAAGTTAGTGATGATCCTAAATCTGTTAGGACACACTGGAACAGAGTCATTAGTTGGATGACCTCTGAGTCTTATAGGCTGAAGAGTATCTCTGAACAAGTCAGAAATGGCTACATCAGAGATGCTGAGGAACGGCTCCAAGAGAGATTGGTCAGAGAAGCTGAGGCCAGAAGATTAGAGGAGGAAAGATTGGCTAAGGAAGCTGAGGAAGAAGCAAGAAGGTTAGAAGAAGAACGACTGGCAAAGGAAGCAGAACTTCTAAGGATTAAGGAAGCTGAAGCCAAGGCTCAGGCAGATGCAGAAGCCCAAGCTGCTGCTGAAGCTGAAGCTCAGCAGGCTCTGATTCAGGGGGAGTCTTCCTCTGCGATCCCTCTGATTCTTAACACTCTGAAAGAGATAAAGCAAGATCAGCAAGAGATCAAGAAAGATCAGAATGAGCTTCGTGCCAGGATGGACAAGCAAGATGCTTTAAATGAAAACATCCAGAACATGTTTGCCATGTTGCTTCAGAGACTTCCTCAACCTCCAAACCCTTAGGCACTTAGGATTTATTTTGTTTGCTTGCCTAGTGTTTTTGCTTCTGTCTTTTTTAGCTCTGATATTCTTCTTTGAATCTGATGTTTTTGACTGTTGTTTGCCTTTGTGCTTTTTTTTTTTAATGAAGTGTTTTTTTCTCTTTATTATTTTTTTTTATTTTTTATGCCTTTTTGATTATGCCAAAAAGGGGGAGAAATTATTAAATAGCTCTGATGAAAATTATGTCTAAAACCTTAAGCATTCTGCAACAATTGTAGAAATAGTTAAGATTAAATTAGCTCTGATTAAATAATAGCTCTGATTAAATAGTTCTAACATTAAATTTAAGAAATTGCAGAAAGTTTTCAAAATCTCTTTACTTGGAAAGCTCTGGTAAGAACTTCTGAACTCCCTAGTACTAACTCAGGGGGAGCTTTTGTCTATCTGATCTAATATTTTTCATGTTTCATCTGATAATTTTATTTGTTTTGTCATCATCAAAAAGGGGGAGATTGTAAGAACAAAAATTGTTCTACAACAGATTCCATGATTTTGATGATAACAAAGGAAGAAACCAAAAATGGCACCCTAACGAAAAGTTTCTAAGTGTGCAGGGTTCTAAAGAAAGAAGAAACAAATATGATGATGTCATCAGGTGCAAAACAAGATCAGATGCAAAATCTCAAGTATCAGAAGCATCTAAAGAGGAATCTCATTCAAGAAGCTCTGACTCTGGACAAAACTACAAAAGTATCAGAAGCATCTGAACATGAAGTAAAGTCTAGAAGCTCTGACTCTGAACTAATGCCTTCTGTAACCTCTGGAAGTTATCAGCGCCATCTGAACTTTCAAGAAATAACATCAGAAGCAAGATTCTCCAGAAACACGAAGACTCTAATCAGAATTGTTAATCATGATGAAGTAACGTTTAAGCCAAGTTAAAGTTCTGCAAATGGATTTCCTCAATTAGAAAGAGACGTTAATCTCCACTTCCAAGAGAGAGGATACTAATTGTGGTAAGTAGTCACTTCTAAGTGAAAAAGTCTACTGCAGAAGCTATTAATGGAATGGCGTAACTACATCTCAATATCCAACAGATTCAACGCTACTTCAACTCTACTTCAACTCTACTTCAACTCCTATAAATAGAGAAGAAATCTCATTCAGTAATGTAAGAAATCACTAGCCAAAACTATACTGAAATCATATCACGCTCAAGAAAAACATCCTTGTTCTTCAAAGATTTTCACTAAGCTTTTGCTTATCAAGTGAAAAATTTGTTCTTAAGTTTGTAATATTTGCTTTCTTAGAAGCACTCTAGATTACACATCTTGTATCTAATTTTTTATTTGATTTCCTCAAGTGACTCTTTGCAGTCTGTAGACTTGAGAGGACTAAGAGATTTTCTTCTCTCTTAGGGGTTGTTTGTAATCTTTCAAGATTAGTGGATTAAGTCCTTGTTGAAGGCGAAATCACCTTGGCCGGGTGGACTGGAGTAGCTTTGTGTTATAAGCGAACCAGTATAAAATCATTGTGTGATTTCATTTTGCAAAAGCGCTTATTTTTTCAAACAATTCAAACCCCCCTTTCTTGTTTTTCTCACCTTCATAGTCAACCTTCTCTTTAACTCTTGGAAACCTTCTTCACATTTTGAGTCCCAAACAAACGCTTGCCCCTTTCTAGTCAACATCGTCAACGGTAACGCCAACTTAGAAAATCCCTCAATGAACTTCCTATAATATCCTGCAAGTCCAAGAAAACTCCTTATCTCAGAAACTGACTTCGGAGCTTCCCACTTAGATACAGCTTCTATCTTAGAAGGATCAACAGCAACACCATCTCTTGAAATCACATGACCAAGAAAACTAACCTCTTCTAACCAAAATTCACACTTTGACAGTTTAGCAAATAGCTTCTTTTCTCGTAGAACTCCTAAAACCAATCTCAAATGCTCAGCATGCTTTTCTTCAGATTTCGAATACACCAAAATATCGTCAATAAACACCACAACAAACTGATCTAGGTACGGATGGAAAATCCTATTCATATACTCCATAAACACTCCAGGCGCATTAGTCACACCAAAAGGCATTACAGAATACTCATAATGTCCATACCTCGTTCTGAAAGCAGTCTTCTGAATATCCTCAGTTTTCACACGCATCTGATGATAACCCGATCTCAAATCTATTTTGCTGAACACACTCGCACCAACCAACTGATCCATCAAATCATCAATCCTCGGCAAAGGATACCGATTCTTGATCGTCACTTTATTCAGTTGCCTGTAGTCCACACACAACCTCATAGTACCTTCTTTCTTCTTAACCAATAACACTGGTGCACCCCACGGTGACACACTCGGACGAATAAATTTCTTATCCAACAGATCTTCCAACTGACTCTTCAATTCAGTTAACTCAACAGCAGACATACGGTACGGAGCCATCGACATCGGCCTAGTACCAGGTACCAAATCAATCGAGAACTCAACTTCACGCTCTGGCGGTAATTCATTCACTTCTTCAGGAAACACATCAGGAAAATCACACACCACGGCTAGATCGCGAATCACAAGTTTATCCTTAGCCTCCAAAGTTGCTAACAGCATAAACAACTCTGCCCCATCTGCTGCCGCCTCATTCACCTGCCTTGCTGATAGAAACAAACTCTTTCCTTCCTCAATCTCAGGAAAGATCACAGTCTTATCAAAACAATTGATATAGACTCGGTTAAACACCAACCAGTTCATACCCAGAATAACATCAATCTGCACAAGTGGAAGACACACTAGGTCCATCCCAAAGTCTCTACCAAAAATACTCAAAGGACAATTTAAACAAACTAAAGTAGTAGTCACTGAACCCTTCGCAGGAGTATCAATCACCATACTTCCATGCATCTCAGATATCTCTAACTTAAGTTTCACAGCACAATCCAAAGATATAAAGGAATGAGTCGCACCTGTGTCAATAATAGCTACAAGAGGAAAGCCATTAATATAACACGTACCTCGGATCAAACGATCATCTGCAGAAGTCTCAGAACCCGATAAAGCAAAGACCTTGCCTCCCGACTGGTTCTCTCTCTTCGGCTTAGGACACTGTGGGCTAATATGACCCAACTCTCCACAGTTGAAACAAGTCACAGTCTTCGACCGGCACTCTGCAGCCAAATGACCACCTTTTCCACACTTGAAACACTTCCTCTCAGCACTGGTACACTCATGGACACGATGTCCAGCCTGACCACATCTGTAACACTTAGCAGGGGCACTAGAGTCTCCCCCACTAGGCCTCTTCATTCCACTCTGTCTCTGGAAACCTTTGCCAGCTGCATACGGTTTCCCACGATCATTCTGATTCTTGCCTTTCCTATCAACCCTCTGCTGATAGCTTTCCGCTCTGGCCTTGGTATCCTGTTCAAAAATCCTGCAACAGTCAACCAAATCAGAAAACACTCTAATCCGTTGATACCCATTAGCCTCCTTGATCTCGGGACGTAACCCGTTCTCAAACTTCACACGTTTTGAAAATTCTCCAGCAGCCTCATCATGGGGAGTGTAATACTTCGACAGCTCTATGAACTTAGCAGCATACTCAGTAACAGACTTGTTACCCTGCTTCAATTCTAAGAACTCTATCTCTTTCTTTCCTCTGACATCCTCTGGAAAGTACTTCCTCAGGAATCTCTCTCTGAACACAGCCCAAGTGATCTCAGCATTCCCAGCAGATTCCAACTCAGTGCGGGTAGCAACCCACCAATCATCTGCTTCTTCTGACAGCATATGCGTACCGAACCTGACCTTCTGGTTATCGGCACACTCAGTCACTCGGAAGATCCTCTCGATCTCCTTCAACCACTTCTGAGCACCATCTGGATCGTATGCTCCCTTGAACATTGGAGGATTGTTCTTCTGGAACTCACTCAGTTGACGAGCAGCTCCCATTCCCACAACATTCGGATTTCCCCCAAGTACTCCAGCCAGCATACCCAGAGCCTCAGCAATCGCAGCATCGTCTCTACCTCTTCCAGCCACCTCTATTCTGAAAGCCCAACAAGCTAAAACAATAAGTACTGATAGGGTTACACAACACCTATCCCGTACAGGGGAAACAGAATAATTACGACTCGACTCGACCGACTATGCTCTGATACCACTAATGTAACACCCTTCTAAAATACCCCAAATATTTAATTAAAATAGCAATATATCAATCAGAGTAATTATGCAATTAAGGGTGTCACACAATCATTTCACACCATTCACCAAATAACTGTCATGCTCTTTTATTAATTCAAAACATAAAGCATTTGCACAATACGCAGCGGATAGAAATCAAATCAATCATGCAAAACATGTAACACATTACATGTAAAATTATTCAACAAGGTAAAACATCCCGTCCCGATGTTACATCTATCAGAGCATGACCCACTAAGGAGACTACACTAGACTCCAAGCACTAGCTTCTACTCAATCACTGCTCGTTACCTGAAAACATAGTTGTAAGGGTGAGTTCCTCAATCGATATAATAAGCATTATAAAATATCATGTAATGCTAAGTAAATAACACATTAATCACCCTAATCATATCACACATTCGGTAACGGCAACCTCCACTCAAACATCATAATCATGCTCAACATAAACATCAAAACACACGTATAATATTGGAACACATCCATTCATATTATACACAAGACATACATTATGCAATGAGACTCCATGCATGCGGTACCGACTATTCGTGAACATATAGTTCACCTCACCGATCAAATCCAGATACGGCTACCAAGCCCACTAGTCCCACTCATTTGAGACCTAGTGACTCACTCACTAATTCCTCACCACGGGAATTAGCTACCACCAACTCACTAGTTCCTCACCACGGGAATTAGCTACCACCCCAAGGGCTATGCTATGCACGCTAATCACCTAGCATGCAAACATCAACAACAATCCACAATGATTTACTCACTAATTCCTCACCATGGGAATTAGCTACCACCATAAAGGCCACAATATGCATGCTAATTCACCTAGCAATGCAACATCAACAACAATCCACAATGGACATATGCTCACACTCTAGGCCATAAAACAGTCCATCCACAATTACATACATAATATATACATTCACAACATTATGCATATTTTCACACATCATCAGCATATTTATCACATAATCATATCATGTCATGCCAAATAATTTAATCACGGTATTAGCACACTCTACTAATACCTATCCTACTCAAAACAACGGGAAATAATCCCTACTATATCACACACCGATATAGGCCAATCACCAATTATGTTCACAACATTAAAATATCAATTTTTTCCAATTTCCAACAGTGTTAACCGGTTAACGCCCTGGGTTAACCGGTTAACGCAACACAGAACACGCTTTCTGGCAAAACCCAACAGTGTTAACCGGTTAACGCCCTGGGTTAACCGGTTAACGCAGACAGAACAGCAATATTTTCACAACTCACAACAGTGTTAACCGGTTAACACCCTGGGTTAACCGGTTAACGCAAGCAAAACAACACTACCTCACAATTCCTAACAGTGTTAACCGGTTAACACCCTGGGTTAACCGGTTAACGCAAGACAGAAAGTTGTTCCTGCGCTAACACGAAGCAGAATGCAGAATTCTCCGCATTTTCCGCCGTTGGAGGACTTCCGGACCTCCGATTCCGATTCCGTAAAAAGCTATACGTTTGGGAAATCATAACTCACACAAATACAGATTCAATTACAGCTTTAACACAACTTATCCAACACAATTTTTCAGCATTCAACATCCCAATTAGGGTCAATTCAACGGTTTATCACTACCCATTACATGTTAACCCATAATACCCATTAAACGACGATAAACCCCCCTTACCTGAGTTAATCCGGCAATCTTTAAGCTCCAAGCTTTTCTCTTCTCCAACCTTCTTCCTCTTGCTCTGTCTCTTTTCCTTTTCCTCTTTTCAGCCGCTTCTCTGCTTTTCACGTAAAAACCCTTTTACCAAAATGGAACTCTTTTCCTTATTCCAACTTATATACTCCAATAGTAAAATCCAATAATATTATTCCAATAATAATAATAATCCAATAATATTCCAAATTATTTAATTAAATTAATAAATATAATATTAACTTAAATTAAATAATTATCTTATTTTTATCGGGGTGTTACAAATAGTTCCTCTTACCTTTGATTGGCTGCCTTTGTTAAGCTATCACTTGGCTGGTAGTTGGTAATCTTTCCCTTTGAGCTTATTACCTTTGTTAAGCTATCACTTGGTTGATAGTAGGTAATAGTTCCTTTTACCTTTGATTGGTTACCTTTGTTAAGCTATCACTCGGCTGGTAGTTGGTAATCTTTCCCTTTGAGCTTATTACCTTTGTTAAGCTATCACTTGGTTGATAGTAGGTAATAGTTCCTCTTACCTTTGATTGGTTGCCTTTGTTAAGCTATCACTCGGTTGGTAGTTGGTAATCTTTGCCTTTGAGCTTATTACCTTTGTTAAGCTATTAGTTGGCTGATAGTAGGTAATAGTTCTTCTTACCTTTGATTGGTTGCCTTTGTTAAGCTATCACTCGGCTGGTAGTCGATAATCTTCTCCTTAGAGCTTATTACCTTTGTTAAGCTATCACTTGGCTGATAGTAGGTAATAGTTCCTCTTACCTTTGATTATTTGCCTTTGTTAAGCTATCACTCGGCTGGTAGTTGGTAATATTTCCCTTTGAGCTTATTACCTTTGTTAAGTTATCATTTGGTTGATAGTAGGTAATAGTTCCTTTTACCTTTGATTGGCTGTCTTTGTTAAGTTACCACTTGGCTAGTAGTTGGTAATTATTTTGTTTGAGCTTATTACCTCTGTTAAGCTATCACTTGGCTGATTGTAGGTAATAGTTCCTCTTACCTTTGTTAAGCTATCCCACATATCATTTGCATCATTGCACACAAACAAGGTCACTTTTGATCCTTCCCCCTTCTCACCTTTGGGTTTGCTTCTTGCCGGGATCACCAAGCACCTCTTTGTTGGTGTCTTACCTTTGTGTTTATATGATTAATTGATTATCTAACCACTAATAAAAATATAAAAATATATGTTATAATTCCTTAATTTTGTTGTGCAAGATAAGACTTTTCAATCAAGAGCACCTCAAAGTTTTGTTGCTTACTTCTCAAGGAAAGTCAAAGGTTCATGTGTTTATTTCCATGCCTTCTTAAACAAGCAACTTCAAGCTTTGAGAAATCTAATCAAGAGGCAATCAAGGACACCTTACTTTGAGTTATATGATCACCCATGTGCTTTGAAATGAAAGGAAAGCCCAAGTACACAAGCTTGTTCCAAGAGGTTTGACCAAAAAGTCAACATTTGAAGTCAAAGTTCCAAGGATCCCAACTCTTTCAATTATCAACATTTTTGAATGATTATTTTTGCATATGACTCTTCTTAACATCCTCTACAACTTCTCTTTACATGACAAGATCCAATTATGCTTGGAGAATCATCAAAATTTTGGAGACATCATAGGTCATTTGTGGACTTAGTGAAATTTGACCTATTTTCAACTGACCTTTTCTCAATTTTCAAAGATCATAACTTCTTCAATTTTAAACATTTGAGGCTGATTCCTTTTACAAAATGTCATTTGTGATTCCCTCTACAAGTTTGTTTCAAGGATTAAGGCCAAAATATGCTTGGAATGCCATGGAATTCATTGAGACATTATAGGTCATTTTCAACCTTGGAACACTCAAACTTTTCTAAGTTATATGATCAGTTTTTCATGCCAACTTCAACACGACATAACTTTGTGCTCAAGCATCCAAATGCAACCTTTCTTTGCATATTGTAATCTTTGTTATGACGTCAACACATTTAAAAAAGAATCGGATCAAAAAGCCTCCTGAGTAGGATGCCCCATTGGGTTGAACATGGTAACTTGAAATTGAAGAAATTGCCATTGCCCGAATTTTAAAATTCACTAATCTCAATTCCAAGCCAAATTAGCACGTGTTTTGACCCTTGAAACGCATCATTTGGCTGAGTTTTGATGGATTGCAAGTCACATTTTTCTCACATTCTGATCAAATTCATTTTGCACGAATTAAGCTTGATTCCACACGTATTTGGATCCAAACATATTCCTCATAAATAGAGGAAACTACTGCATATATTTCCAAGCTTTGGAGAGCCAAGAAATCCCTACTGCACTTGAAATTTTCCAGAAAAATTCAACTATCGTGTTTTGAGTTTCAGCTTGTTTCAATCCAATTTCTTAATTCCATTAGCATCTTCGACATCCTATGAAACTTTTGCAACAATTCCCAAATTTTGAGACCTTCTTAAGTGCTCTAACCATATCTAGCTTCATCAACTTCTGATCACCATCTGGACAAGGTTGTTCTGAGCATCAATTGAACTCAAACAAGCTACCACAATATAGTCATTCACTCTCTGATGCTTTCCCATAACTTATCTGGTGTTGATTGATCATGTTCATCATTTTATTTTATTTTTCGTGGCTTGCTTATTTCTGAAACTTCTTTGAAATTCGCTTTGCTCAATTTAGGTAAATGAATTTGGAGCATAAGGTTGAATTCAGGATGAGAAGAGGATCACAATGGTGGTGGTCTCGTCTTCTGAATTTACCAAACGATGAAACTCCGATGACAACTCACCAAAGAAGATGACCAGAGTGCTATAGGTCGTCTGAGTTTGGCCAGACATGTTGGATAAATAAAATGTTTTGATTGACTGGTTTTGAATTGGACCACATGTGTTGTTTGTAGCGCAGCGTGCATCCTAATTTGAGGAGTGTTGGATCTGCCATGTCAATTAATGAGGCGTGATCCAACGCTCCGTGTTTTTTTTTCTGATTTTAATTCTTTTGTTTTATTATTTTTAATTGTTTTTTCTTTTAAAATTCATAGTAATTTCATTTTTCATCCAAAAAATCCCAAAATAATTTCTAAAATTCTCTTTTATTTTTCTTCATTTGATTTTATTTCACTAATTTTCTATTTTTCATGAATTTTCTCTTTTCTCATTTGTTTTAATTGGTTTAAAAATAATTTTCTGCATTTTTAAATTTTGAAAATTTTATTACATGCTTCTTATTTTATTTCCAATCTTCCATAATTTTCTTGGCCATTTATTTGGTGTTTTGAAGGACTTTATGGATTTTTCATTTTATTTCTATTTTAAAGTTCATTTAAAAATACTTTTGGTGCATTGTTATTTCATTTAATACCATTTTATATTGGTGTGACCTTTGTGAACTTCTGTTGGCCTTGGATCATGATGGTTTGGATCATGAGTCTCATCAAATTCAATGGATCTTGGGTGTTGATGGGGTGAAAACCCTAATCCACCAAAATAGATGATTGATTTTGATGATGACTTGATCAAACTTTTGATCCAATTTGGGTGTGACCTCTTTTGTAATCTTCTTCTTCATCTCCTTCTTTCCCATTTAATCAATTGGATGGTTTGTGTCCATCTTGTTCATGATGTGTGGATTGGTACTTGATGAACTTTCATCATTTCAAATCTACCTCCTAATTGATCATGGGTCATTTAAGGTACTTTGAATTGATGCATAAGTTTGTCCCAAGTGTTATAAAGTATGAATTGAAGTAATGGACCATCCTCCTAGCCTTTGTGCTTGATCATTCCTTCTTTTTTCTTTTTTTGTGTGGCAGGAATTTAGGAGAGTGATTTACATATCATTTCTCTAGCATGTATTAACACTAACATTATTATTGACCGGTCTCAGATAGTTATGACTTCTACATAAGTCCAATTATGGTTGCTTAACATAGCGCTAAATTTGTCCCAAAAGAAAAGACATTTTTATAAATTAGATTGTGAGTCTCCTACTCCTCATGGTATTGCATGAAAATGTTGCTCCCTTTTCATTTGTGAGAGCTAGTGGTCTACTTGTTGATTTTTATCTAAGTTGAAGTCCTTCTCATAATGATGTATAAGTTCATGTTTTCATGCTTGTGGGTGAATAGGTAAGTGTTCTCCAAAAAATGACCAAACCATATTTCATTTTTGGCTAATAACATCATTTACTAACATTTTACTTGTATTAACTTTTGCTTCAAAGTCATTTACTTTATGCTATTTTATTTTATGCCATTTACTTTACACTTTATATTTAGCATCCCATATCATATTGTTTGTGATTATGTCATTTTTTCTTTGTCTATTTAGACTTTTCTTTTATATCCTTGTAAAAAAACACTAATAAAGAAAAACCTAAAAAGAAGCTTGGTTCTCCTGACTCATGGACTTGTGGTTACTATCCTTGGCATCATTGTGGAGTTATGGACTTAGAATTAGGATCTTGACCTTTGCTTTGGGACTTATAATTTGAGACCTTGGAATCCATCTGGTACCTTTGACTTGGGACTTACTTTGAAGACGTGGTTGAGTTATTTTGGTTTCATATGATACATGGGTTATTATTTGCTTATTTGGCTTGCTTGAAGCTTAATCCAAATGAGGGAATTCTTTCTTGACTTATGTCATAAAGCTTGCTATCTCATGGTTAGATCTTTCCTCCCTACCTTTTACTTTATGCTCTAGGATAGTCTCTTCTTCTCCTCCCTTTCTTTAATTTTCAAATCTTCTCCCTCTTTTCAAAAACGTTCTTGTTTTTCAACTTGAATCATTTTCTTAATAAACCTTGACTTTTGTCAAGTGATTTTCAAAACCTTTTCCTAATAAATTCTAATACATCTTAAGCATATTCAAAACCAATTTCAAAAGACTTAAAAAAATATACTTAACTCATTCAAACTATTTTGTGCCATTTGTGCACTTTTTCTTTTAAAACGTTTTCTTAAAGTTTAGACATAAGTCATTTCCATATTTGAGATATATTTTTTCTATCCCCATGGTATTGATGATAATTATTTTCCACCTAAGAGAGCTAGTGACATACTTGTTGATCTTTATCCAAGTTGGAGCCCTTCCTTATGGTGATGTAAAGTTCTTATACTTGTGAGTAACTAGTTGAGTATTCTCCTTAAAATGACAAAATGTCTTTTCATTAAAAACGAATAAAAACAAACACTTGTGTTATTTTTACCACGAACTACTAGGTTTTGATCATCCATTGCACTTTGTTGGTACGTAGGCATGAGACTTCAAAAGGTCTTGGCAAACACCAAAAAGCATAAAAAAAACATTTCTTTTTCCATCTCTCAAATCTTTTGCAAACAACACCCTTTTCAAACTAAAATGTACACATTTTCAAAGAGGTTCCCATGGAGTACCATAGATGTTTAGGGTGATAATACCTTCCATTTGCATAACTAACCCCATGAATCCTTATCTCCTTTTATTAGTTTTGTTTTAAAACTTCTTCGGGTTTTGTTCGTACTTTTTCCCTTTTCCTTTGGGAATAATAAAAGTGTGGTGGCGACTCTTGCTTTACGAGTTAAGTTAATCAATAGTTTAATCTCAAATTTTTTACCTCTACACCATCTACCAATGATTTCAAATGTGGAAGACTTGATCTACCAAATAACCATAACCAATTATGTAGTTAAACCAAAATATCGGGCCATCCACAATTTGAATAACAATCATTTAAAACAAAGACTAAAAAAGTATAATAATGAATGAAATTTAGGATGAAAAATATGAAGAAAAAAAAGAATTAAAAATCAATAATAATCAAAATAAAATTCAATATTGAATGCACCAAAATGATCAGTACGAAATAAACTTTTTGGAAACAAACAAGTTTTGATCAACTTTTAAAGTAAAAAAGATCGGTTAAAAGACTCAGACTATTTAAAATGCGATAGAAAAAGTCGTCGAAAAAATAAAATGAGCATGCCAAATTAAACTACATAAATCGTAGATTAAAAAAAATGACGTCTGCAAGCTCGACTTTGAAATTTTTCGCCCTTTAATTTCGCATACATTTGAGAATCAGTTTGACCGATCTGTCTGTAGATCCAAAAAATTATTGCAGTTGACGTTTTAGGCATTATATAAGATGAAATGGATGTTATGATGTGTAGATGATGCAGGTGTCAAGATGATTGTATTAATTTATTAAATGAGAGTCAAAATTAGGGTATGACAAATAGATATACATATATAAAAAGTATGATCAAAATATTCTAAGAATATTGAAATAAAAAAATTATAAAAATATATAGGAAAACAAACAAAATAATAATAGAAAAAGAAAAAAAGAATAAAATTGGGCCTAGGAGGGGGGGTTGATCCGAATTGATAGTGTTTGAGGAAGTAATAGCATGGTTGGCCCAAAATTGAGGCCCAAGATTCAAACAGTCTATGGATGGGGAGGTTTTACATGGATCTAGGGTGATAATTATCAAATGAATTGGGCTTGAGCCCCCACGACACAAACACACGCGTTTAGAAGAAGATCAAACCCATTTCAGAATGAAAGACACGCTCTCCACACTCTCTCCATCTCCGCCGCGCCGGAGCTCTTCGTCGACGATGACAGATCTCCTATCCCTCAACAAAAACCCCTCAACCTCTTTGCCTTGGCCTCCCGGTCACAAACTCTATGGTCAACACGTGCGCATGTGGGCCTCTTAATCATGACCATTCATTTGTTTTAGTTTCTTTAAGTGACTAGATCCAAGGTTGGGCTTTGTGCGCGTGTTATTTTGATTGTACCTGTCGCTCCCCGGATTTCCCGAATCCAAGTACAAACGCGAAAAGCAGTGGCGCGGAAAAAAAGTAGAGTCGCCAGCTATGTATTTTTATCCCAAGAGGAGGGAAAGGTAGTACTGCATAACTAAGAGGGAACGGATAAAACAAAGTCTCGAACCAAAGAAAACTGAGTAAGGGGGCCGGTTACGTGAAGGGAAGGTTATCGCACCCCTTCACGTCTGTGGTACTCCACAGGATCCACGCTTGCTATTTATGTCTAAAGTGTGTGTATAAAAAGTCCTATATGCGATGCGAAAGAGAGAAAATCAAAGTAGGGAAAAGAAAAGAGTTATTGCTCGCACAGGCCCTACCCTGCTGCATACGTATCTCAAGAAGGATTGAGAATCAAAGCACCGTAGCTCGGCTAACCTATTTTTTGTTTTGTGTTTTTTAGATGAACGACGTTACTATGCAATCTACCGGATGCTCGATCTTTGGAGACTTACTCACCTGTAGTAGAAGGAGTTAACGTGTTCTTAAGAAAAGAAAATCAAAGAGTTTGTTTGTGTTTTAGGAATGCTCGTGCAAAAAGGAAGTCCTAGACTAAGGAACCGTGCTACCTTAATTGACATGCAAGCGAGAGACTATACAAAGCCTAGCAGTCCTATGGGGAGACGACCACACCACACAAAAACACATAACATAAAGTAAACACACCAACAAGGGGGCTCAAACATACATGGGTAGGGCTTTAGTCAAGAGGGGTCATATCAACCTCGACAAACAAGCCATGGAAAGGTAATCAAATGGGCTCTTAACCAACTGACATTGAACGTCAGGGTGAGCAGATCAAAAGGGTAATGAGGATAAGACCTCATAGCTCTTAACCCTCTCCACTGACTGACCGGACAAAAGATCTTGGGCTTTTGTTCTGAAGCATCGACACGTAGTGCGAGCATAAAGAACGACACATTGAATAATGGGGGATTGACTACTAATCCCTTTTATCCGTCAATTGCCTCTTCATGGAGGTCTTTAGCACTGATGCCTCCTCCTGGAGGTCTTTGGGCACAAAAGTAAACACACAAAAACATTGCTTCCTATCGAGGTCTTCCAGCTAAGAAAGCGGTAAAATGCTGGAAAGATGTAAAAGGGATCAAGAGATCTACCACACGGATAAAGATCCGAAGTAACAACAACTAAAGAAGCAAGAAACCCATAGATCTCTCAAGCTAGCACCATCAAAGAAAGCAAGTCAGCAAAGCAATCAGAATAAATCTCCAAATGGTATCCCACAAATAAAGTGGAATACCAAGAAAGCTATCTCTTCAAGAGTCATGTGAGCCCTCACAAAAACTCAACAAACAAGTTAGAATAACAAGATGGGGTGCAATCAAGAGTTGCACCAAACAGAGGAATCATAGCAACAATAGTGTCAGGTAAATAGTGCACGGATGCAATAGAAAACATGTCATAACAAAACATGAATGATGGAAGGAGGATACAATAGCACCAAGTCATAAGTGACATCAATTTAATAAGTGTCTCAAGAACTCAACTCAACAAGATCAAAGCAAAAGCATTAAACATCCAAAGATGCATCAAAGTCAAACAAGTCAACATGCAAGTTCAAAGTGCTTCAACTTCAACAATGAGTCATAAAAGGTAAAGGCATGAAGCAAGGGTCAAGGATTAGACAATTAAGCACACAAACAGAACCAAATGACTCCTAAAATATCAATCAAAAGTCGTTTAAATCCAACTTAGCAAAGTGAAAGTCAAACATGTTCAAAACACCTCAAAATGCAACAAAAGCATTATAGACAAGTTCATGCAATTATGTGTCAAGATGAAATGAACATGGCAGCAAGGTATGCACATCATAAGCATGTCAAATGAGCTATGTAATCAATATGAAAACCTCCAAGTTCATATCATAAGCATAGAATCACTTTTGGATCAAAATCAAACAAAGTGTATCATGAAACTCTAATGTGTCTTTCATGCTCAAATGAATGCAAAAAGGAGCTAATTATGAATAAATTCACAAAGACTTGATAGAAGCATCATAGAACAGGGTAGAACACATGTGCAAAGGCACCAAACCAGAATCAAAATGTAACCACATGAATCATGCTATTAAAGTTCACAAAAGTTCGCAAAAACAACCAAGGATAGGAGGCCCAAATCTCTTGTCAAACAAATACATCAAAAGGGTATCAAAACTCAAAGTCAGGGGGCAAGGATCCATACATCAAGATATGACATACATACTAAAACATGTGCAAAAGGATTGGTTTCAACACTCAAAGGAAGTGGCACAAGTGCCTCATGCTAAGCAAGCATCAAAATAAGGACTAAAATGCAAACATCAACTTCAAAAATCCAAATCAAATTGAAAATGCATCCTAAATTCATGGGAATTTAACACAAGGTTCCACTGAACATATATAAACATCATGCAAAAAATCAGGAGTATCTAGATTCATTTGATATGAAACCAAAAATCGAGAAATTGAGAATGCAAAAACACGTCCAAAAACACAACATTTAAATTCATGTGTCAAACCTTAGCAAAATGACATAGAAAATAACCAAACCAGTTACCACATCTTAGTATCATGTATGAGGATGGTGTGTGCAAAAGCTTGGGTCAGAACTATTAAAATATGGGATTTCATGAAGGTTTGAATGCAAATAGTCAAAAATGCACATAAATGAATCAGAAATTCATATTAAATTCCACGTGTCATGAAATAATTGGGAAATGGTACCAAAAAATCAAGGACTCATCAGGGATCACTCACAAAAAAGTTCAGATTTTTTTAAGTATTTTTGGTATTTTTTAAAAATAAAATAAAACGGGGTGAAATGTGTACATGGCATGTCACACGTATGCAACAATGTCAATTGGTCACAAGTCACTTAAGTGACTAAATAAAAATAAATATAAACAAAAATCAGAAAAAATGTGGGCCTTTGGATCAAAATAAAAGGTCAACAATATCTAACGGCCATGGGATCGTCTTCTTCCTCAAGACACTTCGGCCGTGAATAGTGACGCCGGTAGGATTCCGGCCACCACCGGCGGCGGCCTCCTCCACGCGCGGCCCAAAACTTCATGAAAATGGGGCTACCCCCCCTAAATCATATGCTAGGAACTCAAAAATCACCTTAGTTTTTCATGAATCCTCACCAATCTCTCAAATCATAAACAAAAAGTTTGAACATCAAAACTTTAAATCAAGATTTCTCACTCAATATTGCATCATTTTAAAAAGTAAACACATCTACATCATCACCATAGCATGTAGTTTCATTTAGGCATAAGAAATGAGCGAAATAAGAGAGTCTAAATTTGAGTTACTGGAAATGGCGCTTTCTAAAACTTCAGTATGGTGATGAGATAGGCTCCAGAATACCTCCCTTGAACTTCTATGAATGTTTGCTACCTTTGATTGTGCTTGAAACGGTCCAGATCTTGAGATTCAAGAAGCAACCTCCATTAAAGCTCTGTTTAGAAACTGCTTGGAATGGCTCAAATGAAGGGTGGTTTGTGATCCTTAGAGTGTGTAGATCAAGAATTTGCTACTGGTTTTTGTAACACCCCGATAAAAATAAGATAATTATTTAATTTAAGTTAATATTATATTTATTAATTTAATTAAATAATTGGGATTATTGGATTATTATTATTATTATTATTGGAATAATAATTATTGGAAAATATATAAGTTGGAAATAAGGAAAAAGAGTTCCATTTTTTGGTAAAAAGAGTTTTCACGTGAAAATAGAGAAGCGGCTCAAAAAGAGGAAAAGGGCAAAGAGGCAGAGCAAGAGGAAGAAGGTTGGAGAAGAGAAGAGCTTGAGGCTAAAGGATTGCCGGATTAACTCAGGTAAGGGGGGTTTATCGTCGTTTAATGGGTATTATGGATTAACATGTAATGGGTAGTGATAAACCGTTGAATTGACCCTAATTGGGATATTGAATGCTGAGAAATTGTGTTGGATAAGTTGTGTTAAAGCTGTAATTGAATCTGTATTTGTGTGAGTTGTGATTTCCCGAACGTATAGCTTTTTACGGAATCGGAATCGGAGGTCCGGAAGTCCTCCAACGGCGGAAAATGCGGAGAATTCTACATTCTGCTTCGTGTTAGCGCAGGAACAGCTTTCTGTCTTGCGTTAACCGGTTAACCCAGGGTGTTAACCGGTTAACACTGTTAGGAATTCTGAAGTATTGCTGTTTTGCTTGCGTTAACCGGTTAACCCAGGGCGTTAACCGGTTAACACTGTTGTGAGTTGTGAAAATATTGTTGTTCTGTCTGCGTTAACCGGTTAACCCAGGGCGTTAACCGGTTAACACTGTTGTGAGTTGTGAAAATATTGCTGTTCTGTCTGCGTTAACCGGTTAACCCAGGGCGTTAACCGGTTAACACTGTTGAGTTTTGCCAGAAAGCGTGTTCTGTGTTGCGTTAACCGGTTAACCCAGGGCGTTAACCGGTTAACACTGTTGGAAATTGGAAAAATTAATATTTGAATAATGTGTGCATAATTGGTGTTTGGCCTATATTGGCGTATGATGTAATAGGGATTAATTCCCGCTGTTTTGAGCAGTATAGGTATTAGTGGAGTGTGCTAATACTGTGATTAATTATTTGACATGATATGACGTTTGATACATGTGCTGATGATGTGTGAAAATATGCATAATGTTGTGAATGTATATATTATGCATGTGTTGGTGAATGGACTGTTTTATGGCTTAGAGTGTGAGCATATGTCCATTGTGGATTGTTGTTAATGATGTTGCATTGCTAGGTGAATTAGCATGCATATTGTGGCCTTTATGGTGGTAGCTAATTCCCATGGTGAGGAATTAGTGAGTAAATCATTGTGGATTATTGTTGATGATTTTGCATTGCTAGGTGATTTAGCATGCATATTGTAGTCTGTATGGTGGTAGCTAATTCCCATAGTGAGGAATTAGTGAGTTGGTGGTAGCTAATTTCCGTGGTGAGGAATTAGTGAGTGAGTCACTAGGTCTCAAATGAGTGGGACTAGTGGGCTTGGTAGCCGTATCTGGATTTGATCGGTGAGGTGAACTATATGTTCACGAATAGTCGGTACCGCATGCATGGAGTCTCATTGCATAATGTATGTCTTGTGTATAATATGAATGGATGTGTTCCAATATTATACGTGTGTTTTGATGTTTATGTTGAGCATGATTATGATGTTTGAGTGGAGGTTGCCGTTACCGAATGTGTGATATGGTTAGGGTGATTAATGTGTTATTTACTTAGCATTACATGATATTTTATAATGCTTATTATATCGATTGAGGAACTCACCCTTACAACTATTTTTCAGGTAACGAGCAGTGATTGAGTAGAAGCTAATGCTTGGAGTCTAGTGTAATCTCCTTAGTGGGTCATGCTCTGATAGATGTAACATCGGGACGGGATGTTTTACCTTGTTGAATAATTTTACATGTAATGTGTTACATGTTTTGCATGATTGATTTGATTTCTATCCGCTGCGTATTGTGCAAATGCTTTATGTTTTGAGTTAATAAAAGAGCATGACAGTTATTATGGTGAATGGTGTGAAACGATTGTGTGACACCCTTAATTGCATAATTACTCTGATTGATATATTGCTATTTTTAATTAAATATTTGGGGTATTTTAGAAGGGTGTTACATTAGTGGTATCAGAGCATAGTCGGTCGAGTCGAGTCGTAATTATTCTGTTTCCCCTGTACGGGATAGGTGTTGTGTAACCCTATCAGTACTTATTGTTTTAGCTTGTTGGGTTTTCAGAATAGAGATGGCTGGAAGAGGTAGAGACGATGCTGCGATTGCTGAGGCTCTGGGTATGCTGGCTGAAGTACTTGGGGGAAATCCGAATGTTGTGGGAATGGGAGCTGCTCGTCAACTGAGTGAGTTCCAGAAGAACAATCCTCCAATGTTCAAGGGAGCATACGATCCAGATGGTGCTCAGAAGTGGTTGAAGGAGATCGAGAGGATCTTCCGAGTGACTGAGTGTGCCGATAACCAGAAGGTCAGGTTCGGTACGCATATGCTGTCAGAAGAAGCAGATGATTGGTGGGTTGCTACCCGCACTGAGTTGGAATCTGCTGGGAATGCTGAGATCACTTGGGCGGTGTTCAGAGAGAGATTCCTGAGGAAGTATTTTCCAGAGGATGTCAGAGGAAAGAAAGAGATAGAGTTCTTAGAATTGAAGCAGGGCAATCGGTCTGTTACGGAGTATGCTGCTAAGTTCACAGAGCTGTCGAAGTATTACACTCCCTATGATGAGGTTGCTGGAGAATTTTCAAAATGTGTGAAGTTTGAGAACGGGTTGCGTCCCGAGATCAAGCAGGCTATTGGATATCAGCGGATTAGAGTGTTTTCTGATTTGGTTGACTGTTGCAGGATTTTTGAACAGGATACCAAGGCCAGAGCGGAAAGCTATCAGCAGAGGGTTGATAGGAAAGGCAAGAATCAGAATGATCGTGGGAAACCGTATGCAGCTGGCAAAGGTTTCCAGAGACAGAGTGGAATGAAGAGGCCTAGTGGGGGAGACTCTAGTGCCCCTGCTAAGTGTTACAGATGTGGTCAGGCTGGACATCGTGTCCATGAATGTACCAGTGCTGAGAGGAAGTGTTTCAAGTGTGGAAAAGGTGGTCATTTGGCTGCAGAGTGCCGGTCGAAGACTGTGACTTGTTTCAACTGTGGAGAGTTGGGTCATATTAGCCCACAGTGTCCTAAGCCGAAGAAAGAGAACCAGTCGGGAGGCAAGGTCTTCGCTTTATCGGGTTCTGAGACTTTTGCAGATGATCGTTTGATCCGAGGTACGTGTTATATTAATGGCTTTCCTCTTGTAGCTATTATTGACACCGGTGCTACTCATTCCTTTATATCTTTGGATTGTGCTGTGAAACTTAAGTTAGAGATATCTGAGATGCATGGTAGTATGGTGATTGATACTCCTGCGAAGGGTTCAGTGACTACTACTTTAGTTTGTTTAAATTGTCCTTTGAGTATTTTTGGTAGAGACTTTGGGATGGACCTTGTGTGTCTTCCACTAGTGCAGATTGATGTTATCTTGGGTATGAACTGGTTGGTGTTTAACCGAGTTTATATCAATTGTTTTGATAAGACTGTGATCTTTCCTGAGATTGAGGAAGGAAAGAGTTTGTTTCTATCAGCGAGGCAGGTGAATGAGGCAGTAATAGATGGGGCAGAGTTGTTTATGCTGTTAGCGACTTTGGAGGCTAAAGATAAACTGGTGATTTGCGATCTAGCTGTGGTGTGTGATTTTCCTGATGTGTTTCCTGAAGAAGTGAATGAATTACCGCCAGAGCGTGAAGTTGAGTTCTCAATTGAATTGGTACCTGGTACTAGGCCGATATCGATGGCTCCGTACCGTATGTCTGCTGTTGAGTTAACTGAATTGAAGAGTCAGTTGGAAGATCTGTTGGATAAGAAATTTATTCGTCCGAGTGTGTCGCCGTGGAGTGCACCAGTGTTGTTAGTTAAGAAGAAAGAAGGTACTATGAGGTTGTGTGTGGACTACAGGCAACTGAATAAAGTGACGATCAAGAATCAGTATCCTTTGCCGAGGATTGATGATTTGATGGATCAGTTGGTTGGTGCGAGTGTGTTCAGCAAAATAGATTTGAGATCGGGTTATCATCAGATATGTGTGAAAACTGAGGATATTCAGAAGACTGCTTTCAGAACGAGGTATGGACATTATGAGTATTCTGTAATGCCTTTTGGTGTGACTAATGCGCCTGGAGTGTTTATGGAGTATATGAATAGGATTTTCCATCCGTACCTAGATCAGTTTGTTGTGGTGTTTATTGACGATATTTTGGTGTATTCGAAATCTGAAGAAGAGCATGCTGAGCATTTGAGAGTGGTTTTAGGAGTTCTACGAGAAAAGAAGTTATTTGCTAAGCTGTCTAAGTGTGAATTTTGGTTAGAAGAGGTTAGTTTTCTTGGTCATGTGATTTCAAGAGGTGGTGTTGCTGTTGATCCTTCTAAGATAGAAGCGGTATCTAAGTGGGAAGCTCCGAAGTCAGTTTCTGAGATAAGGAGTTTTCTTGGTTTGGCTGGTTATTATAGGAAATTCATCGAGGGATTTTCTAAGTTGGCGTTACCGTTGACGATGTTGACTAGAAAGGGGAAAGCGTTTGTTTGGGACTCAAAATGTGAAGAAGGTTTCCAAGAGTTAAAGAGAAGGTTGACTACTGCTCCTATTCTGATATTACCGAGTTCGTCGGAATCATTTGAGGTTTACTGTGATGCTTCATTGTTGGGTTTGGGTGGTGTGTTGATGCAGAATAAGCAGGTTATAGCTTATGCTTCGAGACAACTGAGGGTTCATGAGAGGAACTATCCGACACACGATTTAGAGTTGGCAGCCGTGGTATTTGTTCTGAAGTTATGGAGGCATTACTTGTACGGGTCAAGATTTGAGGTTTTCAGTGACCATAAAAGTTTAAAGTATTTGTTTGATCAGAAAGAGCTGAATATGAGACAGAGAAGATGGTTAGAGTTTCTGAAGGATTATGACTTTGGTTTGAATTACCATCCGGGTAAAGCAAACGTAGTGGCTGATGCATTGAGTCGGAAATCATTGCATATGTCTATGTTAATGGTTAAAGAATTGGATTTAATTGAACAGTTTAGAGACTTGAGTTTGGTGTGTGAGAGTACTCACAATAGTGTTAAATTGGGAATGTTAAAGTTAACGAGTGGTATTCTGGATGAGATTAGAGAGGGTCAGAAATCCGATGTGCTTTTGGTTGATAAGTTGACTCTAGTGAATCAAGGTCAAGGTGGTGAATTCAGAGTGGATGAGAATGGTGTTTTGAAATTTGGTAATCGGGTGTGTATTCCGGATGTTACCGAGCTTAAGAAGAGTATTCTTGAGGAAGGACATCGTAGTGGCCTGAGTATTCATCCTGGGGCTACGAAGATGTATCATGATTTGAAAAAGTTATTTTGGTGGCCGGGAATGAAAAGAGAAATTGCGAGTTTTGTTTACTCTTGTTTGACTTGTCAGAAGTCAAAGGTTGAGCATCAGAAGCCGTCTGGGCTAATGCAACCATTGGCTATTCCAGAGTGGAAGTGGGATAGTATCAGTATGGATTTTGTTTCTGGTTTACCGAGGACAAGTAAGAATTTTGAAGCTATTTGGGTGATTGTTGATAGATTGACGAAATCGGCTCATTTCATTCCGATCAGAATGGATTATCCGTTAGAGAGATTAGCTGAGTTGTATATTGAGAAGATTGTAAGTTTGCATGGTATTCCTTCGAGTATTGTTTCGGACAGAGATCCTAGATTTACATCGAAGTTTTGGGAAGGTTTGCAGAAGGCTTTGGGAACTAAGCTGAGATTGAGTTCTGCATATCATCCGCAGACTGATGGTCAGACTGAGAGGACGATTCAGTCATTGGAAGATCTTTTGAGGGCTTGTGTTTTGGAAAAGGGAGGTGCTTGGGATTGTTACTTACCTTTGATTGAGTTTACCTACAACAATAGTTTTCATTCGAGCATTGGTATGGCACCGTTTGAAGCTTTGTATGGTAGGAGATGTCGGACGCCTTTATGTTGGTATGAGTCCGGTGAGAGTGCTGTGGTTGGACCGGAGATTGTTCAACAAACTACGGAAAAGATTAAGATGATTCAGGAGAAGATGAGGATTGCTCAGAGTCGTCAGAAGAGTTATCACGACAAGAGGAGGAAGTCACTTGAGTTCCAAGAGGGAGATCATGTGTTTCTTCGGGTTACTCCGATAACTGGGGTTGGTCGAGCTTTGAAGTCGAAGAAGTTGACACCTCGATTTATTGGTCCTTATCAGATTTTGGAGAGGATAGGAGAGGTAGCCTATCGTATCGCTTTACCGCCGTCACTTGCGAATTTGCATGAGGTTTTTCATGTGTCTCAGTTGAGGAGGTACATTCCTGATCCGTCGCATGTGGTCCAAGTAGATGATGTACAGGTGAGAGATAACCTGACTGTTGAAACATCACCTATGAGGATCGAGGATCGAGAGTTGAAGCAGTTGCGGGGTAAAGAGATTGCTTTGGTAAAGGTAGCTTGGGGAGGACCAGCAGGTGGCAATGTGACTTGGGAACTTGAGAGTCAGATGAAGGAGTCTTATCCGGAGTTATTCGCTTGAGGTATGTTTTCGAGGACGAAAACTCTTTTAGTGGGGGAGAGTTGTAACACCCCGATAAAAATAAGATAATTATTTAATTTAAGTTAATATTATATTTATTAATTTAATTAAATAATTGGAATTATTGGATTATTATTATTATTATTATTGGAATAATAATTATTGGAAAATATATAAGTTGGAAATAAGGAAAAAGAGTTCCATTTTTTGGTAAAAAGAGTTTTCACGTGAAAACAGAGAAGCGGCTCAAAAAGAGGAAAAGGGCAAAGAGGCAGAGCAAGAGGAAGAAGGTTGGAGAAGAGAAGAGCTTGAGGCTAAAGGATTGCCGGATTAACTCAGGTAAGGGGGGTTTATCGTCGTTTAATGGGTATTATGGATTAACATGTAATGGGTAGTGATAAACCGTTGAATTGACCCTAATTGGGATATTGAATGCTGAGAAATTGTGTTGGGTAAGTTGTGTTAAAGCTGTAATTGAATTTGTATTTGTGTGAGTTGTGATTTCCCGAACGTATAGCTTTTTACGGAATCGGAATCGGAGGTCCGGAAGTCCTCCAACGGCGGAAAATGCGGAGAATTCTGCATCCTGCTTCGTGTTAGCGCAGGAACAGCTTTCTGTCTTGCGTTAACCGGTTAACCCAGGGTGTTAACCGGTTAACACTGTTAGGAATTGTGAAGTATTGCTGTTTTGCTTGCGTTAACCGGTTAACCCAGGGCGTTAACCGGTTAACACTGTTGTGAGTTGTGAAAATATTGTTGTTCTGTCTGCGTTAACCGGTTAACCCAGGGCGTTAACCGGTTAACACTGTTGAGTTTTGCCAGAAAGCGTGTTCTGTGTTGCGTTAACCGGTTAACCCAGGGCGTTAACCGGTTAACACTGTTGGAAATTGGAAAAATTAATATTTGAATAATGTGTGCATAATTGGTGTTTGGCCTATATTGGCGTATGATGTAATAGGGATTAATTCCCGCTGTTTTGAGCAGTATAGGTATTAGTGGAGTGTGCTAATACTGTGATTAATTATTTGACATGATATGACGTTTGATACATGTGCTGATGATGTGTGAAAATATGCATAATGTTGTGAATGTATATATTATGCATGTGTTGGTGAATGGACTGTTTTATGGCTTAGAGTGTGAGCATATGTCCATTGTGGATTGTTGTTAATGATGTTGCATTGCTAGGTGAATTAGCATGCATATTGTGGCCTTTATGGTGGTAGCTAATTCCCATGGTGAGGAATTAGTGAGTAAATCATTGTGGATTATTGTTGATGATTTTGCATTGCTAGGTGATTTAGCATGCATATTGTAGTCTGTATGGTGGTAGCTAATTCCCATAGTGAGGAATTAGTGAGTTGGTGGTAGCTAATTTCCGTGGTGAGGAATTAGTGAGTGAGTCACTAGGTCTCAAATGAGTGGGACTAGTGGGCTTGGTAGCCGTATCTGGATTTGATCGGTGAGGTGAACTATATGTTCACGAATAGTCGGTACCGCATGCATGGAGTCTCATTGCATAATGTATGTCTTGTGTATAATATGAATGGATGTGTTCCAATATTATACGTGTGTTTTGATGTTTATGTTGAGCATGATTATGATGTTTGAGTGGAGGTTTCCGTTACCGAATGTGTGATATGGTTAGGGTGATTAATGTGTTATTTACTTAGCATTACATGATATTTTATAATGCTTATTATATCGATTGAGGAACTCACCCTTACAACTATTTTTCAGGTAACGAGCAGTGATTGAGTAGAAGCTAATGCTTGGAGTCTAGTGTAATCTCCTTAGTGGGTCATGCTCTGATAGATGTAACATCGGGACGGGATGTTTTACCTTGTTGAATAATTTTACATGTAATGTGTTACATGTTTTGCATGATTGATTTGATTTCTATCCGCTGCGTATTGTGCAAATGCTTTATGTTTTGAGTTAATAAAAGAGCATGACGATGAATGGTGTGAAACGATTGTGTGACACCCTTAATTGCATAATTACTCTGATTGATATATTGCTATTTTTAATTAAATATTTGGGGTATTTTAGAAGGGTGTTACAGTTTTCATTTTTCATGGATGCATGGAGAGGTTTGATGAGAATAAAGTATGAGATGATTTTTGGAAAGTCAGATTTTTAGTGTCTATGGAGGTTACACGAATTAGGGTTTTGCTTAATTATATTTTCAGAGTTTATCTCCTGATTTTTGTGGCTTGGTGGGCTCAAATGAAAGTTTTAAGTCCATGATCATTTTGGCTATTTTTGGAAATACCCCCTTTATTTGCACATGGACAACCTTGTTTAATGCATTAATCTTCTCTTGAGACTTGATTAATCATGATTATATGAAAGAAATAACACAAAATGATGTTTAATGGCCATTTTCCAAAAGTGTAATTTTTGTGCATGCATGACTTTTCCACACATGTGGGAATGCATGGGCTCAAATTCCAAGGTGGATTTGGCCCAAAAAACAATGCTGAATAAATTCCCAATGATTGGCATGTGAGAATATTCCATGATGTCAACTTGTGTCATTTTGACTTTTCATGCAAGAAAGCTTGAAAAATGACTTGCACCATTGGTGAATCATGCAAAATTATAGGTCATTTTGCATGCCATTTTGAAGTACTTCTCAAAACAAAACCATAGCAAAAAGAGCCACACCAATTGGACTTGTCAACCTCAAGTTATGCCTTTTTAAAGCCTTTATGCACACTTCATCATTCAAGAACCATAACTCTTCAACCATTCATCATATGGCCTTGAAATAGGACTTTTTGGAAAGGGGGACAAAGATCTACAACTGTCATGTCTGAGAAAAATTCATTTGGAGCTTCCTTGATGATGAAAAATGTTAAATGGTCTTGGTACATCAGCAAGCTCGTTAGGCGAGTGAGGTGGCGAAGGGCTCGTTAGGAGAGCACTCAGCGAGGTTCCAACGAACACTCCCAGACTTGGATAAAAGCATAGCTAGCACTTACTCGCTAGGCGAGCATCCAGCGAACAGGTAGCGAGCAATTCCAGTAGCAACATCATCAAGGCTCACTGGAGCGAAGGAGGAAGCGTGGGCTTCGCCTAGCGAAGGATTGCTCGCCTAGCGAGCATGACAACTCAGGAAGCTTCTTCTGGGCGCAGGTGACTCTGGTGGCTTATTTTAGGGCTCGCTAGGCGAACCATTCTGCTCGCCTAACGAGCATGACAGCTCAAGAACATCTTTCCAAATTTGGTAACCTGTGCATTGGACCTTTGTTCCTTCAAGATTAATGTTTTGAATGATGAATAGACCCCATTTGAACATGTTGGAAGTATCTCAAGTCATTCCCTAGCCATTCGACCCTCAGTTGACCAACAGTTGACTTTTGACTTCACGGTTGAATTTTGAACTGTATTGAGCCCATTAAGCTTGATCCTTTAAAGAAAACCTATGAAAATGAAACCCTAGCTCCCAAGAGGTCTACACAACATCCATAAGACCTTCAAACCAAGATTGCCTCTCAATCCTTGAGGAACCCTACTTTGACCTTGATATCCAGATGAATTCAAACTTCCTTGAGTGTTGAGAAAAACCCTAGTTGATGCACAATTCCCTTGTATTGACTGATCATTCAGATAGAGCCCACAAAGTGACTTGGATGATATCCAAGCTTCTTGGAAGACAAACTCTTGGAGCTAATTCTGATTGACATGATGAAATGCAATATGAAATGTTAAATGACCTAAAATGAATGCATGAATGAGGAGGGCAAATTTGAGGTGCTACAATACCTTTTTATTTATTTTCTCTAAGTGTATCTGTTGACACTACGGGCGCCTGGGCCTAGTGGAGATGGGGTTGACTCAGGACCTCAAGGTTAGGGGTTTAACCCCCAACGCCACATTTCATTTATTTTTATTCCTTTCCCCTTTTATTTTCTTATTTTCATTTCATTTTCTCCTTTTATTTTCTTTTCTTTTCCATTTTATTTTCTTCCACTTATTTTCTTCTTAACCAAACATTTTGCAAATACACTCAATTTAAATATCCATTTTTATTTTGTATCCATAATTTATTTTTTATTATTTTGTCCATTTATTTTTACCATTTTTAATTGAATATTTATACCTTTTGTGTTGATAATGGTTGATGACATTTTATCTGGTCATGGTCATTGATTTTTTAGGGTTGATAAAATCTTCAATATTTCAAACATGTCAATGAATGATAAATGGATCATTGTTGGAACTTTGAGGTATTGGTAGATTGTCTCTATTTGACCATGTTTAAACCATTTGATGCATAGATGAGACCTCACTTCTTGATTTTTACTTATTGATCTATTTGGTTGTATTGTTTCCATTGACCACTAACCATCTAACACTTGTGCTTGAATGTCCAACTTGTATATTATTCAACTGTTAACTTGTAACTATTTGGGTGATATAATCTTCCATTTGTCAAATCATTGATAGATGGACTTGGGGCTGTATAACTTTCTTTGGTTCAAACATATTGTTAGATGATCATGGATCTTCTTCAATACTTTGCATCAATAATAAGTTATCCCTTTATGCGCCATATTTTGAGTCATTTGACTTGTGGATAGATAATCCCTAGGTAGTTACCTTGTACATTGATCACGAACGACTAACTATTCATTGTTAACCATTGATATTTTTGACTTAATTTATCATATTGTGATTTATTTTCTTGTCAACTTTATTGTATATATATATGTCATGCATACTTATCATTTTCATTTTATTTATTGTCATCACAATCAAAACAACACAAACATGATAAAATTAAAAGATCAAAAAGATGCATTCATCTGTAACCAACTATTGGACTTATAGGATTTCATTAGGACCCTTGCATGTGGACCTTGCCCTATCTCTTGACACTTTTCCCTAACTTGGATTTTCATCTGTAACTTGCAATCTTTTATTATAAGAATGGAATCATGACACTACCCTAGGGAGACATGCTCTATAAGCCCATTATCCACTTGTTAACATATGTCACTTTGCACACACAATGCTTTCTCTTGGGCTACCTTACAATGAGACTCTTTATTTCTTTCTTGGTTACTCTATAAATTCATGCACGTTACCATTTCATAATCAAAAGTAATAAAACCTTGATCCAACGCCAAGTGACATTTTCTATGTCAAACTAAAAGTACAATAATAATACGATTAGTATTGCGCGCCACAAGCCTTAAATGGTGGGTAATGAGTAAGGATGAAGCTCTCCTACCATTACTTTATTATCTTGGATACAAGACGTTTGGCTTGTTTGTCTGAAGTATCCGCCTCCGCCCATAGTAGTGCAATCTAATCACAACCAATCTTTAAAAAAAAACCTAAAATCGACACCAACTCATCAAACTCATTTTTGCGTCTTAGGGAATCATACTGAAAACCTTTTTTCAAGGTAAAATCAACTAACACACAAACATTTTCTACTCGGAACTACGGAGCTCTAATTCTTCATTCCCGATGAATGATACGTAGGCACAAGGGCCCTAATCCTTGGCGAGCACAATATTAAAAAACCCCAATCTCATTCTATCCCACTTTCTTAAATAACAAAGTAATTTTTATAGATAAATACCCACGCACGTAGACAACTTAAATGGTTCCCATAGAGTATCATGGACGTGAGGGGTGCTAATACCTTCCCCTTGTGTAATCGACTTCTGAACCCTTATTTGGTTGTGAAACCAATCCTTATCCTTTTCTTTTTCTTTTAAGAGGGTTTTATCGACTATTTTTTCTATCTTCTCTTTTATGAGGATTAAATAAAATTCGGTGGCGACTTTATATATTCATTTTTCTTTTTGAATTTCAGTTCACAGTCGGTCTAGTTTCAGATCGCGGTAGCGACAAACATCAAGTTTATTTTCTCAAGAAAATCAAAAACACTTAATCATTATTTAACATTTTTCAATAAATTGGATGAAAAGGGTCGGGATATAGTTCACAAGCTTCTGAGAGTTGGGATCTGAGATATAGTTCTCGCCAATTTAAACACTTATCATCCTCCAATCAACTCCACAACGTGTAATAAACCTCGGTCAACATCGAGTGCATTTTCTGAAATAAACCGAAAACACCTAAAAATTTCAAAACCCTTTCTCAAATAAGATGAAAAAGGAACATGGTGTAGTCCACGAGCTCCTGAGAGTTGGAAACGAGATGCAGTTCTCGCTCATCCGAACTATCGTCATCACTTAAAATACATCAAACATCAAACTCTCCCTAAGTGAGTCAAGCCTAGTTTGATTTGTTGTGTGTTTATGTTTGTTTACTTGTATGGCTTTTCTTTATTTTATGTTTTTGTTATTTCTATATTGTTATATAATCTGTCATATGGTTTCATTATGTGGTGGTATTAGATTGATACTTTGATTGCAAACACCTTGTGGGAAAGACTCTCTACCTGAGTTTAGAGTGTAAATATAAGATAAGAGAGGTTGAGTAGTGTGGGTCCGCGAGATGTAGTTCTCGTAAGGGTTGGCATGAGAGATTCACTTAGAGTAGATCCTTTGAAAATGTTGTCACCCGACAGGTAGTTATCGTAAGCTTCAATATTTTTGCAAGGAATTGTGACTCTAAGGACCTTTGTAGAACCTTTAACCCTTTGTCCAACTAAAAACAATGGTCACGTAGTGCGAGTTCCCAAGATATAATTCTCGTAAGGGTCAACACGAAGACCTCAATCGGAGTAGATTCTCTTGAAGGACTTGGCGCACGACATGTAGTTGTTGTAAGGGGTGTCATACCTTAAAATTTGCCCTACATTTTTATCATTCAATTTATTTGTCTTAGAATTTTGTTTTCATCTGCATACAAGGT
Organism: Lathyrus oleraceus; assembly: GCF_024323335.1. Taxonomy (NCBI): domain Eukaryota; kingdom Viridiplantae; phylum Streptophyta; class Magnoliopsida; order Fabales; family Fabaceae; genus Lathyrus; species Lathyrus oleraceus. The sequence continues at coordinate 266,876,951 of NC_066582.1, read as the reverse complement.
TTTTTAAATCATTCATTTAAGAGTCATTCATTCACATCTGCATATGGTGACATTATTAGTTCAAAGGATCAATATTTGGGCTATTAATGGATTGATCATAGGTTTCTTGTTGATTAAGGCTTTATCATAGGGTTTGATGATCAGGTGTTTTTGGTTCTCTCATTTGTGATTTATGGTGCAAGATTACATGTATCACTTGAAAAGAGTTATAATTCAAAGTTGTTACCCTAAACCTACATATTCGGATATCTACTTGAGGATTTGAAGAAGATTGAAGCACAAAGAAGAAAACTGTCACTAAGCATTCAAAAGTGGAATAAGTTACTTCATGCACAAATGGTGTTGCTTGGATTACAAGTTACAAGTCAAAGTTTTACCACAAGAGGAAATCATTACAAAAAGGTGTTTAAAATGGAAATTACAAGGAAAGTTCAACAATTGACTTTTTGGTCAACTATTGACTATTGACCCAAATTTGACTCTTGAATTTAAATTTCTAAAACCTATCCTACTTCAATCTTCAATCTTCCATCTTCTCAAGTTGCTTTATGCCCAATTAAATTCATGACCATGCTAACCATGTCAATCCCACGCCCAAGCAAACCTGCATATCAGATCAACTCCAATGTCAATGCAATACAAACCAATTCAATCATTAACCAATTCAAATACCTCTACATTTCACAATTTGTCCTAATACTAACACTTCAAACAGTTTTTTTTACCAGCCATCAACAAAGTGAACTAGGCATACTCATGGTATTTTTTCCAATCCAAACCATAAGTATTAACATGATCAAAACAATACAAGCATGCTATGACAGTCCATCAACTCTTGCCATATTAGTCCAAACTACAAACAAAATTCCAAAGACAATGCACAACCATGCTAAGATTAGTTCAAAAAAAGTCTCACACATTGCTTTAATATAAGTCAATCATCAAACAATTATCTAAACCACAAACTCAGTTCCAAGTCAGTTTCATCAGTTCATAACTTCTAACCAATTTCAAAACACTAGTTCACCATAACAGCCAGTTCATATCAAATTAACATAACTAGTTAATTCATCACTAATTACAAGTATGTTCATTAACTGAATTCATTTCTTTTTCTAGGAAAGGTAGGGATATCTCTTGGTCGGATTGGTGTTGTAATCCCGACAAGTGTTGGATGTAGGCGGTGATTCCCTTTTACTTAGTTGGGTGTTGTAGGTCGATATGTATCATGTTGTTCTTTTTTCCTTTGGTTTCATTGTTTGTAAAAGAGTGAACACCTATTGTGCCTCTTTTTTAATGCAATGTTTTCCTTGCTTATAAAAAAAATTAACTGAATTCATTCAATCCAAACACAAACAATAAATAATTATTTCTAAATTCCCATATCAGTTCAAATTCAACGTAACAATCATTCAACTAACTAACTCAAATTGTTCTAACACCTTCAAATGTAATAACAATACACTAACAATATTTCTGCAGCAACTATTACAATACTTAAAAAAAGTTCAAATAACAACTAACTATTTCTCTTTTGATAGCAACTATAACTAACATCTAAATTAACTAACTTGAAATCTAACTGTTTTACGAGTTCTAACTTTTTTTAACTAACAATCCAATTCACTAAATTCATAACTAACTAATAGGTTTTTAACTCTATTAAGTAACTATCTTCATTCAGATGTTAACTACGTAAAACCTATACTGACAGTTTAACAAAGAAGGAACTAATTCAACTAATTGAACTTCACTCACCAAAATTCAAAACACCTAACAACAACTTAACAGTTTCTTAATAGTGTGAATCATCCTAACCAACTCTCCATTCAATCTAACTGGAATTTAATAATGGCCTAACCTTGCCCTAACAGTTAACAAACTGCCCAATTCAGTTACACACTTCCATCTCTATAAATTCAACTCTCCTCTTCAATCATAGTTTAGTCATGGTCACAATCACAATTCACCAAAAATTCTCTGAAAATTCTCAACTCTCCGTGGTTTTGGCTCAAATTGATTCTCTCTTAATTTCTCAAACTCGCCAAATCCTTCTCAACTCTATCAATCTCATGCACATAAAACGACATAGCAACATCAACAAGTAAGCATAGAATATTCGTTTCCTACAGACTAGACTTTTGAAGGAAAAAAAGGAGACAACTTTGAATTCAAGTTACTTCCCTCTAAGGAGCAATTCTATGGTTCTCCATTACAACAATAACCGAGACGAATCTCAGTATCACAACTAAGTCACCATTATTCTTCCTCCTTGCTTGAAATTCTAGTGCCTCTATGTAGAGATATGATAATAGATTCAAAACCCTAGGGTTTGAAATCCGTTCCGCTCCTTGGAGACATTTAATTTTGGTTTGTAGTTTTAGGGTTTGTTCATTATTTGATTCGATTCGAAGAGCTGGTTAAGAATTTAGGGAAAAAACTATGACAATGGGATATAGGGATTGAAGATGGCTAGAATGGGGTAGGTTTTATGGTGATTGAACCTTCGCTGCCGCCAGAGGCGATTTCTGGTGCGACGGAGATGATACCTCAGGCGAAGCTAAGACACGATGTAAACCAGGAAAATGGAATGGAGTTGTTCTGAACTACTTACCCTCTCTTGGCTGATGCATTTTGGGGTCAGAAAACCTTGAGCCTATAGAATTTCTACTACACCCCCACCCTGGCCAAGCTACCCCCTATCCTGAAGCCATTCTAACATGTTGGGCTTCCTATTAAGCCCAGTCTGGGCTTTGATTTCCATACACATTACTGGTTGCTAGTACACCATTGTCTCCATGAAGTTTTCTTATTTTTGTTTTTTATTTATTTTTATTTTTGTTTTTTTGTTTTATTTTGTCATGGCATTTTAAATATTTCTATTTTTTTGTTTTTATATTTGTTAATACTTTGACATTACAAATACTTTGAAAAATTAAATGCATGATAATACACTTAGCTTCATTTTATTAGAATTTATTTTCAATTAGATGTTAGAAAATAACAAACATGTTCATATTAGATTAGATTTAATTTTGGAAATTAATATGCGCTTTGATTCCTTTATGATTCTAAATTCATAAAATCCATGTGCTTGGTTCATATCTTGATCACATCCCTGATGGATTGATTGATCAAAGTCATTTTTGATCAATTAATCACTTGACATTTATTTCCTTCCCCTGTCCAGTCAAGTGATCGTAAGCCTCTTGATCACTTGATATGACTAGTCCTCTGCATTCACACTATAGTGGATCTCACAAGCTTAAGACATCATCATGCAAAACCTCAAAGGCTGAAGACTCATCATCATCAACCACAACAAAAAGATTATCCTTTCAACACTTGTCAATTATGATGCAAACTGTACGTCACGAGCCTTAAGTAGTGGAGAATGAATGAGAGGGAGTATTCCTATCCTTATTCTGAATATCTTTGGATATGGGACGCCTGACCCAGTTGTTCAAAGTATTCTCCTCCATTCAAAATCAAATAACTGTCAAGTCTTCTTCTCCATAGACAATATATCAACACTACAACAATCTTCATCAACAATGCACTCCTCTTTGGACCAAACACTACATTCTTTGGACTTATATACATTCATTAGGTTAAACACCTCATGGTCAAGCATCCTCTCTGAACCAATACCTTTCATGCATTGCCCTGTGGAGTCTCATGCTCTGGCAACCTCGTGCATTACTCTATGGAGCCTCATGCTCTAGCAACTCTCATGCATTTCCTTGTGGAGTTCTATGCTCTGGTAACTTTCATGCATTATCCTGTGGAGCCTCATGCTCTGGCAACCGCATGAATTGCTCTGTGGAGCCTCATGCTCCGACAACCTTTATATCATTTCCCCGTGGAGCCTCATGCTCTGGAAACCCTTTTATATGTCTTGATCCTTAGATCTAGGCAAAATCCTACAATTCTGCATATGCCACTCCATCTATTGGTCAACACCATACAAACTCTTTGTTTCAGACATACATATTTATGGATTCAAACAACACAACCTTTAGTACAAACAAAACTTTCACCACACCTCAACAACTCCTTTATCATTTACCAATGCTTTCCACATTACACAATTTCTTTCCCACTTCAAATAACATTTGTCCCAATTTAAGCAAGTTCTTTCTTTAGTTTTATGCAATCAACTCTTTCTTTTCTTTTATCACACAAACCTTTTTCAAAATAATTTTCTCACTTTTTCGTAAAAGATCTATTATAATTTGTTCCATAGAAGTCAAACTAAAAGCTTAGAGCATCTGAACAATGATCAGAATTAGTTAACATCTACACAGTTCAAGGATACGATTATAACTGTTCATAAAATCCGTGTTTTCTATCACAGAATACAGAGCTCTGATTTTCTCATTGCACTATGAGAATACGTAGGCACGAGGGTTGAAATCCTTGGCAAGCACACTAATTAAAAAATTATTTTCCCCTTAATTAAAATCAATCGCAAGTAACCTTTAGATGATAACACTCATTCACGCAAACAACAATCAAAATGGTTCCCGTTGAGTACAATAGATGTGAGGTGTTTTAATACCTTCCCCTTGTATAACTGACTTCCTTACCCTTTTTCTCTTCCCTTTGGATTTTATCGATATTTTCCCTTTCCTTCGGAAATAAATAAAGTTCAGTGGTGATTTTGTTGTATCTTCAAGAATGCAATGCGCTCCGGTATTTTTTACGGTACGACAAGTGGCAAACATTCTTGCGAATCCATGACTCTAGGAACTATGTCTAGAATAAAAGTTGATGGTCGCGTAGTGTGGGTCCCCGAGATGTAGTTCTCGTAAGGGTCAGTAGGAAGACTTCGCCCATAATAGATTCCCTTGAAGGAGTTGACGATCAACATGTAGTTTTCGTAAGCGGCAAACATTCTTATGGAGCTATGACTCTGAGGTACTTTTATAAACCTTAGATCATAACCGGTGAGAACCCTATTACAGAAAGAAATCATATTCATCCATACCCTGGACTTTTAAACCAATGTACCGAAAAACAAAAACAAAAATACATGGCATGACGTTGCATCAATTCACATTCCATTGCATCTGCATCTCATCAGTATGCATTATGTTGTACCCCAAATTTTGACCACTCTTTGTTTATCCATCTGTATTAGGGCATATCTGAGTACTTTAGGCCGACTCAACCCATTTTAGTCAGGGTACAAGGTTCTGACCTATCAGAGTTCATCATGCAGGTCATTTGGTCAACTCTAATGACCTAAAAAGTTAAAGGAGAACCATTTTAACCTTTTATTCTCACCTAAGAGTTTGTATTTCTATTTTGACCTTTTTTATTATTATAAATTTAACCTACCAATATCACCTAGATTATTAATTTTTAATTAATTTAGTTAATTAGAACACATTAGTAGAATGTGACATTTATTAGTATTTATTTGATTATATTTTTATATTATTAATACTTATATATTATTATTAAGGATATTATTTAGTTAATAAGAATATATTGTTTAAATATCATCAGTAGTATTGATAGAATTTATTTATATTATTAGCACAAGAGTACTATTATCATCAAATAGTGTTGAGATATTATTATTAATTTTATTATTAGACCGCTAGGTTAATAGTATTAAGTGGCCTTTTTATTTTAAGTAACTAATTAATAATTATTTTTTGGATTTATTAGATAGTGTTATTAGGGTTATTTTTATTAGTATCATTTAGATTTTTTTCAGTTACTTTTCTAAGGGATTGAACCTGGTCAAACTTTATGATGAGGTCAAGCCAATAGGTCAGCCAAGCCCAAGAGTCCAACTTCCTCATAAACCCTAATTCATTCTATTGTACATCAAAAAAAACGGATCAAGTGCAGATTGAAGACAAAAACCAAAACTTTCCTTTATTATTTTAGATACATTTTGAATCAAATATTACAAAGAAATTCATCTATATATATATATATATATATATATATATATATATATATATATATATATATATATATATATATATATATATATATATATATATATATATATATCAAAGTTCAGAAAATCTAAAAAATCAAAAACTAAATTATAACAAGGATTACATCAAAAAATTCCTAATCTAATCAATCATAATTAAAACTCTAAACCTAATTATCTATAAATAACCTAAGACTAAATCAGAGAGGAGGACGAAAAGTTTAGAACCCTAAGAACAACATGCAGTAGCATCAAACCCCCCACTAAAGCTCCAAAGAATCTGATACTTAGGGTTTTCACATTGAAACCCTAAGTATTTGAGTTAAGTTTCCATCTTTTTACCTGCAAAATAAATATAAGGAGATTAGAGAGAGTCAAAAAAAGAACACAAGCAAAAATAAAGAAGATGGACAGAGAAAGAAGGGAGTGGATGACGTAGCTTAAAGTTGAAAATTGCAAGAAAGGTAAGCCCCAAACTCTTTATCAATGCATGATTGCCTGCATTATTTTTTTGCTTTCTGATTCATGTCAGATAAGGTTTTGATTCATGGTGTTTTTTTAATGTTGTATTATTAGTTTGAGTTTAATATTGGGTGTACTGCAATATATTGATTGATGTAGGTTTTGTTTTAATCATCATAGCTTAAGGGTGTTTCTGGATTTAGGTTAGGGTTAGGTTGGGGTTCATCCTCATAGGGTTAGGGTTCATGGATTAGGGTTCTTAGATTGTTAGGATTTTACTGGATTTGTGTTAAAGTTCATAGGTTTGGATGAAGTTAGGGTTAGGGTTCAAATCTTAATGTTTGATTTTGGTTGTTTCAAGAGCGGATTGATGTTCAGGAGGTCTTGATTTATGGATTAGTGTTATTGTTTGATTTTGTGTAGGGTTAGGCATGTTCTAGGTAAGTTAGAGTTTGGGCTTAAGGTAGATAATGAATCTTCATCGTGTCCTTGATGAACACGATGAAGGTGGAGGGTGGTCCACAGTGGTCTCATGGGTTTGGTACGGTGGTTTCTGTGTCAAAGGGTGGTTATTCTTGGTTCTGGGTAGAAGTAACATACCCTCAAATTTACCCTACCTCAACATCACCCTCTTTAACCCTAATTCATGTGCATACATCCCATACATATCATCTCATATGAATTTGTACTTAATAATCCATAATATCTCACAAACCAAAGGCATAAGGTTCATCTGTGAAGCTCAAGACCCTCTGATCATATTGAGGTGTGCCCAAGCCACATTAATCCTAATCTCTATCCTCAAGCATCCAACAAGCTTGGAGGATCAGTCAAGTCATCTCACTCACTCTCCAAACCCAATTTGGATGGTGAGTCCCCTTTGAAGATACATCAAGATTCATCTGGCCACGCAAGGACCCTAACCCTAACTCTTGACCCTCTATGGCTTATACAAGTCATGGTTCACCTTGAATCTTGACCATGTCATTGAGGACCCCCAAAATACAAAGTTTTTTCATGCCCTAATCCTTTTAAATATCTCAATACATCCCTTGCATCACCAAACCCTAATTTGTATGATCATGGTCCTTGATGAAACTTGTGATTCAAGAAACCCTAATTTGGGCATCCTTTGATCATTGGCATTGTTTCATTTGATCACCCTATCACCCCACCACTAATTCAACATCAATTTGAGTCATTTCCAACCACAATTCACCATTCACATACTCATCCAATTCATGTTACAAATACTTGGTTTGGTCATGAACTTTGGACTTTCAATGCCTTGATTTTAGCCATGAAATTGACCTAAAATCACTCCTCAAAGATCTAAGCCTCATTTTACATCATGATATGATCATATGAGCTTCAAACATCCACCATTGTGTCTTGGAAATCAAGAAATCACAAAGTTACATTTTTAGGTCATGTTGGTTGGTCACATATTGGCAAGAATGGCCTATGATTTGGTCCATAGTCCATAACTTTTTCATCTTGCAATATTTTCAAGATATTCTTTGATCCAAATGTCCTAATTGAGTTCCTCTTCAACTTTGTTTAAAGGTCTAAGACCTAATTCATTGAGCAAGGATCTCAATTTTTGCATTGGCCAAGCTGGTCCACATGCCTAGCAAGACCTAGAAACATGACTAAGACCACGACTTTACCACATTTACATTTCAAAACCATAACTCCTTTTGACCTGGTTCTTTTTTCATCTAATCAAGGACATTGCAAGGAACATTTAGCATGATTTTCATGTAAAATGCATGAGCCAATTTCATCTGGCCTTGGTTCAAAAATTAGAAATCATCCTGATGCTTAAACTAGTCATGCATCAGCCATAATTTGCATATGGGTGTATTAAGCCACACAACTTATTTGTTTTGGTCCCTTTTGATCCCAAACACATTGCAAAACACCTCAGGACAAGAATGGAAGTCAACTTTGGGTTGGAAACCTCTCAAACCCTCAAACCCGATGCCATGTGATTTTTCAGAATTTTCCCAAAATGGCCAAAGTTGAAATGCATATCAGACCATTTCATTGCCTTTGTTTGTTCCTAACTGGTGCTAAGAACCAAAACCAAGTGGTTGGTGAAGTAAACGAGCTCAGAATGTACCATCTCATGTCTCCACAAAGCCGTTTTCGAGCATGCTCCAAGTCACATGGGATTTTTGACTAAACCACTTCATTATTCCCTCCAAACCACTCCATCACCTTCCCTATAAATAGGGGAAGGTGTCTCACTCAAAAAACAAGCTTTTCAAGCCAGAAAACATCTGCTACAAAACTGTGTTTCTCCCTCAAAAACAAAGTTCCCATTTTCAAGCTTCAAAGTCTTTCAGTTCAAAACAACCACCCAGAATTTATCCTTGAACATCACTAAAACTTTTCCAAACACTAACTCACCTGAGCTGCACCAACTCATCAGAGTTCATACCTGAAACTGATTCCGATCAGGTAGTTTCACTCACCCCATTCACTCAAACAAGTTACCATTCAACTCGAAATCACCTACTGATCATTAACCCCATGTTTTAAGTTTTGATTAACCATTATCCATTATTTAACTTTTGATTTAGGTCAAGTGTGTTCATCTGAGTTTCTGGAAAATACTCCACACTCAAAGCCAATCATTGGCTCATGAGTGTGGAGGTTGATTCGTTTATGTGTATAAAAGTTGTTTCCATGATCAAATCCAATGAAAAACACGTGTTTGGAGGTTTTAATTTTGGATGGTTGGAGCCAGTCAAGTGTTTTAATTTTGTCTGTTGCTTCGCGTGAATTCAAATTCAAACATTTGGCGGTCTTGTCCTGATTGGTTCATTTTAGCACGCATGTTATTTTAATGTTTGACTTAATATTTTATTTGATTAATGCACTTCTGATCACAAGTGGGCGCTTGGCCTAGTGGGAGAGGGGGTTGATCCCCCATGACCCTAAGGTCAGGGGTTCAACCCCTAATGCATGCATTTTGTTCCTTTTTATTTTATTCCCTTCATTTTATTTATTTTTCACCCTATTTATTTTCCGTTTCATTTTATTTTTTATCCCACTTATATTTATTTTTATGAAAATATTCCCAACATAAACTCGTGTTATTTTTGCCTCTACTATTTTATTGTGTTTTATTTCATTCCATTTGCTAAATTTTTCATTAACCTATGAGGGCTTGAACATTAATGGCTAATGAAGTATATATTGTCATGATGTTCGATTGATTAGGGATGTTTGAACCTTCTATGTTTTAAACCTACTAATGAATGATCAAGACATCATTCATGGTACTTTGAAGCATGGATATATTGCCTCTATATCAAACAACTTGGATCATTTGACACATACATGAAACTTTGTTTATGTATATACTAGCTTGTGGTTTCATTTGTTACATTTTATTATTATTGTTATACTAACCCACTAACCATTATTATTAACTTGTTCATATTGTACATTGATATTTATAACTTATCTAACTTAGTCATTTAATCAAAATATTAACCTTTTACCCTTGAGTCAATATAGTCTTCCTTTTACCAAGCTATTGATAGATGGACTTGGGGTTTGCATTTGATCAATATAGTCAATATAGTCTTCGTTGTTACAAATCTGTTGTAAGTTGATCATTTGATCATCTTCAACACTTTTCATCAGTGATAAGTTATCCCCTGATGCGCTATGTAACACCCCATTTTCTACCCACGAGTTATAACAACAAAATCAGAGTCGTAAAATTTTCTATAAATGGAATATTACATGTTCAACTTTAAACAATTTCCACTTTAAGGAATCATAACAATATGTAACACTTTTCTTAATTCGACAAAATAATGTCATTCACTCCAATAATTCAACTTCATAAAATCTTACGCAGCGGATTCATAAAAAAATTCTTATCATCTTTAAGCAACATAAATACGACTTAACATAAAGAGTAAACAACTATAATCCTTCAAACAATTTAAATTTTAGTAACAATTAAAAGATCCACAAAGCAGACACGCGACAATCCCCCCGAGTGCTACGTATCAGAGCGACTGACCACTGACCCGACCAACGGTAACCGGCTACTTCTCAGGATTACCTGCACGTTGTCACATAAGGACAACATTCAACAGAAGGGGTGAGTTACAATAATTATAATCAGTATATGAAAAACAATACAGTAATTAAGAATCGTACACAAACACCACTTCTCAATTAAAATAAATACCCATACAACGAAACAACAAAAATGAAACTCTAATGAGACTCGACTCGTCATGCATGTGGTACCATTCGGAGTAAAACTCCCAACTTAAAATTTGCCGATTTAACGAGGCATCAAGGCTTAAGCCTTCAACTTTCAACTTTTGCCAATCCAGGCCAACGTGGTGTGAGCAAAGCTCCGACTTAATGCATATGAATTTACATGACATACACGACTTTAAAATTCCGACAACATAATAATAATAGCAACACAACAATGTTTTCAACATAATCAACTTATAATCAACTTTGGCTCACCAAGCTTACAACTCAGTATCTTTAACAACTTTCCGTACACGGAATAACTTAACAACTCAGTCATACTTGTATCGACATTTCATAACATAAACCCAACAAAATTACTCATCAAAATTAACTATAATATTACCCGACTCACCCCGACGAACTTCATTAAATTCTGAGCAATTCGATTTTTTTTTCACTTTTCCAACATCGTTAACCCGTTAACGCAGGACAGAATACAATTTTTCAGTTTTTTCAACAGCGTTAACCCGTTAACGCCCTGGGTTAACCCGTTAACGCAAGACAGAATGCAATTTTTCAGTTTTTCAACAGCGTTAACCCGTTAACGCCCTGGGTTAACCCGTTAACGCAGGACAGAATACATTTCCTGGCAAATTTTAACAGTGTTAACCGGTTAACGCCCTGGGTTAACCGGTTAACGCAAGACAAACATCAATTTTTCACAATTCATAACAGTGTTAACCGGTTAACACCCTGGGTTAACCGGTTAACGCAAGACAGAAAGCTGTTCCTGCGCTAACACGAAGCAGAATGCAGAATTCTCCGCATTTTCCGCCGTTGGAGGACTTCCGGACCTCCGATTCCAATTCCGTAAGAAGCTACGTTTTCGGAAAATCACTACCCATCCAATTACAGATTCAATTTCAGTTTTAACACAACTTATCCAACACAATTTTTTTTTAGCATTCAACATCCCAATTAGGGCCAAATCAACGGTTCATCACTACCCATTACATGTTAACCCATAATACCCATTAAACGACGATAAACCCCCCTTACCTTATTATTTTGGATCGAAGGTTGCTCTAAGAATCGGATTCCGGAAGTTTTCTTCTCCTTCCCTCTCGTTCGTACAACAGTTCTCAAATTCCTCTTCTGCTAACTTCTCTCCACTACTGTTTCTTTTTTTTTTCTATCACTTCTTTTATTTTCTCTTTATTAAATTAACTAAATATCCTAATCTCTAATGGCCTAATATAACACCTCTCATTTTACTAATTAGCACACAATGATAAGCCCACTTACTCAAATAACACCACAATTATATTATTATTTCTTATAATAATTTCTACGACTTTCGACTAATTTCCGACTAACCACAATAATTACGTAAATATTAAAAATAACAAATAATTATTTTTTTGGGCGTTACAACTCTCCCCCACTTAGAATATTTTCGTCCCCGAAAATTTACCTGCTTCAAACAGCTCAGGATAGGAGTCTCGCATCTTGCTCTCCAATTCCCATGTCATGCTTTCGCCCGCAGCTCCCAACCAAACGACTTTAACCAACACAATCTCTTTTCCTCGAAGAGTCTTTGTTTCACGATCTTCAACTCGTACAGGCTTTGTCTCCATTGTTAAATTATCCCGCACTTGCACATCATCCATACTAACCACATGAGACGGATCTGAGACATACTTCCGAAGCTGCGACACATGTGTAGCACCTCAAATTTGCACCTACCATTATACATACATTTTCATACTAGGTCATAGCATATCATGGTCCATTGCATAGCATTTGCATTGTCCCTCTGTTGCCTCAAGAGCAAGCAATCAAGAATCAGGTCAAACTAATCTCCTGATCAGTCAACCAAGCAAGTAAAAGAATTTCTCATTGAATCAAGGCCTTGGGGTTTGCCCAACAAGTTCACATGGCTTGGAGGTCTATTTGAAGTATTTTGGTCAAGGGTTAAGGGCTCAGAGGTCAGCAGTTCATGCCCAGACAGTCAAAAACCCTAAAAAAGTCAACTGTCAGTCAAAGCAGTGGATGGTGGTCATTCTTGTGGAATTTGGGCACCATGGTCAATAATCAAGAGTTCAAACAACTTGGGATATCATTTGAAGTCAAGTCCTCAAGGAATTAGGGTTTGGAAGTCATCAGTCAATGCACAATCGGTCAGAAACCCTAAAAGTCAACTGTTGGTCAACTGTCTGTTTAATCAGTGATTTGATGATTGGATTTGGTTTGTGAGAGTTCATTCATGTTCAAATAGTCATCATACATCATGCCAAACACCATCATGGGAGAATTTGAAGCCAGATCATGAATTTCCCAAAACAGAAACTGGGCCTGTAACTGAAACCTGCCATAAATGGAAAGTCTTGATCCTCAAACTTACATCATGATACAAGCCTCAAATGAATTTTTGCCCAACATGAAAGTTGAAGATCTTGTTCTCCCATTTCCAAAAAGTCCTAGAACTCTCAATTCCCATGTGTGGTTGGCAAGTTATGATCGAATCGATTTCAGAAAATCTTGAACTTCAGAAGGCCATATCTCTCAAACCGTTTGACCAATTTTGGTGGGGTTTTTTCCTACAAGTCACATTTGATCCCCTCTTTCCAAAAATATAAATTTCATGAGCCAAAACTTCACCAATCAAAATGGCATATTTTGACCTTTCTCATTTAAATGTAAGTTTGACCAAGAGTTGACTTTTTGATTTAAACATTTTTTCAGCATTTGGCCAATTGGGACAGCTCATAAATATCATTTTAAGTGTGTTTGCAAAGTCAAATTATGCAGCACATGTGAATCTATACTTGTTTGCTTGAATTATAAGAAAGGTACAAATGCACCATACTTGTCCATGCTTCCACAACCATGCCTTGTACTAGCAGCATTATGCAGCAATTTTTCTGTCATGGTGAGCCTCATTATGCAGCCAAATAACCAACAAGTACAGATGGCCTTACTAGTTTACTTGAACATTGGCAAAAGGACATGTTTACAACAAATCCAATTCATGAACCATACTTGTACCACATCACATTGCAGATTTTTTGGCCCATGATTTTCTGTCAAAACCAAGCAGTAACAGCATGGCTTTCCATCTCTTTTTCCTGTCATATTGCAGCAAAAAACAGGGAGACTTCATTCATTTTCACTTGGCATTTCCCTCCACAAAAATAGGAAGATCCTGTTAAAAATAGAGGCAACAGAATACAGCATAGGCAAGCATCCATCCTGCCAAGCCATACCACAAAAACCACAAAACCATAGACCATTCTTTCACTCAAAATCCATCCACCTTGCTTTGGCATTTTAGAAATTTTCTGTCAAATACCACAGTAAAAATTGCCCTGCCACCAAAAAAAAGGACACTCAATAGCAGTTTTTCTTGGTAATGCATTTTCTGTCCTTTTTGGAAATAGTAGTAGCAGTAACAGCAAGGAGACATCACAAGATTTTTGGCCAAGGGTAAATGGATAGAAAGAAGCTCATTCACAAAAAACTCATTCACTTTGGCATGATTAAAATGGATTCTGCTCAGATCCCTTCAACAGTAACCTTGCTTGCTTAGCATTCATCAAATTGCTGTCAAACACCAAAACCTCACCTGGCCATTTTGCTTTACATTTCAAAAAATCTGTCACCACATCAAAACAAATTTTCTGAACCTAGATGTTCTGTCATAACAGACCAACAAAACCAACCCTAGCATCATCTTGCATTGATTCACTCATTACACCCTGCATTGCATTCATTCCAACCCTGCCTTGCAACCACCAAACCAACATGACATGACCTAATCTCATTCATTCAAGCTCATCCCACTTGCATTAACCAACAAAACCTAACCAACTTCCTACAATCTCTAAAAACCACCCAACTGCATTTTGGCCATTCTTCCAAAGTTTGCTAGCAGCAAACAACCCATTCACCTTGCCTTGACATCCCACAAGAAACATCCAACTTCACTCATCACTCATACAGCACTCCCAAAACTCACCTTACCTTGCAATTTGTCTGTCCATACATAACAAAACTAAGCCTGGCTTTGCATTCCCATTTTCTGTCAACAAAAAGACAATGGTAGCAACTGTAAAGAAGACCAGCAACAAAGCCTTGCTTAACTCCCTCATCCTACAACTGCCATCTTGCATTCCAACTTCTTATATCCAAAACCAATGAACTAAGTTGGCTTGTCAACATCCTGCAGCAAACACCCTTGGCAACACTTGACCAACCATTTTTTCACCATGCTAAAAACCTGGCCATTACCACTTGACAATCTTCTCACCATTTTGTAACCCTAAGAAGCAGCCTTCAACAGACCAAAAACATTGCTCTCTCACTTTTGCATTTTGGCTCCTCTTGCATTTTCTGCCAAAATCTCCATAACCCTCAAGCAAAACTTGATTCCTCCATGCTCTAACCAACATTGCAAGCTCATTCCAAGCATCATCCATCACCTGCACAGCATTTTCAACTCTGTTTTTCTTCAACCACTCTCCATGGCAGTTTGGATTTAAAGTTAAATGGAGCAAGTGTGAGCTCAAATAACTTCATCATCCATCACTTGGAGCTTGGACCTTTGACTGTTTGAGCTGACAGCATCCAAAATATCATTGCATCTCAACTTTTCTGCAGAAATCAAGTAAATTTCGACCCCTTTATTTTGTTAAATTGACACATGTTTCATAAAGATCTTTCAATGCTGAGCTTAGTGATGCTTTCACTTTTTGAAAATAGTGGTGTATCCATGAAGATATGATGAGATAAAGTTTGATGTTTGAAAATGTTTCCTGCGATTTCTTGTTGTGTAGTTCAAATTAATGAAAATAGGGTTTGGATTGTTGTTGTATGATGTTTGATGATTACAATGGTATGCTCAATTGACATTTTTGGGGAGAAATTAAGAAATTCGAATTTGGGGATGATGATGAACATAAACCCTAGTTTCCCAACTTATTTTTCCAGAATTTTTCACATTCACACGTGCATGGCCTCTTTCAACTCACCAACCAATGAAAACATTTCATTTTGTGCCCAAAACGACTGTGTTTGGTTAAGTGAATCAGAGAATTACAAAAATGCCATTTTCTCAATATAAATTCAATTAATTTCTTCACTTTGATTACCAATCTTCCAAAATTCATAACTTGCTCATTTTTGATCCAATTTGAATGGGATTTTTTGTGTTGTGTTCATCATGATCTCTACTTTTTTATCATAATTTTTCCAGAATTTTTGGATGAGTGGTTTTTAAATGGCCTTAGGGTTTGTGACATGTGACCAAATTTTGTACATTTTGCCAAATCAATTGTGAAATGATGAGAATGTGTCCAATGGCTCCCAAATGTTTTGTGCTTAAACTAGACACATTCATGGTGATTTTGGTGTAGAGTTTGTGAATTTATCATTTGTGGTTTGTGAGATATGATTTTTTGAATTAGGGTGTGACAATTTGTGTCACACCATTGATGTCCAACTTCATGATTTTCATTGCCATGCTTCTTGACCTCCAAATGACTTGATTTTTTGCATGAACCTACTCTTGTATGTCTAGATTACATGTGAATTTTCTTGGATTTATTTGAACTATTTTCCATTTGTTTGAGATTTTTCCTCCCTGCCTAGTCAAATGTTGACTTTGTGTGACACATGTTCCCATTTCATTTGTGAAATTCTCATACTTTATTGGATGGACATGAAATTTTGCATGAGATAACTAGACATCCTTATCTTTACCATGGCTTTAGTCCCATTCATTTATCATACACCATTCTTGACTTATGCTTTTTCTAAGTTGAGGCATGTTTGTTTGACTTCATTGAGCATGTTCAAATGAGCTTTGACTTTCTGATTTTCATTGACTGCTTTCCACTTGTCCAAGTGAGATGAAATTTGACATGCTTACCATGATATGTGTTAGGTTTGATCATGATTTATTTGGTGATTTTTGGAAAATGTTTAGATTGCTTTTGAATTAAGTCTTGCTGTTGACTTCTATGAGCTTCTAAATGCCATGTTTTGACCTAATTGGTTCATGAAATGATGATAGTGATTGATATGAGTGTGAACCCAATTGGTTTTGTTTCCTAATTGTTTGAACATGATTTTGGATACTTATCCCTTGCTGTTTGGACTTTCTCATTCACTTTTGACCCTAGGCTAGCCCTAGTGGTCCTGTTACTCACCTTTGAGTTTGTGATTTCAGGTTGACCATCAAATGACCAATAAGACCAATTCTTTTTGATTGAGCTTGCTTAAACATCATTGTCTAACTTGTTTGTTTTGTAGGTGGCTTGGCTCACATGCCCTAAGCCTTGTACCTTGCACATCCATGTGCCCCTAATGGACTGTTGTTGTCTGTTTCTGTTTGTTTTGTTTGAAGTTGTATACTAACATCTGCTTGACTGTTTCAGGTGCTTTAGTTGCTTTTAGTTCCTTGTGAACTTTTGCTTTGCTTTGCTTGTATAAGCAATTTGCATTGAGGTATGTCTCTCTTACTTCATGTAGTCTGGAAGACCTGGCCTGTTACTTGGCCAGGCAACTGTCTGAAGCCCTCCTTAAGAGGCAATGTTTGTGGATGTTTAACTTTGTCCTTGCATAGAGTCAAAGACCTCAATGAGGCAATTGGTGGAAGGTAGGGATATGCAATCTATCCCCCACTATTCAGTGTGTCATCCGCTTTGCTCACACCACTGTGTTGATGCATTGCAGATACAAACCCAAGATCTTGTACAATTGTACAGTTGAGTCAGTTTTAATGTGTAGAAGGGTTCCCACTTTCTGAACCCACACATTCTTGTCTTGAGCTCTCCCAGGCCAGGGATAAGAGCTGTGAGGTCTCATCCTCACTTCATCCTTTCATCTGCTTCACCTTAGCCCCTCAATGGCAAGGTTAAGAGCAACATTCACCCAGTTCCAGAGGTTTGTTTGTTGAGGTTGATATGACCCCTTGACTAAAACCTAACCCTTGTTTGAGCCACTTGTTTGTGTATAGCGTGTGCTATCTGTGCTTGTAGGATTGTTTGACTTGCTTCCTGTGCAAGTTAGGATAGTTTGACTTGCTTCCTGTGCAAGTTAGGATAGTTTGACTTGCTTCCTGTGCAAGTTAGGATAGTTTGACTTGCTTCCTGTGCAAGTTAGGTTTTGTTTAGACTTGCTTCCTGTGCAAGTTAGGTTTTGCTTGGCTTGCTTCCTGTGCAAGTTAAGTGTGTGTGGCTTGCTTCCTGTGTGAGCCATACTTAGGATAGGTTGGCCCTTGTGCCATTTAGCTAGAAACCTTAACTTAGGGTTGATTTTGCATGACAACATCTAGGCTCGAGTCGTAGTCTCCCTAGAGTTGTGTCTCCCTCTGTTATCTGGTTAGGCTAGTCCTTTATCCCTGCGTAGGGGAACTACATCGCCCTGATCTTCACACCAGATGAAGTATGTAGGCAGGAGATTGAGCTGATCTCTCCGGGCGCCTTTTCTTTCTTTTGTGTGTGTTGTCTGACCTTTGCTAGGCTCGAGTCCGTGACTCCTTAGCATTTGCTGTCTGTCTGTTTGTGTGTGTTTGACAGTTATAGGCTGAGTCCCCGACTCCCTATCTATCTGTTGTGTTGTTTTGGTTCGGATGCTGACATAAGTCCAGCGATTGGCAGTCAGGCTCCACGTTTGCCTCCTTGCGTGTGTTTAGGTTCGGATGCTGACATAAGTCCAGTGATTGGCATTCGGGCTCCACGTTTGCCTGTGTTTTGTTTTTTCGTGTGCGTGTCAGCCGAGCTACGAATGCTCTGATTCTTCTCTCGTTCGAGAAGATACGTATGCATAGGATGCGATATCCTAGCGAGCATGTGTCGTTTCCCCAGTCCGAACTACTTCGACTCTGATGTCTATGCCTGATAGACTAAGTAGGCCCAGGATGCGACATCCTGCCGAGTTCTGTTTCAGTCAGTCTCTTTCGCTTCCTTCAGCCAGTGTGTGTGAATATTTGAGCAGTGTTTAGCAACCAATTTTCCTTTCTTTTGTGCGTGGATCCCGTAGAGTACTACGGATGTGTAGGGGTGCTAATACCTTCCCTTCGCATAACTGACTCCCGAACCCATACTCTTTGGTCGCGAGACCATGTTCTTTCCCAGGTTTACTCTGAGCGTTTCCTTTCCCTCTTTTGGGATAAATAACGCACGGTGGCGGCTCTGTTGTTCTTTCTTTTCCCGCCGGTTTTTCGCGCGATGCGACAGCTGGCGACTCTGCTGGGGATATAGAGAAGTTGACCTCTGCTGGTCCATCTTCCCTGAGCGAGTCTCTCCTAGCGCTCTCTAGGATTAGGGTTTCGGTTGCTTTGTGCTGTGTTTATTTATTGCATTCATTATTCACTGTTTGCATTCATTGTCTATTGTTTGCATTTATGTTTGTAATTATGTTTGCATTCATATTCATCTGTTCACTCGGCTGGTTGTCTGTTTCTCTCTGTTGGGGTGGGAGTTACATGAGGTAAAAGGTCCAATACCCAGACCATGAGTGAAAATCTAGGATACCTAGGAATAGAGTGATTCATGGGAAGCGGGTGGTATGGCGCCACTTAGCAGAACATTGATATCACGAGCAGTTCAGACCCTGGTGGGATGCTGTCATTACATACTTCGGGTGTGTATATGACAGTATTCTGCGAAAGGTTATTTATGCTGCGTTTCTCTCAAGCTTTACCCTGGCCTAGACTACACCCGTGAGTGGGGAAGGGTTATTTCATTACAGGTACCGTTGGTGACTCGGTTCTGTTGGTGACTTGGTTCTGTTGGTGACTCTAGTTCAGACAACAGTTTTCGATTGACCTTAAGTGGGATTTATGTTCTGATTTTGACTAAAGCTTCGGCCTAGTATCAGAGTTTGCACAACCAGCCAGTCCAGTCTGCATCATTTGCATCATAGCATATTTATTTTTCAAAAGAAACGCATTGAGAAAAAAAAAATAAAAAAAATCAAATCAAAAAAAAAAAAAAGAGAAAGAAAAGAAAAAAAACTAATCCCTGCATGCATATCATTTCTCAGGTACATTCCGGAGCTTGTTCACTGATAGAGATGGCAACAGTCCCAGAGTTAAAGCGGAAGACTTGTTCCTACAGCTTTCACCGTGAACCTTTGACGTCTCTGATTGAGTTGAGCAACCTTATGACCAGTGGTAACCAGAAGGGGTTTGTTGACCAGTATGGAGATATTCTGACACTGTTGAAGATGGTAGTCGATCCGGTGCCGTTGCAGACTCTTCTACAGTTCTACGACCCAGAGCTTCATTGTTTCACTTTCCAGGATTATCAGTTGACGCCTACTCTCGAGGAGTACTCTATTCTGTTGGGTGTTCCTATCCAGCATCAGGTTCCTTTCTTGGATGTGCCCAAGGAGGTTGATTTCAGAGTTGTTGCCAGAGCTCTCCACTTGGGTATCAAGGAAGTCAGTGATAGTTGGAAGTCCAGTGGGGATGTTGTAGGATTGCCTTTGAAGTTCCTGTTGAGGGTAGCTAGAGAGGAAGCAGAGAAGGGGAGTTGGGAAGCCTTTCATGCTCAGTTGGCCGTCATGATATATGGGATCGTCTTGTTTCCGAGTATGCCCAATTTTGTTGACTATGCTGCACTCAGTATTTTCATTGGAAGAAATCCAGTTCCTACTCTATTAGCTGACACTTACTATGCTATTCACAGTAGGCATGGTAAGGGTGGGGCCATCAGGTGTTGTCTCCCCCTTTTGCTCAGATGGTTCTTGTCTCTTCTGCCAGTCAGTGGACCTTTTGTGGATGCTCAGAGCACGCATAAGTGGACTCAGAGGGTTATGTCTCTTACCTCCTATGATATCAGGTGGCAATCTTACCGGATGGATGTGCGTAACGTCATTATGAGCTGTGGAGGATTCCGTAATGTGCCACTCGTAGGGACCAGAGGTTGCATCAATTACAACCCGGTCCTTTCTCTTCGCCAGTTGGGGTTTGTGATGAAGGGAAGACCACTTGAGGCTGAGGTAGCTGAAAGTGTGTATTTTGAGAAGCAGAGTGACCCTGTTAGATTGGAGCAGATAGGGAGAGCTTGGAAGTCTATTGGTGTGAAGGATGGATCTGTCTTAGGGAAGAAGTTTGCTGTTGCTATGCCCGACTACACTGAGTGGGTCAAGGAGAGAGTGGAAACTTTGTTGCTACCCTACGATAGGATGGAACCGTTACAGGAGCAACCACCTTTGATCCTTGCTGATAGTGTGCCTGCTGAGCACTATAAGCAAGCTCTGATGGAGAATCGCCGTTTGAGAGAGAAGGAGCAAGACACCCATATGGAGCTGTACAAAGCCAAAGCTGACAAGCTGCACTTGGCCCATCAACTCAGGGAAGTGCAAGGAGAAGATGCTAGCAGACTGAGAAGCAAGAAGAGATCCTACGAGGAGATGGAGAGTATGTTAGATGCAGAACACCGGGAGCGCTTGAGGCTGCAGAGGGCAGAAGCCAGTTATCAGAAGAAGATCAGAGACTTGGAGAAGCAACTCAGAGACAAAGATGCTCAGTTGAAGAAAGAGATGGAGTTGAGACAGAGATCAGAGGACCACCTTGGAGGAGAAGTCTTGGAGCTCAGAAGACAGTTGAAGGAGAAGATCACCCCTCTACCAGATTGTTCAGAATGCTCACTGTTGATCGACCAGTGCCATTACCTGAAGACCCTCATTCCGGAAGACCGTCTGTCTTAATTTGTATCTCTGATTGTATTTTGTTGAGAATCACCTCCAGGCTTGTTGGATGGGATTCATTTGCGTGTAAGCCATCTCTTGGATTTTTTTGTTGAGAATCACCTCCAGGCTTGTTGGATGGGATTCTTTTTCTTTGTACGTTGTTTATTCAGATATTCTGCTGACATTGGTTGTATGCCTTTTTACCCTTATGTATATATAAGGATGTCAACATTTCCTTGTATCTGTTTGTTCTCTTGTTGCTGCAGGTTGCCATCTTTTCAGGATGGGTCAGGCTCTTTGAATGCCTGAGAAATGAGCATATCATGTGCATCATACGCATCATTGGCATCATACTCATATCATTTTGCATAACAGGTGTTCTTGGTCGTGGCTTCTCACTCTGGTTCCTGTTTTAGGCAGGATAGCTGATCAACGTCCGCACCGCTACTCAACAAGACTGAATCAACAGAGAAGTATGGATCAATTTCAAGCTGAGTTGGCTGAGATGAAGGCTAGCATGGCCCAGTTTATGAATATGATGCAAGGGGTTGCGCAAGGTCAAGAAGAACTTCGAGCTATGGTTCAGAGACAAGAGGCTGCAAATCCACCGATCAACCATGCTCCGCCAGAGGGAGGCCCGGTCAATGATAACAATGTCGCTGCTGCTGTACCCGTCAACAACTATGCTGTAGGTGATGAGTTGGGGGGTATTCGAATCAACGGTCAACCTATTGTTCCAGATGCCGCTAATGCCAGAGTAGTCCGTGCTCCGGCCCGTAATCCTGTTCCGATTGTTGACAGACAAGAGGATATGTTCTCTCTGCTCAGTGAAGACGAAGACGTTCTGGGAAGGGTTAACGAGAGGGACCGTAAAGTTGAGGCTCTTGCTGAGAAGATCCGTGCTATGGAAAGTCAGAATTCCCTTGGTTTTGATGTTACTAATATGGGATTGGTTGAAGGTTTGAGAATCCCTCACAAGTTCAAAGCACCGTCCTTCGACAAATACAACGGTACTTCTTGCCCTCGCACCCATGTGCAGGCTTATTATCGAAAGATCTCTGCGTATACCGACGATGAAAAGATGTGGATGTATTTTTTCCAAGATAGTCTATCTGGGGCTTCTTTGGACTGGTACATGGAATTGAAGAGAGATTCTATCCGCTGTTGGAGGGATCTGGGTGAGGCCTTTTTGAGGCAATACAAACACAACATGGACATGGCACCGAGCCGGACTCAGCTGCAGAGTCTATGTCAGAAATCCAATGAAAGCTTCAAGGAGTATGCCCAGAGGTGGCGTGAATTGGCTGCTAGAGTTCAACCCCCTATGCTGGAGAGGGAGTTGACAGATATGTTTATCGGTACTCTTCAAGGTGTGTTTATGGACCGGATGGGGAGCTGCCCATTCGGTAGTTTTTCTGATGTTGTCATTTGTGGAGAGAGGACTGAGAGTTTGATCAAAACTGGGAAGATTCAAGATGCTGGTTCCTCTTCTTCTAGGAAGCCGTTTGTTGGGGCACCTCGTCGAAGAGAGGGTGAAACTAATGCTGTTCAACACCGCAGAGATCAGAACAGAGTTGAATACCGTCAAGCTGCCGCAGTAACCATTCCGACACCTCAACCTCGTCAACAACAACAACAAAGAGTTCAACAACCGCAACAACAACAGCAACGTCCTTATCAGCCCAGACAGAAATTGCAGGCTGATAGAAGATTTGATCCTCTGCCCATGTCTTACACAGAGTTATTACCCGAACTACTCAAGTTGGGGATGATTGAGTTGCGTACAATGGCTCCGCCTACAGTGCTGCCGCCCGGCTATGATGCTAATGTTAGATGTGACTTTCATTCTGGGGCACCAGGCCACCATACTGAGAAGTGTCGAGCTCTCCAGCACAAGGTTCAAGATTTGATCGATGCCAAGGCAATCAACTTCGCTCCAGTGCCTAACGTCGTAAACAACCCTATGCCTCAGCATGGTGGGCATAGAGTGAACAATATTGAAGGGAAAGAAGCTGAAGATCTAGTTGTTAATGTTGATGATGTTCAGACTTCTCTGCTAGTTGTGAAGTGCCGTCTGCTGAAGGGGGGTGTCTACCCGGGCTGTGATGAGAATTGTTTGGGCTGTGCAGAATCTGAGAATGGTTGCGACCAGTTGAGGGCCGGTATCCAAGGTATGATGGATGAGGGTTGTTTGCAATTCAGTAGGGCTGTAAAAGATCGTGGAACAGCGTCAACTATCACCATTTACTTTAAACCGTCTGAAGAACGTGGACAAAGGGTCGTCAGTGCACCTGCAGCAAATGGTACCCCAGTTACCATTCCCGTGCCTGTAACCATCAGTGTTCCAACTACTATCGTGGCGTCTGAAAGAAGGACTGTTGAGAATAGTAGAGCTGTGCCGTGGAAGTATGATAATGCTCACCGCAATTACAGAAGGGCTGAAAGTCAGACAAGACCAGTGAATCAAACTCCAGTGACAATTGGTTTACCGAATAAAGTTCCTGCAACTGTTGGTCCGGCTGTGGATAATGTAGGGGGTCCAGGAGGTTTTACCAGAAGCGGTCGTCTATTCGCACCGCAGCCTTTGAGGGACAATAATGCCGAAGCTCTCGCCAAAGCAAAGGGTAAACAAGCTGTGGTTGAGGAAGAGCCTGTTCAGAAGGAAGCGCCCGAGGGCTCATTTGAGAAAGACGTGGAGGAGTTTATGAAGATAATCAAGAAAAGTGACTACAAGATTGTAGACCAGTTGAATCAAACTCCGTCCAAGATTTCTATACTTTCGCTGTTGATGTGCTCTGAGGCACACCGTAATGCCTTGCTGAAGATGTTGAATCTGGCTTACGTGCCTCAGGAGATTTCTGTCAATCAACTGGAGGGTGTGATGGCCAATGTGAGCACCAGGCATGGTGTGGGTTTCACCAACTTGGACTTACCGCCTGAAGGGCGAAACCATAACAAAGCCTTGCACATCACCATGGAATGCAAGGGGGCAGTGTTGTCTCACGTATTGGTAGACACCGGATCGTCGTTAAATGTGTTGCCTAAGCAGATTCTGAGGAAGATTGATGCGGAAGGGTTTGTGCTTAATCCCAGTGACCTGATCGTTCGTGCTTTCGACGGATCCAAACGTTCTGTGTGTGGGGAAGTTACCTTGCCTGTGAAGATAGGTCCTGAGGTTTTTGATATCATCTTCTATGTTATGGACATCCAGCCCGCCTACAGTTGTTTATTGGGGCGTCCGTGGATTCATGCAGCAGGGGCAGTCTCGTCGACTCTCCATCAAAAGCTCAAGTATGTCTGGAACGGTCAGATCGTGACTGTGTGCGGTGAAGAAGAGATTCTGGTGAGTCATCTGTCCTCGTTCAAATATGTTGAGGTGGATGGCGAGATCCACGAAACCTTATGTCAGGCGTTTGAGACTGTGGCTCTTGAGAAAGTGGCGTACGCTGAGCAGAGGAAGCCAGGTGCTTCAATTACCTCTTACAAGCAGGCTAAGGAGGTTGTTGATTCTGGCAAAGCTGAAGGCTGGGGCAAGATGGTGGATTTGCCAGTTAAAGAAGACAAATTTGGCGTTGGTTACGAGCCTCTCCAAGCAGAGCGGAATGGTCAAGCGGGTCCGAGTACTTTTACCAGCGCTGGGCTGATGAATCATGGCGACGTCTCTGCAACCGGTAGTGAAGACTGTGACGGTAATTGCGATTTGGACAACTGGGTTCGCCCGTGTACACCAGGGGGGTCTATCAACAACTGGACGGCTGAAGAAGTGGTTCAAGTTACTCTTCTGACAGAGTAATTTTCTGTTGTTTTGTCATTTTGCATGAAAATCCTACGTTCTGCCCAAGGCGTAGTGATTCATTTTTGTAGGGCCTCATCATGTTTTAATGATTATCATTAATGAAGGACATTTTTTGAACAAACTTTGTGATCCCTGTCTTTCTATTTTTTGTTTTCATTTTCTTTTCCAAAAAACAATAAAAATGGCAATGTTTTTATTTTTTGCGACCTTTTTGAACTCTTTTTCTAAAAACAAAGCATTAAACATGCAGAAGCGATCTTATGGCATTCGCTATGAACAGTTCTGTTATGGCTCAGTATGATTTCGACAATCCCATCTACCAGGCTGAAGAGGAGAGTGAGGAAGACTGTGAACTCCCTGCAGAATTGGCCAGATTACTGAAGCAGGAGGAAAGGGTCATCCAACCTCATCAGGAGGAGTTGGAAACTGTTAATCTGGGTACTGAGGACGACAAAAGAGAAATCAAGATTGGGGCTGCTTTAGAGGACTCTGTCAAGAGGAGGCTGATTGAGATGCTGAGAGAATATGTGGAAGTGTTCGCCTGGTCGTATCAAGATATGCCTGGTTTAGATACAGACATTGTGATGCATCGATTACCTCTTAGGGAAGGATGTCCCTCGGTCAAGCAGAAGCTTCGTAGAACGAGTCCTGACATGGCAACTAAGATCAAGGAAGAGGTTCAGAAGCAGTGGGATGCAGGTTTTCTGGCTGTTACCAATTATCCACCGTGGGTAGCCAACATTGTTCCTGTGCCGAAGAAGGATGGTAAAGTCAGAATGTGTGTTGATTACCGGGATTTGAACAGAGCGAGTCCGAAAGATGATTTCCCATTACCTCACATCGATGTATTGGTTGATAATACGGCTCAATCCTCGGTATTCTCTTTCATGGATGGTTTCTCCGGATATAATCAGATCAAGATGGCGCCAGAGGATATGGAAAAGACGACATTCATTACACCTTGGGGCACGTTCTGCTACAAAGTGATGCCATTTGGGCTAAAAAATGCTGGTGCTACCTATCAGAGGGCAATGACGACTCTATTTCATGACATGATGCACAAAGAAATTGAAGTGTACGTGGACGACATGATCGCGAAGTCGCAGACAGAAGAGGAGCACCTGGTTAATTTGCAGAAGTTGTTTGACCGGTTGAGAAAGTTCAAGCTGAGGTTGAATCCGAACAAGTGTACGTTTGGGGTGAGATCAGGGAAGCTGTTAGGCTTCATTGTCAGTGAGAAAGGGATTGAGGTTGATCCAGCAAAAGTCAAAGCTATTCAAGAGATGCCTGAACCGAAAACGGAGAAGCAAGTCCGTGGGTTTTTAGGGAGGTTGAACTACATTGCAAGGTTCATATCTCATCTAACTGCTACGTGTGAACCAATTTTCAAACTGCTCAGAAAGAATCAAGCGATCAAATGGAACGATGACTGTCAGAAAGCTTTTGACAAAATCAAGGAGTACCTACAGAAACCTCCAATCCTTATACCTCCAGTTCCAGGGAGACCACTGATAATGTACCTTTCAGTCACCGAGACTTCGATGGGGTGTGTATTGGGACAGCATGACGAGTCTGGTCGAAAAGAGCATGCCATATACTACCTTAGCAAAAAGTTTACCGACTGTGAAACAAGATATTCACTGCTCGAGAAAACTTGCTGTGCTTTGGCCTGGGCTGCTCGCCGACTGAGGCAGTATATGTTGAACCATACTACCTTATTGATTTCTAAGATGGATCCAGTGAAGTACATCTTTGAGAAACCAGCTCTCACCGGACGTGTTGCTCGTTGGCAGATGATTCTAACAGAATATGATATTCAGTACACGTCACAAAAGGCCATCAAAGGTAGTATTCTGTCAGACTACCTCGCCGAACAACCGATTGAAGATTATCAGCCTATGATGTTTGAATTCCCAGATGAAGACATCATGTATCTCAAGATGAAAGACTGCGAAGAACCTCTTGTCGAGGAAGGACCGGACCCGGATGACAAATGGACACTGATGTTTGATGGGGCTGTGAATATGAACGGTAATGGTGTTGGGGCAGTATTGATCAATCCTAAAGGTGCTCATATACCTTTTTCTGCCAGACTGATGTTTGACGTCACCAACAACGAAGCTGAGTATGAGGCTTGTATCATGGGGATAGAAGAAGCCATTGATCTGAGGATCAAAACACTCGACATATTTGGAGATTCAGCTCTAGTGGTCAATCAAGTCAACGGAGATTGGAATACGAATCAGCCGCATTTGATTCCGTATAGAGATTACACCAGAAGAATACTGACGTTCTTCAAGAAAGTGAAGTTGTATCATGTCCCCCGGGATGAGAATCAGATGGCTGATGCCCTTGCTACTTTGTCATCTATGATCAAAGTTCATTGGTGGAATCATGTGCCACATGTTGCGGTGAATCGACTTGAGAGGCCCGCGTATGTGTTTACAGCCGAGTCTGTTGTGATCGATGAGAAGCCGTGGTATTATGACATCAAGAATTTCCTCAAGACTCAGGAGTATCCTGAAGGTGCGTCGAAGAATGACAAGAAAACCCTGAGAAGGCTAGCTGGAAGCTTTTATTTGAATCAGGATGATGTGTTGTATAAGAGAAACTTTGACATGGTCTTGCTCAGATGCGTGGACAGACCCGAGGCAGACATGTTAATGCAGGAAGTTCATGAAGGTTCCTTCGGTACTCATGCCGGCGGACATGCAATGGCTAAGAAATTGTTGAGAGCGGGTTATTACTGGATGACTATGGAATCCGATTGTTTCAAGTATGCTCGGAAGTGCCATAAGTGTCAAATCTATGCTGATAAAGTGCATGTACCACCAAGCCCTCTGAATGTCATGAATTCGCCTTGGCCGTTTGCCATGTGGGGCATTGATATGATTGGAAAGATTGAGCCTACTGCTTCGAATGGACATCGCTTCATCTTGGTCGCGATTGATTACTTCACCAAATGGGTGGAAGCAGCTTCCTATGCTAACGTTACCAAACAAGTGGTTACCCGGTTCATCAAGAAAGAAATCATCTGTCGTTATGGAGTTCCTGAGAGAATCATCACTGACAATGGTTCGAATCTCAACAACAAGATGATGAAAGAGCTTTGTAAAGATTTCAAGATTGAACATCACAATTCTTCTCCCTACAGACCGAAGATGAATGGTGCTGTAGAAGCGGCGAACAAGAATATCAAGAAGATTGTGCAGAAGATGGTCGTTACGTACAAGGATTGGCATGAGATGCTGCCTTTCGCTTTGCATGGGTACCGTACCTCAGTACGTACGTCGACCGGGGCAACCCCTTACTCCCTTGTGTATGGTATGGAAGCTGTTCTACCTGTTGAAGTGGAGATTCCTTCTCTGAGAGTTTTGTTGGATGTCAAGCTGGACGAAGCCGAGTGGATTCGAACGAGGTTTAACGAGTTGAGCCTTATCGAGGAGAGACGGCTAGCAGCTGTATGCCATGGACAGTTGTATCAGAGAAGGATGAAGCGAGCCTTTGATCAGAAAGTGCGTCCTCGAAGCTATCAGGTCGGTGATTTAGTTTTGAAGAGGATCCTCCCTCCCGGTACAGATAACAGGGGCAAGTGGACTCCTAATTACGAAGGTCCGTATGTTGTGAAGAAGGTCTTCTCCGGTGGGCCCCTGATGCTTACAGCTATGGATGGTGAAGATTTTCCGTCTCCTGTCAACTCAGATGTAGTCAAAAAATACTTCGCATAAATTGACCCGCTGGACAAAAAGAAAAAAGAGTCCAGGCAAAAAAGGGCGTCCCGGCGAACCAAAAAACAGAAAGAAAAGGTTCGGGCAAAAGTTAGGGATAAAAATATAAAAAAATGTGTACACCCGGTAAGTCGAAAACCCGCAAGGGCGGCTTAAGCAAAAATGGGTATCCCGGTGGATTGAAAACCCGAAAGGGCGATCCAGGCAAAAGTTAGGGATTAAAGCGAAGACTACAGTCTGAGTTGTCTGTACTTCATCACGCTTCGTCAGCTGCCATCTCGAAAGATGTGATCGGTCCAGTCAGTCTGCTCAGAAAGCAAGGAGTTGGGAGGAAAACTGATGATCTATGAGTTATAACAGAATTGGGAAATAGTGGAGGCCGTGTTCACATTGCCATTAGGATAGATTTTTCCTTTTGTGCGCAATTACCTCTTTCTAGGAATTGCTTCCCGATGTATTTGCCTCTTCAGGCACATTTTCAATCAATAAAAATCGTTATTCAGATAAATAGCTCTTGTTTTTATTTTTACTGTTTTATTTGCAAAATGTCCGAATTTTTGATAAGCATTGCATATAAAAAACATGAAGGCTACACAACAATGTGCAGAAAGATAAAACATTTGAAAATCATTTTGAATGTTGAGGACACTCGAGCGTATCTTGTCCATGTATCCCCTGGGGGCATTTTGTTGTGCTGTTTTCAGGTTGGCATCTGTAAGGACGTTTCCTCAGCAGATATTTTCCCCAAGCAAGTTTGGAAGCCATCAGAGCTATGTTCCCCCGCGAAGACGTCTGTGGATAGCGCCTTCTATTCCCCAACAGATCTAAGGATTACCTATCCCCAGTAGGCCTGTATTTGCCGATTTCCTCCCCGAGTGAGGCAGTTCACTGAAATTTATCTCCAGCATTTATCCTACCTGTGGACTGAAGGATATCCCCAGCGGAGTTTACCTTTTCCCAGCAGCAGTGCTATTCTTCAACAAGAGTGAGAAATCGCTTTACCGTTCCTCAAGCAGAATTCCCCGCAGAGTATTTCCCCAAGAGGAGTCTCCCCACAGAGTTAGAGTATCTGACCATTTCGGCTCCCTAGCCAGGGTTCATTTGCATTTTGCATGTAGTAATCATTGCATCCTCAAAAATCGCGTAGCATTTCCATTCATAAATGGAGCATTACGCCATAGAAAAATTCAAACATATGCATTCATGTGTTAACCTCACCAGACCGTATCCCCGGCAGAGGCGGATCATTTCATTCAACATCAGCACAGCAAGACTGCTACAGTTGCCCTTGACAGCATTCAGA
Source organism: Lathyrus oleraceus (assembly GCF_024323335.1). NCBI lineage: Eukaryota > Viridiplantae > Streptophyta > Magnoliopsida > Fabales > Fabaceae > Lathyrus > Lathyrus oleraceus. The sequence goes on along the minus strand of NC_066582.1, from coordinate 266,846,763 downwards.
ATTGTTTATTCCCCACAGAGGTTTATTTCCTCACCCGATGGTGACAGAGGTTTATGTCCTCACCCGATGGTGACAGAGGTTTATTTCCTCACCCGATGGTGACAGAAAGTTTGTTTTTCCTCAATGAGACCCCCAGCAAGTGATCAACCCTGCCTTGACATATCTAAGATGTCGTTCTTGTGATACCAGTAAGTGTCATGCTAGCACCCGCGCGTATTTTCTTTGTTTGGTGTCGGTAAACACCATTGTTTCGGTGTCTGTAAACATCGAGTCTTCCTCCAGTCATCAGTAAATGTCCGGTCATCATTTTTGGTGTCGGTAAACGCCATTGTTTCGGTGTCTGTAAACATCGGGTTTTTCTCCCCAGTCATCGGTAAATGTCTGGTCATTTTTTGATGTCGGTAAACATCGAGTCTCACCCAGTCATCGGTAAATGTCTGGTCATTTTTATTGGTGTCGGTAAACACCATTGTTTTGGTGTCTGTAAACATCGAGTCTTTCCTTCAGTCATCGGTAAATGTCTGATAATTCCCCAGCTAGAAATCCCCAGTAGAGTCATCTGTAAATGTCCTATCTGGTTTCCAGTTGCAAATATTCGTATCTCCCCAATAAATTTCTCATTCCCAGTCATCGGTAAATGTCTGGTCATTTCTTTGGATGTCGGTAAACATCATCTTTCGATGTCGGTAAACGTCGAGTCTCATCCCAGTCATCGGTAAATGTCTGGTCAACAAAATCAAGATCCCCAGAAGTCGTCGGTAAACGTCTTGTCTGGTATCACCACAAAGAGTTTATTCCTCCCCAAGTGGAGATGCTATCGGTAAATGGCCCCGTTTTCTTCGGTATCGGTAAATGTCGAATTCCCAGTTGCAGCAGCCATCGGTAAATGGTCTTGCTAAGTTTGACATCGGTAAATGTCAAATTTCTTTGAAGCCACCATCGGTAAATGGTCTTGCTTCCTTCCAACATCAAATCTGTTTTCCCAGCAGCCATCGGTAAATGGTCTGGCTGAAGTTGATATCGGTAAATATCAAGGGCCCAGTTTTAACCATCGGTAAATGGTTTTGCTTTTCAGAAGTTTGTTTTCCCCAGCCGCCATCGGTAAATGTTCGTGCTGAAGTTGATATCGGTAAATATCAAGTTTCCAGTTCTCCAACCATCGGTAAATGGTTTTGGCTTTTTCTGAAGCTGTCATGCAGTTTGCCATCAGTAAATGACGTGGTTCTTTTGTATCATATCCAGTACTGTGCAAATTCTACGGTTCTTTGGTATTCAATCCCTGTTTACCCTGAAAGTCTGACAGCCGTTGCTATCATCCGTTCGGGTTCCCAGCTGATTGAATAGGGGCAGCTGTAGCACCTCAAATTTGCACCTACCATTATACATACATTTTCATACTAGGTCATAGCATATCATGGTCCATTGCATAGCATTTGCATTGTCCCTCTGTTGCCTCAAGAGCAAGCAATCAAGAATCAGGTCAAACTAATCTCCTGATCAGTCAACCAAGCAAGTAAAAGAATTTCTCATTGAATCAAGGCCTTGGGGTTTGCCCAACAAGTTCACATGGCTTGGAGGTCTATTTGAAGTATTTTGGTCAAGGGTTAAGGGCTCAGAGGTCAGCAGTTCATGCCCAGACAGTCAAAAACCCTAAAAAAGTCAACTGTCAGTCAAAGCAGTGGATGGTGGTCATTCTTGTGGAATTTGGGCACCATGGTCAATAATCAAGAGTTCAAACAACTTGGGACATCATTTGAAGTCAAGTCCTCAAGGAATTAGGGTTTGGAAGTCATCAGTCAATGCACAATCGGTCAGAAACCCTAAAAGTCAACTGTTGGTCAACTGTCTGTTTAATCAGTGATTTGATGATTGGATTTGGTTTGTGAGAGTTCATTCATGTCCAAATAGTCATCATACATCATGCCAAACACCATCATGGGAGAATTTGAAGCCAGATCATGAATTTCCCAAAACAGAAACTGGGCCTGTAACTGAAACCTGCCATAAATGGAAAGTCTTGATCCTCAAACTTACATCATGATACAAGCCTCAAATGAATTTTTGCCCAACATGAAAGTTGAAGATCTTGTTCTCCCATTTCCAAAAAGTCCTAGAACTCTCAATTCCCATGTGTGGTTGGCAAGTTATGATCGAATCGATTTCAGAAAATCTTGAACTTCAGAAGGCCATATCTCTCAAACCGTTTGACCAATTTTGGTGGGGTTTTTTCCTACAAGTCACATTTGATCCCCTCTTTCCAAAAATATAAATTTCATGAGCCAAAACTTCACCAATCAAAATGGCATATTTTGACCTTTCTCATTTAAATGTAAGTTTGACCAAGAGTTGACTTTTTGATTTAAACATTTTTTCAGCATTTGGCCAATTGGGACATCTCATAAATATCATTTTAAGTGTGTTTGCAAAGTCAAATTATGCAGCACATGTGAATCTATACTTGTTTGCTTGAATTATAAGAAAGGTACAAATGCACCATACTTGTCCATGCTTCCACAACCATGCCTTGTACTAGCAGCATTATGCAGCAATTTTTCTGTCATGGTGAGCCTCATTATGCAGCCAAATAACCAACAAGTACAGATGGCCTTACTAGTTTACTTGAACATTGGCAAAAGGACATGTTTACAACAAATCCAATTCATGAACCATACTTGTACCACATCACATTGCAGATTTTTTGGCCCATGATTTTCTGTCAAAACCAAGCAGTAACAGCATGGCTTTCCATCTCTTTTTCCTGTCATATTGCAGCAAAAAACAGGGAGACTTCATTCATTTTCACTTGGCATTTCCCTCCACAAAAATAGGAAGATCCTGTTAAAAATAGAGGCAACAGAATACAGCATAGGCAAGCATCCATCCTGCCAAGCCATACCACAAAAACCACAAAACCATAGACCATTCTTTCACTCAAAATCCATCCACCTTGCTTTGGCATTTTAGAAATTTTCTGTCAAATACCACAGTAAAAATTGCCCTGCCACCAAAAAAAAGGACACTCAATAGCAGTTTTTCTTGGTAATGCATTTTCTGTCCTTTTTGGAAATAGTAGTAGCAGTAACAGCAAGGAGACATCACAAGATTTTTGGCCAAGGGTAAATGGATAGAAAGAAGCTCATTCACAAAAAACTCATTCACTTTGGCATGATTAAAATGGATTCTGCTCAGATCCCTTCAACAGTAACCTTGCTTGCTTAGCATTCATCAAATTGCTGTCAAACACCAAAACCTCACCTGGCCATTTTGCTTTACATTTCAAAAAATCTGTCACCACATCAAAACAAATTTTCTGAACCTAGATGTTCTGTCATAACAGACCAACAAAACCAACCCTAGCATCATCTTGCATTGATTTACTCATTACACCCTGCATTGCATTCATTCCAACCCTGCCTTGCAACCACCAAACCAACATGACATGACCTAATCTCATTCATTCAAGCTCATCCCACTTGCATTAACCAACAAAACCTAACCAACTTCCTACAATCTCTAAAAACCACCCAACTGCATTTTGGCCATTCTTCCAAAGTTTGCTAGCAGCAAACAACCCATTCACCTTGCCTTGACATCCCACAAGAAACATCCAACTTCACTCATCACTCATACAGCACTCCCAAAACTCACCTTACCTTGCAATTTGTCTGTCCATACATAACAAAACTAAGCCTGGCTTTGCATTCCCATTTTCTGTCAACAAAAAGACAGTGGTAGCAACTGTAAAGAAGACCAGCAACAAAGCCTTGCTTAACTCCCTCATCCTACAACTGCCATCTTGCATTCCAACTTCTTATATCCAAAACCAATGAACTAAGTTGGCTTGTCAACATCCTGCAGCAAACACCCTTGGCAACACTTGACCAACCATTTTTTCACCATGCTAAAAACCTGGCCATTACCACTTGACAATCTTCTCACCATTTTGTAACCCTAAGAAGCAGCCTTCAACAGACCAAAAACATTGCTCTCTCACTTTTGCATTTTGGCTCCTCTTGCATTTTCTGCCAAAATCTCCATAACCCTCAAGCAAAACTTGATTCCTCCATGCTCTAACCAACATTGCAAGCTCATTCCAAGCATCATCCATCACCTGCACAGCATTTTCAACTCTGTTTTTCTTCAACCACTCTCCATGGCAGTTTGGATTTAAAGTTAAATGGAGCAAGTGTGAGCTCAAATAACTTCATCATCCATCACTTGGAGCTTGGACCTTTGACTGTTTGAGCTGACAGCATCCAAAATATCATTGCATCTCAACTTTTCTGCAGAAATCAAGTAAATTTCGACCCCTTTATTTTGTTAAATTGACACATGTTTCATAAAGATCTTTCAATGCTGAGCTTAGTGATGCTTTCACTTTTTGAAAATAGTGGTGTATCCATGAAGATATGATGAGATAAAGTTTGATGTTTGAAAATGTTTCCTGCGATTTCTTGTTGTGTAGTTCAAATTAATGAAAATAGGGTTTGGATTGTTGTTGTATGATGTTTGATGATTACAATGGTATGCTCAATTGACATTTTTGGGGAGAAATTAAGAAATTCGAATTTGGGGATGATGATGAACATAAACCCTAGTTTCCCAACTTATTTTTCCAGAATTTTTCACATTCACACGTGCATGGCCTCTTTCAACTCACCAACCAATGAAAACATTTCATTTTGTGCCCAAAACGACTGTGTTTGGTTAAGTGAATCAGAGAATTACAAAAATGCCATTTTCTCAATATAAATTCAATTAATTTCTTCACTTTGATTACCAATCTTCCAAAATTCATAACTTGCTCATTTTTGATCCAATTTGAATGGGATTTTTTGTGTTGTGTTCATCATGATCTCTACTTTTTTATCATAATTTTTCCAGAATTTTTGGATGAGTGGTTTTTAAATGGCCTTAGGGTTTGTGACATGTGACCAAATTTTGTACATTTTGCCAAATCAATTGTGAAATGATGAGAATGTGTCCAATGGCTCCCAAATTTTTTGTGCTTAAACTAGACACATTCATGGTGATTTTGGTGTAGAGTTTGTGAATTTATCATTTGTGGTTTGTGAGATATGATTTTTTGAATTAGGGTGTGACAATTTGTGTCACACCATTGATGTCCAACTTCATGATTTTCATTGCCATGCTTCTTGACCTCCAAATGACTTGATTTTTTGCATGAACCTACTCTTGTATGTCTAGATTACATGTGAATTTTCTTGGATTTATTTGAACTATTTTCCATTTGTTTGAGATTTTTCCTCCCTGCCTAGTCAAATGTTGACTTTGTGTGACACATGTTCCCATTTCATTTGTGAAATTCTCATACTTTATTGGATGGACATGAAATTTTGCATGAGATAACTAGACATCCTTATCTTTACCATGGCTTTAGTCCCATTCATTTATCATACACCATTCTTGACTTATGCTTTTTCTAAGTTGAGGCATGTTTGTTTGACTTCATTGAGCATGTTCAAATGAGCTTTGACTTTCTGATTTTCATTGACTGCTTTCCACTTGTCCAAGTGAGATGAAATTTGACATGCTTACCATGATATGTGTTAGGTTTGATCATGATTTATTTGGTGATTTTTGGAAAATTTTTAGATTGCTTTTGAATTAAGTCTTGCTGTTGACTTCTATGAGCTTCTAAATGCCATGTTTTGACCTAATTGGTTCATGAAATGATGATAGTGATTGATATGAGTGTGAACCCAATTGGTTTTGTTTCCTAATTGTTTGAACATGATTTTGGATACTTATCCCTTGCTGTTTGGACTTTCTCATTCACTTTTGACCCTAGGCTAGCCCTAGTGGTCCTGTTACTCACCTTTGAGTTTGTGATTTCAGGTTGACCATCAAATGACCAATAAGACCAATTCTTTTTGATTGAGCTTGCTTAAACATCATTGTCTAACTTGTTTGTTTTGTAGGTGGCTTGGCTCACATGCCCTAAGCCTTGTACCTTGCACATCCATGTGCCCCTAATGGACTGTTGTTGTCTGTTTCTGTTTGTTTTGTTTGAAGTTGTATACTAACATCTGCTTGACTGTTTCAGGTGCTTTAGTTGCTTTTAGTTCCTTGTGAACTTTTGCTTTGCTTTGCTTGTATAAGCAATTTGCATTGAGGTATGTCTCTCTTACTTCATGTAGTCTGGAAGACCTGGCCTGTTACTTGGCCAGGCAACTGTTTGAAGCCCTCCTTAAGAGGCAATGTTTGTGGATGTTTAACTTTGTCCTTGCATAGAGTCAAAGACCTCAATGAGGCAATTGGTGGAAGGTAGGGATATGCAATCTATCCCCCACTATTCAGTGTGTCATCCGCTTTGCTCACACCACTGTGTTGATGCATTGCAGATACAAACCCAAGATCTTGTACAATTGTACAGTTGAGTCAGTTTTAATGTGTAGAAGGGTTCCCACTTTCTGAACCCACACATTCTTGTCTTGAGCTCTCCCAGGCCAGGGATAAGAGCTGTGAGGTCTCATCCTCACTTCATCCTTTCATCTGCTTCACCTTAGCCCCTCAATGGCAAGGTTAAGAGCAACATTCACCCAGTTCCAGAGGTTTGTTTGTTGAGGTTGATATGACCCCTTGACTAAAACCTAACCCTTGTTTGAGCCACTTGTTTGTGTATAGCGTGTGCTATCTGTGCTTGTAGGATTGTTTGACTTGCTTCCTGTGCAAGTTAGGATAGTTTGACTTGCTTCCTGTGCAAGTTAGGATAGTTTGACTTGCTTCCTGTGCAAGTTAGGATAGTTTGACTTGCTTCCTGTGCAAGTTAGGTTTTGTTTAGACTTGCTTCCTGTGCAAGTTAGGTTTTGCTTGGCTTGCTTCCTGTGCAAGTTAAGTGTGTGTGGCTTGCTTCCTGTGTGAGCCATACTTAGGATAGGTTGGCCCTTGTGCCATTTAGCTAGAAACCTTAACTTAGGGTTGATTTTGCATGACAACATCTAGGCTCGAGTCGTAGTCTCCCTAGAGTTGTGTCTCCCTCTGTTATCTGGTTAGGCTAGTCCTTTATCCCTGCGTAGGGGAACTACATCGCCCTGATCTTCACACCAGATGAAGTATGTAGGCAGGAGATTGAGCTGATCTCTCCGGGCGCCTTTTCTTTCTTTTGTGTGTGTTGTCTGACCTTTGCTAGGCTCGAGTCCGTGACTCCTTAGCATTTGCTGTCTGTCTGTTTGTGTGTGTTTGACAGTTATAGGCTGAGTCCCCGACTCCCTATCTATCTGTTGTGTTGTTTTGGTTCGGATGCTGACATAAGTCCAGCGATTGGCAGTCAGGCTCCACGTTTGCCTCCTTGCGTGTGTTTAGGTTCGGATGCTGACATAAGTCCAGTGATTGGCATTCGGGCTCCACGTTTGCCTGTGTTTTGTTTTTTCGTGTGCGTGTCAGCCGAGCTACGAATGCTCTGATTCTTCTCTCGTTCGAGAAGATACGTATGCATAGGATGCGATATCCTAGCGAGCATGTGTCGTTTCCCCAGTCCGAACTACTTCGACTCTGATGTCTATGCCTGATAGACTAAGTAGGCCCAGGATGCGACATCCTGCCGAGTTCTGTTTCAGTCAGTCTCTTTCGCTTCCTTCAGCCAGTGTGTGTGAATATTTGAGCAGTGTTTAGCAACCAATTTTCCTTTCTTTTGTGCGTGGATCCCGTAGAGTACTACGGATGTGTAGGGGTGCTAATACCTTCCCTTCGCATAACTGACTCCCGAACCCATACTCTTTGGTCGCGAGACCATGTTCTTTCCCAGGTTTACTCTGAGCGTTTCCTTTCCCTCTTTTGGGATAAATAACGCACGGTGGCGGCTCTGTTGTTCTTTCTTTTCCCGCCGGTTTTTCGCGCGATGCGACAACATGGAATACATCATGCAAATTCGAAAGATTAGGTGGTAATGCCATCCGATAAGCAACTTTTCCAACTCGTTCTAAGATTTGATACGGACCAATGAAGCGAGGAGTGAGCTTTTTAGACTTCAAAGCCCTCCCAACACCGGTCACAGGCGTGACTCTCAAAAACACATGGTCACCAGCTTGAAATTCTAAATCCTTCTTCCGCTTGTCATGGTAACTCTTCTGCCTACTCTGAGAAGCTTTCATCTTCTCTCGGATAAACTTCACTTTCTCGGTAGTTTCTCGAACTAACTCTGGTCCAAGTACTACACCCTCACCAGATTCGTGCCAACACAACGGAGTTCTACATCTACGACCATACAATGCTTCAAAAGGCGCCATTCCGATACTAGAATGGTAACTATTATTATATGTGAACTCGATCAATGGAAGATAAGTGTCCCACGAACCTCCTTGTTCAAGAACACAAGCTCTCAGTAAATCCTCCAATGACTGAATAGTTCTCTCAGTTTGGCCATCAGTTTGAGGATGATATGCCGAACTCAACCTCAACTTAGAGCCCAACGAATCTTGCAGACTTTTCCAAAATCCCGATGTAAACCTCGGATCTCTGTCCGACACAATACACAGAGGAACACCATGCAACTTTACAATTACTCGGATGTAAATCTCTGCCAACTTCGTAATTGGGTAAGTGATGTTAATAGGTATGAAGTGAGCCGACTTCGTGAGCCTATCAACGATCACCCAAATCGAATCATGCCCTCTTAAAGTAGCAGGCAACCCCGTTACAAAGTCCATAGAAATGCTATCCCATTTCCCTTCTGGAACTTCCAACGGTTGCATCAACCCAGCAGGCTTCTGATGCTCAATCTTCGACTTCTGACAAGTTAAGCACGCATACACAAAACGAGCCACATCTTCTTTCATTTCGGGCCACCAAAATATTTTCTTTAAATCCTGATACATTTTAGTAGCTCCTGGATGAATACTCAAACTGCTTCTATGACCCTCTTCTAGAATGCTTCTTTTCAAAATCGCGTCATCAGGAATACAAATTCTTTCCCTTAATTTCAACACACCTCTCGCATCAATCTTAAAGTCACTCTTCTCTGATTGACCACAACGATTAAGGATATCTACTAATTTCACATCCAATTTCTGTGCCTCTCGGATACTATCCATAAAATCATTATTAATCTTTAGCATTCCTAGCATTACACTCTGCGGGGTTACTTCGCAAACCAAACTCATATTACGAAATTGCTCAATTAATTCCAACTCCTTAATCATCATTGCCGACACATGTAAGGTCTTTCTACTTAAAGCATCGGCCACAACATTTGCTTTTCCTGGATGATAATTCAAACCGAAATCATAATCCTTTAGCAATTCTAACCACCTACGTTGTCTCATGTTCAGCTCTTTCTGATCAAATAGATACTTTAAACTTTTATGATCGCTGAAAACTTCAAATCTGGAACCATAAAGGTAATGCCTCCAGATTTTTAGCACAAACACCACAGCAGCAAGTTCAAGATCATGCGTAGGATAGTTCTTTTCATGAATTCTTAACTGTCGCGACACATAAGCAATTACTTTATTATTTTGCGTGAGCACACCTCCTAAACCCATCAATGAAGCATCACAGTAAATTATAAACGGTTCCTCCGGATTTGGCAAAGTCAAAACCGGCGCCGACGTCAATCTCCTTTTTAATTCATTAAAACTCTCTTCGCACTGAACATCCCACACGAAAGCTTTACCTTTACAAGTTAATTTAGTTAACGGAAATGCTAACTTAGAAAATCCTTCAATAAACCTTCTATAATATCCAGCTAATCCCCAAAAGCTTCTAATCTCGGTAGCCGACTTAGGAGTCTCCCATTGCAATACAGCTTCTACCTTGGAAGGATCTACAACAATACCTTTTCCTGAAATTACATGGCCGAGAAAACTGACTTCTCTTAACCAAAACTCACACTTGGACAGCTTCGCATACAATTTCTTATCTTTCAAAACATCCAACACTAATCTCAAATGTTCCTTGTGCTCTTCTTCGGACTTAGAGTAAATCAAAATATCATCAATAAATACTACCACAAAATGGTCCAGATAAGTATGGAAAATACGATTCATGTATTCCATAAATACTCCCGGCGCATTAGTCACACCAAAAGGCATCACAGAATACTCATAATGTCCATACCGAGTTCTGAACGCTGTCTTCTGGATGTCTTCATCTTTCACTTTGATATGATGATAGCCCGATCTCAAATCAATTTTACTGAACACACAGGCACCCACTAATTGATCCATCAAATCATCTATTCTCGGTAGTGGATACTTATTCTTGATCGTTACTTTATTCAATTGTCTATAATCAATACAAAGCCTCATACTACCATCTTTCTTCTTTACTAGCAACACTGGAGCTCCCCACGGTGACACACTTGGTCTTATAAACTTCTTCTCAAGTAAGTCTTCCAATTGCTTCTTTAATTCATACAATTCAGATGCCGACATTCTATACGGTGCCATCGAAACAGGCCTAGTACCAGGTACCAGATCAATAGTAAATTTAACTTCCCTCTTTGGCGGCACACTAGGAATTTCATCAGGAAAACTTCAGGGAATTCTTTCACCACTAACAGTTCCTCAATCTTAGCTTTACTCTCAACCGACAACGTCGCCATCAAAGAAAACATCTGAGCTCCCTCTTTCATCAATTTTCGCAATTCTCTGAAAGGTAATAAGTCAACTCCTTCCTCTTCAGGAGTGGAAAACCTCACCGACTTATGATGACAATTTATATGAACATAATTATACTCTAACCAGTTCATACCAAGAATTACATCCATCCCATCCAACGGCAAACATACTAAATCAACATAGAAATCTTTATCGAAGATCGACAAAGGACATTTTAAACATACCAAAGAAGTAGTTATTGATCCCTTAGCTGGGGTCTCAACAATCAATTCACCATCCAAAGCGGACAATTTTAAACCCAGTCTTCGAGCACAGTTAGCAGAAATAAAACAGTGTGTAGCACCGGTATCAATAATAGTAATTAAAGGAGTACCATTTATGAAACATGTACCTCGGATAAGTCTGTCCTCACTGGAGGTTTGAGTTCCGGTCAATGCGAACACCTTTCCAGTTTGAGATTTCTTTGGCTTCTGACACTGACTTCCAATATGCCCTTCTTCGCCACAATTAAAACAAATCATTTCCTTGTGCTTGCAATCAGCTATTGCATGGCTAGTCTTACCACAACGAAAACACCTCTTTACTTCAGCAGTGCATACATTACTCTTATGACCAGCCTGACCACATTTGAAGCAAACTATACCAGCAGGAGCACCTCCCCTACTAGTCCTCTGAGCCGGAGCAGCTCCTTGTTTCCCTTTTCCCACTTGAGCATCATACGGCTTGCCACGGTTTTGATGTTGCTTGCCCCTGCGGTCACTGACAATCTTGTAATGAGCATTATTGTCTTCTTCAAATATCCTGCAGCTATCGACCAATTCAGTAAAAATGCGTATCTTCTGATACCCAACAGCCTTCTTAATTTCAGAGCGCAGTCCGTTTTCAAACTTGATGCACTTTGAAAATTCAGCACCAGCACCAGTGTAATGAGGATAAAATTTGGACAACTCCACAAATTTTGCAGCATAATCAGTGACAGACATGTTTCCTTGCTTCAGCTCAAGGAACTCAATTTCTTTCTTACCACGGACATCTTCCGGATAATACTTTCTCATGAATTCCCTACGGAATACATCCCAAGTAATGACTTCACCTGCCACGGTCAACCTCTCGTGAGTCTCTAGCCACCAGTCATCAGCTTCGACTGCTAGCATGTGAGTACCATACCGAACCTTCTGAGCTGGAGTGCAATCCATAACACGGAAGATTCTCTCGATCTCTTTCAACCATCCCAAGGCTGCATCTGGATCATGCTTCCCTTTAAACACCGGCGGATTCTCTCTTTGAAAAGTCGCCAAGCTACGTGATCCAGCATCTCCACCAGCATTTGGCAAGTTCTGCACAGCTTGCGCCATCGCTTGCATTGCGGCAGCCATTGCAGCGTCATTCCTTCCAGCCATTTCAACTTATCACTACAACACAACTTAAAAGTTAGATTAGTAACAATACCCAATTGTTAGACAGTAACGACACGACAACTGGCCGGACAGACCGACCTGCTCTGATACCACTAATGTAACACCGCATTTTCTACCCACGAGTTATAACAACAAAATCAGAGTCGTAAAATTTTCTATAAATGGAATATTACATGTTCAACTTTAAACAATTTCCACTTTAAGGAATCATAACAATATGTAACACTTTTCTTAATTCGACAAAATAATGTCATTCACTCCAATAATTCAACTTCATAAAATCTTACGCAGCGGATTCATAAAAAAATTCTTATCATCTTTAAGCAACATAAATACGACTTAACTTAAAGAGTAAATAACTATAATCCTTCAAACAATTTAAATTTTAGTAACAATTAAAAGATCCACAAAGCAGACACGCGACAATCCCCCCGAGTGCTACGTATCAGAGCGACTGACCACTGACCCGACCAACGGTAACCGGCTACTTCTCAGGATTACCTGCACGTTGTCACATAAGGACAACATTCAACAGAAGGGGTGAGTTACAATAATTATAATCAGTATATGAAAAACAATACAGTAATTAAGAATCGTACACAAACACCACTTCTCAATTAAATTAAATACCCATACAACGAAACAACAAAAATGCAACTCTAATGAGACTCGACTCGTCATGCATGTGGTACCATTCGGAGTAAAACTCCCAACTTAAAATTTGCCGATTTAACGAGGCATCAAGGCTTAAGCCTTCAACTTTCAACTTTTGCCAATCCAGGCCAACGTGGTGTGAGCAAAGCTCCGACTTAATGCATATGAATTTACATGACATACACGACTTTAAAATTCCGACAACATAATAATAATAGCAACACAACAATGTTTTCAACATAATCAACTTATAATCAACTTTGGCTCACCAAGCTTACAACTCAGTATCTTTAACAACTTTCCGTACACGGAATAACTTAACAACTCAGTCATACTTGTATCGACATTTCATAACATAAACCCAACAAAATTACTCATCAAAATTAACTATAATATTACCCGACTCACCCCGACGAACTTCATTAAATTCTGAGCAATTCGATTTTTTTTTCACTTTTCCAACAGCGTTAACCCGTTAACGCAGGACAGAATACAATTTTTCAGTTTTTTCAACAGCGTTAACCCGTTAACGCCCTGGGTTAACCCGTTAACGAAAGACAGAATGCAATTTTTCAGTTTTTCAACAACGTTAACCCGTTAACGCCCTGGGTTAACCCGTTAACGCAGGACAGAATACATTTCCTGGCAAATTTTAACAGTGTTAACCGGTTAACGCCCTGGGTTAACCGGTTAACGCAAGACAAACAGCATTTTTTCACAATTCATAACAGTGTTAACCGGTTAACACCCTGGGTTAACCGGTTAACGCAAGACAGAAAGCTGTTCCTGCGCTAACACGAAGCAGAATGCAGAATTCTCCGCATTTTCCGCCGTTGGAGGACTTCCGGACCTCCGATTCCAATTCCGTAAGAAGCTACGTTTTCGGAAAATCACTACCCATCCAATTACAGATTCAATTTCAGTTTTAACACAACTTATCCAACACAATTTTTTTTTTTAGCATTCAACATCCCAATTAGGGTCAAATCAACGGTTCATCACTACCCATTACATGTTAACCCATAATACCCATTAAACGACGATAAACCCCCCTTACCTTATTATTTTGGATCGAAGGTTGCTCTAAGAATCGGATTCCGGAAGTTTTCTTCTCCTTCCCTCTCGTTCGTACAACAGTTCTCAAATTCCTCTTCTGCTAACTTCTCTCCACTACTGTTTCTTTTTTTTTTTCTATCACTTCTTTTATTTTCTCTTTATTAAATTAACTAAATATCCTAATCTCTAATGGCCTAATATAACACCTCTCATTTTACTAATTAGCACACAATGATAAGCCCACTTACTCAAATAACACCACAATTATATTATTATTTCTTATAATAATTTCTACGACTTTCGACTAATTTCCGACTAACCACAATAATTACGTAAATATTAAAAATAACAAATAATTATTTTTTTGGGCGTTACACGCTATATTTTTAATATTTTGACCTAAGGATAGATAATCTTCAAGTGTTTGAACTTGTATATACTACTAACCATACTTAACTTTACTAACTTTGATTACCACTAACCATTTTTATTGTGACTTTACCATTGTTACTTTGTTATTTAGTTTTCTGTTGTTACTTTATAATTTATATTCAAGTACTCATAATCATAATTGTAAAAACTCATCATGCATGTTTATTATTGTCATTTATATTTATTGTCATCATACATTAAAAACAACAAAAACATGATAAAATTATAAGACCAAAAAAGATTCATTCCACTTAATCAACTTGGACTTAGAGGATCTCATTTAGGACCTTTGCTTGGAGGCCCTTTTCATACTTTGTAATACTCTGTTAAATTTGAATTTCATTTGTAACTTGCATATCAGTTGTAAGAATGGCATCATGGCACCATCCTAGGGGGACATGTTTGTAAGACCATTATCATTTGTTTAGCTTATGTCACTTTTGCACACACAAGACTTTCTCTTAGGCTACCTTACAATAAGATCCTTTACTTTCTTGTTGGTTACTTTGCATACCTATCACATTACCCAATTTCATAATCAAATAAACAAAACCTTAATTCAACCTCAAGCGGTATTTTCTTAATCAAATCCAAAATACATTAAAATTACGATTAGTATTGTGCGCCATGAGCCTTAAGTTGTGGAGAATGAGTAAGAATGGAGCTTTCCTACCCTTACTATGATTATTTTAGATACAAGACGTTTGGCTTGTTTTTCTAGAATTTTCACCTCCGTCCATAGACTTTAGTGCAATATAATCACAAACGTTATTTTCATAAATCCTTATTCAAGGTAAAAGTAATACAACCCATCAAACCTTATTTTTGTGCCTTAGAGCACCACCCTTAAAATCCTTTTCTCAAAAGTAAAATCAATCAACCCACAAACATTTTCTACTCCGAACTACATATCTCTGATTCCTTATCACCCGATGAGTGATACGTAGGCACAAGGGCCACAATCCTTGGTGAGCATAGTAATAAAAAGCCAAAACCCTCTCTTTCACTCTCATTTGTGCAAATAAGAATAAATAGAAATAAGCGAGATAAATACCCACATACACGTAGACAACCTAAATGGTTCCCATGGAGTACCATGGACGTGAGGGATGCTAATATCTTCACTTTGCATAACCGACTTTCGAATTCAAGTCTCAGTTGTGAGACCGATTCTTTATCCGTACCTTTGTGTTTCCCATGCACACCTTTTTCCTTCAAGGGTTTTATCGACTATTTCCCGTCTCCTCTCCCATAGAGGAATCTAAAATAAATTTCGGTGGAGACTCTTCTTATTTTCCATTTCTCTCTACCTTTTTAGGGTATGGGCATTCTTTTATTCAGTCTCGGTTTCCTCGCTCTCTGATTTAAAACCCTGGTTACGACAGCTGTCGACTCTGTTGGGAAACATTTTCCTAAGCAAGTCTAACCTAGTTTGGGTTATCCTTACTTTTACGTATATGGGGATTTATCCGCTTATTTTTTTTTGTGTATATATTTCTTTTGTTACTAACCTATGTATTTATTTCTTTGTTGGTCTGAAACTATGACCCCATGATGAAGGAAAATGGTTACAATAATGATTGCAAATAAAAACCTTATGTGAAAGACTCTCCACCCGAGTCTGAGAGCTTGCTTGAGATATGAGAGGTTGAGTAGTATGGATTCCCAGGGAGCTTTCCTCGTGAAGGGTCGTACAAGAACCTCACTTAATGGTAGAATCTCTTAGAGGTATTGATGTTCGTCGAGGTTCCTATGTAAGCATGCTTATCTCCATTAGAGTCTGTGACCCTAAGACCCCCTCTTTTATAATATTTAACCTTGGTCAGCCTAGACCGATGGTCGTGTAGTATAGGTCACCAAGGAGATTTCCTCACTAGGGTCGATACGAAGATCTCACTTAGAGTATATTTTTGTGATGGAGTTGTCGCTTGGTGTCAGACCCCAATTTTGACCCTAAGGTCCCTCATTCCATCTCATCATTTGCATTAGCTTTGGGATCACACCTTGGTGTCCTACTCACCCCTCATTCATTGGGTTTGTGTTAGGAGATAACACCAAACATATTTGATTGTATCATACTTTATTTTTTCCTTGTTTACTAACCAAAATATCAAAAATATATCTACCGTAGCTTTATTTCTTTTGTAGGTAGTGTGTGTGTCTACCCGTGCCTCATCAAGCTCATATATAGGGTTTGAGACCCTCAATGAAATGGATCAAGTTATCAAAGGTTCAAAATGGTTTTAAGAATCATATATGCATCCCCATGTTCTTTATTTGTCAATTTAATCAAGAGTTTGAAGCTTGTTTGCCTTGGAGGCCCTAATTCATCTAGGTATCTTATGTGTCTTCCTTAGCTAGTTTCTTCAACATTTGGTAAAAAATATCAAGGTATACTCCATTATACTTTATCTCAAGCATATATGATTCTTCATGAGCACCAAAGAGAAAAATAACTTCAAGTTTGCAAGTTGGTTCAAAGAGGTTGACCAGAAAAGTTAACTAGTCAAATCTAGGGTTCCCTAGACCCTATCTCCTATAATGTTTATCATATTAAAATTATTCCAAGAAAAAAGTTACTCTATATAACATTCAAAACAACTTTCATGTTGGAATCAAGAGATAATTTAGCTTGGAAAGACATGTTTTATGGTGAAAGATTATAGGTCATTTTGTTTGTGCCCTAGATGGAAGGTCAACTTCCAAGGACCATAACTTGCTCAATTTTTATGATATGAATATAATCCAAGTTTCATGATCAATTTCAAGATGTATTCTCCATCTTTTCTTCTTTGATAAAGGTAAATTTCACTTGCAAGATCACGTACCAAGAGGAAACATTATAGGTCATTTTGGGCCATGATCCTTGAACAAGCAATTTTCCTCAACTTCTAAAATCCATAACTCCCTCATGCAAGATTCAAATGGTGTCAAGTTTGTGACCAAATTAAATAGGATTGAAATAAATACAACTTTATAGAAGGAACCAAATTCATTTAAATCTCATAGTAAAAGTTATTCAAGGTGGAAAAATGGTCATTTGACTTTTAACTTGGAAAAATTTCAACCATGTTTGATTCTTCCAACTTCCATACCAAAATTCATCATGATCCAAGCTCCAAATAGAAAAAGTTTCAACAGAAAAGGTATTCCCCGTCATGCTAGCTTTCTAAAGAGACTAAGATCATGGCATTTGGATTAATTTTGAGGGACTTGCGCGTGGGTGCACTGCATGGCCCTATTTGGAAACGTTTATGCTCAATTATCAACCAACATTGCATGGCTTCATGAAGTGCGTTCAACATCAAGTGTGCATGAATTTGGACCTTTTGCAATCATCATTTGGGCCTTAATGCATGCCTATGCAACCATGCACACCAAGCTACTATTTTTGACCATTTTTTGTAAGTGTGTGGAAATGAATTCACAAGGCTATAAATACATGTCTATTGCCTCAGAATTGAGGACCCTTTGCCCAAGCTTTGACCTGTAAGTTCTCCCAACCTCCTTTGATAGAATACCTTAAAGGTTTCTTTGGAAGTCGAGTTTTGATTCCTATTCTGTTTTGGAATTGAAACTCTAAGGGTTCAAAGCCTTTTTGAATCCAGATCATCTTCTGCAAGCTAGTAGAAGTAAGGCCAAGTGAATTGGAGTTGAGATCGAGCTTCATCACTGCAAATAGAGGTGAATTTTCTTAAACTTTCCTTCTTCAATTCTCCCTCAATTCTCCATCATTTCTCTTAATTTTTGCTTGGCTGAAGTCCTACCAATGTAGGCAACAATTGAGTTGCTTTGAGGTCAAATCGAAGCAACCCAGTTCATCGATCTCATTTTTCAATTTCGTATATGTCTTTGTATAGTGAGAATTGGAAGAAATGGAGGTCAAATTCGTGCTCCCCTTGATTTTCTCTTTAAAACCATATGTGGATCTTTCATTTTGGTGAACTTTTCAGTTGGACCAGTCCGGAGGAAGCCACCAGAGAAGATGACCGAAGCTAGGGCTCCGGTGATGCGCTGGAGAGATCTAGACCATCTGATCTGGTTCATGGCTTATAATCCTGGCCTTTGGTTTTGATTACCTCATTTGCAACACGTTGATTGTGGTACACCATGGACATGGTGTGCGTGGCCATCAGATATGCCACCTCAATTAATAAGGGGGATCTGATGGCCCTTGTTTTTTCTATTTTATTTTATTTTCTGATTATTATTTTAAATAGCCTATTTTTGTTAAATTCATAATAATTTCATTTTTGATTCAAAAAATATGGGACTTTCACCAAAAATCTTTAAATAATTTCCTCTTCCATATTTTGAATCAAAATCATTTTTTTGGATCAAATTTGATATTTTTTGTGAATTTAATAATTTTTGACTTGTTTTTAAATATTTTTAAATACTTCTAACTTTCTAAAAATTCCCAAAGTTTTTGTCTAAGGTCCTTTGACCTTGTTTGACCTAGGATAAATCCCTTGGCCATTCATTTGGTGATTTGAAGGGATTTGAGGTTTTGCCCCTTTAAAAATACATTTTTATTCATTTAAAAATTGTTTCTTAGTTGATTAATTGTTTAAAAGTTATGTTGAGCCATTTGGTTGGCCTTGTGTTATTTCATCTTCTGTTTGGCCTTGAACATGGTTGATTTGGACTTTCATTTGATCAATACTATTGGATTTATGGGGTCGATAAAGTGTGAACTTCATCCCTCAAAATGAATGGATGATATTGATCAGATGAAATTCCTCCCATGATCAATTTGGGTTCCCATTTCCATTTCCCTTCATATCCATCACTCTTATTTCCCAATCTATCATTCACCAATGATTTCTTTGCAAATTAAATGCTAGTTGATTCATCAATGACCTTATGTCAGATGAATCAACATGAGCTTGATTGAGATATGTCCATCCTTTTTTTATGTGTGTGGTATGCTTTAGGAGCTTGGTTCTTTGCACCATGTCTCTAGCATGCATTAACACCAATATTTTTATTTCCCGGCCTCAGATAGTTGTGACTTCTACATAAGTCCAATTACGATTGCTTAACATAAAGCTAAATTTATCCCTATAGGCATAACATTCTTGTAAGTGAGATTGTAAGTCTCTCATTCCTAATGGTATTGTGTGAAGACTTAACCTTTTTTCCATTTGTGAGAACTAGTGGCATACTTGTTGATTTATCCAAGTTGGAGACCTTCTCATGGATGATGTCTTGGTTCATGTGTTTCTACTTGTGAGTGGATGGTTGAGTGTTCTCCAAAGAATGACTTAAACAATTGAATATTTCACTAGCATTTCTTTATTATTGTTTTATCTTTAAATGTAATTTACTTAATGCAATTTAATTTTTTAGTACCTTTATCATTCCTTGACATTTACATTTCATGTAACTTGTTTATGTTTCAGTCATCTTCACTTTGCTCACTTGAGCCATATCTTTGTGCTTGTATATATTGTGTGTTTGTGATTTTCTTCTCATTGTGGTCTTAGGACCTTAAAATACCTAATAACAACAAAAACCCTAAAAAATATGTTAATGGACTGTTAGACCTCTGCCTTTGACTTGATCTGAACTTTTGGACTTAGAGTAGGCAACTTCCCTATGCTTTCAGGACTTGGCCAATGCCATTATCTGAGACTGAGTTATCTTAGCCAATGTCGTTCGTCTGAGACAAGTCTTGATAATCCCACTGGTTTATCTATTATTTTGTCTATGTGCTTAAGTTGTTATTTTGGTCTTATTGTCTATATCTTATGATTGTTTCTATGAGTTTGCCACAAGGAATATTTCATTTGACACATTTTGAAGACACTGAAGACTGCTTTCTTTTGGAGTGCTTGCTTGGATGTTGGCCATCTTTATTTGATGCCTCTGATCTTCATATTGATTGCTTGGGTAGTTATACTTATTGCTTGCTTAAAAGTCCAAATGAAATGGGGATCTATCTGACATTCTTTTCTTGTGGATTGCATCCCATTAGTCATATATTTTCAATTCTAAACTTTTAATTTTTGTCTAGGATAGTCCCTTCATCTCCTCCTAGTTCTTTAATTTCAAAATCCCTCCCCCATTTCAAAACCTTCTTTGCTTGTATTTCCAAACTTAGACTTGTTTTAATGGTTAGAAACCTTGGCCTTATGCCATTGAATTTTCAAATATTTTTCTTAATCAAACTTGTGAATAAACCTAATCATATGAGAAGCACTTAGATTTGAGTTATCTTTGGTTGAGATATAATTCTCCCATTACCATGATATTTGATTATAAGTCTTTCCAGTTATTAGAGGTTAGTGGCATACTTGTTGGTTGAATCCAAGTTGGAGACCTCCCTCTTAAATGTTATAAAACATTCATTATCGATGGATGTTTGGTTGAGTATTCTCCCTTTGATAACAAAAGATCTTTAAGCTTTTGTTAAAATCAATCCACCCATTTATTTTTAATTTTTACCATGAACTACGAGGTTTTGGTCCCTCATTTTTATGGTAGTACGTAGGCATAAGACCGAAGGTCTTGTCAAACACAAAAATATAATTAATGAATTATTATTTCTCATCCCCTCATTCCTTTTTATCAACATCATTTTCAACTAAAACACTTGCACACAAAAAAAGGCTCCCTAGGAGTACCTAGGGCACTTTGGGTGCTAATACCTTCCCTCTGTGTAACCAACCATCTTACTTATAATCTTTGACATTTTATTAGTTTTGATTTGAAAACTTCTTATCTTTGGGTTTTGCTCGTACTTTTTTCTTTTTCCTTTAGAAACAATAAAAGCGTGGTGACGACTCTAGTTTTATTGATGTTGAGTAAACCAAAAGCTTAATGGTCATGAATTTATCGCTACATAAATAAAGTGGCGACTCTGTTAGGGAGTAGTCCTCAGTGGATTTAGCCTAATTTTGTGTGTGTGTGTGTGTGTGTATATATATATATATATATATATATATATATATATATATATATATATATATATATATATTTGTATATTTGATGTTTATTTGTATATATTATTGTGTGATACTTTCTGTCTGTGCTTAGTGATCTCTGTGTGGTGAGATAAGTTCTAACCCGAACTTGAGTGCAATTTAAGATAAGAGGGTGGTATAGTCATGTTGGCTTTGAAGGAGTAGTCCTGAAAGAGTTGACATGAGATCCTCCACTCAGTGGAGACCTCTTTGGAGTTGCTGATGTCACACGAGTAAGTCGTGGATAAGCATTACTTTCTCTAATTTGGGGGGTCTGAGAAGCTGAGTTGACATGATCTACAGATTTTTATGCTTAGTACACTCCTTTGAGATGGTTCTTAACCTGACTCCATGCTCGTGACTTACAACAAACCCTTTAATTCTTGGTTGATCTGACCAGTCTTTTCAATATCAATGGAACTTGGGTGTTGATAAAGGTGAAAACCATAATCCACCAAAATGGATGATTGATCTTGATGATGACTTGATCCATCCCTTGACCTTTTTTGTGTTTTCCTTGTGTGTGATCCCTTGAGTGTAATTGTTGCATTCATGCATACATGTGCATCATAACATTCATCACAAAAAACAAATTTCAAGGAAACTAAGGTCGTATTTGCAAATATTATCAGATCATGGATTATGGACGAAGGAACATTAAGAATTACAATTTCAGATGTCTCGACTTGAAAGAGTTAAGGAAGCTATCATCCTTTGTAGTTGATCCCTTGGATTTCAAGCAATGTCATGGTAAGCTTTTATATGTATTGTCTACTGATATGGTTGAAGGACTTTTGAGTGTCTTGGTGCAGTTTTATGACCCTCTCTATCGGTGCTTCACTTTTCCTGATTATCAGCTTGTGCCCATATTAGAAGAGTATGCCTATATCTTGGGTATGCCCGTATCTAACAAGGTACCTTTCAGTGGATTGGAGGAGATTCCAAGATCTCAAGTCATAGCCGAGGCTCTTTATTTGAAGAAATCTGAGATTGATGCTAATACGACAAAGAAATGAGGGATTCTAGGGTTGACTTCTGAGTTTCTCATTGGTAGAGCTACTGCTTTTGCTCAAGTTGGTAGTATGGACGCTTTTGAAGACATCTTTGTCTTGCTTATCTATGGTTTAACATTGTTCCCTAACATTGACAATTTTGTTGATGTTAACGCCATTAGAATCTTCTTGATTGGGAATCCTGTTCCGAATTTGTTGGGTGACACGTATTTATCTTTGCATCTAAGGAATTATAAAGGTGGTGGAACCATTATGTGTTGTATTCCTCTTCTGTACAAGTGGTTTATTTCGCACTTGCCTCGGATGCCTACTTTCTTGGAGAACAACTAATGTCTACGGTGGTCTCAGAGACTCACGTCTCTCACTAGTGATGATATTGTTTGGTATGATTCTACAGTTGATAGCTTGGATATTATTGATAGTTATGGTGAGCTCTCTAATGTGCCTCTCATTGGTACACAAGGAGGAATCAACTACAACCCTGCTTTGGCTCGTCGTCGGCTTGGGTTCCCCTTGAGAGGTAAACCTAATAACGTTCAGCTAGAAGGCTTGTTCTATCAAGAGGGTAAAGATCCCCAAAATCTAAAGAGTAGAATGGTGCGTGCTTGGCACAATGTCCATAGGAAGGGTAAAACCGATCTTAGTCCATGCAATTGTGTAGCTTTGAAAGCTTACACTATTTGGATGAAAAAGAGAGCTTTGGAGCTTAAGATGTCGTACGCTTGCGAGAGACCTATATCTGTGGTTGTGGCTAAGCCATCAACTCTCCTTAACCAATATGTAGAGGAGTTAGAAGATGCATTTTCCAAGATGAAGCAAGAGAGAGATCTTGGGGAGGAGTGGTTCCATGCTTTGAACCGAAAGCATGTGGAGTTGCAACTTGATTCGAAAGACAAGGATGCACTCATTGAGGTTCTTGAAGAGCATGCAGTGAAGAGACAGAGCGAGCCAGAGGATTTATTTTCCTCTAGTATGACTCATCCTTCTGGTGCTTGGAACAAGATTGTTGTCGGCTTATCCTCGAGAAAGCTCAGATGCAGACAACTTTTGAGTTAGAGATTAGACGCATCCGAAGGAAGTATACACCCTTGGCTAGTTCAGTTACTAGGGATCCTTAGGATGATATTTTCCTTTTCTCTTGTATTTATACTTTTTGGTTTCTAAAATTGTACTTAGTATAATCCTTCCAAACTTATATGAATAAAAGGAAATTTTTATGGTCAAATTGTTATTATTGATTCTTATTTGAAATATTTGCAAATAGGACTTCGTATGTTCCTTGAAATTAAAAACAATAAAAAACATTGCATTTCATGCATCATTGGCACAATAGGTTTCTTGAGTTCCAGCCTTCGGCCAGATGTCTTATGATTCTTCTTCCTTGTATCAGACAAGCTGACTCATCACTACAATACTCGAGTTAATCGCTAGAGAAGAATGGAGCATCTAGAGAAAGAGAATCGAGAGCTTAAGGATGAGATTGCCAGACTCACTGCTTTGATGGAGTCTGTTATTGCTGCTCAGAATCAACCATCTTCGCCTTCTGCAACTCCTCCTCCTTAGAGGACTGTTATCTCTGAAGTTATCTCTGCACTAGTCTGTGCCAACCATGCCTGCCGGATTCCCATGGGGAATGCCACCGAACTTTGTACCTGAGGGTTATGCTCCAATGTTTACTTCTATGCCGACATCTAGCTCGGTCAGGTCTATTCCTCCTCCTGTCTTGCATACTTTGCCCCGTGTTGAGGAAACCATCTACCATTCCTAGCTGTATGAAGCCCCCAATGTTTATGAAAAGATGGACGAGATGAAATACCAGTTTCTTGAGCTGAGAAAGGAACTGAAGACCCTGAGGGGTAAAGATCTGTTTGGTAAGAGTGTTGTTGAGTTGTGCTTGGTGCCCAATG
Organism: Lathyrus oleraceus; assembly: GCF_024323335.1. Taxonomy (NCBI): domain Eukaryota; kingdom Viridiplantae; phylum Streptophyta; class Magnoliopsida; order Fabales; family Fabaceae; genus Lathyrus; species Lathyrus oleraceus. The sequence continues at coordinate 266,822,735 of NC_066582.1, read as the reverse complement.
TCAAAATCCCTGTCAAGTTCAAGGTCACAGACTTTGAAAAGTATAAGGGAAATACCTATCCTCTGAGTCATCTTGTAATGTATGCTTGCAAGATGTCTACCCAGACAGACAATGATCAACTACTCATCCACTACTTCCAAGACAATTTAACTGGTGCTGCACTTCGGTGGTATATGGGATTGGACAATTCTAGTGTCTATACTTTTAATGACTTGGGTGAGGCCTTCGTCAAGCAATATAAGTATAATGTTGATATGGCTCCCGATCGGGATCAATTATGGTCGATATCCCAGAAATATAAGGAGACATTCAAGGAGTACGCCCAAAGATGGAGAGAGCTTGCTGCTCAAATTAGCCCACCCTTAAAGGAGAAGGAAATAACCAAGATCTTTTTGAAGATTCTGAGTTCATTTTATTATGAACGCATGATTGTCAGTGCTCCTAATAACTTCACCTAAATGATGAACATGGGGACGTGATTAAAGGAAAGTGTCATAGAAGGCCGATTGTCTAAAGATAAAGCGTCTTCAAGCAAGAAATACGGTAGTTTCTCCAAAAGGAAGGATGGGGAAACTAATGCAGTGTCTGTAGGGAGGCAGAAGAGGTCTCACGTGAGGAAGAATTCCAGACCTCGCCAACATCATCATCAAGTATCGTCAGTTATTCCTGTTTTTACCAATAATTCAACAAATCAATCAGTACCCGTTCAACAACAACATTAGCAACAACCATAACAATGTACCAACTACAACAACAATCATCAGAATTTTGAGAGGAAGAAGGTCACTTTTGATCCTATTCCAATGACTTATGCAGAATTATATCCTTCTTTGGTTGTCAAGAATTTGATTCAACCAAGAAATCCTCCACATACTCCTGAACCTTTGCCATGGTGGTCCAAGCCAGATCTTCACAGTGCCTTTCATCAGGGAGCTCCCGATAATAACATTGAAAATTGCTACCCTCTAAAGCATGAGATCCAAAAATTTATCAAGAGTGGTGTGGGGTCCTTTGAGGACCGCACGCCTAATGTCAAAGAAAATTCGTCACCCATTCATGACAATGCTTCTGTGAATATGGTAGATGGTTTTCTTGAGAATTTTAGGGTTTTCGATGTTCGTCATATTCGCCAGTCTTTGGTAGAGATCCATAGAACTCTATGCTTGATCAGTGATTGTGAGCATGACCATGATGGTTGGTGGATGAAGGAGTAATTCAAAGTCAATAGTCAAGATATATGGGGAATGATGTAAATGTTATTGTGCCAGTGTTTAAATCTCTTGAGCGAGTAGTTATCCAGTATGACAGCAGTAAGATTGACAACAGATCGATATCGCTGTTGGTAATACGGTTAGTGGGCCCAATACCGTATTCATCTGATAAAGTCGTACCTTATAAATACGATGCTACTATGATTGAGAATGGGCAAGAGGTTCCTCTTCCTGTTGCAAATTTTGTAGTAAGCATTGTAGATGTTATGAAGGTAACCCGTAGCGGTCGTGTATTTGGTTCGGTATCCACGAAGGTTGTGGAGGACGTTGTGATTGGTAAGAAGGAAGATATCCCTTCAGTTGATCTTGCTAATGCTCCAACTTGTCAGTCTGGTGAATCCAACAGGTTGAAGGTTAATAATGATGATGAAGTTCTGCGATTAATCAAGAAGAGTGAGTTAAACATTATGGAGAAGCTGCTCCAAACACCGTCAAAAATTTATGTGTTATCTTTATCAATGAAATCCGAAGCACATAGAGAAGCTTTGCAGAAAGTATTGGAATATTCATACGTAGAGCATGATGTTATAGTTGATTAGTTTAATCATATTGTTGCCAACACCACTTCATGTAATAATCTGAGCTTTTGTGATGAAGAACTTCCTAAGGAAGGCAGAAATCACAACTTGACACTCCACATTTCAATGAACTACAAAGAGGACACTATGTCTAATGTATTGGTTGATACTGGTTCATCATTGAATGTGCTACTGAAATCAACTTTGGCAAGAGTATCTTATCAAGGCGCACCTATGAGATTCAATGGTGTGGTAGTAAAAGCGTTCGACGGTTCTCGAAAAACTGTCATTGGAGAGGTGGACCTTCCAGTCAAGATTGGTCCGAGTGAATTTCATATTACTTTCCAAGTAATAGACATTCATCCGGCCTACAGTTGTTTACTGGGAAAACCATGGATTCATGAGGCGGGTGCTATAATGTCGACGCTGCATCAACAACTAAAATTTATTAAGAATGGCAAGCTCGTCATTGTTGGTGGAGAGAAAGCGCTTTTGGTGACCCACCTATCATCCTTCACCTATTTGGAAGCTGAAGAAGAAGTTGGAACATCGTTCCAAGCTTTATCTATTGCTGATGAGATTCAGAAGATTGAGGGATCCATGTCTTCTCTGAAAGATGCAAAGGAAATTATTTAGGCTGGTAGCACCGACAAATGGGGTCGTGTTGTAGAGATTATTGAGAATAAGAATAAAGATAGTCTGGGATTTCAACAAGGGTCGTTCAACAGTAGTGTCAAGGCTATGCAACCAGTTTTCCCAGTGGAGGGTTCATTCATGGAGATGAACAACACTCAACTGCAATTGTTGAAGACAACAATGAAGACGAAGCTTGTGCCAACTTTGTGACACACTAACAGACTTGCAATAATTGGGTTGCTGTAGATGTTCTTGTTGTTATGCATCGTTAAAAGTAATTTTTTTTTATTATTAAAAGAAAAATCCTTCTCCTATGCCTAAGGGAGAAGTGAAACATTGTTGGGCATTTTCAGTATTATCATCAATAAAAAATACAATTTTATTCATCCATATCTATGATGTTTTTTTTTTACTTTTTGCTTTTTTTGAAAACGCTAATCACAAAAAACATAATTAAATAATATTTTTTTCATGTATCTGCATAATATTTGTTTGCACTCTATTTCTCTAAAATCAAAATATCAAATCATTATGCAGGTTGGTTCTCAAACCCATTGAACGTAATGATCCTACTTCCTCTCCAAACTTTGATTTCCCTTTGTTTGAAGCTGAGGAAGAGAATGATGATGAAGACGTGTCGGATGAGTTATCCCCTTTGTTTGAGCATAAGGAAAAAGTCATTCAGCCGTTTGAAGAGCAGATTGAATTAGTCAACTTGGGTTCTGAAGATGATATCAAGGAAGTCAAGATTGGGTCACAACTTCGTTTGTATGTTAAGAAGGGGTTGGTTGATCTTCTCCGACAATATTCGGATGTGTTTGCTTAGTCCTATCAAGATATTACAGATCTTGATACTGATATTGTGGAGCATAGATTGCCTTTGAAGCCAGAATGACTGCCAGCCAAGCAGAAATTGAGAAGAACTCGTCCTGATATGGCAGTGAAGATTAAGGAGGAAGTGCAAAAGAATATTGATGATGGTTTCCTTGTTACCTCCGAGTATCCGCAATGGGTGGCCAATATTGTGCCTGTTCCTAAGAAGGATGGAAAAGTCTGCATGTGTGTTGATTATAGAGATTTGAATAAAGACAGTCCAAAAGATGATTTTCCTCTGCCACTCATTGATATGTTGGTAGACAATATAACTAAATTCAAAGTCTTTTCATTTATGGACGGATTTTCTAGTTATAATCAGATCAAGATGGTACCCAAAGATATGGAGAAGACTACATTAATTACACCTTGGGGAATATTCTGTTATCGAGTGATGCCTTTCGATTTAAAGAATGCTGGTGCAACATACCAGAGAGTTATGACCACTCTTTTCCATGATATGATGCATAAAGAGATTGAGGTATATGTTGATGATATGATTGCTAAATCAAGGGCTGAAGAAGAGCATGTTGAGCATTTGTTGAAGTTATTCCAGCATTTGAGGAAGTATAAACTCCACTTGAATCCCAATACGTGTACTTTTGGTGTTCGCTTTGGAAGGTTGTTGGGCTTTATTCTTAGCGAGAATGGTATTAAAGTTTATCCTGCCAAGGTCAAAGCAATACAAGAGAAGCATGCGCCCAAAATTGAGAAGCAAGTCACAGGTTTTCTCGGCCGCTTGACCTATATTTCGAGATTTATATTGCATATGAATGCCATATGTGGGCCTATATTTAAGATCCTTAGGAAAGATCAGTCTTGTGATTGGACCAAGGATTGCCAGAAATCTTTTGACAGTATCAAAGAGTATATGCTTGAACCTTCGATTCTGTCTTCGCCTGTTGAAGGAAGACATTTGATCATGTATTTGATTTTGCTTGAAGAGAGTATGGGATGCGTTCTTGGTCAGCAAGATAAATCTGGTTAGAAAGAATATGAAATTTACTACCTCAATAAGAAGTTCACTGGTTGTGAGTCTCAGTATTCTATGCTTGAGAAGACATGTTGTGTTTTGGCTTGGGTTTTTAAGTGTTTGCGCCAGTATATGTTGAATCATACTACTTGGTTAATATCCAAAATGGATCCAATCAAGTACATATTTGAGAAGCCTTCTTTAACTAGGAGGTTTGCCCATTGGCAGATGTTGTCATTTTAGTATGATATTGAATACCGAGCTCAGAAGGTGATTAAAGGTAGTGTCTTGGCTGACCATTTGGCTCACCAACCTATTTATGATTATTAGTCAGTGTAGTATGATTTCCCTAGCGAAGAGATTTTGTATTTGAAGATGAAAGATTGTGATGAACCATTGCTTGAGGAAGGGACAAAACCTGGTTCCCGTTAGGGCATGGTATTTGATGGAGCTATTAATTTGTATGTTAATGGCATTGGGGCAATGATTATTACTCCTTAAGGCACTCACTTTCCATTTATAGCTAGATTGACCTTCAAATGTATGAACAATATGGCTGAGTATGAAGCTTGCATTATGGGGCTCGAAGAAGCCATCGATCTTAGGATCAAATATCTTGATGTCTATGGAGATTCAACTTTGTTGGTTAATCAGATTAAAGGTGAATGGGAGACGAATCAAACCGGTTTGATACCATATAGAGATTATGCGAGGAGGATATAAAATTTATTTCCAAAGGTTGAGCTTTATCGTATCCCTCGAGATGAAAACTGGATGGCAGATGCTTTTGCAACATTGGCTTCCATGATTGTGGTGAAGTTTTGGAATGAAGTTCCCAATCTGAATGTGATGCGTCTTGATAGGCCAACTCATGTATTTGTTGTTGAAGGAATCAAGGATGGTAAGCCATGGTATTATGATATTAACTTTTTCCTCCAAAGTCAGATTTACCCGTTTGACGCATCTTTGAAAGATAAGAAGACTTTGAGAAGATTAATTGGTAACTTCTACCTAAATGGTGATGTGTTTTACAAGAGAAACTTCAATATGATTTTTCTAAGATGCGTGGATAGACACGAAACATACTTATTAATGACAAAGTTCTATGAAGGTTCCTTTGGTACTCATTCCAATGGACATGCTATGGCAAAGAAGATGTTGAGAGCAGGTTACTATTGACTGACAATGGAATCTGACTGTTGCTAGTTTGTGAAGAAATGCCACAAGTGTCAAATTTATGCTGATAAGATTCATGTGCCTCTGATGTTTCTCAATGTTATTTCCTCTCCACGGCCCTTCTCCATGTGGGGAATTGATATGATTGGCATGATTGAGCCCAAACCTTTGAACGGAAATCGTTTCATTCTGGTGGCTATTGATTACTTCACAAAGTAGGTTGAAGCGGCATCGTGTGCAAATGTGACCAAGCAAGTTATTGTAAGGTTTATCAAGTATCAGATTATATGCCGTTATGGTGTACCAACTAAGATCATTACTGATAATGGATCAAACTTGAATAACAATATGGTGGACTTTGCAAAGACTTCAAGATTGCACGTCATAATTCTTCTCCCTACAGACCTAAGATGAATGGGGCTGTTGAAGCTGGGAATAAGAATACCAAGAAGATTATCAAGAAGATGGTTGTGATGTACAAAGATTGACATGAGATGCTCCCCTTTTCTTTACATGGGTATCGTACATCCGTCTGCACTTCAACAGGGGTAACTCATTTCTCTCTTGTTTATGGCATGGAATTTGTACTCCCCGTGGAGGTTGAGATCTCATAAATGCGTATCTTGATGGAAGCCAAGTTGACTGAAGATGAATGGTGTCAGACCAGGTTTGATCAACTTAATTTGATTTAAGAGAAGATATTGATTGCCATATGTCATGGTCAATTATATCAGTAGAGAATGAAGAAAGCTTTTGATAAGAATGTCAAGCCTCGTGTGTTCCGAGAAGGCGACCTCGTGCTCAAGAAGATCTTATCTTTCAAACCTGATTCTAGGGGAAAATAGACTCCTAATTATGGAGGCCCATATCTTGCTAAGAGAGCCTTCTTAGGAGGTGCATTGATTCTTACAACTATGGATGGTGAAGAGTTCACTCGTCCTGTGAACGCCGATGCAGTCAAGAAATACTTCACCTAAAAAAGGAAAAGAATAACTGGCTAAGTTGAAAACCCGAAAGGGAGGCTTAGGCAAAAATGAGCGTCTTGGTAGATTGAAAACCCAAAAGGGAGATCCAGGCAAAAGCTAGAGACATAAAACAGAAAAATTTATCTCGGTAGATTGAGTACCCCACCTTGGGGAAATCTAGACAAAAATTAGGGATTATGGCAAGTAACTGCATCTGGCTAATCCTGATCTTTGAAGCAGTTTTGGACAATCATTTGGTTATGATTCATCATTCTCAACCGAAGACAATAGCACGGTGGATTTCAAAGTTGGTAGGGAGAGTAATGGTCATTGTATTGAATGTAGCCCTTTTCCATGTAAATTTCCATTTTTCAAACTTTGTAAAGATCCATGGAGTCCCGCCATTTGCGGACTACCATTCTATTAAATAAAATTGAGCCTTTATCCAATTATTTGTCATTCTTATTTATTTCTCTTTAATAAAATTGAACTTTTATGATGATAATTTTGAAATAAATAAATCAATGAATAATCATTTTTTCTGAAATAATAAAACATTCACTTTAAAAACATCAATTTCAAAAAGGAATGTCAACAGCAATCTAAGAACGGTAAGTCTTGATGTGGGAAGCATTGTTGTCTTCCCCAAGCAGTTTGTCGGTGATTTTACCTCCCCAACAGTTCGTCGTTCATCCCTAACATGGTTGATGAGTTGCTCCCCAAGAAATTTATCATCCCTGGTAGAGCTAACATGTTTTTCCATTTGCGGTTCATCCTTCCCCAGCTAAGGCTCTCATGTATTTGCATCCTCAATTTGTATATTGGTGAATTAACCTTGGATCTCTGTGGAACCTTTATTTGGTTTTCAGATCCCCATCACATATTTATTTGGTTGTTGCATACACGTGGCAGTTTCTCCCCTGCATGAGTCTGTAGATCCTTATGATATATTTGGTACCTTGGAATTGGTTTATTTCTTAATCTCCAAGAAGAGTGTGATGCCTGTTATCTTCCTCTTGAGGACTTGGTTACTGATTTGCATCCTCGTATGCCCTTTGATTTGTCTTGGAAGATTGCTGAATCCCTAGTAGATTGTCTAGTTCCCCACTCAAGGATTTACCTCTTGTTGTTACATGGATCCCCAACGGAGCTCTATCTTCTAATAGAAGATCTCATTTCAGACAGTGTTGATTCTGAGCAGTATTTGATGTAACCGTCCCTTTTAAGGTTGTCCCCCATTTGATATGGTGTTAACCTAAAATCCCCTACAGTGTTGACTTGTTTCTTTAAAGTATACATATATCCCTCAGCTTGAGATGTGGATCATCAGCAGATCTCTCTTTATCCTCATCATTTTGGTTGATATTCTCAGTAGTGTTCCCGTTCCCCGCGAGACTGCCAAGCTATATTTTCTACTTTCCCAAAGAGTTTGAGTTTTTAAGCATGATTTTTGTCAATCTTGGCTTATCCCCTAGCAGGTTCTCCAGTTGGTGTTCCTATCTTGTTGAGATTAGTCGAGTATCTCGTAATGATGATTGGATCTTCATGTTTGTATCCTTTGTGCTTGTTTGTCAGCATAATCATATGCATACTCATGCATATACATGTATAAAATCAGCATCATATATTTCATTGTTCATTTTGTCACATTGACCTTTTTTCTGATCCCCTACTTCGATGATATCATTTCCCCATGCAGATTTTGGTGTGTCTGTCCTCCTTCAATTTAGAGTGTCAGCCCTTCAAGCAGAAAGAGTTTATCCTTTCTTCTTCCCCACTGAGTTGTTTCCTCATGGGTGATTGTTAATTTTGTTTCCTCCCCAGTTCACTATCTAGATTGGAACCACTCCTTTTGAGTTATATCCTCATCGGGTTGAGTCTTGTTTGACCGTTTCTTTCTAGTTCTTACCTAGATAGATCTTTTGGTCCCTCGAGATTTTATTACCCAATAACCGGTAATATTTGTCTTGATGTTAAGTACTTAACCTGTGATTTACCCAGTAACCAGTAAAAGGTAATTTACTTCTTTGATTTCTCCAACGAATTCATTTTTTCGTTTCCTAGCAAGTCTATCCTTGATATGTTCATCTTAACCGGTGTCGAATATTCTTCCTATTCGGTCTTCTACCCAATAAAAAGGTAGTTGTAAATCCTATTTGTGGTCTTCTACCCGGTAAAAAGGTAGTTGTAAATCCTAATTGTTAGGTGTTCTACCTAGTAAGTGGTAGATATAAATCCTTTTCTCCTCTGCTGAGCTTATCCTTGACATGCTTACTTTAACTGGTGACAGATATTCTCTCTTTGGTATTCTACCTAGTAAAAAGGTAGTTGTAAATCCTATTTCCCCCGACAGTCTATCCTTGATACGTTCACCTTAACCGGTGACGTATATTCTTCCCTTTGAGTTTATCCTTGATATGTTCACTTTAACCAATGACGAATGCTCTCTCTTTGGTTTTCTGCCCAGTAAACCGGCAGTTGTAAATCCTATTTGTTTGTTTTTTCCCCAATAGGCTATTCTTACCCAGTAACCGGTGATGAATATTCCTCATTTTTCCTAGCGAGTCATCCTTGATATGTTTACCCTAACCGGTAACAGATGTCCCTCTGTCGAAATGTATCATTTTCCTACCCAGTAACCGGTGGTATATAATATATCTCATTTTACTCATGTGTTGAACTTTTTCTTCCCCAGTTGAGTTTGGGTTCATTTTTCTTTGTGGAATCGAATTTTCTTTTATTTGCTTGAGTATTTTAGCTTCGTTATGATCTATTTTCTTCCCATGCGGATGTCTTTTGCTGTATTGGTGTTATCCCGATACATGCAGATTTCTTTCCCCTGCAGCAGAGTCTTTACATTAATTTATTTTCATGGAAATCCCCTTGTATCTCCAACAATTTTCAAGTCGTAGCTTGGCCTATGCATAACTTTTATCCCCAGAGTCTTTGTCTCCCCAATGAGTTTTCCTTATGGAATGCATTGTGCTACTGTGGACTTTCAGTCTCTCCTGATTATTTTCCTTTGTGGCAATATATTCACCACAAAGATTATTTTACATTCATATCATATGCATCTTGAGGTATCTTAGGGACCAAAAATTTATTTCTTGATGTTGTTATTTAAGTTCGTTCTACCAAGTTGATACGAAGATTTTAACCTTCACATCCTCAGCTAGAATGTCCTTAAATAGGGGCAACTATAAGACCCCGATTTTGAACCTAAGGTCCCTCATGCCATCTCATCATTTGCATTGACTTTGGGATCACACCTTGGTATCCTCCTAACCCCTCATTCATTGGGTTTGCATTGGGAGAGATCACAAAGCATATTTGATTGTATCATACTTTATTTTTTCTTTGTTTATTAACCAAAATACCAAAAATATGTCTAGTGTAGCTTTGTTTCTTTTGTAGGTAGTGTCTATGTGTCCACTTGTGCCTCATCAAGCTCATATCTAGGGTTTGAGACCTTCAGTGCAAGGGATCAAGTTATCAAAGGTTCACAATGGTTCTAAGCATAATATATGCATCCCCATGTTCTTTATTTGTCAATTTGATCAAGAGTTCATCAAGAGTTTGAAGCTTGTTTGCCTTGGAGGCCCTAATTCATTTGGGTATCATGTGTGTCTTCCTCAGCAAGTTTCTTTAACATTTGGTTAAAAATATCAAGGTATAATCCATTATACTTTATATAATACATATATGACTCTCCATGGGCCCCAAAGATCAAAGGAACTTCAAGTTTGCAAGTTGGTTCAAGGAGGTTGACCAGAAAAGTCAACTAGTCAAATCTAGGGTTCCCTAGACCCTATCTCCTACAATTTTTGTCATATGAAAATTATTCCAAGAGAAAAGTTACTCTTTATGATATTACAAATAACTTTAATTTTTTCATAAAGATCTTATTTTTCTTGGAAAGTCAGTCTTTTATGGTGAAAGATTATAGGTCATTTTGTGTGTGCCCTAGATGGAAGGTCAACTTCTAAGGCCCATATATTTCTCAATGTTTATGATATGAGTACCATACAAGTTTCATGATCAAATTCAAGATGTCTTCTACAACTTTTCTTCTTTTAGAAAAGTCAAATTTCACTTGCAAGGTCATGTACCAAGAGGAAACATTATAGGTCGTTTTGGGCCATCATCGTTGAACAAGTAATTTTCCTCAACTTCTAAAATCCATAACTTACTCATTAAAGATTCAAATGGTGTCAAATTTGTGACCAAATTTACTATAATTGAAAGTGCTACAACTTTGTAGAAGGAACCAAAGTCATTTGAAGCTCATAGCAAAAGTTATTCAAGGTGGAAAAAATGGTCATTTGACTTTTAACTTCGAAAAATTTCAACTATGTTTGATTCTTCAAACTTACACACCAAACTTCATCATGATCCAAGATCCAAATGGAAAACGTTTCAACAGAAACATTGTTCCCCTTCATGCTAGATTTCCAAAGAGTCCAAGATCATGGCATTTGGATTAATTTTGACGGACTTGCACATGGGTGCATTGCATGGACCTATTTGGAAACTTTTATGCTCAATTATCAATCAACATTCCATGGCTTCATAAAGTGAGCTCAGCATCAAGTGTGCACGAATTTGGACCTTTTGCAATCATCATTTGGGCCTTAATACATGCCCATGCAACCATGGACACCAAGTTACTATTTTTGACCATTTTTTAAAAGTGTGTGGAAATGAATTCACAAGGCTATAAATACATGTCAATTGCCTCAGAATTGAGGACCCTTTGCCCAAGCTTTGACCTGCAAATTCTCCCAACCTCGATAGAATACCTTAAAGGTTTATTTGGAAATCGAGTTTTGATTCCCATTCTGTTTTGGAATTAGAACTCCAAGGGTTCAAAGCCTTTTTGCATCCAAATCATCTCCTGCAAGCTAGTAGAAGCAAGGCCAAGTGATTGGAATTGAGATCGAGCTTCATCACTGCAAATAGAAGGTGAACTTTCTTGAACTTTCCTTCTTCGGTTCTCCCTCAATTCTCCGTCATTTCTCTTAATTTTTGGTTGACTGAAGTCCTACCAATGTAGGCAACAAGATTGAGTTGCTTTAAGGTTAAATCGAAGGAACTCAGTTCATCCACCTCATTTTTCAATTCCATATATCTCTTTGTATAGTCAGAATTGGAAGAAATGGAGGTTAGATTCGGGCTCCCCTTGATTTTATATTTAAAACCATATGTGGATCTTTCATTTTGGTGAACTTTTCAATTGGACCAGTCCGGTGGAAGCCATTGGAGAAGATGACCGGAGCTAGGGCTCCAGTGATGCGCTGGAGAGATCCAGGCCATTTGATCTGGTCCATGGCTTCTAATCCTGGGCTTTGGTTTTGATTACCTCATTTGCAATGTGTTGACTGTGGTACACCATGGACATGATGCGCGTGGTCATCAAATCTGCCACCTCAATTAATAAGGGAGATCTGATGACCCTTGTTTTTTCTGTTTTATTTTATTTTGTGATTATTATTTTAAATAGCCCATTTTTGTTAAATTCATAATAATTTCATTTTTGATCCAAAAAATATGGGACTTTCACCAAAAATCTTTAAATAATTTCCTCTTCCATATTTTGAATTAAAAACATTTTTTTTGGATTAGATTTGATATTTTTTTGTGAATTTAATATTTTTTGACTTCTTTTTAAATATTTTAAAATACTTCTGACTTTCTAAAAATTCCCAAATTTTTTGTCTAAGGTCCTTTGACCATGTTTGACCTAGGATAAATCCCTTAGCCATTTATTTGGTGATTTGAAGGTATTTGAGGTTTTTCCCCTTTTAAAATTCATTTTTATTCATTTAAAAATTGTTTTTTAGTTGATTAATTGTTTAAAAATTATGTTAGCCATTTGGTTGACCTTGTGTTGTTTCATCTTCTGTTTGGCCTTGATCATGGTTGATTTGAACTTCTATTTGATCAATACTATTGGATTTAGGGGGTTGATGAAGTCTAAACTTCATCCCTCAAAATGAATGGATAATATTGATCAGATGAAATTCCTCCCATGATCAATTTGGGTTCCCATTTTCATTTCCCTTCATCTCCATCCCTCTTATTTCTTAATCCATCATTGACCAATGATTTATCTGCAAATCAAATGCTAGTTGATTCATCAATGACCTTATGTCAGATAAACCAACATGAGCTTAATTGAGATAGGTTCATACTTTTTTTATGTGTGTGGTATGCCTTAGGAGCTTGGTTATTTACACCATGTATCTAGCATGCATTAACACCAATATTTTTATTGCCCGACTTCAGATAGTTATGACTTCTACTTAAGTCCAATTACGATTGCTTAACATAGAGCTAAATCTGTCCCAAAAGGCATAGCATTCTAGTAAGTAAGATTGCAAGTCTCCCATTTCTCATGGTATTGTGTGAATACTTAACCTTTTTCCATTTGTAAGAGCTAGTGGCATACTTGTTGATTTATCCAAACTGGAGCCCTTCTCATAGATGATGTCTTAGTTCATGTCTTTATGCTTGTGAGTGGATGGTTAAGTCTTCTCCAAAGAATGACTTAAACAATTGAATCTTTCACTAACATTTCTTTATTATTGTTTTATCTTTAAATGTCATTTACTTAATGCAATTTAATTTTTTAGTACCTTTATCATTCATTCCCAGTTACATTTCCTGCAACTTGTTTATGTTTCAGTCATCTTCACTTTGCTCACTTGAGCCATATCTTTGTGCTTTTATATATTGTGTGTTTGTGATTTTGCTCTGGTTATGGTCTTAGGACCTTAAAATACCTAATAACAACAAAAACCCTAAAAAATATGTTGATGGACTGTTGGACCTCTGCCTTTGACTTGATCTGAACTTTTGGACTTAGAGTAGGAAACTTCCCTATGCTTTAAGGACTTGTCCAATGCCATTATCTAAGACTGAGTTATCTTGGCCAATGTCATTCGTCTGAGACAAGCCTCGAGAATCCCATTGGTTTATCAGTTATTTTGTCTCTGTGCTTAAGTTGTTATTTTGATCTTATTGTCTATATCTAATGATTATTTTTATGAGTTTGCCACAAGGAATATTTCATCTGATACATTTTGAAGACACTGAAGACTACTTGCTTGGATGTTGGCCATCTTTATTTGATGCCTATGATCTTCATATTGATTGCTTGGGTGGTTATGCTTATTGCTTTCTTAAAAGTCCAAAGGAAATGGGTTTCTATCTGACATTCTTGTCGTGTGGATTGCATCCCATTGGTCAGATCTTTTCAACTCTAAACTTTTAATTTCTGTCTAGGATAGTCCCTTCATCCCCTCCCACTTCTTTAATTTCAAAATCTCTCCCTCATTTCAAAACCTTCTTTGCTTGTGTTTTCAAACTTAGACTTGTTTTAATGGTTAGATACCTTAACCTTAAGCCATTGAATTTCAAATATTTTTCTTAATCAAACTTGTGAATAAACCTAATCATATTGACTTTAATTTCAAAAGATAAAAAGAACTAACAATCTCATCTAATCCTTTTGGGCATTTTATGCCTTTTTCTTTTAACCTTTTCAAATGAAAAGCACTTAGATTTGAGTTATCTTTGGTTGAGATATAATTCTCCCATTTCCATGATATTTGATTATAAGTCTTTCCATTTATTAGGGGTTAGTGGCATACTTGTTGATTGAATCCAAGTTGGAGCCCTCCCTCTTAAATATTGTAAAGCATTCATTATCGGTGGATGTTTGATTGAGTATTCTCCCTTTGATAACAAAAGATCTTTAAGCTTTTGTTAAAATCAATCCACCCATTTATTTGAAATTTTTACCATGAACTACGAGGTTTTGATCCCTCATTTTTATGTTGGTATGTAGGCATAAGACCGAAGGTCTTGTCAAGCACAAAAATATAATTAATAAATTCTTTTCTCATCCCCTCATTCCTTTTAATCAAACATCATTTTTAACTAAAACACTTGCACACAAAAAAGGGCTCCCTAGGAGTACCTAGGACATTTTGGATGCTAATACCTTCCCTCTGTGTAACCAACCCCCTTACCTGTAATCTCTAAAATTTTATTAGTTTTGATTTGAAAACTTCTTATCTTTGCGTTTTGTTCGTGCTTTTTCCTTTTTCCTTTGGAAATAATAAAAGCGCGGTGGCTACTCTGGTTTTATTGATGTGAGTTAACCAATAGCTCAATGGTCATGAATTTACCGCTATAGTAAGGAAGCCGGTTATGCAATGGGGAGGTATTAACACCCCTTACATCCATCCATGGGAACCATTTCGATTGCTCTTTTCTGATGGGTGTTACTATCTTCGTGTACCTGCAAAACAAAAAATGGGTTAGAAAAAGAGTGCTCAAGGAGGATTGAGGCCCTCGTGCCTACGTATTCTCATAGTTAGATGAGAAAGTTAGAGCCTTGTAGTTCGTAGAACTAGATAAAGAAAGGGGGAAAAAGAAAGAAAAATGTTTGCCAAGGATTCACATCCTCGTACCTACATATCCTCATAGTGCAATAAGGAAGTTAGAGCTCCGTAGTTCAGAGGATTAAGTCTGATAGAAAGATATGATCGGGTGTGATGTTTAAACCAGAAAAGGCTAGAAACTTCATGAAGTGGTATTTAAAACAAAGGAAAATGATTGTGGTGTTTAAACCAGAGGTTAAAAAAGGGGTGGTGTTTAAACTAAATAAGTGGTGTTTAAACCAAAGGTAGGTGTTTAAATTGGAAAAGAAGCAAGAGTGGTGTTTAAACAAAAAGAGTGGTGTTTAAACCAAAGGCCGATGTTTAAACCGGAAAAGAAGCAAAAGTGGTGTTTAAACCAAAAGAGTGGTGTTTAAACCAAAGGTTAATGTTTAAACCGGAAAAGAAGAAAAAGTGGTGTTTAAACCAAAAGAGCGGTGTTTAAACCGGAAAAGAAGAAAAAGTGGTGTTTAAACCAAAAGAGTGGTGTTTAAACCAAAGGTCGGTGTTTAAACCGGAAAAGAAGCAAAAGTGGTGTTTAAACTAAAAGAGTAGTATTTGAACAAAAATAGGATCAAGAGTTATGTTTAAACCAAAAGAGTGATGTTTAAATCAAAGGTCGGTGTTTAAACCGGAAAAGAAGAAAAAGATGGTGTTTAAACCAAAAGAGTGGTGTTTAAATTAATGGTCGACATTTAAACCGAAAAAGAAGCAAAAGCTGATGTTTAAACTAAAAGAGTGGTGTTTAAACTAGAGGCCTTGAGATGGAGATCCACAGGGCTAGCTGTAGACATGATAGTGAATTAACTTGAATTGCACTAAAGTATATGAATAAAGGTGAATACTCTGAGAAACAGGGTTATTCATCCTGTATCCAAAATATTCAGAATGAGGATAGGAATGTTCCCTCTCACCCCTTCTCTATTTCTTAAGGCTCATGACATGTAATCCTTGTCAATGTCTAACAAGTTGTTGAAACATATCCTCAGGGAGGCTCTGTGGAGATGAGGCAGATGGATGATGCCTTGACTTGAGCTTGAGGTATTTTACTAGTTGGGAAGCTTGAACTTCAAAGTAATAGAGACAAGTCACATCAAGTGACCAAGATACTTATGGTTACTTGACAAAGACTAAAGGGATGTGTGCAAAGTAAAAGGATCTTGTTGATCAAATGGAATTTGATCAAGCTAAATCAAAGGGAAGGAGATGGGTAAAACACTCAATGCATGATCATACAAACACTAGCCTGGGGTCTCATTGTTAGGTATCCCAAGAGTAAGTCGTGTGGGTGCAAAAGTGTACTAAGCCTAGGTCTCATTGTTAGGTAGCCCAAGAATAATCCATGTGTGTGCTAATGTGTGCTAGCCTAAACAAATAAATGTGATAAGAAAAGGTATAAGGCAATGAACAAAAAACAAGATCACAAGATCACAAGTTCAAAAGGTCAACAAGTGGACAAGGTGTAAGTGATCAAGAGGTCAATGAGTTCAAGGTCACTCCAAATCAAGCATGGGTCTAAGTCCAAAGTCCTCAACATCACTCAAAGTCAAGCATGGATCTTAAGGATCAAGTCTATCCACTTTATCATGTTTAAATTCATTGAGATTGTCAAGAAAACCAAGCACAAGATAAGAATCATAATATGAACAAGACAAGATGAATAATGTATGAAGTGATATGATGAATAATGAGACATAAAATTAAATTGCAAGAATATAAATTTCAAGAATATAAACTGTTAGAGGTTTAGAAGTTAGATGTTGGTGTTATATGTTAGAAGACAAATTCAAGTCATCACATTGGGATCATCTATCAACAAGTCAAAGGACTCAAACATATGCTACACAAAGGGATAACCTATCACAAACTCAAAGTGTCAAAAATATGATCAAATGATCATCTATCAACATATTGAATTAGAGTAGATTGAATCAACCAAGGGACCATTTATCAATGATTTGAAAGATTGAAGATCTCATCAACCAAACAATCACTCAAGTCAAAACAAAAATATGAACAAGATTGAATTAAAAAGATTTTTAAAGGTTTTAAAATGGAAATTAAAAGGAAAATTCAAAACAAATGGTAAAATGTAAAAGAAATGATTGAGAAAATTATAAGAAGTCAGGAATATTACAAGTAAACAAATCTAAAAAGTTGGATGCAAAAAGGTTTTAAAATGATTAAAAAATAAATTGCAAAAGGAAATTAAAAATAAAAATGAAATAAAAATAACAAAAAATGCAAAAATGATTTTAAAAAAGGGAGAAAAATGTATGTACTGCAAAATATATTTAGAGACCTTTTGTAAATTTTTTGGATCAAATTGAATTAAAAATGAGTGAGAAATTAATTGGAAAAGAAATGAAATAGAATAAAAATAAAATAAAATAAATAAGGGCGTCAACGGCTACATAATTTAAAAAAGTGCGTGGAAGCTTCTAATTGGACATATTCAAATATTTGGTACCATGGCGCACGAAGGAAACTTCATCTTCAACCTCTGACCGATTTTGCAGGTTACATGAACTCATGTTTTTAGCAACACCCATGCATGGAGTTAGCTTAGCAACACCCATGAAAGAGCTTGAATTGAAGAAACCACAAACTGGTTTTGGAGTGATATCGGGTTCAAGTGAGACAGGGTTTTTCTGGCTATCCAAGCTTGCAAATGAAGAAAAATCACTCCCCTATTTATAGGAAACAAAATAGGAAGCTCACACATGCAAAACAGATCTAAAATTCGTGTGAGCTAGGGTTGACACTTACAAAATGAAACTCGTATGAGATGAGGAGTGAAAAGGATGAATTGATGATGAAACTTGGTCTTTTTGTGTTGGGTTGCACGCGTTTTAGCATCAAAAATAAGTTGCACATGTGAAAGTGGTCCCAAAATGAAAAATGACATGTAATTGCAAAATTCGGGCTTCGTGCAAAAGAGAGTCTATGACACCATGTTTGAAGCTAGGCCAAATGAAATTCACTCGTGCGTTTTATGATTTTCTTTATGCCTTTTCTTCATCTTACTGCAATGAATCCAATGCAAAAAGAACTACATCAAAAGGAAGTTGGAGGTGAAAATGGCTAATGTTGAAAGTTGAGGTCATGACATGCCTTATAGGTCAGGTATTTGGTCAAACAGTCTTGGCATGTTTGGGAAATTTTGAGACTTCAAGTTCATGATACCATAATTTTTGATCCCCTCGTGCATTTTGAGTCAAATTTGGGTTAAATTAACTTTGACATAAGCTTAACAAAAGGCAATAAGAATGAGATCAAAATGATGCTTGAGCAGAAAATGGCATGGCTGCCAAGTGGGGGTCATGACAAGGTTTTGGCCCAATTTGACAACTTATCCCTTTCAAACTTGAGGTCCTTAGAGGTTGAATTTATACTTGAGCCTTGAAGAAAATTTGTAGAGGAACTCATTATGAACATCTGGCTCAAAGAAACTTGTCAATTGGTTGAAAATTGAAGAAGTTATGGGATTTGGACAAAAAGTAAACCATACTTGCAAATTAGGCCGACCAAACTTGTTCCAACTTATGCAAACTTGAAGCTCTCTTGCATCCCAAGCTAAAATGATGATGGAATGAGCATCCCTTGAAGAGAACTTGATTAAAGCTTGAATTATCTTGAGGATGGCTTGAAGATTGAGTGATGTGGCATGGAAATAAACATATGAACCAATCTTGAAGAAATGGATCAACCTTGAATGTTTCTTGACCAAAATGACTTTTATTTTGTCTTGAATTGAGGAATGATCACCTATATGAACAAAGGAACAAATAAGTACCATCTCTTATTGATGCTTTGGTTAGTTGATGAGTAAATAACAGTGAAAACCCCTAATGTTAAGATCAAACAAAGAGTATGGCCATGCTTGTGAGCTAATGACCAAATGCAAAAGGTCATGCTAAAGTTATGATGATGCATGATATGATTCCATGTATGCAAATTAAACTAAGAAAAAGGTAGGAGAAGGGGGGTAAATTTTGGGGTATGACAGTAAGGTATGACATAACTTGCAACATAAGGAAAACATGTTAAGGCTGAAATCGAGATTTAGGTTAATCATAGAAGAAATTCCTGCTAAAATTTTTTCCATTCAGTGTTGAAGAATAGATTTAGAAGAAATTATATCTTGGTTTTAAATTCTAATGTAGGCAGATTATATCACGTAGATGGCATCAAATGGGAGATCAAAAATAATTTTCAAAAGAGATTTCAAGAACTTGCATCTTGTAGACCTACTCATTAGGGAATGGAATTTAGACATTATAGTGAGTCGAGCTGTAAAAAGCTTGGAGAACCTTTCTACCTAAAGAAATCAAAGAGGCATTATGGTTGAGTGAAAGTGAAAAAATCCATGGGCCAAATGGTTTTAACATGGTATTCTTCAAGAAACGTTGGGTTATGCTTCAAGATGATCTTGTATTATTTGTGAATGAGTTCCATGTAAGTGCTAAGCTCCCTAAAGCTATAACATATAGTTTTCTCACTCTGGTCCGAAAGGTAGACAATCCCCAAGACATTAGTGAAGTTCGTCCAATTTATCTGGTTAGCAGTTCATAAAAATTGTATCTAAGATTCTTGAAGCCAGATTAAAGATGGTTATGCCCTACTTGACATCTAGATGTCAATTAGTTTTTTTTTTTTTTGCAAAATAGACAAATGCATGGTGGTGTCTTAGTTATCATTGAATTAGTAGATTTAGAAAAGAGACATATGATGAAGTGTATATTTCTTAAAGTTGATTTTTAAAATGCTTATGATAGTGTATCTTGGAATTACCTTAGAAACATAATGACTAGGATGGGTTTTGGGGTGAGATGGTTGAGATGGATGGAGGCATGTGTATTTTCAAGCAATTTGTCAATTCTAGTGAATGAAAGTCCAACAAAGGATTTCAAGCTCATAGAGGATTGCATCTAGGAGATCCCTTGTCTCTTTTTTATTGGAAATTGAAAGGCTAATATGTTTGGTCAAGAAGGCTATATAAAAGGGAGAGTTTCAGACCTTTAGATTCAATGATGAAATCCAATTTGAAATTTTGAAATATGATGATGACGCGATGGTCACAGGTAAGGGCTCTTGGTTAAACCTATAGATGATCAAAGTGATCATGCATAGTTTTGAATTAATGTTTTCTCTTGGTGTGAATTGTTAGAACAAGATTTGGTTCTGCATATGTACCTTGAGTTTTGATGATAACAATGTTGTATTTGTGTGAGAACAATTTTGGTACCCTAATGGTTTGTTATTGTATAACTTTAACAACTAGTTCTGATTTTGAGAAAATAAGTTCCAAATCCGCTTCTGCCTGGTTATTAGAAGTTTTAAAAGATGTTCAATATTGTTGCTGCAATGATCTTTCTGCTTCTGTGCTGATTCACTCATGAGAAGCTTATGAGGAGACACTATGTTACTGCTGCAATATTCTCTCAGTTCATGCTTCTGGATGTGACTCTGATCACCAAACTTCTGAAGAATGGTAAGCTTATAAAGTTATGTTACGTAGCTGAAGATTCTGAAGATCTCAAGTCAGACTATTGAAGTTATCATGGTTCTAACTGTAGATTCTAAAGACTCTGAAGATTCTAAAGATCTCAAGCCAAACTACTAACGTTATCAAGGTTCTGACCAAAGATTCTGAAGTTTCTGAATCCAACTATATGTTTCTTCATTTCATGTTTCATCAACTTTCATCAAAATCCAATGAACTTGAAAATAAGATCAAAAGGGAATGTGATCAAATAGTACATAGTACAAATCGAATATCCTTTCCACTACCTGATTTTATGGAAAAAGATGATACTATACATCACACATGTCACTGATTTTGTGGGCGAAGGGCAGTACGCAATATCACTCCTTTCACCATCCAACAATGGACAACCGCTCTATGAGCTTTCCCCATTTTTCCCTCCAATGGTCTTCTTCTTATGCTATATAAGTGAGACTTGGAGACTTGAAGAAAAGCCGTCGGTGATACAATATTTTGACAAATCTGTTTCTTTGTGAAAACTATCATTCTTTTGTACACAGTTTTTCTTTAAGTGTTTGTTTATCATTTGTGTAAAATCTGCTTGTATAGAAGCAACTTGTAACACACAAAATATTATTCAAACTGTTTATTTGATTCCTTAAGGTGGTTATCCCTGAGAAGAGAAAGAAGGTTATTCTTTGTGAGTCCTATAGGAGACTAGGGTATAGTTGGATCCTTGAGAAGACAAAGAAGGGAATTCTTTGTGATTATTGTAATATGTTGATTATAGTGGATTGCGTCCTTGTGTATAAGGCAAAATCACCTTGGTGGGTGGACTGGAGTAGCTTTAAGTTTCAAGCAAACCAGGATAAAAATACTTGTGTTATTAACTTGTTAGTGGTGTTCTTATTTTGGAAAAAGTTTTTTCTTTTAATACCCAATTCAAACCACCACTTCTTGTGTTTTTCACACCTTTAATTGGCATCAGAGATCTGGTTCTGATTGTGATAAAAGTTTTATCAACACTTCACCGTGTTCAGTACTAATCTAGTTTGTATGAGAAATAATGGTCGCTGCTAATGTTGTTAACAATAATGAAAGAGATCACTATAGTGTAAAACCACCAATATTTGATGGTAAGAAATTTGATTATTGGAAAGATAGAATAGAAAGCTTCTTTCTTGGTTACGATGTTGATCTCTAGGATCTTGTAGTCGATGGCTACATTCACCTAGTTAATGCTGAAGGAAATATTATAACAAAAAGTGTTATGAATGATCAAGAGAAGAAAGATTTCAAAAATCATCATAAGGCCAAAACTATATTGCTAAATATTATCTCTTATACTGAGTATGTGAAGATAACAAACAGAGATTCTTCCAAATCTATTTTTTACTCTCTGAGGATGACTCATGAGGGGAATGCTCAAGTAAATGAGACAAAGGCCTTGGCCTTAATCCAGAAGTACGAGGCATTCAAAATGGAAGATGATGAAAAAATTAAGACTATTTTCTCAAGGTTTCAGATGGTTGTTGCAGGACTGAAAGTTATGGACAAAGGATACTCTACAGTTGACCATGTTAGGAAGATTATCAGAAGTCTTCCCGAAAAATGGAAACCTATGGTAACTTCTTTGAAGCTGGAAAAGGATCTAAACAATATCAGTCTTGAAGAACTTGTTAGTTCTTTAATAAGCCACGAGATTGAGCTCGAAGAAGATGAACCTTAGAAGAGAGGTAAATCCGTTGCCCTAAAATCTAAGCATGAGAAGACAAAAGCTTATCAAGATGAGGAAGAATCAGAAGGATATGATGAAGACTCAGAAGATGATGATGAGTTGTCTCTAATTTCAAAGAGAGTCAATAAACTCTAGAAGCACAGGTAAAATGGTCAAGGAAAGTTCAGAGGAGCCAGAAGGACTGCTGGTCGTTTTGATTCTTCATCTAGACAAAAGAAATAAGGTTCTGGAAAAGAAGTTATTTGCTTTGAGTACAAGAAGCTAGACCACTACAAAAATGATTGTCCTAAGTTGAAAAATGACAGAAGGCCTAAGAATAATTTTTCCAAAGGCAGGAAGGGATTGAGGGTCACATGGGATAACTATGAATCTGAAGAAGAAGATTTTGATGAAGAAAAAGTCAGCGTTGCATTGATGGAAACTATAGATGATCCCGAAGGTTCTGAAGAACCAGAAGACAAGGTATTATAAGAATCCGAATTTGACTTCGATTCTGAAGAGGTATTTTCTAATCTATCTTGTTCTGATCTTGAATCATGTCTCTCTGAAATGCTGGAAAAGTACCAGAGTCTTCAGAGTAAATACAAGGACCTTAAACAAGTCCATTTAGTTGCTTCTGAAACTCACAGTGAACTTGAGAGAGATATTTCCTCTCTAAATGAAAAAGTATTTTCTTTATAAAGTAACAACTCGGCTTTGAAAAGCAGAATTTCAAAACTAGAGGAGGAATTAGTCTCAAAAGCTTCTAGTACTGATTGTGTCGTTATATACGATAGAGCATTCTAGTACTTTCTAGATAAAAGCATATATAGAAGCAAAATGGCTTCTCTGGTTTATGGAGTTAGAAAAAATGGCAATAAAGGTTTAAGTTGTACAAAAACTATAAAACCTGACAAAATTCAGAAGGTAAAACCAAAACCTCTCTATATGCATTTCATGCCTGCTGGCACTGAGCTTGATATTTCTACACGGGTACAAAAACATAGAAAGGATAAGAACTTAGTTCTGAAACCTAAGTATCATGCACAAATTCCCCATGATTATCCTTCTGCTAAAAGACCCAAAGTTGTAAGAGACTCTAGGAAAATTAACAAGAGATGACCCAGAAAGTGGGTACCTAAGGATAAAATAAGTTATGTTGCAGACATCCTTAGCAACTCAGTTGAAACACCAGTCATGGTACCTGGACAATGGATGCTTATGACACATGACAGGAAAAAGGTCTATGTTCCAAGGTTTGGAACTTAAGCCTAGAGGCTTCGTTGGTTTCTAAGGAAACCAGAAAGGAAAGATCATCGACTCTTGAACTATTGGTAACAGTAAACTTCCTTCTATTACTAATGTTCTTTTAGTTGATGGTCTTATGCATAACCTATTGTCTATTAGTCAACTTAGTGACAATGGTTATGATATCATCTTTAATTAAAAGTCATGTAAGGTTGTTCATCTGAAAGATGGTACGATCCTTTTTAACGAAAAGAGAAAGAACAACATTTACAAAATCAGACTTTTTGATCTTGAGGATCAAAATATAAAATGTCTAATGTATGTTAATGAGGAGCAATGGGTATGGGACCGACGTTTGGTCCATGTTAGCATGAGAAGGATTTCTCAGCTAAATAAGTTTGAATTAGTCAGAGGCTTACCCAACCTGAAGTTCGCTTCAGATGCTCTTTGTGAAGCATGTCAAAACGGCATGTTTTCTAAAACATATTTCAAAGCGAAAGCGGTTGTTTCTACCTTTAGACCGTTAGAACTTCTGCACATTGATTTGTTTGGACTAGTGAAAACTGTCTCCATCAATGGTAAGAAGTATGGATTAGTCATCATTGATGACTATAGTCGTTGGACCTGGGTAAAGTTCTTGAAGCACAAGGATGAGTCACATTATGTGTTCTCTACTTTCTACTCACTAGCGCAAATAGAAATGAATTGCAAAATAGTCAAAGTCAGAAGTGATCATGGTGGCGAATTTGAAAATAAACATTTTGAAAATCTTTTTGATTCAAATGGTATTTCCCATGATTTCTCCTGTCCTAGAACTCCACATGGAGTTGTAGATAGGAAGAATATGACTTTTCAAGAAATGGATCACACCATGATCCAAGAAATTGATATGGCTAAGCATTTCTAGGAAGAAGCGGTTAACATAACATATTATATTCAGAACATGATTTCTATCAGACCTATTATGGGAAAGACTCCTTATGAACTATGAAAGAACAAAGAACCCAACATTTCTTACTTTCACCCTTCCGGATGTGAATCTTTTATGTTTTAATACTAAAGAGAATCCGGGAAAGTTTGATTCTAAAGCACATCAGTGTTTATTGTTAGGATATTCTGAACGCTCTAAAAGCTACAAAATCTTTAACACTAAAACACAAATTGTTGAAGAATCAATTCATGTTAGATTCAATGATAAACTTGACCTTGAAAAGTCAAAGCTAGTTGAGAAATTTGCAGATTTGAAAATCAATCTTTAAGAATCCAAGGATACTGATTCTGGAGAAAAAGACTCAGAAGTCAAAGCTAAAGAATAACTCAGATATGACTCAACCAGAAGCTGTTGTTGGTCCAACTCATTAAAAGAATAGTAGATCAAGAACCCCTCATTCAGAAGAACTGATTATGGGAGATACAAATGCTACAGTCAGAACTAGATCTTCATTCAAACCTTCTGAAGAGACTCTTCTAGGTTTGGTATCTCTGATAGAACCCATATCTATTGATGAAGTTCTTCTGGATAATGGATGGATTCTGGCTATGTAAGAGGAATTGAATCAATTCACCAGAAACGACGTTCGGGATCTTGTTCAGAAACCAAAAGGCTTCCATGTCATCAGAACAATATGGTCTTCAGAAACAAGCTCAATGAGAGGGACGAGGATGTCAAAAACAAGTCTCGACTGGTAGCACAAGGTTATAGTCAACAATAAGGTATAAAGTATACATAAGGATTCTTTTTTGGAGGTTGCCTCATTTATTTTATCATGTAGTGTTGGTAGTATTCCTATTTTATTTTTAGGAATATCTATGAGAGCCAATCCTAGGAGGATATCAACTTGTGACTTCTATTTTGAACAAGCTTTTGGGAAGACTCTCATTGTGGAAGGGAAAGAAGTTGTCTATTGGTGGTAGGGTAGTCCTTATAAACTCAGTGTTGAATATCTTGCCTATTTACTACTTTTCTTTTTTTAAGGCTCCAAAGTTTGTAACTTAAGAGATATAAAAGTTGAAAAGAGGTTTCTTATAAGGTGGTGTGAAGGAAGGAGAAGGATTAATTGGGTGAGTTGGAACAAGGTGTGTATGGATAAGAAGGCATGCCGGATAAATGTTAAGAATTGTGAATTGTTTAACTTAGTGCTCTTGAGTAAATTGAAGTGAATAATCCTTAATGAGGATGAGCCAATTTTGAAATGGTTGTTGACTTTTAGGTATGGTGATATAGAATGAATGTTTTGGAATGTTTTAACATTGTGAATGGTAGGAAAGAATCTTTGTGGTGGAAGGATTTGAAGCTAGGAAGTCTATCTCTTTCGGAGGAGCTAAATTGGTTCTCTAGGAATAAAAGAGGGAGGTAACAGAGTGGTAGTAATATTGACTTCTAATGGTGCATTTGGCTTTGAAATAAGGCTCCATGTAACATGGGAATGTGGTGTAGTAACAATTGGTCTGGTATATTCATGTCAGTGTTGACAGACTGATAGAGGAAGGCAGGGTTCAGATGGAGGATTTGTTCACCATTATGTATGAGGTCGATTTAAAGCATCAAGAAGAAGATAAATTTGTTTGGTGGAGACATCCTAAGGGATTTTCACTAAAATCCTTCTATCATATGTTTGTTGAGACTTTGAATGCAGGTGCAGAGATGGCCGATAATTTGTTTCAAATTGGACAAGTTGTGGAAACTAAAAGTGCCAAGTAAAATATTTATTTTTTTTGTTGGAGATTTTTGCTTGATAGACTGCCAACTATAACTGAGCTAGCAAATATGAGTGTGCTTAATGACAAAAAAAATCTTGTCCTTTTTGTTTCAAAGAATGGGAATCAACTTAACACCTATTTGTAAATTGCTCTGTTGCAAATCAGTTATGGCAACAAATTTTGTTTGGATTGTTATGGCTTCGATAGGGCTTGCAGGCTCACTTTGAGAAATCTTCGGAGCATTTCACAGGAAGTTAAACGGCAAATTCAAAAATGGCACTAATGATTTATTGTGGGTGGCTGTTTGTTGGTCATCATGGGTAGAAATGAAGTGTTTTTTAATGTAGGTTTTAAGGATGTCACTATAATGTTGGATCCCGTTAAATAGGGTCGTCCCAATCAATTTGGAGGCTCTGTTCTATTTTAAAATTAGATATTTAATAGTTGAATACACAACAAATTAAAAAAAAAAGATTTTTTATTTAATTGTAAATAAAATTAAATATATAGAGACAAAGATGATAAAAAATACTATGTAAAAATTTGATTTATCGAAGTTTAGTTATTCGCATCTTTCTTCTCTTACCATCTTCGATTTATAAAAAAAAGTTCATACCATTTAATAAAAGAAAAAAATTCTTTGAGCAATTTCCACAATATTAATAATGAAGTGTTTTATTTAATAAACAATCAACAATGTAAAATTATAAATTTTCAAAGTCTCACAACTACTATTTCAAATTTATTAATGTAGCGATTCACAATGATACAAAAATATAAATATTTTCAAATTACATCTCAAAATTTTTCATAGATCTATAAAATATATTAATAAAAGAAAAAAAATTAATTAGGTTAATTGCGATATTAAATTTTAAATAAATTTTAATGTAATTTATTTAGATTATAGGCTACTGGATAGGATATACTTCAATATATTAATAAAAAAAATATTTATTAAATTAAATTTAAAAACAATATGGTGGCAATCTTTTTATAAAAATAAAAATTTACATAAATAAAATGTAAGAACAAGGAATTGAACTCGGGTTGTATATATATATATATATATATATATATATATATATATATATATATATATATAATAATTGTACCATTAATAATAATAGGAATGTAATTGGATTTCGAAGCTTAAAGCACTTACTGACACAAACCAACGAAAAACGATTCCATGTAAAGGATATCAATATTAATTGATTTGAATTAGGGATAAAGATGCCACACTTTAATTATTTTTCATTAAAAAACTGTAGTTATTAATGGAGATAAACTCCGTTATATATTATTCTGAGTGATCCAATTATAACAAAAATTAGGACAAATTACAAGCATTTTATGCCTATATACTTGAGTATTTTATTGCTTAACTATACTTAGGATCGAAGGGATTAGGAAACGTGTTTCACGAGATAAAAGGGAATTTAAACAACGACATTGAAATGTGATATATTGTTATTTATCATTTTTATGATAAATAGTAAATTATAACTAATTCACAGTGACTAAAACTTTTATTTAAAACCTTAGTCTTACATTTAATCTTAGATTAACATAGCTCTTGTTGAGCAAAGTGTGAATAAGATATAGTTAATGTGTAACAGCATAATCACACTAAAGTTGGTGAAATATAGTGTGAGTGTGTACTTGTTTGTATCCACTTTGTGGGGACAATTATATTACTCTTCTCTGCATGTGCTTTGGCCACTCTCGGCACAAAGAATTTGTTAGTGTTCTACAGAAACATGTCATGTTATTCTATATATCTATATCATTATCTCTACTTCATGGGACAACACAAAACGCGCTTTTATTATCTCATTGGTACAATTCATTTACTATAAATACCCATCTTATGAAGTGAAACCTCAATTGTGGTATTTCAATATGACAACTTCGAAAGTTCTAAGTGTTTTTTTCTTTGTGTTGTTGGGTTTGGGCATATGTTCTGCCGCTAGAACACTCCTTACCTTTGGTGTAGATCATGGCATTGGTGGAGGCTACCATGGTGACATTGGTGTGAGTGGAGGTGGAGGATATGGTGGAGGTGGAGGTGGAGGGCATGGTGGTGTTGATGGATATGGAGGAGGAGCTGGTGGAGGTGCAGGTGGTGGTGAATATGAAGGTGATGGTGTTGTTGGAGGTGGTGGAGGAGGAAGTGGAGGTGGCGGAGGTGGTGGTGAGGTTGAAGGTGGTGGATATAGTGGAGGGGCTGGAAAAGGTGGAGGGGAAGGATATGGAGGTGGTGCTTCACATGGTGGTGGTTATGCTGGTGGTGGTGGAGGTGGTAGCGGAGGTGGTGGAGGTGGTGGTGCTGGAGGTGCTGGTGGTGGTTATGGAGGTGGGGAAGGAGGCGGAGCAGGAGGTGGACATGGTGGAGAACATGGAGGTGGATATGGAGGTGGAGGTGGAAGTGGAGGTGGTGGAGGAGGGGGTGCTGGTGGAGCACATGGAGGAGGATATGGTGGTGGTGAAGGAGCAGGTGGTGGATATGGGGGTGGAGAAGCAGGTGGGGGTGGAGAAGGTGGTGGCTCTGGTGGGGGTGGTGGAGGTGGAGGTGCCCATGGTGGAGGATATGGTGGTGGTGCTGGAGGTGGCGAAGGTGGTGGCCACGGTGGATATCATCCTTGAAGTTACAAGAAAATCAGTGTTATGAATGAAAACCTAGCTCCTCCTAAGAATAAGATATGGTTACGAGGATGCTTTTAAAATACTACTATAATTTATCTTTGTATTTACGTGAAATGTTGAATGAAATCAAATTAATGTTATATGTTCTTATTATATATATCATGATATACCATTTGCTTTGCATGGTATATTAAGAACATAAATCTAATTGCTTTGCATGGTATATATATAATTGTTAAAAAATAAAAATTATAAAAATTGAAATGCATTTGATAAAAAACGATTGAAATAATAAAATAAATAAAATTGTCAAATGAAGATCAAAGATGAAATTGTGAAGTATTAATTATGAGTAAACAATTAAGTATAAAGTTAAAAACAAAAAGATAAAATTATAAATGAATATAATGTTATTTATAAAAAATTATTAAAATTTTAAACTTTTTTAAACTGCAAAAACAACATATGTAATCAAAGTAACTTGCCCACTAAAACAGCCAAATGTTGTAAATGAGTTAAAAAGCTTGAGTATTAAAATAAAATAACTATGTTGGAGTACTAAAAGAAAATATCAAGTATTTGAATAAGGGATTGTGTATTTTACTTTTAAAAAATAGCTGTTGTTTTGTATTTTTCAAAATGATTTTTGAAATATTAAATGTTTATTAAATTTACCTTTAATAAATTAAAATATTAATTTTGACATCTTATAACACTAATATACATTATTGAAAAATTAAAACATAGTTGAAAAGATGTTATTTCAAAAATAGTTTTTATGAAAAGTTATTTAAAATAACTTTAAATTTAAGTGATTTTTTAAAATTTTAATATTTAAAAAAAGTTATATTAGAAAGATAAAATATCTAAAATAATATTTTAAGAATAATTATTTAAATTAATTTTTATTTGAATGTTTTTTGAAAAAATTATTTTAAATAAAAATATGTAATATTCTAAAAATAATTTTAATTTTTTTTAAAACAAACAGGTCTTAAGACATTTTAAAGAAGGAATATAATATTTTAGAGAAATTTAAAATAAGTTAGACTAAATTTATTATTTGAATAAAAAATGATAAAAATTGTTAAAGGGATGCAAATCAATTAAGTATTTTATCTAAGTTAAGTTTATTGATTTTGAAATTATACTTAAAATTAAAGAATTTGAAATTCTTCTCATCCTTCAAAGAATATGAATGCCAAATTAAATATTATTATTATTATTATTATTATTATTATTATTATTATTATTATTATTATATTAAATATTACAAATTCGTTAACATATTTTGTAAATTTAATAAATTAATCTTTAAGAATTTTCTAAAATTACAAAAAATTTAATAATTTCAAACTTTATAAATAGATCCCTTTAAATTTTATAAAATTGCAACATGGTTTGCTAACGAGCTAATTGGAATTGAAGTAAGTGTTTTACGAAAACATGACAATGATGATTTTTCTCCCGTGCAACAAAGTTTCAATTTGTTATCCTCAATCTTTTTTGTTGAATTGTAATTCCTTGTGTCGAAGTAGGTTGCTCGACAGAAGCAAGGAAGTGTCGAAAGACCTAGTGTGTTAAGTTGTGTTAATGTGTCGAAGTGTCGAAGCATGTTGTTTCACACAAGATTTCGACTTAAGCTTATTTTAGTAGTGTTAGCTATTTTGGGCTTTTATAATTTTGGGCTTTGCCTTGAGGTCCAAGTTAACCTAAATCTATAAATAGATGGAGTAACCCTTATTCTTGTAATGATGTGAGTATAGCATTCATAATATTGTATTCACATTATTTTGCAGTGGCAAAGTGAATGAGAAGTTTTTCACAGTTTGTGGGTAGAGAGAAACTCTGCAGAATTTTAATTCTTCTTCTCCTTCATCGTTCTTTCTTTCTCCATTGTTTTTCTCTTTTCATTGTTATTGTGTGGGTGATAATAATCTTTCTCATCAAGATTGATTGAAATTCTCCATAGGTTGTGAGGGATTTTCAACATTTGGTATCAAGAGCTCCGGTTTAATCGATTCGTGGGAAGAAAATCACCATGACAACGAATCATCCAAACGGGAATTTTCCAACAAATCTTCTGATTCTTATGAACAACAATTATGAGAATTGGTGCAAGCATATAAATATTGTGTTATATTATCAAGACCTTTGGGATCTCGTGAAGGAATGAGTAACAACGCTTGCAGAAGACGTGACAGATCAAGAAAAGGTTGCACATAAAGAATTGAAGAAGAAAGATTATAAAGCTCTCTTTATAATCTATCAATGTGTTGATGCAGATAACTTTGAAAAGGTTAGTGATGTAGAGTAAGCGAAAGAAGCATGGGAAATTCTGGAGAAATCGTTTGGAAACGCGGAGAAGGTGAAAGATGTCAGGTTAGAAACTCACAAAAGAACGTATGAATTGCTTCAGATGGAAGACAATAAAAGCATAACTGATTTGTTCACCAAGGTTACGAAACTGGTGAATCAAATGAAGGTATATGGAGAAGTGTTGACATCAAGATCTGTTATTGGAAAGGTCTTTAGGTCATTGGCTCCAAAGCTCAACCATGCGGTAGTAGCCATAGAAGAGTCGAAAGAGTTGTCAAAACTGACAAAGGAAGAGCTTCAATGGACGCTTGAATCTCATGAACAAAGAATGGCTGAAAGAGCTGCAGGAAAGTCTAAGAGTGATATGGTTTTGCAGGCGCAATCAGCAAAAGAAAGGAAAGGCAGAGGAAGCTGGAATGGAAAAAAAGGCATAGGAGGTTACAACAATTCGCCCAGTCGAAATCAACAAGAAGGAAACTGGTCGAATCAGAGAAAACCCTAGAACCAAAGAAACCAAAGAGGTGGTGTTGCAGGTAGAGGAAGAGGTGGTGGTCAAAATCCAGACAAGAGTCACATTCAGTGCTACAATTGTCAGAAGTATGGTCACTATTCTAGTCATTGTCCAGAAAATCAGAAGAATCAAGAAACTTATGCAAAGCTGACGAAACATGAAGAAGAAGAGACGTTGTTGATGGTTACAACAAGAGATGAAGAGAGATTCAAGGATGAGTGGTACTTGGACTCAGGATGCTCATCACACATGTCTGGAAGAAAAGATTGATTTGTCAATATAAAACCCTCAATGAAGAACATGGTAAAATTTGCAAATGACAACACTCTAGCAGCTGAAGGTGTTGGGGATCTTCTGATTATGAGGAAAGATGACAAGAGGCCAGTAATTTCAAATGTGTTGTACATACCAGGCATGAAGAACAATTTTCTCAACATAGAGCGGTTAGTCGAAAAGAACTACAAAGTGTCGATCGAAGACAAGATGATGAGAGTTCTCGACTCAAATGGAAGGTTGACCTTGAAGGCTCCAATGTCTCAGAATAGAACCTTCAAGATTGAACTAAATGTGATGGAGCATAAGTGCCTTGCAACAACAGCCAACATAGATGAATGGATATGGAATTATAGACTTGGCCCTATCAATTTCAAAGATATCAGAGATTTGAAGAGAAAAAATATGGTTTCAGGATTATCAGAAATCGATAATCCAAACGAAGTGTGTGAAGAATGCGTGCATACGAAGCAACATAAGAACAACTTCAGTAAGAATGCAGGAAGCAGGTCGAAGGCAATTCTTGAAGTCATATACTCTGATGTATGTGGTCCTCTCCAGTTGGATTCGATTGGAGGTAACAAATACTTTGTTACATTCATAAATAATTTCAGTCGAGAATTATGGTCTTACCTGATCAAGAAAAAAGTGAAGTGATCGAGGTATTATAAACTCTTATTATATATATCATGATATACTATTTGCTTTGCATGGTATATTAAGAACATAAATCTAATTGCTCAAACTCTAAGTGAAACTTCTAATTAAATGTTAAATATATATCATTGTTGAAAAATAAAAATTATAAAAGTTTGAAATGCATTTGATAAAAAAATCATTGAAATAATATTTTAATTGGTACGTTCTTAGTGTAAAGATTTTTTATATTGACTATCAGTTAATTACAATCATTGATTTATTTGAAAGATTTAATTTTTATTTTAATCAATTAAAAAATAATATAAATCGATGATTGTGATGCAATGTACGCTTTTTTACGGCGTTAATAATTAATCTCATATCTTCAAATGAACATCAAAGATGGAATTGTGAAGTATAAATTATGAGTAAACAATTAAGTATAAAATAAATTTTTTAAAGTTTTCTAAACTGCAAAAACAAATATGTAATCAAAGTAACTTGCTCACTACAACAACCAAATATTGTAAATGAGTTAAAGCTTCAATATTAAAATAAAATAACCATGTTGGAGTACTAAAATAAAATATCAAGTATTTGAATAGGGATTCTTTATTTTATCTTTAAAAAATAGCTGTTGATTTGTATTTTTCAAAATGATTTTTGAAATATTAAATATTTGTTAAATTTACTTTTAATAAATTGAAATATTAATTTTGACATCTTATAACACTAATATACATTATTGAAAAATTAAAACATAGTTGAGATTACATTTCTTTTTCTAAAAGATGTTATTTCAAAAATAATTTTTATGGAAAGTTATTTAAAATAACTTCAAATTTAAGTGATTTTTTAAAATTTGAATACTCATAAAAAATTATATCAGAAAGATGAAATATCTAAAATAACATTTTAAGAATAACTATTTAATATAATTTTTTATTTAAAATATTTTTAAAAAAATTCTTTTAAATGTTTTTAAGTAAAAATATATAATATTATAAAAATAATTAATTTTTTTTTAAACAAACAGGCCTTAAGACATTTCAACGAAAGGAATATAATATTTTAGAGAAATTTAAAATAAATTAGATTAAATTCATTGTTTGAATAAAAAATAATTAAAATTGTTAAAAGGATGCAAATCAATTAAGTATTTTATCTAAGTTCAGTTTATTGATTTCGAAATTATACTTAAAATTAAAGAATTTGAAATTCTTCATCCTTCATAGAATATGAATGCCAAATTAAATATTATTATTATTATTATTATTATTATTATTATTATTATTATTATTATTATTATTATTATTATATCGAATATTAAAAATTCATTAACATATTTTTTAAATTTAATAAATTGATCTTTAAGATTTCTAAAATTACAACAAATTTAATAATTTCAAATTTTATAAATTGATCTCTTTAAATTTAAAAAAATCGCAACATGATTTGCCAATAAGCTCATTGGAATGGATGTAAATGTTTTCTCCCGTGCAACAAAGTATGAATCTGTCATCATCGATCCTTTTAACCAGCCAAAGTAGAATTTTCTTCATAAATACTATTTTTTGTTCTTAATATAAAGAAAGTTATTTTTTAGATTAATTAAAAAATAAATCTATTTGAAGATTCTTTAATTAATGTAAAAAATAACTTTTTTTTATATTAAAATGATGGAGTATTTAAACTATAATTGGTGTTGGATTTTAATCTCTTTTTTTACTCTTAATCAATCTACATATATATTTGAGACACATAGATCTTATATACCTTACATTATAAATATATTGTGACGCTGAGAAAACAATAAACCCATAGATTCCTTTATAATGAGGTTTAAGTCCTTTTTTCAAGAGATGTTCTATCCTACATCCTAATGATTAAGTTCTTGAAAAGTTCTTCAAAATAACTTTTTTTCCTAGGACTCTCGGTTCCTAAGTAAAGTTGGTTAGAAATAACACTATTTTTTTATATTGCTCCTGGTATTATTTTTTAAACAAATTTATGTTAGTTATTTTATTGACTACATAATTAAAAATATATTTTTCACTTGATTAATAATAATTTATTTGATTAAAAAGAGTTCTTAAGGACTAATAAGTGGTTTAAGGAAATTAGGTAAGCGATAACAAAACTCTTGTACAGCACGTTGAGAATACAATGAAGCTAATGGGAAACAGCAAAATCACACTATCACACTACATTTTGTGTAATAGTGTGAGTGTGTACTTGTTTGTATGCCACATTGTGAGCACAATTGAATTTTTCTTTTGTGCATGTGCTTGCACCACTCTTAGCATAAACCACTCTTAGCATAAAGAAATTATCATGTATATAGAAACAATCTATATCATGTTACATGGGACAACACAAAACGCGCTTTTGTAATCTCATTGGATCAATTGATTCCTATAAATACTCATCTCAAGTATAGTGTAAACACAATTGTGGGACTTGAACATTCTTAACGATGATAATTTCAAAAGTTTTAAGTATTGTTTTCTTTGTGGTGTTGTGTTTAGGAGTATGCTCTGCTGCTAGAACACTTATTAGCATTGGTTTGGGTCATGAAATTAATGGAGGTTTCCATGGTGACATTGGTGTGAGTGGTGGTGAAGGTGGAGTACATGCTGGTGTAGATGATCATGGAGGAGGAGCCGGTGGAGGTGGAGGTGGAGGTTCAGGTGGTGGTGGTGGTGGTGGTGGTGAATATGGAGGAAGTATTGTTGTTGTTGGTGGTGGTGGTGCAACTGAAGGTGGTGAATATGGTGGAGGAGCTGGCAAAGGAAGTGGAGAAGGTGCATCACATGGTGGTGGTTATTTAGGTGGTGGAGGAAGTGGTAGTGGTAGAGGCGGAGGTGGTGGTGCAACTGAAAGGGGTGGATATGGTGGAGGAGTTAGGGAAGGAAGTGGTGGAGGTGCAACACATGGTGGTGGTTATGCTGGTGGTGGAGGAGGTGGTAGTGGTGGAGGTGGTGGTGGTGCAACTGAAGAGGGTGGATATGGTGGAGGAGCTGGAAAAGGAGGTGGGGAAGGAATTGGTGGAGGTGCAACACATGGTGGTGGTTATGCTGGTGGTGGAGGAGGTGGTAGTGGTGGAGGCGGAGGTGGTGGTGCAGCTGAAGGTGGTGGATATGGTGGAGGAGCTGGAAAAGGAGGCGGGGAAGGGTTTGGTGGAGGTGCAACACCTGGTGGCGGTTATGCTGGTGGTGGAGGAGGTGGCAATGGTGGAGGTGGAGGTGGTGGTGCAGGAGGTGCTGGTGGTGGTTATGGAGGAGGGGAAGGAGGCGGAGCAGGGGGTGGATCCGATGGAGAATATGGAGGAGGATATGGAGGTGGAGGCGGAAGTGGAGGTGGCAGAGGGGGTGCCGGTGGAGCACATGGAGGCGGATATGGTGGTGGTGAAGGAGCAGGTGGTGGATATGGGGGTGGAGCAGCAGGTGGGGGTGGGGCAGGTGGCGGCTCTGGTGGGGGTGGAGGTGGTGGAAGTGCACATGGTGGAGGATATGGTGGTGGTTCCGGAGGTGGCGAAGGTGGTGGCCACGGCGGATATTATCCTTGAGGCTTGAGCTTACAAGAAAATTTATTATTTGGAAGAATACCATGCTCTTTAACTATAATAGTAACCAGAATAAAATATAATTATGATGATTATAAATTACTACTAAAATTTATCATTATATGTATTTGAAATGTTAAATGAATGAAAATGAATGCTTCTATCATGAAGAAATATTAGTATACAATATATAGAATCTAGTTTCAATTAATTATTGTCAATAACAAATGTACTAAGTGATTAAGAAGAACAAATCTAATAGAACTATTATATATTTCTTGTTTTTATTAAAGCTTGCATGAATCAATAAAATTTGATTCCGCAAACTGGTGACCCAAGCTATCACATGACGAACTATAAAACATATAGATTTATCAAGCAAAATTTGTCCAACGCATAGACATGCATCTAACACAAGTTGGAACAAAAACATGTCAGATTACATATTGTGCCATGCGCTTGACTGAGTGATCCTGAATAGCCAGCAATCTCAGTTGTTGATGCAACAGAATTGACCACTCTATCACACACCAATACTCAATAACTAGTTATAATTTAGTTATCCACTAACTAATTTGATTTAAAAATATTTCTTAATATAGGTTGCAGTCAATATTTTCATTGTTAAAACTTTTTAAATATGAAAAGTTATGGTTAAGAATTAGTAAGCAAGAAGTTATCATCTATGATCAACTATAACATAGTTAGTATAATCTCTCACTCGTGTATAAATATATTATGTACTCTCTTTTCAAATTAATGAATAACTTATTCATTATTCATAATATGGTATCTACAGTCTTCATGAAGAAATTTCATTTTGATATTTGATCTTCCATCTTTCGATTTGTATTCTTCATTCAATGATTCTGCTACAACTTATTCATCTGGTTCATTCAACCACTGCAAGATTGATGATTTGTATGAATGATTCAATTTTATGGTTTGTGATTTTTTTCCTTTCCCATTGTTGTTGTTCATTCAAGTGTTCATCTTTTTTTGCATTCAATTGTTCATCTTTTATGCGTTTAAATGTCACCTTGCAACATAAATATGGTTCTCATTAAACCTTAACCTGACTTAGTACACTACGTTCACCCAAGTGATGGCTTAAATTCAATCACAGTTACACCCAAACTTGATGACACCAATTATGATGGTTGGAGCAGCAAATGTATGAGAATTGCTCCATGGTTGATCATTCAATACATGTGCCAAATGATGATGATGATCTCAATAAATCAATTTGGGAACGTTGCAATCATTTGGTACATTCTTGGATCATAAATTTTGTTTTTTATTCTATTTCTCAAACAATTTTATGTCATGATAATGTAATTGAAGTATGGGATGACTTGAAAGAAACATTTTAATAGATTGATAGAGTTCGAGTTTCAACATTTCAATCTCTACTCAATTCTCTAAAACAAGGTTCCAAAATAATTCTTGAATACTTCATAGAAATTAGATATTTATGGGATGAATTGAGTGTACATGGGTCAATTCCATCATGCACATGCTACCATAAATGTATACGTGAAGCTATGCGTTCAGCAAGAACATACGTTCTTGAAGATCAAGCCATCCAATTCTTGACTGGTTTAAATGACAGTTTTTTAGTTGTGAATACTCAAGTTTTGTTGCTTGAAACCCTTCCCTTCATCAACAAAATTTACTCACTAGTTGCTCAGGAAGAAAGCAACATGATCACTACACCTAATCTTTAAACTTCCAATATCTTAGCAAATGCATTTGATGCAAAAAGAAGTTATGGTAGGGGAAGAGGTTCACTTGGTAAAACCAATTCTAGATTCTGCACACAGTGCAAGAAACATAGACACACCATTGATTTTTCTTATCAAAAGCATGGTCACCCTCAAATTCACAAAAATTCATCAGTTGGTCATGCTCATACAAATTCTATTTCAAATGGCCAAATTGCTCTTGACACAACTGATTCACAAGTACCTGTGGAACCTGCATTTGTTATCACTCACGAAAAGTATGATCAGTTAGTATGTTTTTTACAACAGGCAAACTTGATTCCTTCAGAAAATAATGTTGGTTCTAGTTCTAATCAAACCACCTCATCTAAACTGGTTCAACTTGGTCATTCATCATCTGAACCAATCCCTTCCACCATAGATAATGTTCCGGACTGGGCCGTGACACTAGGCACGGCACGGCCCAATGCTCGCCAAGCCCACGTCCAAACGACCGTGTCCAAACGACCACGAGGACACGTCAGGTGAACGACCGTCCGCCCGACGAACGTCTCCCCGGCCCCTTAAATACGTGTCGGACAACGAGCGGGTCCTCCTCATATGATCTCCATCCACTCATCGTCAACCCACGTCGCGGACACCTAAGTTGTGTCGGGCAGAGCCATAACGGCATCTCACTCACCACGTCACCCAACTCCCCTATATTGTCTCCTTAGGGATAGGGGCAGTTGGACCAGGGGGCAGACCTTGGTCTAGGTCTTAACGCTTCTTACGCGTCCCCTGGCAGCTCCTCCTTGGGCCTAGCTAATCCAGCCCATTAGGAGCCTTGGCCCAGCGCTGGGGGCTCAATATAAATACCCCTTTCATGGCAAAGGGGCAGGTATTCTAACTCACACTCTGATAACCTCATTCTGTACCTTTTCTGACTTAAGCATTGGAGCACCTTGCAGGTACACCCCCCTCTCATTTCATTCTCCGGCCCATTCACCAAAACCTTGGAAGGCCCTCCTGATCAGGTAAGATCAGTGGCGCCGTCTGTGGGAATAGCTATCCCCATCTTCATCAAACGAGGATCAAAAGCTCATTTATTTCTGTCCTTCCAACATGGCCGGAGAACAACATAGCGATCACAGCCGTCCCCTCGTCAACTACAATATGAACGACGGCCCGCCATCCCATGAAACGAACGCTCGGGACGGTCATCCATCCACCCCGTCTCCAGAGCCCCAAAACAACGGGGATGCCTCTCACGCCCACAATTTAGGGGCAGAGACATTTCATCCCATTCCCGTTCCCGTTGAAGGAGACGCCGTAATGATTGCCATGGTGAATGCCCTCAATCAGGCCGGTTCTATGCTCCACCAGCAGCACGAACGAATCATGGCCCTCGAAGCCGAACGACAAGAGGCCCGGCCCCAGCCGGTGAGTAGGATACAACAACGTTCGGAGCCAACGAAGAAGCGAGGACGTCGCTCTCCAGAACCCCACGTCAGCAGGGCACGCGCCCGTCGTGACGGTGGTCGAGCGGGAACATCACCAAGGCGCGGACACAGCCCCGACAACAACGAACTGTCTCCCTTAAGGAGCGACGAGGAAGATTTGCATTGCCCCCTATCTCGGGCAATAATGGAAGCCCCGCTCCCCAAAGGCATGGAGAAACCACCAAACCTAGCTGTGTACGACGGGACTACAGATCCCGACGATCACGTCGACAACGTCAACGCGATGCTCGACTACCGCAATGATATAACCGGGCACCTCAAATGCCGACTGTTCTCAACGACCCTCAGGAAAGGGGCCATGGCTTGGTACAAAAGCTTGGCCCCTGAGTCCATTACGTCGTGGAGAGTCATGAGGTCCATGTTCACCAGGCACTTTACAGCTTCCCGTCGTCACCCCAAGACTGAGGCGACCCTTGAAGCCATAGTGCAGAAGAAGAATGAAACACTGCGCTCATACATCGAGCGATTCAACCAGGAAGCTGTCGAGGTAGATACCACCGAGCACATGAAGAAGTAT
Organism: Lathyrus oleraceus; assembly: GCF_024323335.1. NCBI lineage: Eukaryota > Viridiplantae > Streptophyta > Magnoliopsida > Fabales > Fabaceae > Lathyrus > Lathyrus oleraceus. The sequence continues at coordinate 266,783,027 of NC_066582.1, read as the reverse complement.
CTCCTCGAGAGAGGTCTCTTGCCCGGCAGTGAACTTAGCAGAGCCGTAGGGATCGAGCCTCCCCGCACCTTAAACGAGCTCCTGCATAAAGCCCAGGCCTACATCAGATACGAGGAAAAGCAGGTGGCACACAATGCCCGCAGCGGACGTAACGCTGGGGAAACCGAGCACTCAAAACGCGAGGACACGAGCATTTCCCGTCGCAACGGAGACAAACGAAGAGAAGAAAGACCTCGCGAGCTCCGGGAAGGAAGAGGCCCCGCGGGCAGATATAGCGAGTATACCTTACTGACAGCTCCTCGGGAGCGCATCCTCGCAGAATGTATCAACTCTAAATTTAAGCAGGGCAGGGTCAGGTTCCCAAAACCGTCTGCACCAAAGCCCCACACCGACAAATCAAAGTACTGCCGGTTCCACAGAAGTCACGGGCACGTGACCGAAGACTGCGTCCACCTGAAGGATGCGATAGAAATTTTAATCCAAGAGGGGCACCTGAAGCAGTATACGAGGAAGAACGAAGCTCCCAGACACGACGAGCCAGAGAAGAAGAGACCCCGGGAAGACGCACCCCCTGACAACTCTCCCTATCAAGTGGCCCTCTGCGTGTCACGACCGGAAGATTTCTTCCTCCCCGAACCATTGCCCGAGGGCAAGATCACTGCACTCAGCCCCTGGGAAAACTTCCCTACCACACTGGTGATATCAGGAGGAGGAACTAACGGGGAATCCGCGGCCCTCTCCGTCAAACGTAAGTTCGACGAACTCCTACTGACTGCCCCCGAGCAGAAAGCGACATTGACAAAATACCGGGGAAAATCCAACCCAATATCCTTCTTCCTGGAGGAACTCCCGGGCGGATCCCCGAACTCGGGCATCCCACTATTGATAAGGGCAAAGATGGCCCAATTCGACGTACGACGCATCCTGGTCGACCAAGGCAGCTCAGTGGATATCATGTACGTCCACCTCTTCAAGACTCTGAAGCTAGACAAGACCAACTTAGCCCCCTACGTCGGATCAGATCTCCAAGGATTCAACGGAGCAACAACCAGACCGTGGGGATATGTTGAGCTCCTCGTCACCTTCGGCGAACAAGAAACGGCCAGGGAAGTCAAAATCCAATTCCTGGTCGTAGACTGTCCGTCTCTCTACAATTGCATCTTTGGACGCCTGACACTGGCCGAACTCACCGCGGTCCCATCCACCGTCCACCTGAAGATGAAATACTACACCAAATTGGGACGTGTGGTCACCATCCATGGTGACATCGAAGCAGCCCGGCGATGCTACGACGCCGCAGTAAAAGGACAGGCCGTAGTCAGCACAAAGAGCAACTGCGACAACAAAAAACTCAAGACCGAGGATCCTGCCCGAGGAGTCAACGCCATCGACCTCGACTGTCGCATCGGGCTGGACGAGACCGAAGAGGGGAGGTTCCCCAAGGAACGCTCTCTCGAACACCCGGTCCGACCAATCCCCGACGGGGAGTTCGAACTCATTCCTCTTGGGGACGATCCGGAAAGGACGGTGAAGATAGGTAAGGGACTACCCGAGGAAACAAGAGAAGAGCTAGTAGCATGCCTCAAAGAGAACTCCGACCTCTTCGCGTGGAATGCCGCAGAAATGCCCGGGCTGGACCCCGAGATCGCGTGTCATAAGCTAGCTTTAGACCGGGCAGCCAAGCCCATAGCACAGCGTAGACGCAAGCAATCGCCCGAAAAGGCAGAGGCTGCCGAGCGGGCTGTAAAAGACCTCTTAGAGGCAAACTTTATTTCTGAAGCCCAGTACACAACCTGGCTCTCTAATGTAGTCCTCGTTAAGAAAAATAATGGAAAATGGCGTATGTGTGTTGATTATACTGATCTTAATAGGGCTTGCCCGAAAGATGCTTTCCCCCTCCCTAATATAGACTTGCTCGTTGACAACTCTGCAGGTTTTAAACTCTTGTCCTTCATGGACGCATATAGTGGATACAACCAGATCCCTATGTCGCCCGCAGACAAGAAACACACAGCGTTCATGACCCCAACGGGCAATTACTATTACAACGTGATGCCGTTCGGGCTCAAGAACGCTGGCGCTACATACCAACGCATGATGAACAAAATCTTCAAGGACGAAATAGGGGACATGCTCGAAGTGTACATGGACGACATGATCGTCAAATCACACGAGGAGATAACCCATGCTCGACACCTTGCGAAGGTATTCGAGCAGGCGAGACAGTGTAAAATGAGGTTCAACCCCGAAAAATGCACGTTCGGAGTCCGGGCAGGCAAGTTCCTCGGTTTCTATCTCACCGAAAGAGGAATCGAGGCCAACCCCGACAAATGCCGGGCATTCTCGGAATTTCCGACCCCGAAAACCAAAAAATCGATCCAGTCACTCAATGGAGTGCTCGCCTCACTCTCCCGTTTCATCGCCAAGTCCGCCCAGCACGCATTGCCATTCTTCAGACTCCTTCGCAAAGAGGCCACCTTCGACTGGACCGATGAATGCGAGCAAGCGCTACTCCATCTAAAGAAGGTTCTGTCCCAACCCCCGGTCTTATCACGGCCATCAGAAAAGGAAACTCTATACTTATACCTATCCGTGGCAACCGAGGCCGTCAGCGCCGTTCTAATAAGAGAAACCGACGAAGGACAAAAGCCCATCTATTTTACGAGTAAAGCACTCCAAGGTCCCGAGCTCCGATATCAGCAAATCGAAAAGGTCGCCCTGGCCCTCATCAACACAGCGAGGAGACTACGATATTACTTCCTCGCACACACGATAAAGGTGAGGACCGACCAGCCAATCAAACAGCTGCTCGGGCGCCCTGATATGGCCGGGAGGATGCTCAAGTGGTCACTAGAACTCTCCGAATTCGACATACAATACGAAAGTAGGAAAGCCTTGAAAGCTCAGGCACTGGCCGACTTCGTCGCGGAGATGACCCACTGCCCGACTCCAGCAGAAAGCGCCCACAAATGGACGATCTTCGTCGATGGCGCCTCTAGCACATCAGGCAGCGGGGCCGGGATCATCCTCGAAAATGAGGAAGGGATCCTGATAGAGGTATCATTGGCGCTAGCGTTCCCAACATCAAACAACCAAGCCGAATACGAAGCCTTCCTCGCAGGCCTGAGGTTAGCCGAGGACCTGGGAGCAAAAGAGGTAAAAATATCCACCGACTCCCAGCTCGTGGCCTCACAAGTGCGAGGAAAATACCAAACCAAGAACGACAACCTCCTCGAGTACTTGTCCCTCGTCAAAGAAAAACTTGATAGATTTGAAAAATGGGAAGTTCAACACATACCCCGCGAGCACAACACACGGGCAGACGTTCTCTCGAAACTAGCCAGCACGAGGAAAAAGGGTGGGAATAAATCAGTAATCCAAGAAATTCTCCGTCGGCCCAGCATCGACAAACTACCGCCTTCACTCGAGGTCAACGCTATTGGAGATGCCCGCTGTTGGATGACACCCATCTACAATTACCTCACACGAGACGAACTCCCGGCTGACCCGAAAGAGGCGACCACTGTCAAACGACGCGCATGCTCGTACGTACTCCTCGAAGGCAAACTCTACCGGAGAGGATTCTCCATCCCACTACTCAAATGCGTCGAGGAAGAGAAAGTCCCCGACATACTTGGAGAGATACACCGGGGAATTAACGCTCAACACCTCGGCGGACGATCGCTCGCACGAAAAGCCCTTCGAGCAGGCTACTACTGGCCGACCATGAAAAACGATTCGAAAGAGCACGTCAAAAGATGTGACAAATGCCAACGACATGCCGACATGCACCTCGCACCCCCGAACGACCTCAAATCACTGTCTTCCCCATGGCCCTTCGCGTGGTGGGGCATGGACATCCTCGGACCCTTCGTCACCGGATCATATCAGAATAAATACCTCATCGTCGGGGTGGATTACTTCACCAAATGGATCGAGGCGGAGGCACTGGCTAAAATAACCGCGCAGAACATTCTCCGGTTCTTCAAACGCAACATCCTCGCTCGGTTCGGTATACCCCAGGCACTTGTCACAGACAACGGGACACAATTCACGGACGGAGGATTCCAGGACTTCATCGCCAGCCTGGGCACCACACAGCATTTCACGTCTGTCGAGCATCCGCAGACGAACGGGCAAGCAGAGGCGGCCAATAGGGTAATCTTACGTGGCCTCAAACGCAGACTCGGTGAGGCAAAGAGGGCATGGGTCGAAGAGCTACATAGCGTGCTATGGGCCTACCGCACGACTCCACATTCTACCACCGGGGAAACCCCGTTCCGACTAACTTACGGCACCGAGGCAGTCATCCCGGTGGAGATACGGGCGCCAACGAGGAGGACGGAGGAGCCCCTAGACGAGGAAATGAACGATGAAACCCTTAGAGCCGAGCTCGACCTAGTCGAGGAGATACGTTCCGAAGCAGCTCTCAGGGAAACAACCCTCAAACAAAAAATAGCACTACGCCATGACGCGAAAGTCATAAAAAGAGAGTTCCAGGTCGGCACCCTGGTCCTCAGAAGAAACCAGAAAAACCCGAGAGAGGGCAAACTGGCGGCCAACTGGGAAGGCCCTTACCGCGTCCGCGACAAAACGAGCAACGGGGCCTATTACCTGGAAAACCTACAAGGAGAACAACTCGCTCGACCATGGAACGCAGAAAAACTTAGACAATATTACAGCTAAATACACCACGGGGAGACGTGGCAGGTACGACCACGCTCTTCGTCCCCAAAACCCCAGGGAGGAACCACGAGACCCGGGAACGATCCGGGGTTACATGACAAACACAACCCTCCCCGACGGTTGGGATCTTGACCAAGACTCAACGTCGAAGTACCAGGACTGGCAGGGCACCCAGCTCGCGATGGGAGGGCCCAAGCCTCGGGACCAGGGTTCGAACAACGGACCCGGGCCTCGATACCCACGGGCACAAAGCCCGACACTCCGTCGGTTCCCTAAACCGAGGAGATTAACAAAGTCGAGCAGAGTACGAATTCATACAAACAAGTATCAAACACAAACGAGCACAATGAATGATAACGTAAATATTCATGCATTAAAAACGATAAGAGCGGCCGAAGCCAAGTACGCCCGAAGGCCATATTACAACGCCCGAAGGCCAAATACATAAGGCACGCAGGCCATGATAACTAAAATCAAAGAGAAACAAATAAACTAAGACTCCGCTCGGAGCACCTCTTCATCCTCTTCTTCTTCTCCTCCCCCCAGCTCCTCCTCCGCTTCAAACGGGCAGATAATCTCACCGTCCCGGACGCAGCAGTTATAGGCCGACCCTACTGTCACCAACTCAGGGTTCAGAAGCCCGAGCTGCTCGACAGCATTGTCGAAACCCTCTTTGAAGCAGGCCACGAGATCTTGGTTGAGAGTCCGAATATGCCCTAGCAGCTCACCGCGCGAACCAAGGGCGCGTTCCTCCTCGGTCTCATCTGCCAGAGGACGGACCTTTCCCTCGAGAGACTCAACCTGAGCCCGTAGGCAAGCGTTGTCCTCGGTCAGCTTCTGATGGTCGACCACCTGCTCTTCCAAGCTCGCCTTAGCAGCCTTCAACTGGTCCCTCTCCTTTTCCACCTCCTCCAGCTTCTGGCTCAGCCCTTCCTGCAGCTGATGCTCTTCTTTGTAGTCCGACAGATCTTTAGATAGTCTTTCCTTCTCCGTCCGAACCTGCAAAAGGGCATCCTCCAGCGAGGCGGTGGAGACCGAAGTGTCGGACAAAACCATGGCCGTCTCCATCACCCGGATGACAGCAGCAATATCCCTGGCCAGATCTTTCCTCCGGGCAGCAACATCCTGGTCCAGAATAGCCTTGGCCTCAGGCGCAGGCACAGCAATCGACTCCTCGGCCTTGAAGAACGACCGTTCCACATAGCAGGGAGGTAGAAGATAGCTGCCCGGTCCATGCGAACTTCCTGGAGACGACCTGGTAAGGGCCCCAGCCGGACGCTTCCGTTTATGGAGGGGAGAAGCCGCTGGCGACGGACTGCTATCAGGAATGTTGATCGGGTTAGATCGAGGAGGAGAGGAAGGAATCACGCTCGCCGCCTGCGAGGGACTAGCCCCGGCATCGCCAGCAGTCTCCAAGGGACGGGCCACAGTTTTCTTCTTCTTCTTGGGCACCCGGTCAGGAGCGCCGACCTGATTCGCTAGCTTCAGCACCCGATCACGAGCATTGGGCATGGCACCTGCAAATAAATTACACACCAACATTAGCGAGCGAAGTCATAAACAGAAATAAAAAGCTAAACAAAGTCTGCCTACTCAATAACGCCAGAGCTTCCTCCTCGGTATCACACTCGAGCAGAGCCTTCGTATTGATATAACGCGCCTCGGTGATTAGTTCCCCGGCCTCATCCAGGTAGGGCACGCCCTGTCGATTCGCCCAGAACCCCAAGCTGAAGCTCTGCACGTAATCGACCAGCTTCTTGTACGCGAGCCTATCCTCCTCGCCGAGCATCGCATACTTGACTCGGTAATGCGCCGTGGAGAGATCGAAATGATCACGCTGCCACCTCAGCGGTATCTTCGACATCAGCGTCTCCTCCCCATTGGGTGTCCGCTGATAGTAGTATAGAGAGTGAAGGGCAACCCGGGTAATCGGCATCACCACGTACCACCGGTTTTTGAAATGGCGAACAGAATCCTCGTACGTCTTGAACAGACGCACGGGCTGCTTGAAAGAAACCCAACTGTGGCGACCACGGGAACCGGACCTCTGGAGATGGAAAACGTGGAAGAAGAGAGCCCGGGTGCAACCAATGCCGAGGAACTGGCAAACTAACTCGAATGCCCGCATAAATGCGAGAGCATTAGGATGTAGTTGGGACGGCGCCAGCCGGAGCCACTTGAAGACCGACATCTGGAAGGAGTTGAAGGGCAGTCTAATCCCCGCCTCACGGAAAGCAAATTCATACATGGTGAACTGCTTCCCCGGGAAATGATGGCAAATGCGGTCCTCTTCCTTGGGGGCGCAGCAATACCAGTTTGGTGGATCCTCCCGGCTTATGGTCTCGACCATAGCGTAAGCAATGACGGCCTCGTCACAGAAGTCTGATTCCTCCTCCAAGGGCTCGTCCGCAACCCATGAGAAGTCGACCTGCCCGGAAGAGGAGGCGTGTTCGGTACCATCTCGGGCACTCCCATCCCCGACAGGGAGACGAGCGATTGTCGCGTCTTCGGTGGAGGACCCAGAATCTTCCCTCCTCGGTCGTAAGCGCCCGGTAGCACCTGAAACGCAGACAGAAAGAGTGAATTCGACGTCGTATCAAATCCACCCTTCCACCGCAGGTCAAGTGAAAGGGCGTAGCGGCGACGGACACTAACCGTGCTCAACTCGGTGACGCGCGCATTCTATGGAGACCGGGCATAAACTTCATACAGCCTATGCAAGTATTGCCCGGCATATGAAATTTATGCCCGGTACAGTATGATCCCAACCCTATTTTCTGCCATCTAATATACACCTACAGTCCACTACACTGTTCCTAAGTTAAACCTAACCACATTTCTACAAAAATAGCATGCGTTTGACAGAAAACAGCAAGGAAAAACAGTGGGTCACAGTGGAAAATCATACCTGTCATAGTTAAGTTGAAAGGGGTACGGTGGTGCCCGAGCAGAAGACGGTGGTTCAGATAGGAGGACGGGCGGAGACGGCGGTCCAGACGGTAGAGCGAGCAAACGAGGGAGAATGTGGAGAACTCCGGTGAACGTGTGAGCGAAAAAAGTGGAAATGAAGTTACTCAACCCTTTTTTATAGGGCTTGGCACGTGGACCAACACGCTAGGTCATCATTGCCTAGCCTGCCTACGCCGTCTTTGCACACGAAACGAAGCGACCCCACTGATTCTGAGACACGTCTATCAAAGATAAGAAACTGAAACGACCCGAGCACCTATCAGTCTCCTCGACTCACCAAGACGCCACCTCCCCGCGTCATACCCACGTTTACCACAAGGAAGGTGCGGACCAACCGATCACCTCCATCCCCGACATTCCCGGAGAAAGGGTCGGTCATGAACAGGTCTGTTACGACCTCACCTGTCTAACGATGAAGCTTCCCCATCGTCTCGGGGAACCCTTAGTTGAAACATAAGTCATCTCTCTGGCTCAGAGACTCGACTTGGGGGGCTCCTGTTCCGGACTGGGCCGTGACACTAGGCACGGCACGGCCCAATGCTCGCCAAGCCCACGTCCAAACGACCGTGTCCAAACGACCACGAGGACACGTCAGGTGAACGACCGTCCGCCCGACGAACGTCTCCCCGGCCCCTTAAATACGTGTCGGACAACGAGCGGGTCCTCCTCATATGATCTCCATCCACTCATCGTCAACCCACGTCGCGGACACCTAAGTTGTGTCGGGCAGAGCCATAACGGCATCTCACTCACCACGTCACCCAACTCCCCTATATTGTCTCCTTAGGGATAGGGGCAGTTGGACCAGGGGGCAGACCTTGGTCTAGGTCTTAACGCTTCTTACGCGTCCCCTGGCAGCTCCTCCTTGGGCCTAGCTAATCCAGCCCATTAGGAGCCTTGGCCCAGCGCTGGGGGCTCAATATAAATACCCCTTTCATGGCAAAGGGGCAGGTATTCTAACTCACACTCTGATAACCTCATTCTGTACCTTTTCTGACTTAAGCATTGGAGCACCTTGCAGGTACACCCCCCTCTCATTTCATTCTCCGGCCCATTCACCAAAACCTTGGAAGGCCCTCCTGATCAGGTAAGATCAGATAACATATATAATTTCAAGTTTGATATTCCTTATTATGCAAGTAACAATCATATTCCAACTTGTTGGCTTATTGATTCTAGAGCCAATGATCATATTTGTTCATCACAATATTTCTTTGGTTCATTTTATATAATTAAGAAATTAATTATCCACTTACCAAATGATAAGTCAGTCCAATTACATTATGGAGGTAATGTCTAAATCTCCCCATTTCCAATGTTGTGTATTCATACGCCTTTAAAATAAATCTGATATATGTATCCAATCTATGTCATTCCCTCAACTTATCAGTCAAATTCACATCCACTCATTGTTTTTTATAGTATATGAAATCCACGAAGATTACTGGGTTGGCTAGTCAAGTGAATGGATTGTACAAATTGATGAGAAATTTCAAACCTACACAAGTACCTGACCTACCTTATCTTCACATACATGTAAACCATATTGATCATATCTTTCTAGAGAGATATTTATAGAACAAATCATATTCAATTTATTGTGAAAATATACAAGGAGAAAAGGTCAGAATACTTTTGCTATATAAGGATCTTAAAACCCACATTGGAAAGAAAGCAATACATTGAAGATTTTTAGAATGATATGGTTTATTTGAGTCTTTTTTATTGTTGTATGTAAACCACACTATGTTTCAGTAACTTTGCATAGTTTTAGGTTTGTCTAGTCGAGTTGTAAACCAATATTCAACATTGTTAATTGAAGTTGATCACTAGGATTTGATGATTGAGAGAAAGTGAGATGGGATCTCATATTTAGAGGAGTCCTAAATATAAAGTCATTGGGTAGTGTTAGGAATAGACATTGAACAACATATGGTTTGTTAGTTCATATAAGACTAATTGGACTAAACTAATAATAGTGAATTTCTTTCTTGGGTTGGAAGCCATCCCTCCATACATAGGTATTGTTGCATCGGACTGGGTTACCAATTATTATGTTATTTTCTACTCCATCATCTTGTACAATTAAATTTGTGTTAATTGTGGTGATTCTGCTTTATCTTGTCAAACTAGTTTTTTAGGATGTCGCGTTCGACATCTCTCCCTTGAGGAACCCTAGCATGTTGGGTGAGCTCCAGGCAAGATAAATTATGCTCAAATAGACACAATTAAAGATGGGGGATCAATCAACAAACCACTTGTCTTGTATGGAACCAATTATGATTATTGGAAGGCTATGATGATTTTAATTCTCAAATCCATGGGCAACAAAGCACAAAAAGTTGTGATAAAAGAGCGAAAACATCCAGTGGTTACTTTTAAAGATGGAACTACTAGCTTAAAACTAGGAGTTGAATGGACTGATGTTGAAGATGAGGAAGCTCTTAGAAACTCCAAGGCATTGAATGCTATCCTCAAGGGTGTGGGAAAGAACATGTTCATAAGCTAAAGAAGCATGAGAGAGTACCTAAGACACTTTGGGTGATGACACCTTCCCTTTGTGTAACCAACCCCCTTACCTATAATCTCTGGCATTTTATTAGTTTTGATTTGAAAACTTCTTATCTTTTGGATTTTGTTTGTACTTTTCCCTTTTCCCTTGGAAAAAATAAAAGCGCGGTGGCGACTCTAGTTTTATTGACGTCTAGCTTATCCATAGCTTGATGGTCATGAATTTACCGCTACACATCGGGAAAAACATCTTGCCTTTTTGGAGTGAGCTTTTATGTTAGTAGTATTATGCATATACTAATGTTTGTGTAATGCATGACTAATTATGTAAATGATTGCATGATGATAATTATTAGTTGGTAGCATCGTATGCTACTAACTATGTGCTAACTAAGTAATATTTATGACTAAGATTATGACTGATTGCATGACTGACCGGTTGGCTTTGGAGAATTATTTTGTGTGGCATCTACGATGAATGCTATTGATTTTTCGCTGCTACGCTACAACTCTTATGAAAGTTGTTGATGATGTTGATAGTGCATGCTCTGGTAGTCTTATGTTGAATGTTACTTGTTCTGATTAAATGAGTGCTACATTTATCTTGAAGAGTTACTTTTCCATAATTTTCCAAAGGGGGATATTTTTGTTCCTTTTGGTTTAACTACATTTTTCAAAACAAAAACATAGAGAAGTGTTCAAGTTTGCTCAGCTACTTCAAGATGATTTTCTGGTGCAGAAGGGTCACATGCTGGACACGATGTCACAACATGTGGGTATGACATCCGGGCCTTGCTCAATAGGCCAGAATGCTGCATTTTGAAGGAATTTTCTATTGAAGAATCAGTTAGATTTTATTTCTTTTATTGAGCAATATGATTATATGATTTTTTGGACAATTGTGAATATCAAATCAGATTTAAATATGATTTAAATTTGAATTTCAAACAAATCAAATCATATCTTTCTGTTGGAGATATTTATGGAATAAATCATATCCAACTGATTGTGTAAAGATTCTTCACAAAATTAAACCAAAGATCCAAGGAGAAAAGCCCATAATACTTTTTCTATATAAGGAACTCAAAACCTACATTGGAAAGCAATCAATACATTAATGATCTTTAGAGTGCTATTGTTTATTTGAGTCATTATTATTGTTGTATGTACATCACATTATGTTTCAGTAACTTGGAATAGTTGTAGGTTTGTCTAGTTAGTTGTAAATCAATATTCAACATTTTTAGTTGAAGTTAAGCATTAGGGTTTAGTGATTGAGAGAAAATGAGAGGGGATTTCATAGTTAGGGGAGTCCTAAATAAAAAGTGATTGGATAGTGTTGGGAAGAGGCATTTAACAACATATGGTTTATTGGTTTATATAAGACTAACAATATTAAAATACTAATTGTGAATTGTAAGTTTTGATGAAATTATATGTATTAAAATTTACAGGGCAACTTAGGCAAAACGGGGTATCCCGGTGGACAAAAAATAAAATTCCATGCAAAAGTTAGGGATAAAGGCATTTGATTGTATCTCTTGATCCTATCTCACCATTAACTTAACCTTAGACAGTATCGGATCAATCCAATCATCGTCAACCGAAGCAAAGTGTTGGAGCCCAGTGCTATAGTGAATAACAATCAATGTTGTAATCAGTGGAAAATCAAACAATTTTCCCTTTGACATTTACCTTGTTTTATTATTTTTTCAATCTCCTCTTTAAGGATTTTTTTCATCCTTGTACACACTTAATATGTTCAATTTTTTCCCAATTAATGAAATTCAGACGTTATTCAGTTACTTCTTTTTTATTTTTCCGCATTTTGTTTGCAAAATAACTGTCAATCTTGATTATATAATGCTATAAAACTTTGAGAATAATAAAATCTAAATTAATATAAACACTCTATGCATTGTGATCTTACCTGATCAGGAGGGCCTTCCAAGGTTTTGGTGAATGGGCCGGAGAATGAAATGAGAGGGGGGTGTACCTGCAAGGTGCTCCAATGCTTAAGTCAGAAAAGGTACAGAATGAGGTTATCAGAGTGTGAGTTAGAATACCTGCCCCTTTGCCATGAAAGGGGTATTTATATTGAGCCCCCAGCGCTGGGCCAAGGCTCCTAATGGGCTGGATTAGCTAGGCCCAAGGAGGAGCTGCCAGGGGACGCGTAAGAAGCGTTAAGACCTAGACCAAGGTCTGCCCCCTGGTCCAACTGCCCCTATCCCTAAGGAGACAATATAGGGGAGTTGGGTGACGTGGTGAGTGAGATGCCGTTATGGCTCTGCCCGACACAACTTAGGTGTCCGCGACGTGGGTTGACGATGAGTGGATGGAGATCATATGAGGAGGACCCGCTCGTTGTCCGACACGTATTTAAGGGGCCGGGGAGACGTTCGTCGGGCGGACGGTCGTTCACCTGACGTGTCCTCGTGGTCGTTTGGACACGGTCGTTTGGACGTGGGCTTGGCGAGCATTGGGCCGTGCCGTGCCTAGTGTCACGGCCCAGTCCGGAACAGGAGCCCCCCAAGTCGAGTCTCTGAGCCAGAGAGATGACTTATGTTTCAACTAAGGGTTCCCCGAGACGATGGGGAAGCTTCATCGTTAGACAGGTGAGGTCGTAACAGACCTGTTCATGACCGACCCTTTCTCCGGGAATGTCGGGGATGGAGGTGATCGGTTGGTCCGCACCTTCCTTGTGGTAAACGTGGGTATGACGCGGGGAGGTGGCGTCTTGGTGAGTCGAGGAGACTGATAGGTGCTCGGGTCGTTTCAGTTTCTTATCTTTGATAGACGTGTCTCAGAATCAGTGGGGTCGCTTCGTTTCGTGTGCAAAGACGGCGTAGGCAGGCTAGGCAATGATGACCTAGCGTGTTGGTCCACGTGCCAAGCCCTATAAAAAAGGGGTTGAGTAACTTCATTTCCACTTTTTTCGCTCACACGTTCACCGGAGTTCTCCACATTCTCCCTCGTTTGCTCGCTCTACCGTCTGGACCGCCGTCTCCGCCCGTCCTCCTATCTGAACCACCGTCTTCTGCTCGGGCACCACCGTACCCCTTTCAACTTAACTATGACAGGTATGATTTTCCACTGTGACCCACTGTTTTTCCTTGCTGTTTTCTGTCAAACGCATGCTATTTTTGTAGAAATGTGGTTAGGTTTAACTTAGGAACAGTGTAGTGGACTGTAGGTGTATATTAGATGGCAGAAAATAGGGTTGGGATCATACTGTACCGGGCATAAATTTCATATGCCGGGCAATACTTGCATAGGCTGTATGAAGTTTATGCCCGGTCTCCATAGAATGCGCGCGTCACCGAGTTGAGCACGGTTAGTGTCCGTCGCCGCTACGCCCTTTCACTTGACCTGCGGTGGAAGGGTGGATTTGATACGACGTCGAATTCACTCTTTCTGTCTGCGTTTCAGGTGCTACCGGGCGCTTACGACCGAGGAGGGAAGATTCTGGGTCCTCCACCGAAGACGCGACAATCGCTCGTCTCCCTGTCGGGGATGGGAGTGCCCGAGATGGTACCGAACACGCCTCCTCTTCCGGGCAGGTCGACTTCTCATGGGTTGCGGACGAGCCCTTGGAGGAGGAATCAGACTTCTGTGACGAGGCCGTCATTGCTTACGCTATGGTCGAGACCATAAGCCGGGAGGATCCACCAAACTGGTATTGCTGCGCCCCCAAGGAAGAGGACCGCATTTGCCATCATTTCCCGGGGAAGCAGTTCACCATGTATGAATTTGCTTTCCGTGAGGCGGGGATTAGACTGCCCTTCAACTCCTTCCAGATGTCGGTCTTCAAGTGGCTCCGGCTGGCGCCGTCCCAACTACATCCTAATGCTCTCGCATTTATGCGGGCATTCGAGTTAGTTTGCCAGTTCCTCGGCATTGGTTGCACCCGGGCTCTCTTCTTCCACGTTTTCCATCTCCAGAGGTCCGGTTCCCGTGGTCGCCACAGTTGGGTTTCTTTCAAGCAGCCCGTGCGTCTGTTCAAGACGTACGAGGATTCTGTTCGCCATTTCAAAAACCGGTGGTACGTGGTGATGCCGATTACCCGGGCTGCCCTTCACTCTCTATACTACTATCAGCGGACACCCAATGGGGAGGAGACGCTGATGTCGAAGATACCGCTGAGGTGGCAGCGTGATCATTTCGATCTCTCCACGGCGCATTACCGAGTCAAGTATGCGATGCTCGGCGAGGAGGATAGGCTCGCGTACAAGAAGCTGGTCGATTACGTGCAGAGCTTCAGCTTGGGGTTCTGGGCGAATCGACAGGGCGTGCCCTACCTGGATGAGGCCGGGGAACTAATCACCGAGGCGCGTTATATCAATACGAAGGCTCTGCTCGAGTGTGATACCGAGGAGGAAGCTCTGGCGTTATTGAGTAGGCAGACTTTGTTTAGCTTTTTATTTCTGTTTATGACTTCGCTCGCTAATGTTGGTGTGTAATTTATTTGCAGGTGCCATGCCCAATGCTCGTGATCGGGTGCTGAAGCTAGCGAATCAGGTCGGCGCTCCTGACCGGGTGCCCAAGAAGAAGAAGAAAACTGTGGCCCGTCCCTTGGAGACTGCTGGCGATGCCGGGGCTAGTCCCTCGCAGGCGGCGAGCGTGATTCCTTCCTCTCCTCCTCGATCTAACCCGATCAACATTCCTGATAGCAGTCCGTCGCCAGCGGCTTCTCCCCTCCATAAACGGAAGCGTCCGGCTGGGGCCCTTACCAGGTCGTCTCCAGGAAGTTCGCATGGACCGGGCAGCTATCTTCTACCTCCATGCTATGTGGAACGGTCGTTCTTCAAGGCCGAGGAGTCGATTGCTGTGCCTGCGCCTGAGGCCAAGGCTATTCTGGACCAGGATGTTGCTGCCCGGAGGAAAGATCTGGCCAGGGATATTGCTGCTGTCATCCGGGTGATGGAGACGGCCATGGTTTTGTCCGACACTTCGGTCTCCACCGCCTCGCTGGAGGATGCCCTTTTGCAGGTTCGGACGGAGAAGGAAAGACTATCTAAAGATCTGTCGGACTACAAAGAAGAGCATCAGCTGCAGGAAGGGCTGAGCCAGAAGCTGGAGGAGGTGGAAAAGGAGAGGGACCAGTTGAAGGCTGCTAAGGCGAGCTTGGAAGAGCAGGTGGTCGACCATCAGAAGCTGACCGAGGACAACGCTTGCCTACGGGCTCAGGTTGAGTCTCTCGAGGGAAAGGTCCGTCCTCTGGCAGATGAGACCGAGGAGGAACGCGCCCTTGGTTCGCGCGGTGAGCTGCTAGGGCATATTCGGACTCTCAACCAAGATCTCGTGGCCTGCTTCAAAGAGGGTTTCGACAATGCTGTCGAGCAGCTCGGGCTTCTGAACCCTGAGTTGGTGACAGTAGGGTCGGCCTATAACTGCTGCGTCCGGGACGGTGAGATTATCTGCCCGTTTGAAGCGGAGGAGGAGCTGGGGGGAGGAGAAGAAGAAGAGGATGAAGAGGTGCTCCGAGCGGAGTCTTAGTTTATTTGTTTCTCTTTGATTTTAGTTATCATGGCCTGCGTGCCTTATGTATTTGGCCTTCGGGCGTTGTAATATGGCCTTCGGGCGTACTTGGCTTCGGCCGCTCTTATCGTTTTTAATGCATGAATATTTACGTTATCATTCATTGTGCTCGTTTGTGTTTGATACTTATTTGTATGAATTCGTACTCTGCTCGACTTTGTTAATCTCCTCGGTTTAGGGAACCGACGGAGTGTCGGGCTTTGTGCCCGTGGGTATCGAGGCCCGGGTCCGTTGTTCGAACCCTGGTCCCGAGGCTTGGGCCCTCCCATCGCGAGCTGGGTGCCCTGCCAGTCCTGGTACTTCGACGTTGAGTCTTGGTCAAGATCCCAACCGTCGGGGAGGGTTGTGTTTGTCATGTAACCCCGGATCGTTCCCGGGTCTCGTGGTTCCTCCCTGGGGTTTTGGGGACGAAGAGCGTGGTCGTACCTGCCACGTCTCCCCGTGGTGTATTTAGCTGTAATATTGTCTAAGTTTTTCTGCGTTCCATGGTCGAGCGAGTTGTTCTCCTTGTAGGTTTTCCAGGTAATAGGCCCCGTTGCTCGTTTTGTCGCGGACGCGGTAAGGGCCTTCCCAGTTGGCCGCCAGTTTGCCCTCTCTCGGGTTTTTCTGGTTTCTTCTGAGGACCAGGGTGCCGACCTGGAACTCTCTTTTTATGACTTTCGCGTCATGGCGTAGTGCTATTTTTTGTTTGAGGGTTGTTTCCCTGAGAGCTGCTTCGGAACGTATCTCCTCGACTAGGTCGAGCTCGGCTCTAAGGGTTTCATCGTTCATTTCCTCGTCTAGGGGCTCCTCCGTCCTCCTCGTTGGCGCCCGTATCTCCACCGGGATGACTGCCTCGGTGCCGTAAGTTAGTCGGAACGGGGTTTCCCCGGTGGTAGAATGTGGAGTCGTGCGGTAGGCCCATAGCACGCTATGTAGCTCTTCGACCCATGCCCTCTTTGCCTCACCGAGTCTGCGTTTGAGGCCACGTAAGATTACCCTATTGGCCGCCTCTGCTTGCCCGTTCGTCTGCGGATGCTCGACAGACGTGAAATGCTGTGTGGTGCCCAGGCTGGCGATGAAGTCCTGGAATCCTCCGTCCGTGAATTGTGTCCCGTTGTCTGTGACAAGTGCCTGGGGTATACCGAACCGAGCGAGGATGTTGCGTTTGAAGAACCGGAGAATGTTCTGCGCGGTTATTTTAGCCAGTGCCTCCGCCTCGATCCATTTGGTGAAGTAATCCACCCCGACGATGAGGTATTTATTCTGATATGATCCGGTGACGAAGGGTCCGAGGATGTCCATGCCCCACCACGCGAAGGGCCATGGGGAAGACAGTGATTTGAGGTCGTTCGGGGGTGCGAGGTGCATGTCGGCATGTCGTTGGCATTTGTCACATCTTTTGACGTGCTCTTTCGAATCGTTTTGCATGGTCGGCCAGTAGTAGCCTGCTCGAAGGGCTTTTCGTGCGAGCGATCGTCCGCCGAGGTGTTGAGCGTTAATTCCCCGGTGTATCTCTCCAAGTATGTCGGGGACTTTCTCTTCCTCGACGCATTTGAGTAGTGGGATGGAGAATCCTCTCCGGTAGAGTTTGCCTTCGAGGAGTACGTACGAGCATGCGCGTCGTTTGACAGTGGTCGCCTCTTTCGGGTCAGCCGGGAGTTCGTCTCGTGTGAGGTAATTGTAGATGGGTGTCATCCAACAGCGGGCATCTCCAATAGCGTTGACCTCGAGTGGAGGCGGTAGTTTGTCGATGCTGGGCCGAAGGAGAATTTCTTGGATTACTGATTTATTCCCACCCTTTTTCCTCGTGCTGGCTAGTTTCGAGAGAACGTCTGCCCGTGTGTTGTGCTCGCGGGGTATGTGTTGAACTTCCCATTTTTCAAATCTATCAAGTTTTTCTTTGACGAGGGACAAGTACTCGAGGAGGTTGTCGTTCTTGGTTTGGTATTTTCCTCGCACTTGTGAGGCCACGAGCTGGGAGTCGGTGGATATTTTTACCTCTTTTGCTCCCAGGTCCTCGGCTAACCTCAGGCCTGCGAGGAAGGCTTCGTATTCGGCTTGGTTGTTTGATGTTGGGAACGCTAGCGCCAATGATACCTCTATCAGGATCCCTTCCTCATTTTCGAGGATGATCCCGGCCCCGCTGCCTGATGTGCTAGAGGCGCCATCGACGAAGATCGTCCATTTGTGGGCGCTTTCTGCTGGAGTCGGGCAGTGGGTCATCTCCGCGACGAAGTCGGCCAGTGCCTGAGCTTTCAAGGCTTTCCTACTTTCGTATTGTATGTCGAATTCGGAGAGTTCTAGTGACCACTTGAGCATCCTCCCGGCCATATCAGGGCGCCCGAGCAGCTGTTTGATTGGCTGGTCGGTCCTCACCTTTATCGTGTGTGCGAGGAAGTAATATCGTAGTCTCCTCGCTGTGTTAATGAGGGCCAGGGCGACCTTTTCGATTTGCTGATATCGGAGCTCGGGACCTTGGAGTGCTTTACT
Organism: Lathyrus oleraceus; assembly: GCF_024323335.1. Taxonomy (NCBI): domain Eukaryota; kingdom Viridiplantae; phylum Streptophyta; class Magnoliopsida; order Fabales; family Fabaceae; genus Lathyrus; species Lathyrus oleraceus. Next base: position 266,764,850 of record NC_066582.1, on the reverse strand, counting down.
CGTAAAATAGATGGGCTTTTGTCCTTCGTCGGTTTCTCTTATTAGAACGGCGCTGACGGCCTCGGTTGCCACGGATAGGTATAAGTATAGAGTTTCCTTTTCTGATGGCCGTGATAAGACCGGGGGTTGGGACAGAACCTTCTTTAGATGGAGTAGCGCTTGCTCGCATTCATCGGTCCAGTCGAAGGTGGCCTCTTTGCGAAGGAGTCTGAAGAATGGCAATGCGTGCTGGGCGGACTTGGCGATGAAACGGGAGAGTGAGGCGAGCACTCCATTGAGTGACTGGATCGATTTTTTGGTTTTCGGGGTCGGAAATTCCGAGAATGCCCGGCATTTGTCGGGGTTGGCCTCGATTCCTCTTTCGGTGAGATAGAAACCGAGGAACTTGCCTGCCCGGACTCCGAACGTGCATTTTTCGGGGTTGAACCTCATTTTACACTGTCTCGCCTGCTCGAATACCTTCGCAAGGTGTCGAGCATGGGTTATCTCCTCGTGTGATTTGACGATCATGTCGTCCATGTACACTTCGAGCATGTCCCCTATTTCGTCCTTGAAGATTTTGTTCATCATGCGTTGGTATGTAGCGCCAGCGTTCTTGAGCCCGAACGGCATCACGTTGTAATAGTAATTGCCCGTTGGGGTCATGAACGCTGTGTGTTTCTTGTCTGCGGGCGACATAGGGATCTGGTTGTATCCACTATATGCGTCCATGAAGGACAAGAGTTTAAAACCTGCAGAGTTGTCAACGAGCAAGTCTATATTAGGGAGGGGGAAAGCATCTTTCGGGCAAGCCCTATTAAGATCAGTATAATCAACACACATACGCCATTTTCCATTATTTTTCTTAACGAGGACTACATTAGAGAGCCAGGTTGTGTACTGGGCTTCAGAAATAAAGTTTGCCTCTAAGAGGTCTTTTACAGCCCGCTCGGCAGCCTCTGCCTTTTCGGGCGATTGCTTGCGTCTACGCTGTGCTATGGGCTTGGCTGCCCGGTCTAAAGCTAGCTTATGACACGCGATCTCGGGGTCCAGCCCGGGCATTTCTGCGGCATTCCACGCGAAGAGGTCGGAGTTCTCTTTGAGGCATGCTACTAGCTCTTCTCTTGTTTCCTCGGGTAGTCCCTTACCTATCTTCACCGTCCTTTCCGGATCGTCCCCAAGAGGAATGAGTTCGAACTCCCCGTCGGGGATTGGTCGGACCGGGTGTTCGAGAGAGCGTTCCTTGGGGAACCTCCCCTCTTCGGTCTCGTCCAGCCCGATGCGACAGTCGAGGTCGATGGCGTTGACTCCTCGGGCAGGATCCTCGGTCTTGAGTTTTTTGTTGTCGCAGTTGCTCTTCGTGCTGACTACGGCCTGTCCTTTTACTGCGGCGTCGTAGCATCGCCGGGCTGCTTCGATGTCACCATGGATGGTGACCACACGTCCCAATTTGGTGTAGTATTTCATCTTCAGGTGGACGGTGGATGGGACCGCGGTGAGTTCGGCCAGTGTCGGGCGTCCAAAGATGCAATTGTAGAGAGACGGACAGTCTACGACCAGGAATTGGATTTTGACTTCCCTGGCCGTTTCTTGTTCGCCGAAGGTGACGAGGAGCTCAACATATCCCCACGGTCTGGTTGTTGCTCCGTTGAATCCTTGGAGATCTGATCCGACGTAGGGGGCTAAGTTGGTCTTGTCTAGCTTCAGAGTCTTGAAGAGGTGGACGTACATGATATCCACTGAGCTGCCTTGGTCGACCAGGATGCGTCGTACGTCGAATTGGGCCATCTTTGCCCTTATCAATAGTGGGATGCCTGAGTTCGGGGATCCGCCCGGGAGTTCCTCCAGGAAGAAGGATATTGGGTTGGATTTTCCCCGGTATTTTGTCAATGTCGCTTTCTGCTCGGGGGCAGTCAGTAGGAGTTCGTCGAACTTACGTTTGACGGAGAGGGCCGCGGATTCCCCGTTAGTTCCTCCTCCTGATATCACCAGTGTGGCAGGGAAGTTTTCCCAGGGGCTGAGTGCAGTGATCTTGCCCTCGGGCAATGGTTCGGGGAGGAAGAAATCTTCCGGTCGTGACACGCAGAGGGCCACTTGATAGGGAGAGTTGTCAGGGGGTGTGTCTTCCCGGGGTCTCTTCTTCTCTGGCTCGTCGTGTCTGGGAGCTTCGTTCTTCCTCGTATACTGCTTCAGGTGCCCCTCTTGGATTAAAATTTCTATCGCATCCTTCAGGTGGACGCAGTCTTCGGTCACGTGCCCGTGACTTCTGTGGAACCGGCAGTACTTTGATTTGTCGGTGTGGGGCTTTGGTGCAGACGGTTTTGGGAACCTGACCCTGCCCTGCTTAAATTCAGAGTTGATACATTCTGCGAGGATGCGCTCCCGAGGAGCTGTCAGTAAGGTGTACTCGCTATATCTGCCCGCGGGGCCTCTTCCTTCCCGGAGCTCGCGAGGTCTTTCTTCTCTTCGTTTGTCTCCGTTGCGACGGGAAATGCTCGTGTCCTCGCGTTTTGAGTGCTCGGTTTCCCCAGCGTTACGTCCGCTGCGGGCATTGTGTGCCACCTGCTTTTCCTCGTATCTGATGTAGGCCTGGGCTTTATGCAGGAGCTCGTTTAAGGTGCGGGGAGGCTCGATCCCTACGGCTCTGCTAAGTTCACTGCCGGGCAAGAGACCTCTCTCGAGGAGATACTTCTTCATGTGCTCGGTGGTATCTACCTCGACAGCTTCCTGGTTGAATCGCTCGATGTATGAGCGCAGTGTTTCATTCTTCTTCTGCACTATGGCTTCAAGGGTCGCCTCAGTCTTGGGGTGACGACGGGAAGCTGTAAAGTGCCTGGTGAACATGGACCTCATGACTCTCCACGACGTAATGGACTCAGGGGCCAAGCTTTTGTACCAAGCCATGGCCCCTTTCCTGAGGGTCGTTGAGAACAGTCGGCATTTGAGGTGCCCGGTTATATCATTGCGGTAGTCGAGCATCGCGTTGACGTTGTCGACGTGATCGTCGGGATCTGTAGTCCCGTCGTACACAGCTAGATTTGGTGGTTTCTCCATGCCTTTGGGGAGCGGGGCTTCCATTATTGCCCGAGATAGGGGGCAATGCAAATCTTCCTCGTCGCTCCTTAAGGGAGACAGTTCGTTGTTGTCGGGGCTGTGTCCGCGCCTTGGTGATGTTCCCGCTCGACCACCGTCACGACGGGCGCGTGCCCTGCTGACGTGGGGTTCTGGAGAGCGACGTCCTCGCTTCTTCGTTGGCTCCGAACGTTGTTGTATCCTACTCACCGGCTGGGGCCGGGCTTCTTGTCGTTCGGCTTCGAGGGCCATGATTCGTTCGTGCTGCTGGTGGAGCATAGAACCGGCCTGATTGAGGGCATTCACCATGGCAATCATTACGGCGTCTCCTTCAACGGGAACGGGAATGGGATGAAATGTCTCTGCCCCTAAATTGTGGGCGTGAGAGGCATCCCCGTTGTTTTGGGGCTCTGGAGACGGGGTGGATGGATGACCGTCCCGAGCGTCCGTTTCATGGGATGGCGGGCCGTCGTTCATATTGTAGTTGACGAGGGGACGGCTGTGATCGCTATGTTGTTCTCCGGCCATGTTGGAAGGACAGAAATAAATGAGCTTTTGATCCTCGTTTGATGAAGATGGGGATAGCTGTTCCCACAGACGGCGCCACTGATCTTACCTGATCAGGAGGGCCTTCCAAGGTTTTGGTGAATGGGCCGGAGAATGAAATGAGAGGGGGGTGTACCTGCAAGGTGCTCCAATGCTTAAGTCAGAAAAGGTACAGAATGAGGTTATCAGAGTGTGAGTTAGAATACCTGCCCCTTTGCCATGAAAGGGGTATTTATATTGAGCCCCCAGCGCTGGGCCAAGGCTCCTAATGGGCTGGATTAGCTAGGCCCAAGGAGGAGCTGCCAGGGGACGCGTAAGAAGCGTTAAGACCTAGACCAAGGTCTGCCCCCTGGTCCAACTGCCCCTATCCCTAAGGAGACAATATAGGGGAGTTGGGTGACGTGGTGAGTGAGATGCCGTTATGGCTCTGCCCGACACAACTTAGGTGTCCGCGACGTGGGTTGACGATGAGTGGATGGAGATCATATGAGGAGGACCCGCTCGTTGTCCGACACGTATTTAAGGGGCCGGGGAGACGTTCGTCGGGCGGACGGTCGTTCACCTGACGTGTCCTCGTGGTCGTTTGGACACGGTCGTTTGGACGTGGGCTTGGCGAGCATTGGGCCGTGCCGTGCCTAGTGTCACGGCCCAGTCCGGAACACATTGCTTTGATTATTGAAAGTTCCTCAGTGGACGATCGGTGATTTACAGTAACCACTGCTCGATTAGATCATGCATCATTCTTCCCCAGCAGAGTCAGATGGAGGTCCTCGACGAGTTAGAATTTCTCAGCATCAGTAGTAACAAGAAGCTCTTTATTGCAAGCTCTCTGGTGTGGATACTAACGAGTTAAAGTCTACCTTTCACCAGAAAATCCTCACCTTGCTACCCAATAATTCACATTGCATATGCATTAATGACAAACAATCATACATTGCATATATCATGTATATCAAGCACTTCTTTTTGCAGCTGATCTATCTCCCCAGCGGAATATTTTAGTCAATCCCCAGCAGATCAAACCAGCAAGTTTACATGTTATTCCTTACACTTACCTTTTATCACAAATCATTTTCAATAGGATTTTTTTTAGATATTTTTGTGTTTAATCCTTTCTCCCTCGAACACCCGAAAAGCTAACGGAATTCGCACCTTCGGGTTTAAGATGATTAAATAGAGGAAGTTTTCATACCCCAAAATTTACCCTACCTTTTGCTTAGTTTCATTTGCATGCATGGAATCCTATCATGCATCATCATGACTTTAGAATGGCATTTGCATTATGCCATTGGCTCACAAGAATGGCCACATTCTTGGTTTGATCTTAACTTTAGAGTTTTTCACTTTGATTTACTTATCAACTAACCAAAGCATCAATAAGAGATGGTACTTGTTTGTTCCCTTGTTCATGTAGGTGATCATGCCTCAATTCAAAACAAAATAAATGTCATTTTGTCAAGAAAGATGCAAGTGTGGTTCATTGATTCAAGGGTGGTTCATGTGTTTATTTCCATATCATTTCATCTGATAACGCGAAAACGTATCATATATTTGACTTAATATGCATTGCTTTTTACTTGATTTTCCATAGTATTACACCATATTTTATGTTTTATTTCAGGTATTTATCGAATAAGACATGTATAGGCAAGCAAAGAGGAAAATAGTAAAAAGGAAAGAAAAAGAGAGAAAAATGGAGCAAAATAGGAATGGTGGCGCCCACCACACCAAATGAATGGCGGCGCCCACCACTTGGATGCGTGGCGCCCGCCACAAGGCCCTAGGAAGTGGTGGTGCCCACCACACTACATGAAGGTGGCGTCCACCATACTTCATGAAGGTGGCGCCCACCTCACATAATGTAGCGCCCGCCACGTGGACCACATTAGGGTTGTGGCAACCGCCATAAACCCGGTCCTCCTTATTCCTCTCCACTCTTTTCGCCACGACCGTCTCTTACTTTTCCAACCAACCACTCCCCACTAGGAGAAATCCTAATGCTACTTTTAAGGAGAGTGGGGAGTATATATGGGAAAGTTAGTTTTTACGGACGGCGGGTGCATTTTTTCGGTCAGATTCTTGTTGTTAGATTTTCTTAGGCAGTTTCCTACCTTGTAAAAGCAATAGATTCTCCACATCGGGGACTATTGCAATTATTGTTTAAGCATCTGAATTTGATTGTAACGATGTACTCGATTGCTAAAGCGTGCCGGTATTGTTTAATTTGAAGAATCAATATTCATTCCAAGTTCTCGATTTATATTCCAGATTTTATTTTAATTACCATTTTAATTACTTATGCCTTATTGTATGCTTAATTATCTGAATATCATGTCTGTTACCAGATCCATGTCCCGCTAAACCCATATGTATCAGTATGTAAAGATCATTGAAACTACGGGATTCGTAAATAATTGGTGTTGGCTTTTATAAAATATTATTTTCCGGTTTTAGTTTCTTGTTTTATTCAACACTGTTTTTCGTACGAGAGTACAAAGCAAACAAAGGTTACGGTCAATAAGAACGAGAGTTTGAGATTTTAACCGGATAGTTGAAACTAGGCATTAATCCTAAACACAGCGAGAGCGCTTTAGGATTAATTAGACTTTATTCATATTCAAAAATTACTTTTAAATTCATAATGAGACCGCGAGAGCCAAGCATTCTGGTTTAAGAGTATGGTCAGAGTCAATAAAAACGAGAGTGTGAACAAAGTCCTTTTTATAAATAATTTCTACTGAAGAATATTTTGATCCTTAACATTACACCAACTATCCATCGAATCCCCGAAGTTTGATGCGTTACATATCGATATCCCTTTATTAAATATCTTTATTAATATTTTGCTTATGTTATAGTTATTTCTCTTCATCCCTCCAATCTTAGAAAGATCCCCAGCCTTAGATTTACATAGTAACATTAGATAACGATACGTTCGATTATTAGTCCTTTGGGTTCGATAATCTTTAAAACTACGCGATACGACTGTGCACTTGCAGTCACGATTCCCATAGACTTACTAGTATTAATCAAGTATTAATCAAGTTTTATTCAAGTATTAATCAAGTTTTATTCAAGTATTAATCAACTTTTATTCAAGGGATTCTTATTCCATCATCATTTTGGCTTATGATGCAAGAGAATTTCAAGTTTGCACAAGTTCAGTTGACCTAATTTGTAAGTGTGGCATACTTTTGGTCCAAACCCCATAACTTCTTCACTTTTCAACCAATTAACAAGCTTCTATGATCCAAATGTTAATAATGAGTTCCTTTACAACCTTTCTTCAAGGCTCAAACATCAATTCAACCCTTAAGGACCTCAATTTTGGAAAGGACTAAGTTGCCAAATTGGGCCAAAACCTTGTCATGACCCCTACTTGGTAGCCATGCCATTTTCAGCTCAAGCATCCTTTTGATCTCGTTCTTATTGCCTTTTGTTAAGTTTATGTCAAAGTTCATTTGGCCTAAATTTTGATCAAAATGCATGAGGAAATCAAAAGTTATGATGTCATGAACTTGGAGTCTCAAGATGCCCAAAACATGCCAAGACTGTTTGACCAAATGCCTGACCTAGAAGGCATGTCATGACCTTAACTTCAAACACTTTCCATTTCACCTTAGGCCTCCTTTTGATGTGGTTATTTTTGCATTAGACTCAATTCAATGATATGAATAAAAGGCATAAAGAAAATCACAAAACGCACGAGTGGATTTCATTTGGCCTAATTTCCAACATAGTGTTGTCATACCCCAATTTTGCCCAAGCATTTTTAAATTTTCATAAATTCGATTTTATTTTCAGTTTGCATTAGTTGTACAGCATAACATGCATTTCATCATGAATAATACCTAAAATATCAGTCGAAATAAATTCTCGAATATACAGATAAATCGGTTAAATCATTCCTCAAGTACGTGCAAAATCAGTCGGTAAAAAGTTTCGAAATCAAGCTTGCAGACGTCAGTATTATTAATCTACGGTTCGCGTAGTTTAACCCGGTGTGCTTGTTATATTTTTCAACGACTTTTTCAGTCGCATTTTGACCCGCCTGAGCCTTTTAACCGGTCAAAATTTATTTCAAAATTAAAAGAAACGCTGTATTTTTCCAATAAGTATATTTCGTGCTGATCATTTTAGTGCATCCGATTTAATTTTTCGAGATAATTTTCACCCGACATTTATTCATTTCCAGTCATTTTATTTTTATTCATTTAAATAGGAATATCCATGTCTTCATTTTATTTTTATCATATTCATTTTAGAAATTGTGAATTCTATTTGATTTAATTGGTTTAAATTATTTTAAATCGATTAAATCATCTAGAAGGGGAATTTTAGGCATTTTAGTTTATTTAATAATGTGTGTTTCTTGGTGTGTGAAGCTAGCGAAAATATACCCGAACGTATCGCACGCTCGAACATACAACAGAGTCTCCATTGAACTTTATTTATCCCCAAAGGGAAGGGAAAACATCGATAAAACTCAGGGGAAAGAGATATAATGGGTAAGGAAGTCGGTTATGCAAGGGGAAGGTATTAGCACCCCAAACATCCATGGTACTCCATGGGAACCGTTTTGATTGTTCTCGCTTGAATAGGTGTTAACTAAAGATTACTCGCAAAAGAATGGGAAAAGGAAAGAAATAGATAAAGTGCTCGGTGAGGATTACGACCCTCATGCCTACGTATCCTCATAGTGCAATGAGGAATTCATAGCTCCGTAGTTCAGAGAACTAATGGTGGGAGATGAAAAGAAGAGTGATAGAAAGTATGGTCTGAACCAAAGGATGGTATGATTTGAACCCCAACAAGGGGTGAAAATGTGAACCCAAGAGTAAAACTGGTATGAACTAACAAGTGAGGGGTCTAAGACATGGTATCGCTATATTGGAGTAACCGAAAAGAAAGGGTTGCTTAAATCCGGCTGCAAAGTAAGTAAGGAGATGTTTATCTAAGCTACAAGGCCTGACAAGACGAACAAATCGGCTCTTGGTTCACAAAAAGGGGTACAAGATGGAGCACAAAGGTATAGTGTGTTTGGCTCAAAGAATAGGTATATCACATTGAATGAAAGAAGGTAGATTATGAATGTATCATGGAGATGAATGGAAGAATGCCCTAGGGCAGGAGTGATAAATAAGTATGCTCGCGGAGGATTCAAACCCTCGTGCCTACGTATTCTCATCGTGCAATGAGAAAATCAGAGCAATCGTAGTTCAGCCTACTACGGCTGAAAGCAAAGAGAGATTTGATAGGATTGCCATGAGGCGAGGTAGATTGCTTAAGAAGCAAGGACATGGTACTAACCGATGATGGTAATCAACCACAAGGACAAATGAGATATTTCCAGAGTCTGAACTCCACAGGGCAAGATAGATGAGTGCCATAGTCTGAACTAAATACAAGGCCAGGAATGGATTCCCAGAGTCTGAACTCAAAGGGGGCAACAAAGATATAATGTCAAGGTTTGAACTTGGAGTCAATATCGAAGGTTGCCAGAGTCTGAACTCCATGGGCAAGATGGATAAGCATGCCATAATCTGAACTATAAGGTAGGGTAGTATGTTAAAGTCTGAAATGTATAGCCAAAATCAAGATAGCCAGAGTCTGAACTCAATAGGGCGAGGATGCCAAGATTTGTATCTTATGGGCAAAGAATAAAGCCAGAGTCTGAACTCCATGGGCTAAAGGAAGTTGCGAAGGTCTGCACCTTGAGGGCAAAGGATAAAGCCAGAGTCTGAACTCAATGGGCTAAAGGAAGTTGCCAAGGTCTGCACCTTGAGGGCAAAGGATAAAGCCATAGTCTGAACTCAACGGGCTAAAGAAAGTTGCCAAGGTCTACACCTTGAGGGCAAGCAACAAAGTAAGTCATAGTCTGAACTGATAGGCAATGCATGAAGCTATTAATTGAGAATTGGGTATGTGACCCTCGCATGAACGGAATGAGGATTGAATGATTGATCGCTATATAGAATAGATTGATAAATGAGATAGGGATATATAACGTAGATTGATAAATAAGGTAGCTCGCGAAGAATCTGAATTCTCCTGCCTACGTATCCTTATACTGCAATAAGGAAATCAGAGCTTTCGTAGTTTAGCCTACTAGGGTTGAAAAGAAATTGATTGGAGGCAAGAGAAATGGATGATTGAAATTGAATTGATTAGAATGGAATAGAGAGTGAAGTGATAAGATACTGACAGTCGATTGATAGGAATCACACTAAAGTCTATGAATAAGGGCGAACGCTTTGAATATTTGGGGCATACGCCCCATACGCAATGTCGCTCTAGACAAGGGTATGAGAGACTCCCTCTCATCATTCCTTATCACTTAAGACTTGAAACGCATGATACTTCTCTTGACTGATAAGTTGCTGGTGAAGAACCTTTGTTGTTGATCCTTGTGTTGATGTTGAACTTGTATGAAGAAGACTTGGTAGTTTAATCGATTCGTATTGTACTAAAATCTATGAATAAGGGCGAACACTTTGAATATTTGGGGCATACGCCCCATACGCAAAGTCGCTCTAGACAAGGGTAGGAGAGACTCCATCTCATCATTCCTCATTACTTAAGGCTCATTTCATACAATTTGAATCGTATTTACCAAGTGTTGATACCTTTGCAATGCTTGAGAAATAGTCCACTTTGCTAGCTATGCTTGACTTGATGTTGACTTGAAGTCTTGATCTTGCATTTGAATCTTGAGGTCTTGAGCTCTTGAGATTCAGCATATCCACAATATCTTGAGCGCAATGAAACTTGCCATATCGAGCGACCAAGGGTCTTTTGGTCACTTGAATTAGGCTTGGGGTTACAACACGATTACAAAGGATTGGTTGACCAAAGTGTCCTTTGGTCAACACTAATCAATAGGATTAAAATAATAGTTGAATTATATATAATAATATCCTATTTAATTAATTGACTAGAATAAGAGTTAGACAAATCTAACCAAGGCCCAAAACTAAGGGGTCATGTGTTAAAAATCAAGATTTAAGGCCCTAAGGACAAAATGGTCATTATGCTAAAAAATGAATTAATTAGGAGGAGTTGCTACTAATCATCATTTAACCATCACTAAATCAGGCTTAATTATCTAATCTTCCTAATCAAGATCAAAATTTGAAATTTGGTCAAATTCTATAAATCTAACTAAGACCTAGATTACTAATTACCTTAAACTTGAAAATTCTAATTAATCTAATTAACCTAATTAACCATAATGTTCCTAATCCTAATCATAGTAATGTTCACCCAAAAGGGATTAACATAAATTAATTAGGAATAATCGAGAGATTAAGTAGGAATTAATAATCAAGAAAATAATATGAATTAATGATCAAGAAAATAATTCTGAAAGGTAATAGCTCTTACTCTACTTCTGTTGCGGTTTCCTTCTCTTCCTTCCTCGAAAACTCCTTCTTCTTTTTCTTTCTTCTTCTTCTGAGTTTCTTCTGTTCTGTTTCGGATCTTCTTGGTGACGCCGTTCTCCGTTGATTGCAGGTGCAATGAATCGAACCCGGGGATGAGGCCAAGCTCCACCGGTTAAAGCCTCAAGGAGAGAGCTTTGATGGCTGTGAGAATCGAGCTCTAAATGAGAGGTTTAAGGGGGAGAATGAGGGAGAAGACTCGAAGTGAATTGAGGAAGAAGACTCGAAGTGAAAATGAGCAACCCCACCCCAAGTGAAATGAGGTAAGCTTTATAGATTTCCCACTTCTTCCTCTTCTCTTTCTGTTATCGATTCAATTAGAGTTGGTTAGAGTGATTTATAGGTTAGTTATCCATCTGTTAAAATGTTAGTTAATTAGTTAGTTAAGTCAGAAAATTGGTTTTCATTCTGTTAGATTAATTTGAAATTGCTCTGGTTGAAAAACCTGTTATTAATTGAGTTTCTAACGTGTTGTTAAGCTGAACGACTCACTACTGTTAGGTCCTGTTTTTTCTGTTAGAAGTTATGCCCTGCTATTGTTAAAATGGTTCAAGTCAGTTAGAAGCAATGAGTTGATTGTTAGTGTTTATTGGTCAGAACATTGAATTAACTTTACTAGTTGCACTTGATTAGTCGGTGGTTATGGCTATTATTCTGAACTAATGACAGTTGAAATGAGAGCGATTAAATTATAGTTAGTATTTTGAACTTGTGTGTTAATTATTGGTTATTGATATGGATGTTGAACATCTTGAATGTTTGAATAATGATTTGAATTATGGCTATCCAAAATCAAAATCTTGTCGGTGATCTTTGACTTGGAAACTAAATGGTGGAAATATGTTATTCATGGGTTACTATGCTAATAAGGTTTCTTATGAGGAAAGTTTATTAATTGTTAGGTTTTCTGTTAGTTATATTAGGGATTTATTTAATATTAGTTAGTGAATCGGGGGTGACTGGTTGTTATTATGTGATGGCCCGAGAGTACAGACCTGCTGAATAGGGTTCATTTGATTGCAGGTTAAGTTCAGCTACATGCAGGTCGAGGTAATAGATAGCTTCAAAAATCATTTATTTGCCTTGTTAAATTATGAATTAGCTAATGGTTTATTCAAGATTTCGTTTTTCGACGGTTAAGTAGAGATTCAATATGTTAAAACAGTTAGTTAGTATAGGATGGCAAATCAGGGTTTGGATGCGAAATTAGTGTATACTAGGTTCAGTCAGGAAGTTAATTATACTTATGTTAAATCCCATTTGTATTCGGCTATGCATTTCCACCTGCATTTCACTTCAAGTCTCATGCCGCCTTAAACTCGAATCACCACCTTTTGCTTATCTTGTCTAAATTTGAGGTACGTCATGTTTTTTCCAATGTTAATTAGATCGACGCCTGAAAAGGATTGAATTGAACTGTCAACGAATTGATTTCGGCGTTATATTTGATTTTTCTTTCGGAATATGAGTGTGACCTTGTTATGCTAGCATGTTAATCGATTTTCTTCTCTTGTATGTGTGCATATATGAATGATGATTGTGTATCTTGGTGTATGACTAGAATTTGGTACTTAGAAACTTAACAATCATTTTCAACATCTTTCTGACCTATGCAACAGGTTGTATGGTGAGCAGGAACTTATTAAACTGCTTTCATGATGATCGGTTGACGGCTAATATGACCAACATCAGCAGACCTAGAACGGACTTCTTGGCCAAGTCTTTTAATCCACGAAATCCATCCACATGATTTATGCTTCTTCAACTTAATAAAGCAGCCATTGATACTTCTCTGGGGTACCTAATGCAACCGATTTTCCAGCGGTTTCGTGGGATATGCTGAACGGCACACCTTTCATGACGGCATAGTCAGCAAATGTAGCTTTGAAATCGATGGTTAATTTGATAGCTATAAGAGCTTGTTATAGATTAGAGGTTAATGATGTTTGCCTTTAAAATACACTGCTTGTTTGGTTTTGAATACTCATTAATTTTGTTGTAAATAACTCCCATAGCACTTATGGAAACTGATGAATTTGTACTAGCGATTTCAATGGTTAATGATGGAAATTTGTTGAGTTTAGATCAATCCTTTGAACAGGTAATTTGGATCTTGGCATGTCTGGTTTAGAAAAAAAAAATAATGCAAACTGCAGGGCCATTGGATTGGCAAACAACATTAAGTTGTAAAATACCCTTTACATTGTTTTGAATGTGATTGGAATTTGAGTTAACTGAACTTTGATTTGCAGCTCTAGTAACTAATTTATAATCAACACAACAAGTCAACGAATTTAGAAATTGAATGGAATTAATGAAAGCTTTTGAAAATTGGTTTGAATAATAATTGATCAATAATGGAAATAATGGTCTCAGATGTTTATAAAGGTTAATTTGGAACTTAATTAATCTAATAATGGTTTTGGAAGATAATTAAAAATGGAGAAAAATTCAATTTAAATTAACCTTTGAAAAATGGTTGAAGAAAGATTAAATGGGCAGAAATATCAATGATTAATGACTTCAATGCATAACTCGAACCAAATGGGTCTAAAGAATGAATGGTTGACTTTGGTCGACTAGTTGACCAAAAAGTCAATAGTTGGCCAACGTCAACCGTGAGATATGAGTTAGGATATGCGATGAAATCAAGGCGTGATTCGCAAGAATCAATGTTTAATACACAATGAAACAAAACATGTTGGGCCAACGTTTCAGCTAATATCAAAAGGTTTAAATCAAAAGCCTGGGCAGTATTTGAATCAGATGACCTCAAACATGTAGGCGTGCAGATGATGGATGAATCAAGGTTTCTGCCTAGACCAAGGTGGTAAATCAAGCCACATGACACCATAGTATCATTCTTTTCTTGATTAGGGTTTCGTGATGCACAAACAAAGGCTCATGAGGTCAGAGAGTGGTAAAGTCAGAAATTAGGTTTGAATGCATAACGAGCGTCATGAATATAACCTTCCTGAACCAAGGCCTAAGGAGCATAAGCTTTATGACATATGTGTGAATTTATGATGCATATGTATGAAGTATGAATGGGTACAAACGAATCTTAAGTCATAAGTCAAATAAAAAGTGAAAAGGGAAGGGCAAATTTTGAGGTACGACAGTGTGCTTCTTTGAATTAACCATGATCGTTGGATCAAGATTAATCAATGGCCAATGTGAGCAATCCACACTCATTTCCATTATCCAATCAAAAAATAATTATTTAAATAAAAAAAAAATTAAGAAAATCAAAAAAATTAAAATAATATCTCCCCGTTCATTCTATAGCTGACACGCGTCCCGTTTCTAAGAAAGAGGACAAAAGATCCCCAACGGATCTTTCACGATTGGTTTTTTTATTGTTATCCTGGCTAGCACATGGGAGAGGAGTTTTAGCAGGCTAAAAGAGGAGAAATCCCAAAATGAAAAAAGTCTGTCCTATCCTCTCCAACGGAAAAAAGAGAAAAATAAAAAGGAGATTTCTATCAAAAAGGAAAAAGGTCTTCCTCTCTCTAGGATTGGTTTTCTGGAAAATCTCTCCATTTCTTCCATTCACAACAAACCCACCTCGCCTTCTCCCTTCCGAGCGAAACACCATACCTCACCGTGAAAACAACCTCACTCTTCTCTCTTCCGCCTTCTCCATCAACCACTTTCTCCATGAATCCACAACCCGAAATCATCTCCGGTTTCGATTCACCATTCATTCGCCTCTATTCCAACATGCAACCGTGGATAACATAAATGTTTCATTATAGAACACCTTGTCCGAACTACTTTTTTTTCTTCACCATAACTAACTTCCTCACACAACCAATGTAACCACGCTTAACTCCGTATGTTAACGGTGTCGGATCTGCCGTAAATACATTGAAAACCTCCTCCACCATCGCGTGAATAAAGCCGCGCTACCTCTCACCTCATCACACAACAACCAAGTCGAACGCAGTAACACGGTCAACCGGTTTCTCGCTACACAACCACATCTTATGTGACTTGCAACAACGAAACTTCAACAGCAATGTTAACAACACGATGTCGGTAAATTTCAAGTTATTTCTCTTCGACTTTGTTTACATTATGTCGCTCTGATATTGTCTTCAGTTTGGACTCAATTATATTGCTTGCTTGTGGTGTTTCTACGGTTACGATTTTGATTTAATTATGTGTTATTGGATTTTCGGTTATATAAGGTTAGCGTTGTCAGCGTACATGTGTGTGATCCATTCTTTTTGGCGTAATTTTTAAATCGATAGGGTCTCATTACTAGCTAGATCTTTTGTTTTTATTTTGAGATCGGGAACATTTATGTACTTTTGATAATAACTTGAGTTATGCTTGGTGTGTTGTTTTTGATACTGTAAAGCTTCATATCAATATTGTAAATACTTCGGTTGAAGTTGCTGCTACTCTTTCTATTTTGATTATACTGTCATGGTGTTTGATGTTGATAATATAATGTTGAAAATATCATTTTGTTTTTTGTTTGATGGTGTTTTTTTTTTCCAATTTAGATTAATGTTGGACCACTTGAATTTGGTTTCTCATGGAGATGAATCATTTTTTTTATAAGATTTAGGATTCATGATTTTGAATTGGTGTGAAAGCTTTAATCGAATGCATCCTAGTTGTATCTAAAGGGGTATTATATATAACGAACAATTTGTTGATTTCCCCTTAGTTTAGTTATAAAAATAGATTTTTTTTTAAAATAACCATGTTTTTCAAAAAAAAATACAAAAATAACCAACTTTTCAATTTTTTTTCTAAAATAACCATGTTTGGTAGAGAATGCGTCAGGGGAGTTGGCGCACCCCCTAAAAAATTAGAGGAGGCGCCAGATGTATTGACGCCAATGCATTGGGATCCTAAAGGAGGAGCCAATGCATGTGGCGCCTGCTTGGCCCTCCTAAAGGAGACGCCAAGGGCAATGATGCCTTAGTGTGTGTGTGTGGTGGGTGTATGCGCCACCACATCTGGCGCATACACCCCCTGTTATTTTATTTTTATTTTTTTCTATTTTAATATTTTTTAATTATATTTTTTTTATAATATTTTTTGTTTTTAATATTTAAAATTTATTATTTAATACATAATAAATAAAAATAAAATAACTTCATTAAATATATAATAATTGATTACATTAGAAAGACCAAAAACCTAATGACGCGCCCGATTATAACGTCCCCCGGTTCCACATCCCAGTGCGTTAGGTTGTCTCCGAGGTCTCCCACGATTTTCTTGAGGTGTTTGTGGTCTTTGGGTGTTGACCTGATCGAGCGATGACTGGTTGGAAGGTCCGGCAGAAGTTCCGGCGATATTTGACAGATGTGTCATCATTTGCTCCCAATATCTGGAGGGGCTCTGGCCAACGGCGCTTCCGTAATGGAGTTCGGTGCCCATGTCATCGTAGTTAGGGCGCTGGGGTTGGGTGAATTAGGGACGATATAGTTGCCCAAACTGAGCCATTGAGTCGTTTTAAAAACGAAGCAATGGTTCTTGGGGTGTACTATAGTTAAATAGTGGTTGGGTGTTATTTGGTGGGGGGCTACGATGACGTGACCCATTGTCGCATCACGCGAAAACACCGGCGGGAAAACAAGAACAACAGAGCCGCCACCGTGCGTTATTTATCCCAAAAGAGGGAAAGGAAACGCTCAGAGTAAACCTAGGAAAGAACATGGTCTCACGACCAAAGAGAATGGGTTCGGGAGTCGGTTATGCGAAGGGAAGGTATTAGCACCCCTACGCATCCGTCGTACTCGACGGGATCCACGCACAATAGAAAGGAAAATGGTTGCTAAAAATGCTGCTCAAAACACACACACACACTGGCTGAAAGAGACAAAAGAAACTGACTGAAACTGACTCGGCAGGATACCGCATCCTGGGCCTACTTAGTCTATCAGGCATAGACATCAGAGTCGAAGTAGTTCGGACTGGGGAAATGACACATGCTCGCTAAGATATCGCATCCTATGCATACGTATCTCATTGGACGAAGGAGAATCAGAGCATTCGTAGCTCGGCTAACACGCACACAAACAAACACAGGCAAAAGCAAACGTGGAGCCTGAATGCCACTCACTGGACTTACATCAGCATCCGAACCAGAACACACACGAGAAGGCAAACATAGAGCCCAAATGCCAATCACTGGACTTACATCAGCATCCGAACCAAACACACGCACACTGGAACCTAACTGCCACTCGATGGACTTACATCAGCTTCCAAGCACACAACAAGACAAAACAAAGACACAGGCGCCCGGAGAGATCTGCTCATCTCCTGCCTACGTACCTCATCTGGTATGAGGATCAGGGCGACGTAGTTCCCCTACAGAGGGATAAAGGACTAGCCTAACCAGATAACAGAGGGAGACACAACTAGGGAGACTACGACTCGAGCCTAGATGTTATCATGCAAATTCATCCCTAAGTTAAGGTTTCTAGCTAACTGGCACAGGGAGCCAGCCTATCCTAATCATGACTTGCACAGGAAGCAAGCCACACACACTTAACTTGCACAGGAAGCAAGCCAAGCAAAACCTAACTTGCACAGGAAGCAAGTCTAAACTAACCTTAACTTGCACAGGAAGCAAGTCAAACAAACATACAAGCACATGTAGCACACACTATACACAAGCAAGTGGCTCAAACAAGGGTTAGGTTTTAGTCGAGGGGTCATATCAACCTCAACAAACAAACCTCTGGAACTGGGTGAATGTGCT
Organism: Lathyrus oleraceus; assembly: GCF_024323335.1. NCBI lineage: Eukaryota > Viridiplantae > Streptophyta > Magnoliopsida > Fabales > Fabaceae > Lathyrus > Lathyrus oleraceus. The sequence continues at coordinate 266,747,081 of NC_066582.1, read as the reverse complement.
CTTAACCTTGCCATTGAGGGGCTAAGGTGAAACAGATGAAAGGTGAGTGAAGATAAGACTTCACAGCTCTTATCCCTGGCCTGGGAGAGCTTAAGACAAGAATGTGTGGGTTCAGAAAGTGGGAATCCTTCTACACATTTAAAACTGACTCAACTGTACAATTGTACAAGATCTTGGGTTTGTATCTGCAATGCATCAACACAGTGGTGTGAGCAAAGCAGATGACACACAGAATAGCAGGGGATAGGTTGCATATCCCTTGGGTTCTGCCAATTGCCTCTTCACTTAGGAGGTCTTTGACTCTATGCAAGGACAAAATTAAACATCCGCAAACATTGCCTCTTAAGGAGGACTTCAGACAGTTGCCTGGCCAAGTAACAGGCCAGGTCTTCCGGACCACATGAAGATTAGAAGTATACCTCAATGCAAATTGCTTATACAAGCAAAGCAAAGCAAAAGTTCACAAGGAACTGAGCAACTAAAGTACCTGAGACCAGTCAAGCACAGTTAGTATACAAGTCAAAGTTAAATCAAATGAAACAAATATCAACCAGTCAACACAAGCAAGTGAATGTGCAAGGCACAAGGCTCAAGGTGTGTGAGCCAAGCCACCTACAAAACAAACAAGTTAATCAATGATATTTAAGCAAGCTCAATCAAAAAGAAATGGTCTCATTGGTCATTTGTAGCTTAACCTGAAAACACAAACTCAAAAGTGAGTAACAGGACCACTAGGACAAGCCTAGGGTCAAAAAGGAATGAAAAAGTCAAAACAGCAAAGGGCAAGCATCCAAAATCATGTTCAAACAATCAAGAATCAATACCAATTGGGTTCACATTCATATCAATCACTATCATCATTTCATGAGCAAATTAGGTCAAAGTGTGGCATTTAGAAGCTCATAGAAGTCAACAGCAAGACTTGAATCAAAAGCAATCTTAAACATTTCCAAAAATCACCAAATAAATCATGATCAATCACAACCCACAGCATGGTAAGCATGTCAAATTTCATCTTATTTGGACAAGTGGAAGGCAGTCAATGAAAATCAGAAAGTCAAAGCAACTTTGGAACATGCTTAAGGAAGTCAACCAAACATGCATCAACTTAGAAAAATCATAAGTCAGAGATGGTGCATGATAAATGAATGGGACTAAAACCATGGCAAAGATGAGGGTGTCTAGTTATCTCATGTAAAATTTCATGTCCATCTAATAAAGTATGAGGATTTCACAAATGAAATGGCAACATGTGTCACAAAAAGTCAACATAAGACCAAACAGGGGAGAAAATCCTAAACAATTAGGAAATGCCACAAATAATTCCAAGAAAATTCACATGTAAACTAGACATACAAGAGTAGGTTCATGCAAAAAATCAATTCATTTGGAGGTCAAGAAGCATGGTAATGAAAATCATGAAGTTGGACATCAATGGTGTGACACAAATTGTCACACCCTAATTCAAAAAATCATAACTCACAAACCAGTAATGATAAATTCACAAACTCTACACCAAAATCACCATGAGTGTGTCTAGTTTAAGCACAAAAAATTTGGGGGCCATTGGATAAAGTATCACCATTTCACAAATGTTTTGGCAAAGTGTACAAAAAATGAGCACATGTCACAAACCCTAATGCCATTTAAAATTCACATGTGCACTATTTGAATAAAAATGCTCATAAAAAACTAGATGAAGAATGGAGACCAATGTAAAAAATCCCATCTCAATTGGATCAACCTTTAATTATTTATGAATTTTTGAACATTGTAAAGAAAATGAAATAAAAAAAAATAAAAATAAAAAAGCAAGGATTTAATAATTATTTAGTATTTACAGTGGAGGGACACTTGCCGCGTAATGGAATGCAGCCGTTCCCATTAAATGGGATTTCAAAATCCCTAATCAGCGGGGCCCACTGCCACCTGCACGTCCGCATGGCCCACTCGGCCAGCCAATCAACGTGTTTCATTTAGAAACACATGCGAGGCAAAGCAAATAAAAACCCCTATGGACCTACACGGCTTGGCAACAGTAAAAGAGGAAATTTCCAGCATTCATGTTGCAGAAAAAAGAAAATATGCAGTATTCATACACTCAACCCAACCATTTCCAGTAACACAAAAATTGCACCAAAATTGACAACCAATATATCAAAATGCTCGTCTAAACACGCACATCCATAATCCAACATTCATATTCACTAAATCAAGCTAACAACCAAGAACCAAACAAAAACATATTTGAGTGTGAAACTTTAAATCCATGTATTTCTCTCAATATGCAACCATTTTTTATGAACCAAAGCTCATTGTAACCAGCATAACAAGGTCTATCTAAAGCACATCATGATTTTGGAAATAGAGAGAGTCGAAATTTTACCAAGTTGGAAGAGCAGTGTTGATTCGGTTGTTATTTTGTGTTTTTGGCCTGAAACAGATGAAGCTCCAAGCTTGCAATGATGAATGATGATGATGGTTTGGCTCAGGACAGCTTGGAAATGCTCAAATCGGATTCCACCATTGATGTGTGCTTGGTAAAACAGAACATGAAGATGCTGTTACAGCAGAAAAATGAAGCTTGCCATGAGTCTAAAATGGTGCTTGGATGGTGAAACAACAATGGCCAGGCTCAGTTCTTTGAGAGTTTTTGACAGATTTTGGAAAATGCAAAAAATGAAGCTTTTTGAGAATGAGATGTTTTTGAGTTTTGAGGCTGCAACTAGGGGTTTCATTTGACAGAAAATATGTTATACCTCTGCTGTTTTAGAGTACAAATCCAAGTTCATGGAAATATGGGATAGAGTTGTTGAAAAATGTACTTTCTTTCCAATTTTCAAGCAAGTAGGTAATGTGTGTATGTACTGCACAAGAATGGGCCTCCAACAAGTTTTAAATGCATTTTCAGAACATGTTTGATTGGTAGAATTGGTTGGAAATGATTAATTTAAAACTTCACTTTTTCACCTTACTTAAAATTAATTCAAGTAGGTTCAAAAATGCCATTTTGATTGGTAATGTTTTGGTGAATGAAAGTTACATTTTTGGAAAGAGGGGATCAAATGTGACTTGTAGGAAAAAACCCCACCAAATTTGGCCAAATGGTTTGAGAGATATGGCCTTTTGAAGTTCAAAAATTTCTGAAAACGATTCGATCATAACTTGCCAACCATACATGGGAATTGAGTGTTCTTGGACTTTTTGGAAATGGGAGAACAAGATCTTCAACTTTCATGTTGGGCAAAAATTCATTTGAAGCTTGTATCATGATGTAAGTTTGAGGATCAAGACTTTCCATTTTTGGTAAGTTTCAGTTACAGGTCCAGTTTCCATTTTTGGAAATTTCTGATCTGGCTTCAAATTCCTCCATGATGGTGTTTGACATGATATATGAGGACTATATGGACATGAATGAGACCTCTCAAACCAATTTCCATCATCAAATCACTGATTAAATGGACAGTTGACCAACAGTTGACTTTTAGGGTTTCTGACTGATTGTGCATTGACTGATGACTTCTGAACATCCAACCCTTGACCAAAACACTTCAAATGGACCTCCAAGTCATGTGAACATGTTGGGCCAACCCTAGGGCCTTGGCTCCTTGAGAATTGTGTTTGCTTGCTTGACTGACTGATCTCCTGACCAGTTTGACCTAATTCCTTGATTGGCTTGCACTTGAGGCAACTGGGACAATGCAATGCTATGCAGTGGACCATGATGTGCTATGACCTAATATGAGAATGTATGTACAATGATAGGTGCAAATTTGAGGTGCTACAGCTGCCCCTATTCAATCAGCTGGGAACCCGAATGGATGAGAGCAACGGCTGTCAGACCTTCAGGGTAAACAGGGATTGAATACCAAGAACCGTAGAAATTTGCACCGACTGGATATGATACAAGGAGAACCACGTCATTTATCGATGACGCCTACAATTGACAACTTCAGAAAGGCGAAACCATTTACCGATGGTTAGAAGCTGGTAACTTGACATTTACCGATATCAACTTTAGCAAGACCATTTACCGATGGCTGTTGGGAAACAACTCTGATGTAAAAGAGACAAGACCATTTACCGATGGTGACTTCAAAGAAACTTGACATTTACCGATATCAACTTTAACTTGACCATTTACCGATGGCTACTGCAACTGGGGATCTGATATTTACCGATATCGAAGAAAACGGGGCCATTTACCGATGGCGGATAAAACTGGGCATTCAATATTTACCGATATCAAAGCATACAGGGCCATTTACCGATGGCGTCTCCACTTGGGGAGGAACAAAATCTTTGTGGTGTAATCAGACAAGACGTTTACCGACGACTTCTGGGGATCTTGATTTTATCAACAAGGAAACAAAGCATGACCAGACATTTACCGATGACTGGGATGAGACTCGATGTTTACCGACATCGAAAGATGATGTTTACCGACATCAAAACAAACGACCAGACATTTACCGATGACCGGGAACACTTCACTAAGGGAAAAACAAATATTTGCAACTGGAAACCGGATAGGACATTTACCGATGACTCTACTGGGGATTTCTAGCTGGGGATTATCAGACATTTACCGATGACTGCAGAAAAGACTCGATGTTTACTGACATCGAAAGATGATGTTTACCGACATCAAAACATGACCAGACATTTACCGATGACTGGGATGAGACTCAATATTTACTGACATCAAAACAATGATGACCAGGCATTTACTGATGACTGGGGGGAATAACCGACATTTACAGACATCGAAACAATGGTGTTTACCGACACCAAAAATGATGACCAGACATTTACTGATGACTGGAGAGAATAACCGACGTTTACAGACATCGAAACAATGGTGTTTACCGACACCAACAATGATGACCAGACATTTACCGATGACTGGGGAGAAAACCCGATGTTTACAGACACCGAAACAATGGTGTTTACCGACACCAAACAAAGAAACACACGCGGGTGCTAGTATGACACTTACCGGTATCGCAAGAACGACTTCTTAGACATGTCAAGACAAGGTTGACCACTTGCTGGGGGTCTCACTGGGGAGAAACAAACTTTCTGTCACCAACGGGTGAAGTAATAAACTTCTGTGGGGATATCAACCCTGAATGCTGTTAAGAGCAACTGTAGCAGACTTGCTGTGCTGATGTTGAATGAAATGATCCGCCTCTGCCGGGGATACGGTCTGGTGAGGTTAACACATGAATGCATATGTTTGAATTTTTCTATGGCGTAATGCTCCATATTGAATGGGAATGCTACGCAATTTGAGGATGCAATGATTACTACATGCAAAATGCAAAATGATGAAAAACTCCGGCTGGGGAGCCAAAACTGATTGGGTACTCCAACTCTGCGGGGAGACTCTGCAAGGAGAGCAACGACTTCTCACTCATGTTGGAGAATAGCACTGCTGCTGGGGGAAGGTAGACTCCGCTGGGGATATCCTTCAGTCCACAGATAGGATAAATGCTGGAGATAAATTTCAATGAACCTGCCTCACTCGGGGAGGAAATCGGCAAATACAGGCCTGCTGGGGATAGGCAATCCTTAGATCCGTTGGGGAATAGAAGGCACTATCCACAGACGTCTCCGCAGGGGAACATAGCTCTGATAGCTTCCAAACTTGCTTGGGGAACATATCTGCTGAGGAAACGTCCTCACAGATGCCAATCCTGAAAAACAGCACAACAAAATGCCCCCAGGGGATACATGGACAAGATACGCTCAAGTGTCCTCAACATTCAAAATGATTTTCAAATGTTTCATCATCCTGCAAGCTATTGTTTAGCCTTCATGTTTTTATATGCGATGCTTATCAAAAAATTCGGACATTTTTGCAAACAAAACAGTAAAAAATAAAAACAAAAGAGCCATTTATCTGAATAACGACTTTTATTGATTGAAAATGTGCCTGAAGAGGCAAATACATTGGGGAGCAATTCCTAGGAAGAGGTAATTGCGCACAAAAGGAAAAATCTATCCTAATGGCAATGTGAACACGGCATCCACTATTTCCCAATTCTGTTATAACTCACAGATCATCAGTTTTCCTCCCAACTCCTTGCTTTCTGAGCAGAATGACTGGACGGATCACATCTTTCGAGATGGCAGACGACAAAGCTCGATGAAGTACAGACAACTCAGACTGTAGTCTTCGCTTTAATCCCTCTTTTGCCTGGATCGCCCTTTCGGGTTTTCAATCCACCGGGATACCCATTTTTGCCTAAGCCGCCCTTGCGGGTTTTCGACTTACCGGGTGTACCAATTCTTTTCATTTTTATCCCTAATTTTTGCCCGAACCTTTTCTTTCTGTTTTTTGGTTCGCCGGGATGCCCTTTTTTTGCCTGGACTCTCTTTTTCTTTTTGTCCAGCGGGTCAATTTATGTGAAGTATTTTTTGACTACATCTGAGTTAACAGGAGACGGAAAATCTTCACCATCCATAGTTGTAAGCATCAAGGCTCCACCGGAGAAGACCTTCTTCACAACATACGGACCCTCATAATTAGGAGTCCACTTGCCCCTGTTATCTGCACCGGGAGGGAGGATCCTCTTCAAAACTAGATCACCGATCTGATAGCTTCGAGGACACACTTTCTGATCAAAGGTTCGCTTCATCCTTCTCTGATACAACTGCCCATGACATACAGCTGCTAGCCGTCTCTCCTCGATAAGGCTCAACTCGTTAAACCTTGTTCGAATCCACTCGGCTTCGTCCAGCTCGACATCCAATAAAACTCTCAGAGAAGGAATCTCCACTTCAACAGGTAGGACAGCTTCCATACCATACACAAGGGAGTAAGGGGTTGCCCCGGTCGACGTACGTACTGAGGTACGGTACCCATGCAAAGCGAAAGGCAGCATCTCATGCCAATCCTTGTACGTAACGACCATCTTCTGCACAATCTTCTTGATATTCTTGTTCGCCGCTTCTACAGCGCCATTCATCTTCGGTCTGTAAGGAGAAGAATTGTGATGTTCAATCTTGAAATCTTTACAAAGCTCTTTCATCATCTTGTTATTGAGATTCGAACCATTGTCAGTGATGATTCTCTCCGGAACTCCATAACGACAGATGATTTCCTTCTTGATGAACCGGGTAACCACTTGTTTGGTAACGTTAGCATAGGAAGCTGCTTCCACCCATTTGGTGAAATAGTCAATCGCTACCAAAATGAAGCGATGTCCATTCGAAGCAGTAGGCTCAATCTTCCCAATCATATCAATGCCCCACATGGCAAACGGCCAAGGCGAATTCATGACATTCAGAGGGCTTGGTGGTACATGCACCTTATCAGCATAAATTTGACACTTATGGCACTTCCGAGCATACTTGAAACAATCGGATTCCATAGTCATCCAGTAATAACCCGCTCTCAACAATTTCTTAGCCATTGCATGTCCGCCGGAATGAGTACCGAAGGAACCTTCATGAACTTCCTGCATTAACATGTCTGCCTCGGGTCTGTCCACGCATCTGAGCAAGACCATGTCAAAGTTTCTCTTATACAGCACATCATCCTGATTCAAATAGAAGCTTCCAGCTAGCCTCCTCAGGGTTTTCTTGTCATTCTTCGACGCACCTTCAGGATACTCCTGAGTCTTGAGGAAATTCTTGATGTCATAATACCACGGCTTCTCATCAATCACAACAGACTCGGCTGCAAACACATACGCAGGCCTCTCAAGTCGATTCACCGCAACATGTGGCACATGATTCCACCAATGAACTTTGATCATAGACGACAAAGTAGCCAAGGCATCAGCCATTTGATTCTCATCCCGAGGGACATGGTACAACTTCACCTTCTTGAAGAACGTCAGTATTCTTCTGGTGTAATCTCTATACGGAATCAAATGCGGCTGATTCGTATTCCAATCCCCATTGACTTGATTGACCACTAGAGCGGAATGTCCAAATATATCAAGAGTTTTGATCCTCAGATCAATGGCTTCTTCTATCCCCATGATACAAGCCTCATACTCAGCTTCGTTGTTGGTGACGTCAAACGTCAACCTGGCAGAAAAAGGTATATGAGCACCTTTAGGATTGATCAATACTGCCCCAACACCGTTACCATTCATATTCACAGCCCCATCAAACATCAGTGTCCATTTGTCATCCGGGTCCGGTCCTTCCTCGACAAGAGGCTCCTCACAATCTTTCATCTTAAGATACATGATGTCTTCATCAGGGAATTCAAACATCATAGGCTGATAATCTTCAATCGGTTGCTCGGCGAGGTAGTCTGACAGAACACTACCTTTGATGGCCTTCTGTGACGTGTACTGAATATCATATTCTGTTAGAATCATCTGCCAACGAGCAACGCGTCCGGTGAGAGCTGGTTTCTCAAAGATGTACTTTACTGGATCCATTTTAGAAATCAATAAGGTAGTATGGTTCAACATATACTGCCTCAGTCGGCGAGCAGCCCAGGCCAAAGCACAGCAAGTTTTCTCGAGCAGTGAATATCTTGTTTCACAGTCGGTAAACTTTTTGCTAAGGTAGTATATGGCATGCTCTTTTCGACCAGACTCGTCATGCTGTCCCAATACACACCCCATCGAGTTCTCAGTCACTGACAGGTACATTATCAGAGGTCTCCCTGGAACTGGAGGTATAAGGATTGGAGGTTTTTGTAAATACTCCTTTATCTTGTCAAAAGCTTTCTGACAGTCATCATTCCACCTGATTGCTTGATTCTTTCTTAGCAATTTGAAAATTGGTTCGCACGTGGCTGTTAGATGAGATATGAACCTTGCAATGTAGTTCAACCTCCCTAAAAACCCACGGACTTGCTTCTCCGTTTTCGGTTCAGGCATCTCTTGAATAGCTTTGACTTTTGCTGGATCAACCTCAATCCCTTTCTCACTGACAATGAAGCCTAAAAGCTTCCCTGATCTCACCCCAAACGTACACTTGTTCGGATTCAACCTCAGCTTGAACTTTCTCAACCGGTCAAACAGCTTCTGCAAATTAACCAGGTGCTCCTCTTCTGTCTGCGACTTCGCAATCATATCATCTACGTATACTTCAATTTCTTTGTGCATCATGTCATGAAAGAGAGTCGTCATTGCCCTCTGATAGGTAGCACCAGCATTCTTAAGCCCAAATGGCATCACCTTATAGCAGAACGTGCCCCAAGGTGTAACGAACGTCGTCTTTTCCATGTCCTCTGGCGCCATCTTGATCTGGTTATATCCGGAGAAACCATCCATGAAAGAGAATACCGAGGATTGAGCCGTATTATCAACCAATACATCAATGTGAGGTAATGGGAAATCGTCTTTCGGACTCGCTCTATTCAAATCCCGGTAATCGACACACATTCTGACTTTGCCATCCTTCTTCGGCACAGGAACGATGTTGGCCACCCATGGGGGATAACTTGTAACAGCCAAAAAACCTGCATCCCACTGCTTCTGAACCTCTTCCTTGATCTTAGTTGCCATGTCAGGACTCGTTCTACGAAGCTTCTGCTTGACCGAAGGACATCCTTCTCTAAGAGGTAATCGATGCACCACAATGTCTGTATCCAACCCAGGCATATCTTGATATGACCAGGCGAATACCTCCACATATTCTCTCAGCATCTCAATCAGCCTCCTCTTGACAGAGTCTTCTAAAGCAGCCCCAATCTTGATTTCTCTTTTGGCGTCCTCAGTACCCAAATTAACAACCTCCAACTCCTCCTGATGAGGTTGGATGACCCTTTCCTCCTGCTTCAGCAATCTGACCAATTCTGCAGGAAGTTCACAGTCTTCCTCACTCTCCTCTTCAGCTTGGTAGATGGGATTGTCGAAATCATACTGAGCCATAACAGAACTGTTCATAGTGAATGCCATAAGATCGCTTCTGCATGTTTAATGCTTTGTTTTAGAAAAAGAGTTCAATAAAGTCACAAAAAACAAAAACATTGCCATTTTTATTGTTTTTGAAAAAAAGATGAAAACAAAAAATAGAAAGACAGGGATCACAAAGTTTGATTTCAAAAAATGTCCTTCATTAATGATAATCATTAAAACATGATGAGGCCCTACAATGAATCACTACGCCTTGGGCAGAACGTAGGATTTTCATGCAAAATGACAAAACAACAGAAAATTACTCTGTCAGAAGAGTAACTTGAACCACTTCTTCAGCCGTCCAGTTGTTGATAGACTCCCCTGGTGCACACGAGCGAACCCAGTTGTCCAAATCACAATCACTGCCACAGTCTTTACTACCGGTTGCAGAGACGTCGCCATGATTCATCAGCCCAGCGCTGGTAAAGGTACTCGGACCCGCTTGACCATTCTGCTCTGCTTGGAGAGGTTCGTAACCAATGCCAAATTTGTCTTCTTTGACAGGCAAATCCACCATCTTGCCCCAGCCTTCAGCTTTGCCCGAATCAACAACCTCCTTAGCCTGCTTGTAAGAAGTAATTGAAGCACCTGGCTTCCTCTGCTCAGCGTACGCCACTTTCTCAAGAGCCACAGTCTCAAACGCCTGGCATAAAGTTTCGTGGATCTCGCCATCCACCTCAACATATTTGAACGAGGATAGATGACTCACCAGAATCTCTTCTTCACCGCACACAGTCACAATCTGACCGTTCCAGACATACTTGAGCTTTTGATGGAGAGTCGACGAGACTGCCCCTGCTGCATGAATCCATGGACGCCCCAATAAACAACTATAGGCGGGCTGGATGTCCATAACATAGAATATAATATCGAATACCTCAGGACCTATCTTCACAGGCAAGGTAACTTCCCCACACACAGAACGTTTGGATCCATCGAAAGCACGAACGATCAGGTCACTGGGAGTAAGTACAAACCCCTCCACATCAATCTTCTTCAGAATCTGCTTAGGCAGCACATTCAGCGACGACCCGGTGTCTACCAACACGTGAGACAACACTGCCCCCTTGCACTCCATGGTGATGTGCAAGGCCTTGTTATTGTTCCGCCCTTCAGGCGGTAAGTCCAGGTTGGTGAATCCTACACCATGCCTGGTGCTCACATTGGCCATCACACCCTCCAGTTGATTGACAGAAATCTCCTGAGGCACGTAAGCCAGATTCAACATCTTCAGCAAGGCATTACGGTGTGCCTCAGAGCACAACAACAGTGAAAGTATAGAAATCTTGGACGGAGTTTGACTCAACTGATCTACAATCTTGTAGTCACTCTTCTTGATTATCTTCATAAACTCCTCCACGTCCTTCTCAAATGAGCCCTCGGGCGCTTCCTTCTGGACAGGCTCTTCCTCTACCACAGCTTGCTTACCCTTTGCTTTGGCGAGAGCCTCAGCATTATTGTCCCTCAAAGGCTGCGGTGCGAACAGACGACCGCTTCTGGTAAAACCTCCTGGACCCCCTACATTATCCACAGCCGGACCAACAGTTGCAGGAACTCTATTCGGTAAACCAATTGTCACTGGAGTTTGATTCACTGGTCTCGTCTGACTTTCAGCCCTTCTGTTACTGCGGTAAACATTATCATACTTCCACGGCACGGCTCTACTATTCTCAACAGCCCTTCTTCCAGACGCGGCGATAGTAGTTGGAGCACTGATGGTTACAGGCACGGAAATGGTAACTGGGGTACCATTTGTTGCAGGTGCACTAACGACCCTTTGTCCACGTTCTTCAGACGGTTTAAAGTAAATGGTGATAGTTGACACTGTCCCACGATCTTTTACAACCCTACTGAATTGCAAACAACCCTCATCCATCATACCCTGGATACCGACCTTTAACTGGTCGCAACCATTCTCAGATTCTGCACAACCCAAACAATCCTCATCACAGCCCGAGTAGACACCCCCATTCAGCAGACGGCTCTTCACAACTAGCAGAGAAGTCTGAACATCATCAATATTAGCAACCAGATCTTCAGCTTCTTTCCCCTCAATATTGTTCACTCTATGCCCACCATGCTGAGGCATAGGGTTGTTTACGACGTTAGGCACTGGAGCGAAGTTGATCGCCTTGGCATCGATCAAATCTTGGACTTTGTGCTGGAGAGCCCGACACTTCTCAGTATGATGCCCTGGTGCCCCAGAGTGAAAGTCACAAAGGACATTGGCGTCGTACCCAGGAGGCAATACTGTAGGCGGAGCCATTGTACGCAACTCAACCAACCCCAACCTGAGTAATTCGGGCAGCAGTTCGGCGTACGACATGGGTAGCGAATCAAAACGTCGATCAGGCATCCTTTGTCTGGGCTGATACGGACGTTGCTGTTGTTGTTGTTGTTGCGGTTGTTGAACTCTTTGTTGTTGTTGTTGACGAGGCTGAGGTGCCGGAATGGTTACTGCAGCAGCTTGACGGTATTCAATCCTGTTCTGATCTCTGCGGTGTTGAACAGCATTAGTTTCACCCTCTCTTCGACGAGGTGCCCCAGCAAACGACTTCTTAGAAGAAGAGGAACCAGCATCTTGGATCTTCCCAGTTTTAATCAAGCTCTCAGTCCTCTCTCCACAAATGACAACATCAGAAAAACTACCGAATGGGCAGCTCCCCATCCGGTCCATAAACACACCTTGAAGAGTACCGATAAACATATCTGTCAACTCCCTCTCCAGCATAGGGGGTTGAACTCTAGCAGCCAGTTCACGCCACCTCTGGGCGTACTCCTTGAAGCTTTCATTGGATTTCTGACAAAGACTCTGCAGCTGAGTCCGGCTAGGCGCCATGTCCATGTTATGTTTATACTGCCTCAAGAAGGCCTCACCCAGATCCCTCCAACAACGGATAGAATCTCTCTTCAATTCCATGTACCAGTCCAAAGAAGCCCCAGATAGACTATCTTGGAAAAAATACATCCACATCTTTTCATCATCGGTATACGCAGAGATTTTTCGATAATAAGCCTGCACATGGGTGCGAGGGCAAGAAGTACCATTGTATTTATCGAAGGACGGCGCTTTGAACTTGTAAGGGATTCTCAAACCTTCCACCAACCCCATATTGGTAACATCAAAACCGAGAGAATTCTGACATTCCATAGCTCTAATTTTCTCAGCAAGGGCATCAACTTTACGATCCCTCTCATCAACCCTTCCCAGAACATCTTCGTCTTCACTGAGCAGAGTGAACATATCCTCTTGTCTGTCAACAATCGGAACAGGATTACGGGCCGGGGCACGGACTGCTCTGGCATTAGCGGCATCTGGAGCAATAGGTTGACCGTTGATTCGAATACCCCCCAACTCATCACCTACAACATAGTTGTTGATGGGTACAGCAGCAGCAACATTGTTATCATTGACCGGGCCTCCCTCTAGCGGAGCATGGTTGACCGGTGGAATTGCAGCCTCTTGTCTCTGAACCATGGCTCGAAGTTCTTCTTGACCTTGTGCAACCCCTTGCATCATATTCATAAACTGGGCCATGTTAGCCTTCATCTCAGCCAACTCTGCTTGAACTTGATCCATACCTCTCTGTTGATTCAGTCTTGTTGAGTAGCGGTGCGGACGTTGATCAGCTATCCTGCCTGAACAGGAACCAAGAGTGAGAAGTCACGACCAAGAACACCTGTTATGCAAAATGATATGAGTATGGTGCTAATGATGCGTATGATGCACATGATATGTTCATTCTTCAGGCATTCAAAGAGCCTGAGTCATCCTCAAAAGATGGCAACCTGCAGCAAGAACAACACAGAAGCACAGAAACAACATACACAAGAGTGATGAGTACAAGGTGAAACCAACAACCTCATCTATATGAGTAACAGGATCATACAACAAAGTTGACAAAGAAAATCCAAACAATCGGAGTACAACAATGAATCCCATCCAACAAGCCTGGAGGTGATTCTCAACATACACATCAAAGATACAAACTAAGACAAACGGCCTCTCGGAATGACAGTCTTCAAGTACTGACACTGGTCTATCAACAGGTCACATTCTGAACATTCTGGCAAAAGAGTGATCTTCTCCTTCAGTTGTCGTCTAAGCTCTACCACTTCTCCTCCAAGGTGGTTCTCTGATGCCTGTCTCAAGTCTACTTCCTTCTTCAACTGGATATCTTTATCTCTGAGTTGCTTCTCCAAGTCTCTGATCTTCTTCTGATAGCTGGCCTCAACCCTCTGCAACCTCAAGCACTCCCGGTGTTCTGCATCTAACATGCTCTCCATCTCCTCGTAGGATCTCTTCTTGCTTCTCAGCCTACTAGCATCCTCTCCCTGCACTCCTCTGAGTTGATGAACCAAGTTCAACCTATCAGCTTTGGCTTTGTACAGCTCCATCTGGGTATCTTGCTCCTTCCCTCTCAAACGGCGATTCTCCATCAGGGCTTGCTTGTAGTGCTCCGCAGGCACACTCTCAGCAAGAATCAAAGGTGGTTGCTCCTGCAACGGCTCCATCCTATTGTAGGGTAACAACAAAGTTTCTACTCTCTCCTTGACCCAGTCAGTGTAATCGGGCATAGCCATGGCAAACTTCTTCCCTAAGACAGATCCATCCTTCACTCCAATAGACCTCCAAGCTTTCCCTATCTGCTCCAATCTAGCCGGGTCACTCTGCTTCTCAAAATACACACTTTCAGCTACCTCAGCCTCAAGTGGTCTTCCCTTCATCACAAACCCCAACTGGCGAAGAGAAAGAACCGGGTTGTAATTGATGCAACCCCTAGCCCCTACGAGTGGCACATTACGGAATCCTCCACAGCTCATAATGACGTTACGCACATCCATCCGGTAAGATTGCCATCTGATATCATAGGAAGTAAGAGACATAACCCTCTGAGTCCACTTATGCGTGCTCTGAGCATCCACAAAAGGTCCACTGACTGGCAGGAGAGACAAGAACCATCTGAGCAAAAGCGGGAGACAACACCTGATAGCCCCACCCTTGCCATGCCTACTGTGAATAGCATAGTAAGTGTCAGCCAACAGAGTAGGAACTGGATTTCCTCCAATGAAAATACTGACTGCAGCATAGTCAACAAAATTGGGCATACTCGGAAACAGGACGATCCCATAGATCATGACGGCCAACTGAGCATGAAAGGCTTCCCAGCTTCCCTTCTCTGCTTCTTCTCTAGCTACCCTCAACAGAAACTTCAAAGGCAATCCTACAACATCCCTACTGGACTTCCAACTATCACTGACTTCCTTGATACCCAAATGGAGAGCTCTGGCAACAACTCTGAAATCAACCTCCTTGGGCACATCCAAGAAAGGAACCTGATACCGGACCGGGACACTCAGCAGAATGGAGTACTCCTCAAGAGTAGGCGCCAACTGATAATCTTGAAAGGTGAAACAATGAAGCTCTGGGTCGTAGAACTGTAGAAGAGTCTGCAACGGCACCGGATCGACTACCATCTTCAACAGTGTCAGAATATCTCCATACTGGTCAACAAACCCCTTCTGGTCACCACTGGTCATAAGGTTGCTCAACTCAATCAGAGACGTCAAAGGTTCACGGTGAAAGCTGTAGGAACAAGTCTTCCGCTTCAACTCTGGGACTGTTGCCATCTCTATCAGTGAACAAGCTCTGGAATGTACCTGAGAAATGATATGCATGCAGGGATTAGTTTTTTTTGTTTTCTTTTTCCCCTTTTCTCTTTTTTTTTTTATTTTTTTTTATTGCGTATTTTTTTGAAAATAAACATGCTATGATGCAAATGATGCAGACACGACTGGTTGGCTGTGTCTCTCAGAACACAGGATCAAAGCTTCGGCTTGAACTCGGAACCACGAATTCATCTGAAACCCAAAGTCATCTGAGACCCCAAACTTCTGAACCAATAGTCACCAACAGGATCACAAGTCACCAACAAGTCACCAACTGTACCTGTAATAATGATCATTCCCTCCCCACTCCCGGGTGTCATCTAGGCCAGGGTAAGGTCGAGAGAAACGCAGCATAAATAACCTTTCGCAGAACATCATCATATACACACCCGAAGTATGTAACGATAATATCCCACCAGGGTCTGAACTGCTCGTGATATCAATGTTCCGCTAAGTGGCGCAATACCACCCGCTTCCCATGAATCACTCTATTCCTAAGTATCCTAGATTTCACTCATGGCCTGGGTATTGGGCCTTTTACCTCATGTAACTCCCACCCCAACAGAGAGAAACAGACAACCAGCCAGCCAGGTAAACAATGAATGAATACAAACATTAATGCAAACAATAAATGCAAACGATAAATGCACATATATACAAATGAATGCAATAAATAACAGCCAATAGCAACCAAACCCTAAACTAGAGAGCGCTAGGAGAGACTCGCTTAGGGAAGATGGACCAGCATAGGTCAACTTCTCTATGTCCCCAGCAGAGTCGCCAGCTGTGGCATCACGCGAAAAAACCGGCGGGAAAACAAGAACAACAGAGCCGCCACCGTGCGTTATTTATCCCAAAAGAGGGAAAGGAAACGCTCAGAGTAAACCTAGGAAAGAACATGGTCTCGCGACCAAAGAGAATGGGTTTCGGGAGTCGGTTATGCGAAGGGAAGGTATTAGCACCCCTACGCATCCGTCGTACTCGACGGGATCCACGCACAATAGAAAGGAAAATGGTTGCTAAAAATGCTGCTCAAAACACACACACACACTGGCTGAAAGAGACAAAAGAAACTGACTGAAACTGACTCGGCAGGATACCGCATCCTGGGCCTACTTAGTCTATCAGGCATAGACATCAGAGTCGAAGTAGTTCGGACTGGGGAAACGACACATGCTCGCTAAGATATCGCATCCTATGCATACGTATCTCCTTGGACGAAGGAGAATCAGAGCATTCGTAGCTCGGCTAACACGCACACAAACAAACACAGGCAAAAGCAAACGTGGAGCCTGAATGCCACTCACTGGACTTACATCAGCATCCGAACCAGAACACACACGAGAAGGCAAACATAGAGCCCAAATGCCAATCACTGGACTTACATCAGCATCCGAACCAAACACACGCACACTGGAACCTAACTGCCACTCGATGGACTTACATCAGCTTCCAAGCACACAACAAGACAAAACAAAGACACAGGCGCCCGGAGAGATCTGCTCATCTCCTGCCTACGTACCTCATCTGGTATGAGGATCAGGGCGACGTAGTTCCCCTACAGAGGGATAAAGGACTAGCCTAACCAGATAACAGAGGGAGACACAACTAGGGAGACTACGACTCGAGCCTAGATGTTATCATGCAAATTCATCCCTAAGTTAAGGTTTCTAGCTAACTGGCACAGGGAGCCAGCCTATCCTAATCATGACTTGCACAGGAAGCAAGCCACACACACTTAACTTGCACAGGAAGCAAGCCAAGCAAAACCTAACTTGCACAGGAAGCAAGTCTAAACTAACCTTAACTTGCACAGGAAGCAAGTCAAACAAACATACAAGCACAGGTAGCACACACTATACACAAGCAAGTGGCTCAAACAAGGGTTAGGTTTTAGTCGAGGGGTCATATCAACCTCAACAAACAAACCTCTGGAACTGGGTGAATGTGCTCTTAACCTTGCCATTGAGGGGCTAAGGTGAAGCTGTTGAAAGGTGAGTGAAGATAAGACTTCACAGCTCTTATCCCTGGCCTGGGAGAGCTTAAGACAAGAATGTGTGGGTTCAGAAAGTGGGAACCCTTCTACACATTTAAAACTGACTCAACTGTACAATTGTACAAGATCTTGGGTTTGTATCTGCAATGCATCAACACAGTGGTGTGAGCAAAGCAGATGACACACAGAATAGCAGGGGATAGGTTGCATATCCCTTGGGTTCTGCCAATTGCCTCTTCACTTAGGAGGTCTTTGACTCTATGCAAGGACAAAATTAAACATCCACAAACATTGCCTCTTAAGGAGGACTTCAGACAGTTGCCTGGCCAAGTAACAGGCCAGGTCTTCCGGACCACATGAAGATTAGAAGTATACCTCAATGCAAATTGCTTATACAAGCAAAGCAAAGCAAAAGTTCACAAGGAACTGAGCAACTAAAGTACCTGAGACCAGTCAAGCACAGTTAGTATACAAGTCAAAGTTAAATCAAATGAAACAAATATCAACCAGTCAACACAAGCAAGTGAATGTGCAAGGCACAAGGCTCAAGGTGTGTGAGCCAAGCCACCTACAAAACAAACAAGTTAATCAATGATATTTAAGCAAGCTCAATCAAAAAGAAATGGTCTCATTGGTCATTTGTAGCTTAACCTGAAAACACAAACTCAAAAGTGAGTAACAGGACCACTAGGACAAGCCTAGGGTCAAAAAGGAATGAAAAAGTCAAAACAGCAAAGGGCAAGCATCCAAAATCATGTTCAAACAATCAAGAATCAATACCAATTGGGTTCACATTCATATCAATCACTATCATCATTTCATGAGCAAATTAGGTCAAAGTGTGGCATTTAGAAGCTCATAGAAGTCAACAGCAAGACTTGAATCAAAAGCAATCTTAAACATTTCCAAAAATCACCAAATAAATCATGATCAATCACAACCCACAGCATGGTAAGCATGTCAAATTTCATCTTATTTGGACAAGTGGAAGGCAGTCAATGAAAATCAGAAAGTCAAAGCAACTTTGGAACATGCTTAAGGAAGTCAACCAAACATGCATCAACTTAGAAAAATCATAAGTCAGAGATGGTGCATGATAAATGAATGGGACTAAAACCATGGCAAAGATGAGGGTGTCTAGTTATCTCATGTAAAATTTCATGTCCATCTAATAAAGTATGAGGATTTCACAAATGAAATGGCAACATGTGTCACAAAAAGTCAACATAAGACCAAACAGGGGAGAAAATCCCAAACAATTAGGAAATGCCACAAATAATTCCAAGAAAATTCACATGTAAACTAGACATACAAGAGTAGGTTCATGCAAAAAATCAATTCATTTGGAGGTCAAGAAGCATGGTAATGAAAATCATGAAGTTGGACATCAATGGTGTGACACAAATTGTCACACCCTAATTCAAAAAATCATAACTCACAAACCAGTAATGATAAATTCACAAACTCTACACCAAAATCACCATGAGTGTGTCTAGTTTAAGCACAAAAAATTTGGGGGCCATTGGATAAAGTATCACCATTTCACAAATGTTTTGGCAAAGTGTACAAAAAATGAGCACATGTCACAAACCCTAATGCCATTTAAAATTCACATGTGCACTATTTGAATAAAAATGCTCATAAAAAACTAGATGAAGAATGGAGACCAATGTAAAAAATCCCATCTCAATTGGATCAACCTTTAATTATTTATGAATTTTTGAACATTGTAAAGAAAATGAAAAAAAAAAAAAAAGCAAGGATTTAATAATTATTTAGTATTTACAGTGGAGGGACACTTGCCGCGTAATGGAATGCAGCCGTTCCCATTAAATGGGATTTCAAAATCCCTAATCAACGGGGCCCACTGCCACCTGCACGTCCGCATGGCCCACTCGGCCAACCAATCAACGTGTTTCATTTAGAAACACATGCGAGGCAAAGCAAATAAAAACCCCTATGGACCTACACGGCTTGGCAACAGTAAAAGAGGAAATTTCCAGCATTCATGTTGCAGAAAAAAGAAAATATGCAGTATTCATACACTCAACCCAACCATTTCCAGTAACACAAAAATTGCACCAAAATTGACAACCAATATATCAAAATGCTCGTCTAAACACGCACATCCATAATCCAACATTCATATTCACTAAATCAAGCTAACAACCAAGAACCAAACAAAAACATATTTGAGTGTGAAACTTTAAATCCATGTATTTCTCTCAATATGCAACCATTTTTTATGAACCAAAGCTCATTGTAACCAGCATAACAAGGTCTATCTAAAGCACATCATGATTTTGGAAATAGAGAGAGTCGAAATTTTACCAAGTTGGAAGAGCAGTGTTGATTCGGTTGTTATTTTGTGTTTTTGGCCTGAAACAGATGAAGCTCCAAGCTTGCAATGATGAATGATGATGATGGTTTGGCTCAGGACAGCTTGGAAATGCTCAAATCGGATTCCACCATTGATGTGTGCTTGGTAAAACAGAACATGAAGATGCTGTTACAGCAGAAAAATGAAGCTTGCCATGAGTCTAAAATGGTGCTTGGATGGTGAAACAACAATGGCCAGGCTCAGTTCTTTGAGAGTTTTTGACAGATTTTGGAAAATGCAAAAAATGAAGCTTTTTGAGAATGAGATGTTTCTGAGTTTTGAGGCTGCAACTAGGGGTTTCATTTGACAGAAAATATGTTATACCTCTGCTGTTTTAGAGTACAAATCCAAGTTCATGGAAATATGGGATAGAGTTGTTGAAAAATGTACTTTCTTTCCAATTTTCAAGCAAGTAGGTAATGTGTGTATGTACTGCACAAGAATGGGCCTCCAACAAGTTTTAAATGCATTTTCAGAACATGTTTGATTGGTAGAATTGGTTGGAAATGATTAATTTAAAACTTCACTTTTTCACCTTACTTAAAATTAATTCAAGTAGGTTCAAAAATGCCATTTTGATTGGTAATGTTTTGGTGAATGAAAGTTACATTTTTGGAAAGAGGGGATCAAATGTGACTTGTAGGAAAAAACCCCACCAAATTTGGCCAAATGGTTTGAGAGATATGGCCTTTTGAAGTTCAAACATTTCTGAAAACGATTCGATCATAACTTGCCAACCATACATGGGAATTGAGTGTTCTTGGACTTTTTGGAAATGGGAGAACAAGATCTTCAACTTTCATGTTGGGCAAAAATTCATTTGAAGCTTGTATCATGATGTAAGTTTGAGGATCAAGACTTTCCATTTTTGGTAAGTTTCAGTTACAGGTCCAGTTTCCATTTTTGGAAATTTCTGATCTGGCTTCAAATTCCTCCATGATGGTGTTTGACATGATATATGAGGACTATATGGACATGAATGAGACCTCTCAAACCAATTTCCATCATCAAATCACTGATTAAATGGACAGTTGACCAACAGTTGACTTTTAGGGTTTCTGACTGATTGTGCATTGACTGATGACTTCTGAACATCCAACCCTTGACCAAAACACTTCAAATGGACCTCCAAGTCATGTGAACATGTTGGGCCAACCCTAGGGCCTTGGCTCCTTGAGAATTGTGTTTGCTTGCTTGACTGACTGATCTCCTGACCAGTTTGACCTAATTCCTTGATTGGCTTGCACTTGAGGCAACTGGGACAATGCAATGCTATGCAGTGGACCATGATGTGCTATGACCTAATATGAGAATGTATGTACAATGATAGGTGCAAATTTGAGGTGCTACACCCATATGAATCATCTGGGCTATAAACGGTTGTGGTTGCGGGGTTTGGTTCTTGGTGTTGTGTTTGGGTGGGTGGTATGAATGGATTGCGACGTTGGATGGTTCGTTGTTGGGTGGTTGGCATGAACGAATTGCGATGTTGGGTGTGCTTTTGTTGTGTGTATGTGCCGGTTGATGTTGTATGGTTGGTTGTTGAGTTTGGGTGGGTTCACATTGGTGTTGGGTGGTGAATTGAGGTGGGGCATACGATGACGAAGCAAGTTGGCGTGGATCCATCAAATACTGCGACTCAGATAGAAATTGTTGAGTTGTTACAGACCTAAACGATGCCATATATCGTTGAGTCGGTCTTGCACCTAGGTTGACTGGTTCGTTCAAGATGTGTTGTCGTCGATTCCTCCATTGACGACACATGTCTTTTGCAAAGTCTCTCCAGTCAGAATAATTCCACTGTGCATCAACCCTCTTTTGATGCCAATTCCCCAAACACGTGGGAGATTCTGGAATATGTTGTAGCATTCCAAACTACAGTTTGACCCGGTCACTTTGGTGCATTTCAACTGTAGTGAATCGGATAATCGGTGTCTTCGCTGTCCAAACTGCAGCATCGTCATGGTTCACATCATGATTCAGACCCAGATATGGCCTCCAAACAAACTGTTAAACAAAATCAAATGGTTAGATGGAAAATAATTTGAGAAGTAATTTTAAATTAAAATATAGTTTGGTAGGAGTGTTACATCATCATGTCCAATATGGTCCAATAGATTTCGATAGACTACAATAGCGTGTTTCGGACACCTATTGTAGTTCATTCCCCTTACTGACCACCTAAGATAATAAGAAGAAATGAAAAATATTATTTACTGTTAATTATAATAATAAATATAATTAACTAAATGGTGAATGGTAAAGTGCTAGACTTACTTGGTTGCAAAGGGGAACACGAATGGACGCTCATTTATCGGGGCGAGCGACGACATCCTAGACCACCCCAAACTTGAAGCAAATAAGCACATGAAAAAAGTACAGGTATTCTTTTTTGCAGTTCTACACATTGCACTATATAGATGAGCCAAAACAGCTAAACCCCAACTATAACTGTTTACCTTATTGATGTTGCGTAATAAAGCTAAATACATTATATTCACTGAATTACCTGTACTTTCTGGAAACAAAAAGTTACCAAATAAAATCATAATATAACACCGAGCTTTTATTATTTTCTCATATTCGGTTGAATCTTCGGACAGTACTATACTGGCATAATATTGTTTAAGGTATTTTAAATTTATACCTTGCCCCCTTGCTTGACCGGATGTGCCTCCCTCAATTTCGTCGTCTAACAAAGGGACACTCAGTAATTCATTGCATATATTGTTGTCTTGGTTAACTTGCCCATTCACTGCCTTTCCATCTATACGAAGACCCAACAACATGTACACGTCCTCAAGTGTGATGATACACTCACCAATCGGAAGGTGAAATGTGTGGGTCTCGGGTCTCCACCTCTCCAACAAAGCCAGAATGAACTTGTAGTCCACCGAGTACGAAACAATGTTTAGTAGATTTCTAAATCCACATCCTCTAATATATGGTTCTATTAAAGGATCATGGGGTACATATTCATGTACACGACATCTAAACCGCTTCGGATCCTAATAACAAAAAAAATAAGAAAATACAATTAGAAGAAGAAATACATACTCAAGAAAGATGTATTAGATGTAATCCAGAAATAGAAACTAAAAAGAGAGAGATTACAAAGGTATAACACAAAGAAGATATGTATTAGAGGTAATCCAGAAATAGTAAATAAAAGAGAGAGAGATAACATACAAATGCCGAGATATTCTCGATTGTGCCTCTGTGTTCATCGCCCATAGTTAACAAAGACATGATTCGATTTTGCAAAGCTTGAGTTTGTTAGATGAAAGAAATCTGGTAGAAGAAAAGAGTGTGATGAAGTTGATATGAGAGACAGAGGAAAGAGTGAAAAGAATACTCAATAGTCAGGGAATCAAAGAATCTGAGTTCTGTGCCCTAATGTGCCCTAAGATTCCAATCCTAGGCGCCCATTCCCTAGGCGCTATAAAGTAACTGAGGCGCCAAAGGGTTGGGCGCCTCTTCACAAATCAAAACATAGGTGCCACTAGGAAGGGCGCCCCTTCCAATTGCCCTACACTTAGGCGCCAAGAGGAAGGGCGCCTCTTCCTTGCATGTGAAAAATCACATGTAGGCGCCAAAGTTAAGGGCTCCTCTTCCCCTTGCATGTGATTTCTTCACATGCGCCTAGTAGATTCCTCACATGACCTTCCATGCTGAATTTTGTCATTCACTTTTGTCATTCACTTGTCTCCTCTTGCCTTTGTATGCAACCAATCACACTCTTTTTGGTTTCTAAACCTACTCACTCATTCATCTATAAATAGTCTCTCATATCAACAATATCAAATCATCTTCATCACACTCTTTTCTTCTACCACATTTCTTTCATCTAACAAACTCAAGCTTTGCAAAATCGAATCATGTCTTTGTTAACTATGGGCGATGAACACAAAGGCACAATCGAGAATATCTCGACATTTGTATGTTATCTCTCTCTTTTAGTTACTATTTCTAGATTACCTCTAATACATATCTTCTTTGTGTTATACCTTTTTAATCTCTCTCTTTTTAGTTTCTATTTCTGGATTACATCTAATACTTTCTTGAGTATGTATTTCTTCTTCTAATTGTATTTTCTTATTTTTTTGTTATTAGGATCCGAAGCGGTTTAGATGTCGTGTACATGAATATGTACCCCATGATCCTTTAATAGAATCATATATTAGAGGATGTGGATTTGGAAATCTACTAAACATTGTTTCGTACTCGGTGGACTACAAGTTCATTCTGGCTTTGTTGGAGAGGTGGAGACCCGAGACCCACACATTTCACCTTCCGATTGGTGAGTGTACCGTCACACTTGAGGACGTGTACATGTTGTTGGGTCTTCGTATAGATGGAAAGGTAGTGAATGAGAAAGTTAACCAAGACAACAATATATGCAATGAATTACTGGGTGCCCCTTTGTTAGACGACGAAACTGAGGGAGACACATCCGATCAAGCAAGGGGGCAAGGTATAAATTTAAAATACCTTAAACAATATTATGCCAGTATAGTACTGTCTGAAGATTCAACCGAGTATGAGAAAATAATAAAAGCTCGGTGTTATATTATGATTTTATTTGGTAACTTTTTGTTTCCAGAAAGTACAGGTAATTCAGTGAATATAATGTATTTAGCTTTATTACGCAACATCAATAAGGTAAACAGTTATAGTTGGGGTTCAACTGTGTTGGCCCATCTATATAGTGCAATGTGTAGAACTGCAAAAAAGAATACCTGTACTTTTTTTTCATGTGCTTATTTGCTTCAAGCTTGGGTGTGGTCTAGGATGCCGTCGCTCGCCCCGATAAATGAGCGTCCATTCGTGTTCCCCTTTGCAACCAAGTAAGTCTAGCACTTTACCATTCACCATTTAGTTAATTATATTTATTATTATAATTAACAGTAAATAATATTTTTCATTTCTTCTTATTATCTTAGGTGGTCAGTAAGGAGAATGAACTATAATAGGTGTCCGAAACACGCTATTGTAGTCTATCGAAATCTATTGGACCACATTCGACATGATGATGTAATACTCCTACCAAACTATATTTTAATTTAAAATTACTTCTCAAATTATTTTCCATCTAACCATTTGGTTTTGTTTAACAGTTTGTTTGGAGGCCATATCTGGGCCTGAATCATGATGTGAACCATGACGATGCTGCAGTTTAGACAGCGAAGACACCGATTATCCGATTCACTACAGTTGAAATGCACCAAAGTGATCGGGTCAAACTGCAGTTTGGAATGCTACAACATATTCCAGAATCTCCCACGTGTTTGGGGAATTGGCATCAAAAGAGGGTCGATGCACAATGGGATTATTCTGACTGGAGAGACTTTGCAAAAGACATGTGTCGTCAATGGAGGAATCGACGACAACACATCTTGAACGAACCAGTCATCCAAGGTGCAAGACCGACTCAACAATATATGGCATGGTTTAGGTCTGTAACAACTCAGCAATTTGTATCTAAGCCGCGGTATTTGATGGATCCACGCCAACTTGTTTCGTCATCGTATGCCCCACCTCAATTCACCAATGTGAACCCATCCAAACTCAACAACCAATCACACAACATCAACCGGCCACTTACACACAACAAAAGCACATCCAACATCGCAACCCGTTCATGCCAACCACCCAACAACGAACCATCCAACGTCACAATCCATTCATACCACCCACCCAAACACAACACCAAGAACCAAACCCCGCAACCACAACCGTTTATAGCCCAGATGATTCATATGGGTCACGTCATCGTAGCCCCCCACCAATTAACACCCAACCACTGTTTAACTATAGTACGCCCCAAGAACCATTGCTTCGTTTTCAAAACGACTCAATGGCTCAGTTTGGGCAACTATATCGTCCCCAATTCACCCAACCCCAGCGCCCTAACTACGATGACATGGGCACCGATCTCCATTACGGAAGCGCCGTTGGCCAGAGCCCCTCCGGATATTGGGAGCAAATGATGACACATCTGTCAAATATCGCCGGAACTTCTGCCGGACCTTCCAACCAGCCATCGCTCGATCAGGTCAGCACCCAAAGACCACAAACACCTCAAGAAAATCGTGGGAGACCTCGGAGACAATCTAACGCACCGGAATGTGGAACCGGGGGACGTTATAATCGGGCGAGTCATTAGGTTTTTGGTCTTTCTAATGTAATCAATTATTATATATTTAATGAAGTTGTTTTATTTTTATTTTTATTTATTATATATTAAATAATAAATTTTAAATATTAAAAACAAAAAATATTATAAAAAAAATATAATTAAAAAATATTAAAATAGAAAAAAATAAAATAAAAATAACAGAGGGTGTATGCGTCAGATGTGGTGGCGCATACACCCACCACACACACACACTAAGGCGCCATTGCCCTAGGCGCCTCCTTTAGGAGGGCCATGTAGGCGCCATTGCCCTTGGCGCCTCCTTTAGGAGGGCCAAGCAGGCGCCACATGCATTGACTCCTCCTTTAGGAGCCCAATGCATTGACGCCAATACATCTGACACCTCCTCTAATTTTTTAGGGGGTGCGCCAACACCCCTGGCGCATCCTCTCCCAAACATGGTTATTTTGGATTTTTTTTTTGAAAAGTTGATTATTTTCGTATTTATTTTGAAAAACATGGTTATTTTAAAAAAAAAAATTCACAAAAATATATAAGCAATAAGTTTTTTTTAAATGTGTTCAACTTATTCCAAATCCACTAATTTTCCAATTCATTTTTGTGTAGTAACTAATTTTGTTTTCTATTTTTTAATAAGTTTCTTTGTGACTTGCTGTTTTGTTTTCTATTTTGAGTTTTCTAATGATTCTACAACTTTGAAAGTAAGTATAAGTTAGCTGCTTCTTTTTTTTAAAATTCCATTGCACTAAATCGGGATTTTAATTTGTGGATTCGACATCTTTATGTCATTATACCGTTAAACTTTCTATACATCAATATGATATTTTACCGTTTTTCGATCCTTACATACGACACTTTGATTTCGTCGTCGCTATGAACAAACAGGTTTGGAACACATTGTGATTTCTTCATTTCAATCTTTTTTTATTAAACTAATTTGTTATGTACGATTTTATTTAAATTAGTTAATTCTGATAATTAATTTTAATTATATCGAGTGTTTGATTTAATCAAATAATCTTGATAATTAATTTTGATTATATATTACAATTGGTTTAATTAAATTTTAATCAATAAATTTTTGTTAGTTACATATGGATAGATTTATAACAAATTCCTAATCATTTTCAAATTAAACTCTTTCAATCTCATTCATAAACAAAATCCTTGATTCAAAGTCAAACGTTATTTTCCAATCTGATTAATTTATAACTATAATTCAAATTATTCTTTTATAACTTAAAACTTTGGATGAAAAAAATAATGAGAGGCGTTCGTTTCACTATCTCTCGAATATTTGAATGATTGACGCTCGCCACATTACTCAAATTATCAACTTCTGATTAAAACACGCTAAATGAACTTGGATAAAGGAATGGGTGGCGCACGCCTCATTGTTCCTTGAATAAGCAAGTGGGAGGCGCTCGCCTCACTATTGCGCGCATATTCAATTTCCGCAAACCGCTTTCAATAATAATTTGAACGAAAAGGGAATAAGAGGCGGTCGCCTTATTATTCCTCAAAAGATCGAACGATTGGTGTGCACCATATTGCTTAATTTCTTGTCGTTCTTCTTCTAAAATACCAAATACATTAAACCTAATTTCTCATCCCCGTGCGATCAACAACTTAACTCTTTTCAGAAAGAACATTGCTTAATCCTTTCTAGTTCGTACACAAACTAGCGCTTAAGTTTCCACCACGAGCATGCAAGCCAACGTTTAACCATTAGGATGCAATCTAAGAACTTGTTTATTAAAACACATCAAACTTATCAAACCTCTTTAATCGTCCCCCTTTTGAGGTTTCCATCCATCTCTCTTTTAAATCCTTTATTCACTTAAAGAAAATAAACAGCATCAACTAACATTTAAATCGTAAGTTTAACTAAAAGGTTCTCGTTGAGTACAACGGACGTAAGGGGTGCTAATACCTTCCCCTTACGTAATCGACTCCCGAACCCAAATATTGTTGCGACGACCATTATTCTCTATTTAAGAGGTTTTGTCAATATTTTCCTATTCCTTCATTGGGATACATAAAGTTCGGTGGTGACTCTGTTCGAATTAAAAAATTTCCGCGACCATCGCGAGGGATCGCATTTTTTGAGATGCGACAGATGGCGACTCTGCTGGGGATATAGCTCCAAGCTAGAGAGAGTCAAGCCTAATTTAGTTCAAATTAATATGAATGTTAAAATATTATTTTCTTCCTTATTGCTTCTTTATATCTTGTTGTATTATTTATGTTATGTGATTTATTCTGCTATTATATTGGGTGGTCTATGGTGCTTGATACATGTTGTGAGATAAGCTTTGTACCCAAGCTTTGAGAAGAACTTATAATCTGGAGTTGTGTAGTATTGAACCGAGGGGTATACACCTCGTTGGGATAATACGAAGACTCCGTCTAGAGTAGATCTGTTCGGAATTTCCATCATAATATGGCTAGCCCATTATTGCGAGGAAACTTTGAACATGGTTCGTGACTCTAGGAACCTCGCATTAACCCAAAGTCCGTCTTCATGATTGGCGATTGTGTAGTATTAAACCGAGGGGTCTACACCATGTTCGAATAATACGAAGATCCCACTTAGAGTAGATTGATTCAGAACTTTCATCACGATATGACTAGCCCATTATTTCGATGGGATGTTGAACATAACCCATGACTTTAAGTTCTATCTTAGAAAAGAACAACCTTAGGAGCCATCCTTTGTGTGTAGGGTAGAGAACATAAAACCTCCGTATAGGGTGTACCATATGATACTCATGATATCCTGGATCCTAATTATACCTGCATTACATTTTCTTTGCATACCTAAATACAAAATTTCATGCATTCGCATTTCATCAGCATGAATTGCATATCATTTTCATAAACAAAAAATCCATCCCATCCTTTGTCCATGACCCGCAGTTGAATTCCCGACACTCGTATCAGACTTGAAGTGGCTCTTAGAAGGTCATGGATCCATTGGAGCAAAGCCATATTGCATTGAGAGGAGATGTGGACTCAATGAAAAACTAGATAGACCAACTTGTTGAGGTTGTGATAGCTTTAGCAAAGAGGGAGGACAACATTCAGCAGACTGCGGTTATTGAGAATGTAATTTTGCCTCCAGTAAATGATCCTACCCAACCTTAGCTTGTGCGAACCCCAATTGATAACTATGTTATACAAGAACGTCATATTGTTCGAGACGGGGGTTCCTCATATCATGATGCTGTTGAGTATCACAGTTTTGCATTCTCTGTGCCAGATCCCATGGGACAAGCCTGGTGGTTAATACTGAACGACCACAAGATGATGAGATTGCTGAAAGATGTCGCGTGCTAGAGAAAAGACTCAAGGCCATAGAAGGACAAGATATTGTTGAACTAAATTCCCTAGACATGTGTTTGGTACCTGGCCTGGTTATACCCGTAAAATACAAAGTACCAGAATTTGAGAAATACAAAAGGGATAGTTGTCCAAAGCACCATTTGGTGATGTTTTGTCGAAAAATGACCTCTCATGCCCATAATGATAAGCTAATGATTCACTGTTTTCAGGATAATTTGACTGGGGAATTATTGAGCTGGTATATGAAGTTAGAAAGGAATAATATTCAGTTAAGGCTGGCCTAGCTAACGCCTTTTTGAAGCAGTACAAATACAATTTGGACATGGCTCCCGATCGCATGCAATTGGGAGCTTTATCTCAGGAAAGCAACGAATCCTTCAGAGGGTATGCCCAAAGATGGAGAGAGTTAGCAGGTCGCATTGAACCACCACTCTTAGAGAAAGAATTGATGGAATTATTCAGGGATACCTTGTAAAGTCCTTACTTTGAAAGGATGATTAGCAGTGCAGCCTCAGACTTCGCTCACTTGGTGTTAATTGGAGAACACATCGAGTGCGGCCTAAAAAGTGGAAGAATCCAATGCGCCTCAAATAGCCAGAGCATTTAGAGTGAATCTATTGCCAGTTCCTAAAAGGAAGAAGAGGCTGAAGTTAATGCAGTATGGGAATCCCACAAGCTCCATATTAGAGACCATCCTCTCCACATGGTCAGTATCCTACAAATCAAGGATCTCCTCAGTATCAACAACATATTCCACCTCGGAGGCCATACAAACGGTAGGATGCTCCCTATCCATAATGTCGACCTGCTCAACAAAGGCCAAGAAATCCTGAAATACACATCGATCCGCTTCCAATGCCATACAATCAAGTACTTCCATATTTGATCAAGAGAGGACTGATAATGCCAAAGGAGCTAAAACCAGTAAGTCCTCTATACCCACCAGGGTTTGACGCTGACGCCCGATGTGACTTCCATGCTGGGGCTCATGGGCATTCAACTAAAGACTGCAAAGTGCTCAAGAGTAAGGTACAAACCCTGCTTGATTCCAAGATGTTCTCATTTGCACCTCGAAGCTTGCAAATCAGTAATACTCCTTCACCTAGTTGTGATGGTCCATTAGTCCAGACAGTGGAAGAAATTGCCGAGAATAGGTCTGAAGATGATTATCATACTGGTCTCAATGAGCAGAATGACCGACTCTGAAGAAAGCTGGCCCAACAATGAACCAAGCACGAGAGAGATTCCTCTGCACTGGCAACCATTTGGATATTTCTAGCATTTCATTTGTATTTTTCTTTGCATGTTAAGTACTTATCTTCTTTCAAGTATGGTTGATTTCCTTTAATGGTAATATTAATGAAATGATTATGCATGTTTTGAACGAATCTTTTCGTATTCATTCATATTTTCCATTGATATAACAAAAATACTACTCCCATTCACCTATCAAATTGTTTTTTTAGCAAAGATTGAAGGGAGGATGGTGAAAACAAAATACCTATAATTGTTGATTGTATGCTTTCGGATAAAATCCCGCTGATGATGTATAGGCATTGTTTCCAATCCCCAAACACTAGAGAGATAAGGAGTTAGTCCCTAGTTAACCACTTCAAGCCTAGAAGTAAGATTTCTTTCGGATCTAAAAAACCCTTACATTTAAACCTGAGACAGGGTAAGGTTCAGTTAATTTGACTTCACATTTGAATTGCAAGGGAATACATCCCATCTGAGGATCAACCACATGATATTCTTCGCACACATCCTGAAGTGTAGAAGGAATCATGCAAAATCCAAAAGTTTTGTCGGTTGTTCTTCAATGACCAATGACTTGGCAGTCATAATTTTCCAAAAAAAATCAAAGAAAGAGTCTGCTAAGTCGAACACCCAAAGAGACAACTTAGGCAAAAAAATAGGGGCAATCCCGATGGACTAAGACTTCAAAAAGCGGTCCAGGAAAAAGTTAGGGATCAAAACAAAAATCAAAAGAGGCAATGAAAATCCTCAACAAAATAAAAACAAGATTCAGTGACCACCATACCAAAATCAAAGGGTCACCGACATCCAAAAAGCGAAATAAGGTGGCTGCCATTTCAAGAGTCCTTGAATCACCATCTTTATCCTTACACCTTCAAAAGGACGAATGTGTATGTTGAATTAACTAAGCGTAGGATTGGAGGTTATCATGAACAAGGGGTGGGTTAAAACAAAATTTGAGCCTTACATCATTTGTTTCAATAACCTTGAACCAAGCCACGTTACAACCCTTAAAAGACCTAATTGAGGCAGGGTTTATTCTGAAAGCATATTACAGCAAGGTTGCGTAAACTGACTCCTAAATGATTGCTAACCACTTGTATTGGCATCATATTCTTGGTGTATCTTTCACACTAGCTAAATCAACAATACGTTTGAGCTAATGGTTCATTCGCCACACACTATCACATCACCTTAATAAACAATTTTTCAAACTTGCATGACTGTTGCATTAACGTAAGAGGCTCTGGTAAGAAACTCTAAAAACTTTCTAAAGTATCAGACTTAGGAGGAGCTTGCTTATCTCAGGGGGAGTTATAGTATATCTGACTCTGAAATTATCTTCCTTTAATTATTATGAAGTATCATTGTTTCATCAACAGTCTGAAGTTTTGTCATCATCAAAAGGGGGAGATTGGTAGAACAAGATTTTGGTTCTACAATTTATCTCTAAGTATTGATGATAACAAAGGATGAAACATTTTGGTACCCTAATAAAGTTCTTTAAATGTGCAGGACTCTAACGATAAATGAATCTCCTGAAACAACATCTAACGACACAAAAAATCCATAACAGCTGACTTAGAGTCAAAGGTATTCACTCTAACACTGAAGACAACGATGTCCACAACATCTAACATCTGAAGACTCTGAAATTTTGAATCTGAAGAATCCCTCACATGAATACTTTGATGATCCTTACATATGAAGAATGTCTAATTAGAGATCAGTCAAGAACTTATGAAGAAAAACACATCAGGCAACTATTTGAAGAATACAAGATCTAAGAGAAGTATCTAAAT
This sequence comes from Lathyrus oleraceus, assembly GCF_024323335.1. Taxonomy (NCBI): domain Eukaryota; kingdom Viridiplantae; phylum Streptophyta; class Magnoliopsida; order Fabales; family Fabaceae; genus Lathyrus; species Lathyrus oleraceus. The sequence goes on along the minus strand of NC_066582.1, from coordinate 266,714,599 downwards.
TCTGCGCACTCTGATTCATTCCCAACAGATCAGATCAAGACTTAACAACGAAGTATTCCAAATTTGGTATGAATCTATATATGGAGAAAATTGAGTACTCTCCTCAATTTCTATGGAAAGGACAATAAAATTAATGTCATTTAAGTCCCATCATTGGCAAGATATTAGCAGCAATGCTCCATTCAACGGTATCATCTCCAAGCACTATAAAAAGGCCCAACTATCATCATACTGTGTTAATATTTCTTGTACATCAAAATTCAATCATTCAGTAATTCTTGTTTTTACATTATCACACAAGTTGTTTGTCTTAGTGTGAAACTCTATTGCTTTAACTGTGTTAATATTTGCTTACCTAGAAGCACTAAACACTTTCTTGTATTTCTAAGATAGTCGTTGTGAGGTTCCTCAAGTGGCTTGTGAAGTATGTAGACTTGAGAGGGCTAATAGATCATTGTACTCTTAGACGTTGTTATAATCTTTCTAGATTATTGGATTAAATCCTTTTTGAAGGCAAAATCACCTTGGTAGGGTAGGCTTGAGTAGCTTTGAGTTTCAAGTGAACCAGAATAACTTCTGTGTTGTTTGTCTTTAATTTGTATGAGTGTAGAAACTCCAAAAGTTTTTATTGTCTGTGAAAACAATTCAAACCTCTCTTTCTTGTTTTTCTCTACCTTCACTACCAGCCGAGTGATAGCTTAACAAAGGCAACCAATCAAAAGGTAAAAGGAACTATTACCTACTATTAGCCGAGTGATAGCTTAACAAAGTTAATACGCTCAAACAGAATGATTACCAACTACCAGCCAAGTGATAGCTTAACAAAGGCAACCAATCAAAAGGTAAAAGGAGCTATTACCTACTATCAGCCGAGTGATAACTTAACAAAGGTAATAAGCTCAAGAGGGACCAAAATTCAGCCCAGAAATGAATTGGGAAGAAAACGATCAAAGAAGATTCAATCTAATGAGGACATGAAATCAATTGGAGATTAATTCCATGTAAGTAATGAACTGGAAAGGAAAACTGAAAAAAAAAATTCCACAAGGATCAAGCACTATGGGGAATTAGAAAGGATAAACTCTTTCTGCTTAAGGTAGACACTCTATTAGAGATAGGACGCACACACTCTACGGGGAGTGAAAACACCAAAAAGTGGTGAGGCATCAAGAGAATGAAAAAATGTGCAAACAATCATCAGGATGTTATGAATATGCATATGAATATGATGACAAAACAGGCACAAAGGGAGTTAGACTGATAACATGGTACAACCGGATACTCGGCTAATATCAATAGGGCAGAGATCTTTCTAGGGATTCTATCAATCCTGCAATCTTATGTTGGGGAAATTGTTATTCATGTAACAAAAGGAAATCCTGTCTCGGGGACACTGAGCTCCGCTTTCCAAGATCTTACCATCCTCGAGATTGATGTTGATACTCCTCTCTTATATTCACAAGTCGAAGAAAATATATATTTTTTTTGTAAATTTTCAAAATATGATTGTTTAGATATCTTTTATTTCAAAAATTATCATAAAAAATAAATGAAATTTCGTGAATTGAAACAAAATAAGAATAACAAACAAATGGACGAAAGGCTCAAATTTTATTGATAGAATGGATGTCTGTGAATGGAATGACTCCATGGATTATTACAAAGTTGAAAAAATGGTAAATACATGGAAAGGGCTACATTGAAATACATGGATTATGACTGAATAGGAACCTTTGATAGACATTGTTGCTTCAAACGATCAAGACTGTCTTGATGTAGTTACATGTCATAATACCTAACTTTTGCCTAGATTGACCTTTCAGGTTCAATCTACCGGGATGATTACTTTCTATTTATGTCTCTAACTTTTTTCTGGACCACCATTTCGGGTTTTCAATCCACCGAGACACTCATTTTTGCCTAAGCCTCCCTTTCGGGTTTTCAACTTAGTGTGTTGTTCTTTTTATTTTTAGGCGAAGTATTTCTTGATTGCATTGGCATTCACAGGACGAGAGAGCTCCTCACCATCCATAGTTGCAAGAATCAATGCACCACCGGAGAAAGCTCTCTTAAAAACATATGGGCCTTCATAATTAGGATTCCATTTTCCCCTGGAATCAATGTTGAAAGACAATATCTTCTTGAGCACAATGTCACCTTCTCGGAATATGTGGGGTCGAACCTTCTTGTCAAATGATTTCTTCATTCTAGTTTGATATAATTGGCCATGACACAAAGTCGTCATCCTCTTTTCTTCAATCAAATTCAACTGATCATATTTGTTCTGACACCATTCATCCTCAAACAAATTGGCTTCCATCAAGACTCGCATTGATGGGATCTCAACTTATACATGGAGCATTACTTTCATGCCATATACAAGAGAAAAAGGGATTGCCCCTATTGAAGTGAGGACGGATGGACGGTATCCATGCAATGCAAACGAGAGCATCTCATGCCAATCTTTATATGTCACAACCATCTTCTGGATAATTTTCTTAATGTTCTTATTCGCAACTTCAATGGCCCCATTCATCTTGGGTCTGTAAGGAGAAGAGTTATGATGTTAAATCTTGAAGTCATCACAAAGCTCTTTCATCATCTTATTATTCAAGTTCGACCCATTATCAGTAAAAGTTCGACATCTTTTGTTTATGTTCAAACTTGGAACACCATATCGGCAAATAATTTGATTCTTGATAAATCTGACCACGACCTGCTTGGTCACATTAACAAAAGATGTTTCTTCAACCCATTTGGAGAATTAATCAATATCTACCAGGATGAAACGATGTTCGTTCGAAGCTTTGGGTCAATCATACCAATCATATCAATTCCCCACAAAGAGAAAGGCCATGGAGATGAAATAACATTGACAAGTGTCAGAGGCACATGAATCTTATCCGCATAAATCTAGCATTGATGGAACTTTTTCATATATTTACAACAATCATATTCCATTGTCATCCCATAGTAACTTGCCCTTAACATAGTTTTAGCCATTGTGTGTCCGTTGGCATGAGTACCAACAGATCCTTCATGAACTTCTTGCATTAATATGTCTACTTCGTGTCTATCCATGCACCTGAGCAAAACCATGTCAAAGTTTCTCTTATACATCACGTCTTCATTCAAAAAGAAATTTCCAGCCAATCTTCTCAAAGTCTTCTTATCTTTGTTGGATTCCCCAAGCGGGTACTTCTAACTTTGGAGGAAACACTTAATATCATGATACCAAGGCTTATCATCTATAACTTCTTCTTCTGCAAACACATGAGCAGGTCTATCAAGGCGCATAATCATGATACTGGGTGTGTCATTATAATGATTTACTTTGTACATAGAAGACAAAGTAGCCAGAGCATCTACCATATGATTCTCTTCGCGGGGTATATGATGAAACTCTACTTTATTGAAGAAAGTTGACAACCTCCTTGCATAATCCTTGTAATGAGTTAAGCTAGGATGACGAGTCTCCTATTCTCCTTTAATCTGATTAACCACCAAGGTTGAATCCTCATTCACATCAAGGATTTTAATTCTCAAATCAATGGCTTCTTCAAGACCCATGATACAAGCTTCATATTCTGCCATATTATTCATACAATCAAACATCAATCTTGCAGTAAAAGGGATATGAAAACCTTATGAGTAATCATGATTGCCCCAATTCCATTACCATAAGCATTAACAACTCCATCAAATACCAAACCCCACCAGGATCCAGGCTCTAGTCCTTCTTCAGGCAATGGCTCATCACAATCCTTAACTTTTAAGTACATAATAACTTAAAATTCTGCCAACGATTGGCTGGTGAGCCAAATGATCTACGAGAATACTTCCTTTAACCGCCTTCTGAGTATGGTACTCAATATCACATTTAAACAATAGCATTTGCCAACGAACTATCCTTCCGGTCAAAGCAGGCTTTTCAAAAATATGCTTGATTGGATCCATCTTGGATATTAGCCAAGTGGTATGATTGATCATATATTGGTGTAAATATTTGGCAGCCCAGGCTAGAGCACAGCAAGTCTTCTCAAGCATGGAATATCGAGACTCACAGTCTGTAAACTTCTTACTCAGATAGTAGATGGCATGCTCCTTCCTACCAGTTTTATCTTATTGTCCAAGCACACAACCCATGAAATCTTCTAACACATTCAAATACATAATCAATGGTCTTCCTTCCACTAGAGGAGACAAAGTAGGAGGTTCAAGAAAATACTCTTTTATGTTGTCAAAATCTTTATGGCAATCTTCTATTAAACACAACCTTGATCTTTACAAAGAAACTTGAAGATTGGCCCACATGTGGCAGTCATGTGAGATATAAATCTGGATATGTAATTTAGACGCTCGAGGAACCCTCTAACTTACTTTTCTATCTTTGGTGCATACATTTCTTTAATAGCTCTGACTTTATCAGGATCTACTTCAATACCTTTTTGGATGACAATGAAACCCAACATCTTTCTCGAATGGACTCCAAAAGTACATTTATTAGGATTCAACCGAAGTTTAAACTTTCTCAACGGTTGAAACAGCTTCAACAAATACTCAACATGATCTTATTTAGTCTTTGACTTAGAAATCATATCATTAACATAGACTTCTATATCTTTGTGAATCATGTTGTCGCACCTCAAAAAAAAATGGGGATACGACTACAAAGCGAAGCGCGAATCGCACGCTCGCAATGATGGACTGAACAGAGTCGCCACCGAACTTTATTTATTCCTAAAAAGGAAAAGGGGAAATATCGATATAACACAAGACAAAACGACAATGATTATTGGTCGTCGCAACCAAATCAGAGTTCGGGAGTCGATTACGCAAGGGGAAGGTATTAGCACCCCTCACGTCCGTTGTACTCAACGGGAACCATTAGGTCAGTTTTGTGTGCGTTAGTGTTAGTTCGAAATGTTAGGCTTTTCAAATTATTAGGTGGGAAAAGAAAGAATATAAGAGAGAAGAAATACTTTTGGATTTTTGACGAAGGACTAAACCTAAGTTTTTTTATTAGTGGGCCTGACAAGATTTACAAATCCTGCTCTTACGTATCTCAAAAGAGAAATCAAGGCTTACGTAGTTCTGGGTAGAAAATGTTTGTTTGTTGGTCGATTTTAGCGAAAGCTATATTGTATTAATCGACGAAAACATTGTTTTACCCAAAACAGATGAGGAGTGGACGCATACCACACATTGAACGGATTTATAAATCTACATTCGAAAAAGCGTCATCTATGTCTTTCGTTTAAAAAAAAGGTTTTTGATTAGTCGCACGGCGGCGAGAAAGAGTTTGATTGGTTAGATGTATTTTGAGTGATGGCGAGAACTTGGATGAGCGAGATATACATCTCGAATCCTAGCCTCAGGAGTGCATGGTATACACCATGTTCCATTTCCATCTTTATTGAAAGAGGTTAAGATAGGAATTAAGTATTTTGGAATTTGATTGAGAAAGGGTTTGAAGAAACCGCATTGACAATTTTAGACGATGGCGAGAGTTAAGATTGGCGAGGCATACGTCTCGAATCTTAATCTCAGGAGTGTATGGTATACACCATGTTCCATTTCCACCTTTATTAAAAAAATGTTAAATAAGAATTAGGTATTTTGAGTTTTGTTGCGAAAAATGACTTGACACTAGATCAAGTATTGATGGACGTTTAAGAGAAATTTGAATAAAATGTTTGAGAGAAAACAAAGTGGATAAATTTGGATGATGGCGAGAGCTAGGATTGGCGAGATATACATCTCGAATCCTAATCTCAGGAGTGCGCGGTATACACCACGTTTCATTTCCATCTTTATTGAAAAGGTCTTAACTAATGAATTAATATTTTTTTGAGTTTTTATTAGGAAAAATGGTTTGACGTTGAATCAAGCGTTTGAGGAAAGTTTTGAAAGAAATGGAATAGAATAGGAGAGAGAAAGGAATTGATTTGTTTATTGAGAAAATACTCGATGTTGGATTGAGTCACTATTTTTGTATTTTTTGGAAAATGGTTGATTTTATTCTTGTGTTAGTATCTAACTAAATAGTCAAACAGATAAAGAAATAAAACAGTACAAAATTATTACACATCGGGGAGTGGGGTACATTTTGTCAAATGGGGATTCAAAATCATGAAATAATTAAATCGGGCCCAAACAACAAATAATACAATGTATGAGTGTAAGTGCAAGAGAACCGGCTTATTGTAAGAAAGCCCAAGAGTAAGCTATGTGAGGTTGATGGCGATGCTTAAAAGCAATCGACTTACAAGGGTATGAAAATGGGCTCGATATTGAATCGAGAAAAATGTGATTTTAATAGTTTAAAATGGTCTTGAATGGATGATGAGATTAAAAGAAAGCAAATCTGTGTTATTAAATAATAATGAAACTATGAGTATAATAAAAACATAAACATAAAAAAAAATGCTAAAAGAAATAAAATGCTACGTATGTGGGTATTGAACCCACTCCACTAAAGACCTAGAAACTACCCTCTCTCCACTAGGCCATTCATGACTAGTTATTATTTACAACAACAACTTGAATATATAAATCAAGATAGATTAAAATTTAGGATTAAAATAAAAGCTAAAAAAAGAAATCTGTTGGACTACCATAATTAAACCCAGCCGCTTGACTGTTGGGTTTTTCAATGGGGTATAAGTTGAAAATATAAAAACAATTATTAACTAAGACCTAGGAATTTTAAACGTGTTTTTAATGGTTTATTCTGTTTAAAATAAATTAAAAGAAAAAACAATGGGAATAATGTAACAGATCGCCCTCAACCTCACTTCTCTCTCACACTCTCAATAAATCTCGCCTTCCTCAATCTCACGAATCTCTCTCAATCACTCTCAGCAAAACTCACCTTCCTCAATCTCACGAATCTCTCTCAATCACTCTCAGCAAAACTCACCTTCCTCAATCTCACGAATCTCTCTCAATCACTCTCAGCAAAACTCTCTCAATCGCTCTCAACCTCACTCTAAACACGAAAGCCATGGTTTCAAAGGGAATCAAACAAGAAGGCTCACCTTCAGCGGTGATTCGGCAGCTATGAAGAGTTCGTATCCTCCTCCTTTCGCTAAGCTTTTCACGCCGTTCCCTGAAGGTTAGGGTTTCTGTGGTTCAGATTTTTTGTTTAGACAAATTTAGGGTTTTTCACTTTGAAATTTTTTCGCCGTTAATTTTCGTTGTCCCCCTTCACACTGATCCGCTCTCTCCTATTTATGTTTTGTAAATTAGGGTTTGGGATTTGGTCTATGGAGTCCAAAAGAGCATCCTGCAAAATCTCTTTTGGGTTGTCAGGTTTCGGTCGCCCTACTTGATGTTTGGATTTGGAACAGGTAATCTGAGCATGCACTTTCTTCTTCGTTTTTGTCTTAATGCCAAATTGGGATATTTTTCTGAAATTTTAACTGACTTGCCAATTGCTTTGTGTTACTGCAGTAAAAAAATATTGAAGATTCAAAAGCAGTTTCGGTTTTGATCACAGCTCTGGTTTTGTACTCGGTTTTGGGTGGCTTGTTTCCATGGAGTAATGTAGATCCCTTTTTCAATATGGTGGGAGAGCAAGCATGGCATCCTTCAGTAACTTGACTCCATTTCTTTATTTCTTGCTAACATAGAACTTAAGAGGTATAGCATTGCCATCACCATTCAAATTGTGTCCAGCCTCTGATTTTCTAGTTGCATTTGTACCTTCTGGTTTAGTCTTGCAGATAAACATGTGTGTGTGATGGAATCTCTACGTTCCATCATATCAATTACAGACCATGCATCATCCGTCATCCCCCCTCCAGCATAAGCATCTACAAGAGCATTCCCAAGAGCTACATCTATGTCTGCTTTTGTTTTTATTATATGTCCGTGGAGCATCATAGTTGGAGCAACAGACCTCATTTTGCTGCAAGCTCCAAGAATGGTAGACAGTGTAAAGGAATTCGGTTGTACTCCTGCTGCTCGCATCTCATCAAACAACTGGAAAGATTCATCTTCTAATCCATTTTCTGTAAAACCAGCAATCAAAGAAGTCCAAGAGATGACATTTGGGGATGCTATCCCTCTAAAAGCTTTCACAGCATTTGAAGTGCTGCAGGAGCATTTCATGTACATATCAACCAGTGCATTTCCTGCAAATTTTGATCAAATCCAGAGATAATGGTGGTCCATAAGCACACATCGTATTCATGTGTCAAATTGGAGACCTTAATAACATCTTCCATCCTTCTGCATTTTGAATACATATCAACAACAGCTGTTTTTAACACCAAATTCATTTCAGCCCCAAATATAATTAGCTGTGCATGCTTGGTTTGGCTTGGATTGGTGATAAACCTGTGTTGCACACATGTGAACCTAACTTGTTCAACTCATGACTTTGTTTTATTTTTGCCTTATATGATGATAGCATTCTTGATGAATGTAACAAACATGATGATAGCCTTGGCGATGATAACACACAAACTTTATTCACGCTTTGGTTTATTCCGTCTGTGTTTCGGTTTTGGTTTATGCTGCGTTTGGGACTGTTTCATGGATGCACAAGGATGATTTTTCTCATAGCAGTTTTGGTTTAATTTTTGCAGGTTATGGTTGGTGTGGTAGAAGCTCTTCAATACAGTATAGGTAGCAGATCGAATAGTAGGTCTTTTAGACTTCAAGAAATCTAGGAAGTGCTTATGATCTGCTAACAGCTTTTCACCAAAAGAAACAGCAGCTACTCTTGCCTTTGAAGCATGTTTAGGTTCAGCAGTTATATCCTCTAAAGCAGGTTGCTCTTGTTGTGGGAAAATTAAAACGTCAAGAAGAGAGGCCAATGCCAATAACGTTGATGATATCACCTGTTGGTACATCTCTTCCAACTCATCCACGGCAACAACTTTGTCAGACAAACTTTGTGGCGTGAGCTTTAGGTTTTCTTCTAAATACATGAATATCTCTGTTGTGCATAAAATCAAAGCATCAAGTCTTTTTTTCCTGTGCTGGAAAGATAGCCTGCAAGGACCTTTTTGCTGCCTGAGAAACTTCATAAGCTGGGTCAAATTGTGCAAACCACCATGCTCCCATCAAAGTCTTCAAATGTGGAGCTAAATCTCTCCCAACAGAAGTAACAAGTGTGGTCATGGTATCATGAGTAACCCGCCTAACATCCATACTGTAGTCCAACAACAGCTTTTTATATTCAAACGCCCATTGGGGAATAATTGGAACAATTTCTTTTGATGACCTTTGCTGAAGCAGCGTAGATAAAGCTGACAATGCCTTAAGCTTGGTGGTGGAATCCTTCCTGCCTTGCTTACATGAATGCATTGGTGTTGCTGTTTTGTTGCGGGATTGAGATAGACTCTTTTTTATTTGAATTACTCATGATGTATGCCATGAAGTTTGATGTATGTAGCATAAAATGTATATGAATAACCAATGAGGCATAATGTAATGCTTATATAAAATGCTTGTTTTAATAACAAAAATTACTTATGATTTTAAGGTTGTAACAAACTCGGTTTGAATGGAATGAAATTGCGGTTATAGAAATGAATATGGATTTTAGAAATAAATCTAAGAATAATCAAAATGTCAATTTAAAATAAAAAAAAACAACAAAACCAATTAAAATCGAATCAATCTATAATTTGTTAAAATTACTTTGATATCAACTCTAGCATTCATTTGGAAATTAAAATCAATTAGAGTTTGAATCATTAGTAAAATACAATTAAGATTAACTTGAAATTTGGAATTAGATTTACTTTGAAATTAAATTAAAATTGAAAAATTAAAAAAAAGTCAAATAACTAAAATCCATTTTGTAATCACAAAGCACCATGATCAAAAAGCTAGATAATAACCAATGTTTATCACAAAATATGGATTTGGGAATGAATGTACGCAAATGAACTTTAGGCCAAGTGCCAAATAAAAAATGAAAAAAAATTCAGGACCAAAATCGGGGTATGACAGTTGCCCCTATTTAAGCGTCTTCAACTAGAGAGTATGAAGCAGGACACTCTTCATATGATCATAGTGGGAGATGGTTAAATACTAAGAAGACCCGGATTTTGATCCTGAATCCCTATGACATGATGTGATATGATATGATATGATATGATATGCATGGATGCATGATTCTTTTTTTTGTTTGTAATTTTTATCTGCTAGGGATATGGTGGACCCTTGACAGGAGATGCTACTAGACAGACCAACCTGTGGGGAATGCTGGTGGTCCACAGGGAGACAGACAAATGGTAAAAAAACAAACTCGTTGGGGAAGACAAATCCGGCTGGAGAATCAGACACAACAGGGAGTACTCAAAGTGAAATTTGATAATCGATACTTGGAATACAAGAGGTTTCGGTAGTAAGTTCATATATGACCTACTAAACCCGAATATGAAAATTTCTACAACAGGTTCATATATGACCTGACAATGCTGGGGAATATCAAGAAGTTCTGACGGCAAGTTCAGATATGACCTAACAAACTCAGAAAAATTCAAGAAGAGTGTATCAACAGGTTCATATATGACCTGGTAATACTGGAATGAAAGCTCAACAGCAGGTTCATATATGACCCGACAACACTGAAACAATCATAGAGAAAGACTCTTCAGAATAGGTTCATATATGACCTGACACTGGAATAAAGCTCAATAACAGGTTCATACATGACCTGAATGGTATTGAACAAACAGAGAAAAAATCTTCAGAACAGGTTCACATATGACCTGACACCGGAATAAAGCTCAATAACAGGTTCATATATGACCTGAATAGTATTGAACAGACATAGGAAAAAAATCTTCAGAACAGGTTCATATATGATCTGACACCGGAATAAAGCTCAACAACAGGTTCATACATGACCTGAATAGTATTGAACAAACATAGGAAAAAAATCTTCAGAACAGGTTCAAGTATGACCTGACACCGGAATAAAGCACAACAACAGGTTCATACATGACCTGAATAGTATTGAACAAACATAGGGAAAAAATCTTCAGAACAGGTTCAAGTATGACCTGACACCGGAATAAAGCTCAACAACAGGTTCATACATGACCTGAATAGTATTGAACAAACATAGGGAAAAAATATTCAGAACAGGTTCATATATGACCTGACACTGGAATAAGGCTCAACAACAGGTTCATACATGACCTGAATAGTATTGAACAAACATAGGAAAAAAATCTTCAGAACAGGTTCAAGTATGACCTGACACCGGAATAAAGCTCAACAACAGGTTCATACATGACCTGAATAGTATTGAACAAACATAGGGAAAAAATCTTCAGAACAGGTTCAAGTATGACCTGACACCGGAATAAAGCTCAACAACAGGTTCATACATGACATGAATAGTATTGAACAAACAAAGGGAAAAAATCTTCAGAACAGGTTCAAGTATGACCTGACACCGGAATAAAGCTCAACAACAGGTTCATATATGACCTGAATAGTATTGAACAAACATAGGGAAAAAAATCTTCAGAACAGGTTCATATATGACCTGACACTGGAATAAGGCTCAACAACAGGTTCATACATGACCTGAATAGTATTGAACAAACATAGGAAAAAAATCTTCAGAACAGGTTCAAGTATGACCTGACACCAGAATAAAGCTCAACAACAGGTTCATACATGACCTGAATAGTATTGAACAAACATAGGGAAAAAATCTTCAGAACAGGTTCAAGTATAACCTGACACTGGAATAAAGCTCAACAACAGGTTCATACATGACCTGAATAGTATTGAACAAACATAGGGAAAAAATCTTCAAAACAAGTTCATATATGACCTGACACTGGAATAAGGCTCAACAACAGGTTCATACATGACCTGAATAGTATTTAACAAACATAGGAAAAAAAATCTTCAGAACAGGTTCAAGTATGACCTGACACCGGAATAAAGCTCAACAACAGGTTCATACATGACCTGAATAGTATTGAACAAACATAGGGAAAAAATCTTCAGAACAAGTTCAAGTATGACCTGACACCGGAATAAAGCTCAGCAACAGGTTCATACATGACCTGAATAGTATTGAACAAACATAGGGAAAAAATCTTCAGAACAGGTTCATATATGACCTGACACTGGAATAAGGCTCAACAACAGGTTCATACATGACCTGAATATTATTGAACAAACATAGGAAAAAATCTTCAGAACAGGTTCAAGTATGACCTGACACCGGAATAAAGCTCAACAACAGGTTCATACATGACCTGAATAGTATTGAACAAACAGAGAAAAAAAATCTTCAGTACAGGTTCATGTATGACCTGACACCGGAATAAAGTTCAACAACAGGTTCATATATGACCTGAATAGTATTGAACAAACAGAGAAAAAAAATCTTCAGTACAGGTTCATGTATGACCTGACACCGGAATAAAGCTCAACAACAGGTTCATATATGACCTGAATAGTATTGAACAAACAGAGAAAAAAATCTTCAGTACAGGTTCATGTATGACCTGACACCGGAATAAAGCTCAACAACAGGTTCATATATGACCTGAATAGTATTGAACAAACAGAGAAAAAATCTTCAGAACAGGTTCATGTATGACCTGATACCGGAATAAAGCTCAACAACAGGTTCATACATGACCTGAATAGTATTGAACAAACATTGGATTTGAAAATGACTGTGAAAACCGGATGTGGGTTTAAGGGCACCAAATACAAACTGGAATCAAAGGTCAAAGGATCATAGGATCGACAACAAGACCTGAGTCAATGCAAAATGACCACGAAGTACATTTTGGCTATGCATGATTTGAATTTCCTTTTATGCATGATATATGAATGATCATGATTATGAGAATGCTGACATTGGGCAGACTGGGAGTTTGTAAAGGCTTTTTATGGAAGCTCATAATTCCTCAACACCGAGAACTCAACCAAATATTTTATGATAGATGTTGCGAAAGGAGGATTCTATCCAGTTTGATAACCACAACTTTGCCAATGGGATCCTTTTGGAGGATTAATGAATCGTGCTAGCATAATTTTCGGGCACTCGTCTTGAACTCAATAGTTGTTGACGTATGGCAGAATTTGTTTGAGGAGTTTGAAAGCACGAAGAAAGAGGTTCTGCCCCTCTGTGGCTCATCTTGCCCCAGTTTGTTGGGTCTTTGGAAATGTTCACCTTGAAAGTGGATTTGAAAACAACTTTCCATGAGACTACCTCGAGATGGCTTGCCCTAAGTGTTTGAAACTTGCAATGGTCCAAACTTGACTAACCAAATGTTGGAATGGTAGACTCTTGATTGATTGTCCTTTGGATAGCTGGACTCATTGAGCTCTGAGGTGGCTTGCCCCCGGTCTAAGTCTTGAAGCAAATTACTCTTGGCTAACTGAACCTTGGAGTGATTAGACTTACTGAGCTCTGAGGTGGCTTGCCCCGGTCTGATTCTTGAAGCAGATTACTCTTGGCTAGATGACCCTTAGGGTGACTAGCTCGAATTAACTGATGCTCAAAGTGATTTTCCCCTGACTAGACTTCTTTCACTCCATCAAGTTCCTCAACTATGTATTGAATTTCTTTGATGCTAAGTGTTGAATCGCAAATAAGATTTTTCATTTGAAAATGGTAATTTTAATTCAATACTTATGCCAAAATTTGAAATCAAAGTTTATTGATATGAATGAGTGAAATACAATGAACGAGTCGTTGATAAGAACACAATGGTGATCAAGTCATTCACAATACGCAGGTTGGTGTCATCACATGATTAGCAAAAATCGTTTGGAGTCAAGTTAACACAACCTTGTTATAGTATGCTTTCAAAATAAACCCTGCCTCAATTAGGTCTTTTAAGGGTTGTAACGTGGTCTGGTTCACATTTTTTTTTGAAACAAAAGGATATAAGGCTCAAAATTTATTTTTACCCACCCCTTCTTCTTGATGATCTCCAGTTCCTATGTTCAGTTAATTCAAATACACGCATTCGACTTCCAAGAGGGTTCGAAGGTGTGATGAGGATTCAAGACGAATTTTATTGAAATGGCAGCCACCTTGTTTTTTTTTTGTCGAGGATTTAATGACCTCTTTTGATTGATTTTCCTTATCCCTGATTTTTCCTGGACCGCTTCTTTGAAGCTTTCGGTCCATCGGGATGCCCTGACTTTTGCCTAAGTCATTTTGTGGTATTTGACTTAACAGACTTTTTCAATCTTTTTTTTATGCGTGTGACTGCCACATTATTGGTGGATGAGGATCAACCAACACTAATTTTATCTTTTCTCAACTTCTTCGACACTTCAACATGTGCGCGAAGGATAACATGTGGTTGAACCTAATTAGAGGGTGTTCATATGGACGATTTTTTTGAAAGATCGAATGCATGATCAAACTATCTGAACACAACTACCCTGCCCCAGGTTAAGATTAAGGGTTATAGATCCGAAACAAACACCAACTTCTAGGCTCAAAGTGGTTGACTAGGGATTAACTCCTTATCTCTTCAGTATTTGGGGATTTGAAACAATGCCTTACATCATCGGCAAGGTTTTACTCAAAAGCATACCACAACAATTTCAGGTGTTTCATTTTCATCATCCTCCTTCCAATCTTTGTTAACACAACGATTTGATAAACAAAAGTGAATGAGAGGAGTTTTTTTGTTTTTTTGTTTGTAACATAAATGAAAAACGAGTGAATACGAATGGATTAATTCAAAAGATGCATAAACGTTTCATTAATCTTACCAACTCAAAGAAAACAACAATGCTTAAAAGCAATTAACAATCAACATGCAAGGAAACTACAAAGAAATGCTGAGACAGCCAAATGATTGCCAACTTTAGGGAATTGACTTCTTCAAACTTGAAGGTTTGGATCAACAGGCTTTCTGACATTATCATGATGATCTTCAAATTCTTTTCCTTCAATCTCATCGTTGAACGCAACCCTCTTGGATCCACTACTCACTTCTCCTTTTCTTTCATTGGTATGGGTCGTGACATTGGAAATCCAAGGCGGTATCTCAATGCTCTTACCAGGAAATAATGATAGCTCATTAGCCACATCCCTGACATCTTCCTTGTGGTACAAAACCTTGAGGGGTCTCAAGCGTCCTTTCCCTTTCTCATTACCTGGCCCAGAAATCAAGGTATATGTAACTGAGCCCTCCTCCTTGAGTGTTGGTGACCTTATGTCAATCAATCCTTGCAGCTTGAGCTTAAAACTCTTGCATTCCTCGATGGAGTGCCCCATTGTTCCAGTATGGTATCCGCACTTGATCTTCGGGTGATCTTCTTCAAAAACTAAGCTCTTTTTGTTAATCAGTCCTCGTACCAAGGCTTTTAGCGCTAAGCAAGAATCTAGGTCATGTCCTAATGCCCCTTTATGGAATTCACATGTTGCATTTGGATTGTACCATGGCAGGTATGGTGACACAGGTGTGAGAGCTCGAGGGGTCACCAAAGCATTTTGGATCAGTTGTGGGTAGAGCTTGCTATATGGCACCGGAATCGAGTCATTGTGATCCTTGATCCTCTTGTTCCAATTCTGATTTTTGTTCTGAACCTGGCTTTGGTGACTTTGAGGAGCAATAGCCAGAGGATGTTGATGATGACGTCTTGAGGGAGGTCTATATACTGGTAAATGAGGAGTTGCCACATAGAATTTCCCTTGACTTGGGGTAACACCAGATGGATGTGGGGTATTAGCTCTCTTTGTTGCAGCAGTGCACATTGGGTGACCCTCTTTTCCCAACAAGACTTGCAGCTTTTCCAAGACCCATCTCATTTGGCTCTTCAAAAGATTAAGTTCCTCCTTCAATACTTCTTGACTTTTCCTTAGCTCGTCCATCATATCTTGAGACATGGTTCGTTGTTCTAACGCATGTTGAGAATCACTTTGCTTCATGGACAAAGGAGAGATGAGTTTTTTTTGGTATTTTGTCTGGAAAATGACATGCGTTATGATGAGATACGGATGCAATGAAATGTGAATGAATGCAATGCAAGCCATGCATATTTGTGTTTTTTTTTCAATACACGGGTTCAAAAGTCCGAGGTACTGATAAATTTGATTGCTTTTCCAAACGGGGTTCTCACCGGGTATGATCTAGGGCTTTGTTACAAAGGATCCCCAGAGTCATTGATTCACAAGAATGTTTGACGCTTACGGGAAATACTTTCCGGTCGTCAACTCCATCGAGGGAATCTATTCTGGGTGAGGTTCTCGTACCGACTCTTACGAAGTATTTACTTCGGGAGTCCGCACTACGCAACCATCGACTCGGTTCTAGACAGGGTACTCAGCGTCATGGATTCAAAAGACTGTTTGACGCTTACGGAAAATACTTTCCGGTCATCAACTCCATCTAGGGAATCTATTCTGAGCGAGGTTCTCGTATCGATTCTTACGAAGTATTCACCTCGGGAATCCATACTACGCAACCATCATTTCTAGTTGGCCAAAGGTTCAATGTTCTAAAAGGTTCTTAGAGTCATGGACCCCTTTGAAACATCGAAGCTTACGAGGTATACACCTCGGGCGACAATATTTGCAAAAGAATCTACTCTAAGTGAGGTTCTCGTACCGACTCTTACGAAGTATCCACCTCGGGAGTCCGTACTACTCAACCATCGTCCTATCTTATGTTTTTTTTTTCACTCTAGACTCGGGTGTAGAGTCTTTCCCACATGGTTTGCAATCAAGATCCAAGTACCCAACACGGTGGAACCAATATACAACAAATATCAATATAACAATAAAGATATTAAAAAGCAACAAATAAGGGAAAAGCCACAAAATTAAACAAACAAAGGCACACAAACGTCCTAACTAGGCTTGACTCACTTAGGGATTGGGTGTAGTCCTGATTCCCCAGCAGAGTCGCCATCTGTCGCACCTCGAAAAAAAATGGGGATACGACTACAAAGCGAAGCGCAAATCGCACGCTCGCAATGATGGACTGAACAGAGTCGCCACCGAACTTTATTTATTCCTAAAAAGGAAAAGGGGAAATATCGATAAAACACAAGACAAAACGACAATGATTATTGGTCATCGCAACCAAATCAGGGTTCGGGAGTCGATTACGCAAGGGGAAGGTATTAGCACCCCTCACGTCCGTTGTACTCAACGGGAACCATTAGGTCAGTTTTGTGTGCGTTAGTGTTAGTTCGAAATGTTAGACTTTTCAAATTATTAGGTGGGAAAAGAAAGAATATAAGAGAGAAGAAATATTTTTGGATTTTTGACGAAGGACTAAACCTAAGTTTTTTTATTAGTGGGCCTGACAAGATTTACAAATCCTGCTCCTACGTATCTCAAAAGAGAAATCAAGGCTTACGTAGTTCTGGGTAGAAAATGTTTGTTTGTTGGTCGATTTTAGCGAAAGCTATATTGTATTAATCGACGAAAATATTGTTTTACCCAAAACAGATGAGGAGTGGACGCATACCACACATCGAACGGATTTATAAATCTACATTCGGAAAAGCGTCATCTATCTCTACTCAACAATCGTGGCCGAAACATTGTTTTGTATCACCTTAAGATAATATATCTTTCGTTTAAAAAAAAGGTTTTTGATTAGTCGCACGGCGGCGAGAAAGAGTTTGATTGGTTAGATGTATTTTGAGTGATGGCGAGAACTTGGATGAGCGAGATATACATCTCGAATCCTAGCCTCAGGAGTGCATGGTATACACCATGTTCCATTTCCATCTTTATTGAAAGAGGTTAAGATAGGAATTAAGTATTTTGGAATTTGATTGAGAAAGGGTTTGAAGAAACCGCATTGACAATTTTAGACGATGGCGAGAGTTAAGATTGGCGAGGCATACGTCTCGAATCTTAATCTCAGGAGTGCATGGTATACACCATGTTCCATTTCCACCTTTATTAAAAAAATGTTAAATAAGAATTAGGTATTTTGAGTTTTGTTGCGAAAAATGACTTGACACTAGATCAAGTATTGATGGACGTTTAAGAGAAATTTGAATGAAATGTTTGAGAGAAAACAAAGTGGATAAATTTGGAAGATGGCGAGAGCTAGGATTGGCGAGATATACATCTCGAATCCTAATCTCAGGAGTGCGCGGTATACACCACGTTTCATTTCCATCTTTATTGAAAAGGTCTTAACTAATGAATTAATATTTTTTGAGTTTTTATTAGGAAAAATGGCTTGACGTTGAATCAAGCGTTTGAGGAAAGTTTTGAAAGAAATGGAATAGAATAGGAGAGAGAAAGGAATTGATTTGTTTATTGAGAAAATACTCGACGTTGGATTGAGTCACTATTTTTGTAATTTTTGGAAAATGGTTGATTTTATTCTTGTGTTAGTATCTAACTAAACAGTCAAACAGATAAAGAAATAAAACAGTACAAAATTATTACACATCGGGGAGTGGGGTACATTTTGTCAAATGGGGATTCAAAATCATGAAATAATTAAATCGGGCCCAAACAACAAATAATGCAATGTATGAGTGTAAGTGCAAGAGAACCGGCTCATTGTAAGAAAGCCCAAGAGTAAGCTATGTGAGGTTGATGGCGATGCTTAAAAGCAATCGACTTACAAGGGTATGAAAATGGGCTCGATATTGAATCGAGAAAAATGTGATTTTAATAGTTTAAAATGGTCTTGAATGGATGATGAGATTAAAAGAAAGCAAATCGGTGTTATTAAATAATAATGAAACTATGAGTATAATAAAAACATAAACATAAAAAAAAATGCTAAAAGAAATAAAATGCTACGTATGTGGGTATTGAACCCATTCCACTAAAGACCTAGAAACTACCCTCTCTCCACTAGGCCATTCATGACTAGTTATTATTTACAACAACAACTTGAATATATAAATCAAGATAGATTAAAATTTAGGATTAAAATAAAAGCTAAAAAAAGAAATCTGTTGGACTACCATAATTAAACCCAGCCGCTTGACTGTTGGGTTTTTCAATGGGGTATAAGTTGAAAATATAAAAACAATTATTAACTAAGACCTAGGAATTTTAAACGTGTTTTTAATGGTTTATTCTGTTTAAAATAAATTAAAAGAAAAAACAATGGGAATAGTGTAACAGATCGCCCTCAACCTCACTTCTCTCTCACACTCTCAACAAATCTCGCCTTCCTCAATCTCACGAATCTCTCTCAATCACTCTCAGCAAAACTCGCCTTCCTCAATCTCACGAATCTCTCTCAATCACTCTCAGCAAAACTCGCCTTCCTCAATCTCACGAATCTCTCTCAATCACTCTCAGCAAAACTCTCTCAATCGCTCTCAACCTCACTCTAAACACGAAAGCCATGGTTTCAAAGGGAATCAAACAAGAAGGCTCACCTTCAGCGGTGATTCGGTAGCTATGAAGAGTTCGTATCCTCCTCCTTTCACTAAGCTTTTCACGCCGTTCCTTGAAGGTTAGGGTTTCTGTGGTTCGGATTTTTTGTTTGGACAAATTTAGGGTTTTTCACTTTGAAATTTTTTCGCCGTTAATTTTCGTTGTCCCCCTTCACACTGATCCGCTCTCTCCTATTTATGTTCTATAAATTAGGGTTTGGGATTTGGTCTATGGAGTCCAAAAGAGCATCCTGCAAAATCTCTTTTGGGTTGTCAGGTTTCGGTCGCCCTACTTGATGTTTGGATTTGGAACAGGTAATCTGAGCATGCACTTTCTTCTTCGTTTTTGTCTTAATGCCAAATTGGGATATTTTTCTGAAATTTTAACTGACTTGCCAATTGCTTTGTGTTACTGCAGTAAAAAAATATTGAAGATTCAAAAGCAGTTTCGGTTTTGATCACAGCTCTGGTTTTGTACTCGGTTTTGGGTGGCTTGTTTCCATGGAGTAATGTAGATCCCTTTTTCAATATGGTGGGAGAGCAAGCATGGCATCCTTCAGTAACTTGACTCCATTTCTTTATTTCTTGCTAACATAGAACTTAAGAGGTATAGCATTGCCATCACCATTCAAATTGTGTTCAGCCTCTGATTTTCTAGTTGCATTTGTACCTTCTGGTTTAGTCTTGCAGATAAACATGTGTGTGTGATGGGATCTCTACGTTCCATCATATCAATTACAGACCATGCCTCATCCGTCATCCCCCCTCAAGCATAAGCATCTACAAGGGCATTCCCAACAGCTACATCTATGTCTGCTTTTGTTTTTATTATATGTCCGTGGAGCATCATAGTTGAAGCAACATACCTCATTTTGCTGCAAGCTCCAAGAATGGTAGACAGTGTAAAGGAATTCGGTTGTACTCCTGCTGCTCGAATCTCAGCAAACAGCTGGAAAGATTCTTCTTCTAATCCATTTTCTGTAAAACCAGCAATCAAAGAAGTCCAAGAGATGACATTTGGTGATGCTATCCCTCTAAAAGCTTTCACAGCATTTGAAGTGCTGCAGGAGCATTTCATGTACATATCAACCAGTGCATTTCCTGCAAATTTTGATCAAATCCAGAGATAATGGTGGTCCATAAGCACACATCATATTCAGGTGTCAAATTGGAGACCTTAATAACATCTTCCATCCTTCTGCATTTTGAATACATATCAACAACAGCTGTTTTTAACACCAAATTCATTTCAGCCCCAAATATAATTAGCTGTGCATGCTTGGTTTGGCTTGGATTGGTGATAAACCTGTGTTGCACACATGTGAACCCAACTTGTTCAACTCATGACTTTGTTTTATTTTTGCCGTATATGATGATAGCATTCTTGATGAATGTAACAAACATGATGATAGCCATGGCGATGATAACACACAAACTTTATTCACGCTTTGGTTTATTCCGTCCGTGTTTCGATTTTGGTTTATGCTGCGTTTGGGACTGTTTCATGGATGCACAAGGATGATTTTTCTCATAGCAGTTTTGGTTTAATTTTTGCAGGTTATGGTTGGTGTGATGGAAGCTCTTCAATACAGTATAGGTAGCAGATCGAATAGTAGGTCTTTTAGACTTCAAGAAATCTAGGAAGTGCTTATGATCTGCTAACAGCTTTTCACCAAAAGAAACAGCAGCCACCCTTGCCTTTGAAGCATGTTTAGGTTCAGCAGTTATATCCTCTAAAGCAGGTTGCTCTTGTTGTGGGAAAATTAAAACGTCAAGAAGAGAGGCCAATGCCAATAACATTGATGATATCACCTGTTGGTACATCTCTTCCAACTCATCCACGGCAACAACTTTGTCAGACAAACTTTGTGGCGTGAGCTTTAGGTTTTCTTCTAAATACATGAATATCTCTGTTGTGCATAAAATCAAAGCATCAAGTCTTTTTTTCCTGTGCTGGAAAGATAGCCTGCAAGGACCTTTTTGCTGCCTGAGAAACTTCATAAGCTGGGTCAAATTGTGCAAACCACCATGGTCCCATCAAAGTTTTCAAATGTGGAGCTAAATCTCTCCCAACAGAAGTAACAAGTGTGGTCATGGTATCATGAGTAACCCGCCTAACATCCCTACTGTAGTCCAGCAACAGCTTTTTATATTCAAACGCCCATTGGGGAATAATTGGAACAATTTCTTTTGATGACCTTTGCTGAAGCAGCGTAGATAAAGCTGACAATGCCTTAAGCTTGGTGGTGGAATCCTTCCTGCCTTGCTTACATGAATGCATTGGTGTTGCTGTTTTGTTGCGGGATTGAGATAGACTCTTTTTTATTTGAATTGCTCATGATGTATGCCATGAAGTTTGATGTATGTAGCATAAAATGTATATGAATAACCAATGAGGCATAATGTAATGCTTATGTAAAATGCTTGTTTTAATAACAAAAATTACTTATGATTTTAAGGTTGTAACAAACTCGGTTTGAATGGAATGAAATTGCGGTTATAGAAATGAATATGGATTTTAGAAATAAATCTAAGAATAATCAAAATGTCAATTTAAAATAAAAAAAAACCAACAAAACCAATTAAAATCGAATCAATCTATAATTTGTTAAAATTACTTTGATATCAACTCTAGCATTCATTTGGAAATTAAAATCAATTAGAGTTTGAATCATTAGTAAAATACAATTAAGATTAACTTGAAATTTGGAATTAGATTTACTTTGAAATTAAATTAAAATTGAAAAATTAAAAAAAAAGTCAAATAACTAAAATCCATTTTGTAATCACAAAGCACCATGATCAAAAAGCTAGATAATAACCAATGTTTATCACAAAATATGGATTTGGGAATGAATGTATGCAAATGAACTTTAGGCCAAGTGCCAAATAAAAAATGAAAAAAAATTCAGGACCAAAATCGGGGTATGATACATGTCATGGAAAAGAGTAGTCATGGATCTTTGGTACGTTGCACCAACATTCTTTAAACCGAAAGGCATCACTCTATAGCAGAATGTTCCCTAGGGTGGAATAAATGTTGTCTTTTCCATGTCCTCAGGTGCCATCTTGATCTGATTATAGCTGGAGAACTCGTCCATAAATGATAAGACATTAAACTTAGTTGTATTATCTACCAACATGTCAATGTGTGGTAGAGGAAAATCATCTTTCAGACTACCTTTGTTCAAGTCTCTATAATCAACACACATCTGAACTTTACCATCTTTCTTTGGAACTAGTACAATGTTAGCCACCCATTGAGGATACTCAGCAGTAACAAGGAAGTCAACATCAATTTTCTTTTTCACCTCCTCTTTAATCTTGACTACCATGTCAGGGTGAGTTCTTCTCAACTTTTGTTTAACCGACAGACATTATGGCTTTAATGATATTCGATGCTCCACAATATCAGTATCAAGACCTGGCATATCTTGTTAAGACCAAGAAAACACATCCACATATTCTCTAAGAAGTTCTACCATCCTCTTCTTAACATCTGGACAAAGCAATGCCCTAATCTTTACTTCTTTCTTGTTCTCTTCAGAACCCAGATTAATCACTTCCAACGGCTCTTTATGAGGCTGAAATGGTCTTCTCCTCGTGCTCAACCAACATAGAAATATCATAAGGAATCTCTTTAACATCCTCTTCTTCCATTTTGAACACATGAAATTCAAAGTTGGGAGAGGGCAAAGGGTCATTGTTTTCAATGGGCTTAACAATTAATTTGCACAATGATTTTATGCTTAATTTTAGAATATGAACAAATAAACGCATATTGTGATGCAGATATAAAAGTGATTATTATCTTGGTTTTTTATGTTACCATTTTTTTCTCCAGAAAAAGCACAAATAGAAAACATAATATGAATAAACGAAATAACATTTTATTAGTGATAATGAAAATCTGAAATAAAGCCCACATAGATCCACTTTTACTTTGGGCATAGTGAAAGGATTTTTGAAAATAACAAAAAAACATATTACTTAGATAAGTAAATAATATAAGGAACATCAACAGAAGTCCAATTTTGGCACATCGATCCATGCATCACAAAGTTTGGCGCTTCTTGCTCCTCACCATCTTCCAGGATTGCAATAGCAAATTGATATTTAGAATGAATAAAGCCATCATTGTGAAACACTTCCTGAATTTGCTTCAAATCTCTTTGGGTTGAGCCAAGTGAAAAACCCAAACCAGCCATGTTCATGTTCATGTTCTCGGCAAGCTCGACAACTTGTCCCCACTTAGTAGATTGACCATTCTCCACCATATGTTGGGCATCTTTCAAGGATGCCATGGATTCCTCATTCTTCTTAACAACAATATTATCAATAGGAAGAGCTTGAAACTATGTTCCTTCAGCTTCGTCGACATCGATGTATGAAAATGAAGAAAGATGACTCACCAACATGGCATGCTCGCCACCCACAATCACTAACTTCCCATTCTTCACAAATTTCATCTTCTGGTGAAGAGTCGATGTCACTTCTCCAGCCTCATAAATCCACAAACGTCCTAAGAGACAACTATAGGCAGGATGAATATCCATCACTTTAAAAGTGATCTAAAATAAGCATGAATCTATCTTCATTGGGAGATCAACCTCCCCAATTACAGTATTCCTTAAGCCATCGAAGGCCTTCACAACAACCCCATTAAATCTCATTTGAGCGCCTTGATAAGAAAGCTTGGACATAGTGGTGTTCGGAAAAACATTCAAAGAAGAACCAATGTCCACCAGCACATTAGACATGGCATCTTCCTGCCAATTCATAGAGATATGCAGAGCCAAATTATGGTTCCTTCCCTGCTCGGGCAACTCTTCATCACTGAAGCTCAGATTGTTACATGCGATAATATTAGCCACAATGCCATCAAATTGATCAATTGTTACAATGTGGTCCACATAGGATTGCACTAGGACCTTCTGCAAAGCCTCTCGATGAGCTTCTGAACTCATCGGTAAGGATAATACGGATATCATGGACGGAGTGTGCAACAACTGGTCACCACATTGAAATCACTCTTCTTAGTCAATTTCAGCATTTCATCTTGACCAGAATTCTAATTCACACCGTTGGATTGGCCGGTTTGCATAACAGGAGTTTTCGCTTGAGTTGATTTCTCTATCACAACATCTTCAGTCCTCCTAGGAGTTGGAGCAACAAATATCCGACCACTTCGAGTTACACCACTTACATAGGTAATGTTTACAACAGACGAGAAAGCAGGAATAGGCACCTCTTTACCATCTTCCGCCATAGTAGCATTATACTTGTAAGGCACAACTTTATCAGACTCGTAAGACGTAGGACCCGCCAAACGAATAACCCACAAAGAAACAACAGGCTTTTGACCATTATATGTAACCACAATTGGTTTTGAGAGATTAAAACAGGGGACTATGACATTCACCTCATGCTCATCTTCATTTTTGTCCCTCGTAACC
Organism: Lathyrus oleraceus; assembly: GCF_024323335.1. NCBI lineage: Eukaryota > Viridiplantae > Streptophyta > Magnoliopsida > Fabales > Fabaceae > Lathyrus > Lathyrus oleraceus. The sequence continues at coordinate 266,689,808 of NC_066582.1, read as the reverse complement.
AGAATAAGATTTTGATCCAGCATTTCTTGTAGGTCTCTTTTCACGACAACACATCCTCGGGGATTTTTGGAACAAATATGGCAATAAGCATGGTCATGCTCATAATAGCTTAACTCGCACAAAGTTGCGTGCATTTCAACCAAGGATCTTCGAATCAGATTAACATAAAAAACTCTGTATTTTTCTGGACATCCTTCGACCATATTCACAGTTGTACCGCCATGTTTGGGCAACAAATTAGCTTGTACATTGGGACTAGAGTCTTAAAAAGACAAAATACCATTTTGCATTAACCTTCTCACCTCAACTTTCAAATCCAAACAATATTCGATATCATGATCAGATGCTCCTTGGTGGAATGCAAAATATTGATCAGGTTTATACCACCACAGAAGCTTTTTTCGAACAACTGGTGGAGTTCTTGTTTGTACTAAATTCTTTTGTATTAAAGCAGGAAATAATTATGTATAAAGACATTGGAATTGGATCAAATTATGAGGGCCTCTAGGCACGATTCTGTTGATTTGTACGTTGTTGAAAACGCGGTTGATAACTCAGTGCTACTTGAATAACCAGAGTAGGTTTAATAACTAGAGTTACTGACGCCACATGTTGATGATTTGATTGTTCCTCGGAAGTATCCTACGCTTCTCTTGCGAGATAGTATTAGCATCATGTTCATTCTACTTGGGTAACCCACTCCCATTCTTTCTGGAACTGTCAGATGAACCACCTTCTTTCAACCGTCCCTCACGGACACCTTCTTCTAATATCAAATCCATATTTACCATCTCGGTAAAATCACTAGGCGCACTTGCAACCATCCTGTCATAATAGAACGGACTCAGAGTCTTCAAAAACAACTTTGTCATTTCCTTTTCTTCCAACGGAGGACTAACCTATGTAGCAATCTCGCATCATCACTACGCGTACTCCTTGAAAGTTTCTTTATCCTTTCGGGACATAGCACATACTTGATCTCTGTCTGGTGCCATGTCGACATTATACTTGTACTGACGAACGAATGCCTCACCTAGGTCATTGAAGGTTCGGATCTGAGTGTTATCGAGTCCCATATACCATTTCAAATCAGCACCAGTCAAACTGTCTTGAAAGTAGTGAATCAACAATTGATGGTTGTCAGTCTGAATCGACATTTTACGAGTGTACTTAACCAGATGACTCAAAGGACAAGAGTTGCCCTTATACTTTTCGAAATCTGGAACCTTGAACTTGTGTGGAATCTTCACATTAGGCACTAAACACAGATCATGAGCGTTCTTCCCAAATAGATCTTTCCCCCTCAAAGCCTAAATCTCTTTCTGCATAGATTGAAACTGATCTTGGAACTCGTCCATTCTTTCATAAACACCAACAGTTTCACTCTGGTCAGTGTAATACCTCAAAATTTTCCCCCCTCATTCATGCATTCATTTTTAGGTCATTTAACATTTCATATTGCATTTCATCATGTCAATCGGAATTAGATCCAAGAAGCTTGAATATCATCCAAGACACTTTGTGGGTCCTATCTGGGTGATCAGTCAACACAAGGGAATGACTTGAGATACTTCCAACATGTTCAAATGGGGTTTATTCATCAGTCAAAACGTTAATCTTGAAGGAGCAAAAGTTTGTTCATGAGCTGTCATGCTCGCTAGGCGAGCAGAATGGGTCGCCTAGCGAGTCCCAAGAAAAGCCACCAGAATCACCTACGCTCAGAGGAATTTCTTGAACTGTCATGCTCGCTAGGCGAAGCCCACGCGTTTTGAAAATAAAAATAAAAATAAATAAAAATAAAAAAATAAAAAAAACGAAAAAAAATATATAAATAAATAAATAAATAAATAAATAAATAAATAAAATATAACAGAAAAATCTTGGACTTGGACCTCTCTCATTTGAGCCCACAAAGCCACGAAAATCAGGTTATAAATTCTAAAAAAAATTCAGTGGAAAAATCCTAGAGAGATTCTAACTAATTCAGAGCAACCTCCAGAGACTGAAGGGAACTCATCTGCAAAGAACCAATTCCCTCTCATATAAACCCTAAGATTGTTCTGCAAAGCCAACGGTGCAATTCAATTTCAATCGATCCTCCCCAATCAGTTTTTTGTGAGGGCTCACATGACTCCTGAAAGGATAGCTTGCTTGGCATTCCACTTTATTTGTGGGATACCATTTGGAGATTTATTCCGATTACCTGTATTGACTTGCTTTCTTTGATGGTGCCAGCTTGAGAGATCTTTGGGTTTCTTATTTCTTTAGCTGTTATTACTTCGGATCTTTATCCGTGTGGTAGATTTCTTGATCCTTTATCTTTCCCGCATTTTACCGCTTTCTTAGCTGGAAGACCTCAATAGGAGGCAATATTTTCTTTTGTTTGTTTACTTTTGTGCCCAAAGACCTCCAAGAAGAGGCATCAGTGCTAAAGACCTCCCTGAAGAGGCAATTGACAGATAAAAGGGATTAGTCATCAATCCCCCGTTATTCAGTGTGTCGTTCTTTATGCTCACACTACGTGTCGAAGCTTCAGAACAAAAGCCCAAGATCTTTTGTCCGGTCAGTCAGTGGAGAGGGTTCCACCTTTCTGAATCCCCACTTTTTGTCATGAGCTCACCCTGTCCAGGGTTAAGAGCTATGAGGTCTTATCCTCATTACCCTTTTGATCTGCTCACTCTGACGTTCAATGTCAGTGATTAAGAGCCCATTTGATTACCTATTCCATGGCTTGTTTGTCGAGGTTGATATGACCTCTCTTGACTAAAGCCCTACCCATGTATGTTTAAGCCCCCTTGTTGGCATTTTACTTTATGCATGTTTGTTTTGTATGGTGTGATCGTCTCCCCATAGGATTGCTAGGCTTCGTATAGTCTCTCGTTTGCATGTCAATTAAGGTAGCACTGTTCCTTCGTCCAGGACTTCCTTTTTTGCATGAGCATTCCTAAAACCCAAACAAACTCATTGATTTTTCTTCTCCTAAGAACACGTTAACTCCTTCTACTACAGGCGAGTATGTCTCCAAAGGTCGAGCATCCGGTAGATTGCATAGTAACGTTGTTCATCTAAAAAACACAACCCTTAACCCGTAGTTAGCCGAACTACGACTTGCTTTGATTCTCATTCCAGATGAGATACGTAGGCATAAGACGCGATGTCTTAGCGAGTACACTCCTCTTTAACCCATAGGTAGCAGAGCTACGAAGACTCTGATTCTCATATTCAGATGAGATGCGTATGCAGTGGATGCGACATCCGTGCGAGTCATTTTCTTTTAACCCCTCTTTTAGCAAATAGTACATTAGATAAACCCACACCCTTTAGACAAGAACAACAAAAGTGGATCCCGTAGAGTACTACGGATGCGTAGGGGTGCTAATACCTTCCCTTCGCATAATCGACTCCCGAACCCAAGATTTGGTTGCGAGACCTTGTCTTTTCCTTTCCTTTTTCCAGGTTTACTTCGAGCGTTTCCTTTCCCTCCTTTGGGATAAATAATGCACGGTGGCGACTCTTCTGTCATTTCTTTCTCGCCGGTTGTTTTTTCGCATCTCCTTTTTTAGGTTGCGACAGTCAGCATGGAAAACATATTCTTCAACATAAGGAATAGCATGAACCACGGGAGGTGGTACTGACATAACAGGTTGAGTCATAGGAACTTCAACGGGAGGTTGATACCCCTCGGGCACGAAGTTAGGGGGCATGTCCCAAGGGAAACCATAAGGCATATGATGCTATGGAGCACTGATTGGAACCATGGAGATGGGCGTAGAGATAATTTCAGAAATCACATTCCTCTGAAGTAGAGTTTGAGGAGGAGGGGGAGGTGGATGATTCTAAGCAGCCACCAAAGCTTCCATCATAGAACTTAGCCTCTCATAATTGTCCCTCAAAGTAGTCACCTCTTCATAAAGTTCATGATTTTCTTGCTCTAGGTGATCCATCTTCTTCAATTGGTTAACTCGAGTATTGTACCGGTGAGACAACTTGTTTGAATGAAGACCAAGAAAGAAATAAGACCCCTGGCAAACTTACTCAAAGGAAGGCCAAGATGCAACATGATGCATGATGTGAAAATGTGAATATTAATATTATTATTTTTTCAAGGAACTTTAAGACGTAAGTTTCAAACATCATAATGGGAAAAACGCATTTTGATGTACTGAAAATCTCATTTTCTTAATAACGTAAAGGATTACAATCAGAAATACAATTTCAATGATAAAAAACTGAAAGAAACTAGATTTATGGAATCGTGTCTGATGATGACCCATCGTCAAGTTGATACTTCTTGTGAAGCCTTTTGGTCTATCTTTTGTAGTTGATTTTCATAGCATCATTCTCTATCACGAGCTGGTCTACAATGCCTTTCCAAATGTTGGAAGTAGAAAAATGAGTGGATGATGAACTGTTATAGGAAAATAAATCATCTTGGTCCCTTGATCTCCTCATAGCATGTTGCTCAAGCAATTCTATCAAGACCTCCTTTTTCTCTAACTGCTCCTATAATTCTACTTTCTCAAGGTGTGATGTGTGAAATTTTTCTTTCTAATCATCCTTCTCTTGCTTCATCCTTTCCAAATCCTCTTGCAACTCCTATATGTCTTTAACAACAGGCGATTTGACCATTACTAAAGACATGGGTATTTCATAAGCGTATGGCATCTTGAATTCATTGGCTCTCTTATTCACCCAACTAGTGTAAGGCTCCAAAGCTATACAATTCTTCAATCCAAGCTCACTTTTTTCTTTCCTATGAACATTATACCAAGCACGTACCATCCTAGCTTTCAACCCTTGAGTGTATTTCCTTCTTGGAAAAATAAACCTTCTAAAAACGTGTCATTAGGTTTGTCCTTCATAGAGAACCCAAGTTGACGTCTCGCCAAAGCCAAATTGTAGTTGATTCCCCCTTGTGTACCAAGAAGAGGCACATTAGAGAACTCCCCACAACTATCAATAATCTCAACATCGTCGTAAACAGAATAATACTAAGTTATGTCATCATTGGTGAGAGACATAAGTCTTTGGGACCAACTTAAATAATCCTTGTTTTCTCTGAAGATAGGAGACGGCGAAAAGTGTGAAACAAACCACTTGTATAGTAAAGGTGCACAACAGACAATAGTTCCACCTCCTTTAGAAGTCCTATGATGAATGGAGAAATAAGTGTCACCAAGCAAAGTTGGAACCAGATTCCTAATTAAGAAGATCCTCATAGGATTAACATCAACAAAATTGTCAATGTTGGGAAACAAGACCAAACCATAGACGAGTAAGGCAAGAATTGTTTCAAAGGCCACCATGTTATTAGCATTAGCAAAAGAGAAAGCTTTCTTAATCAAAAAAATTGAAGTCAACCCTCTGATACCTCTTTTGACAGTGAGATTATCATTTATGTCAGATTTCCTCAGGTGAATGGCTTCAGCAATAACCCGAGACTCAAGAATTCCTTCCATCCCACTAAAAGGAACTCCGTCAGAAACTGACATACCCAAAAGATAAGCATACTCATCCATGGTGGGAAACAACTGATAATCAGGGAAAGTGAAGCACTAGTAAACAGGATTGTAGAACTTAACCAAATTAGAAAGAAGACCATCCTCAACATCAGTAGATTGAACAGATAAAAGTCTTCCAAAACGGTCTTTGAAACCCTTAGGATCATCAACAAAAGATGCTAGCTTCCTTAATTCCATGAGATCGAGACATCTGAAACTGTATTTCTGAGTGTTTCTTCTTCCAATATCCATGATCAAAATATCTGCGATGTTTGCAAAGAGAGTCTCTAAGTTTCTTGAAAATTGGGAAAATTTCTTATGAATGTAATGAGTGCATGATGCAACAACCACAAATAAGACCACACAAGGCTCACAAACAAGGTCCAAAGGTTCGGAGTCAGGAGAATGGATCCAAGGGTTAGAACTAACCCACAATGTATGTACTAGGGGTATAATCACCTATAGAACAAGGTTCTAAAAAGTTCCCAGAGTCGTAATTCCATCTTTTGGATATTACCGCCTTAAATGACTATTCGTCAACCAATAGTATTCTCAAGAGAAACTCGTCTGAGTGTAGTATCGCGTAACAACTAATTCATGTCTACACCTGAATAGCCACCTCACTACATCCTAAAAGGACAAGATGGGTTAAGGGTTCTAAGGTCCTCAACTTCTCGGGATCCCAGGTCGAAAAAAGTAATGCAAACTACGACTACTCGTGTGTCATCAGTAATCCCAAAGGGGCCTCCACTAAGTGCGGGATCTCAAGTCAACTTATTAAGGATTAACTCCACGTAAGCAAAATATGACTATACCACCCTCCTATCATAAGAGCTCTCAAGTATGGCTATAGGACTCATCTCACCACACAGAGATCACCAAGCACCAGACAAAATAAACAATAGTAAACAACAGCAATCAAAATACATACACAAAAGCAAAGATGGGCTTAACCCACTAGGGACTACTCCTCAGCAGAGTCGCCACTTTTCTGTAGCGGTAAAATATTGAGATTAAGCTATTGATTAACTTAACTCATAAAGCAAGAGTCGCCACCACGCTTTTATTGTTTCCAAAGGAAAGGGGAAAAAGTATGAACAAAACCTGAAGAAGTTTTAAATCAAAACTAATAAAAGAGATAAGAGCTTGGGGGTTAGTTATGCAAAAGGAAGGTATTAACACCCTAAACATCCATGGTACTCCATGGGAACCTATTTGAAAGCATGTACGTTTTAGTTTGAAAAAGGTGTTATTTGCAAAAGATTGGAGAGATGAGAAAAGAAATGTTTTTTTTATGATTTTGTGTTTACCAAGACTTTTTGAAGTCTCATGCCTACGTACCAACAAAGTAAAATGGAGGATCAAAACCTTGTAGTTCGTGATAAAAATAACAAAGGGGTTTGTTTTGGTTCTTTTTAATGAAAAGGCATTTTTTTCATTTTAAGGAGAATACTCAACTAGTAACTCACAAGTATGAGATATTTGCATCATCATGAGAAGGGCTCTAACTTGGATAAAGATCGACAAGTATGCCACTAGCTTTCACAGATGAAAAATAATTGTTATCAATACTATGGGGGTAAGATAATTATATCTCAACTATAGAAATGACTCATATCTAAACTTTGAGAAAAGGTTTAGAAGGAAAAGTGCACAAAGGGCACAAAAACAATTTGAATGAGTTATGCATTTTTTAAGTCTTTTGAAAATGTTCTGAATATGCTTAAGATGAATTAGCATTTATTAGGAAAGGGTTTTGAAAATCACTTGACAAAAGTCAAGGTTTATTGAGAAAGTGGTTCAAGTTTGAAATCAAGAAGATTTTTGAAAAGAGGGAGAAGATTTTGAAAATTAAAGTAAGGGAGGAGAAGAAGAGACTACCCTAGAGCATAAAGTAAAAGCTAGGGAGGAAAGATCTAACCAAGAAATAGAAATATTTATGACATAAGTCAAGAAAGAACTACCTCTTTTGGATTAAGCCTCAAGCAAGCCAAATAAGCAAATAATAATCCATGTATCAGATGAAACCAAAGTAACTCAACCAAGTCTCCAAAAGAAGTCCAAAGTCAAAGGTATCAGATGAATTCCAACATCTCAAATCACAAGTCCCATAGCAAAGATCAAGATCCTAATTCTAAGTCCATAACTCCACAATATTGCTAAGGATAGTAACCACAAGTCTATGAATCAGGAGAACCAAGTTTCTTTTTAGGCGTTTCTTATTAGCGTTTTCTTTACAAGGACATAAAAGAAAAGTCCAAATGGTCAAAGAATAAATTACATAATCACAAATAAAATGATATGAAATCCTAAACATAAAGTAAATGTTATAAAAGTAAAAGAGCATAAAGTAAATGACTTGGAAGTAAAAGTTAATACAAGTAAAATGTTAGTAAATGATGTTAGGTGTAACACCCTTCTAAATACCCCAAATTATTATAATTAAAATAACAATATGTTCATCAGAGTAATTATGCCCCGAAGGGTGTCACACAATCATTTCACTACATTCATCAAATATCCTGTCATGCTCATTTATTTAAGTCAAAATAAGGTCTTTTGCATAATTCGCAGCGGAATCAAATTCAACATCAATGTAAAACATGTAACACTATACATGTAAATCATCCAACAACCAATATCAAATTAATTAAAACATTCCCTCCCGATGTTACATCTATCAGAGCATGACCCATAAGAATCTACTCTAGACTCCAAGCATTAGCTTCTACTCAACTCATTTCTCGTTACCTGAAAAATAGGCGTAAGGGTGAGTTCCTCAATCAATATAATAAGCATTATAGAACAACATGTAATGCCAAGTAATTAACACATTAATTCACCCTAATTAGACTACGCATTCAGCAACAGTAATATCCATTCAAACATCATAATCAACAGTACAATTCTCCATCATATTCAATCATTAACAATACAACACACATATGATACTGGAATACATCCATTCATATCATATGCCATACATTCATTATGCAATGAGACTCTATGCATGCGGTACCGACTATTTGTGAACATATAGTTCAACCTCACCGTCCAAATCCAGGCACGGCTACCAAGCTCACTAGTCTCACTCATTTGAGACATAGTGACTCACTCACTAATTCCTCACCATGGGAATTAGCTACCACCCCAAATGGGCCATGATATGCACGCTAATCACCTAGCATGCAAACAACAACAACAATCAACATGATTTACTCACTAATTCCTCACCATGGGAATTAGCTACCACCCCAAATGGGCCACAACATGCATGCTAATCACCTAGCAATGCAACATCAACAATAATCAAGAATAGACACATGCTCACACTCTAAGCCATAATACAGTCTATTCACACATGTACATTCACATCATCATGTATACCATCACACATTATCAACATAATTAATCACAAAAGCATATCATATCATGCCACATAGTCAAACACAGTATTAGCACACTCTACTAATACCTACACCACTCAAAACAACGGGAATTGATCCCTACAACATCATATCTCAGCTAAGTACATCACTCAGCCTAAATAACCAAAAACTGCACAACAACAGTTCAGGAAAATCCCAACTCTGCCCATACGCGTACTGCCCATGCCATACGCGTATTGCCCAAACCTGGCCAACTCCATACGCGTAATGCCCACTCTCATACGCGTATTGCGCCTTTCCTCGCTCAACTCATACGCGTATCACCTGTCTCATACGCGTATGCTACGCGTAACAGTATCCCATTACGCGTACCACCAGAGACCAATTTACGTTCAAAATGTCATCTTTCTCTCCCATACGCGTAAGGCCTCCCCCCATACGCGTACCAACATCTCATACGCGTATTGCCTAGTGCCATACGCGTATGACCAGAGATCAGAGCTCGCAGATCTGCAATGGCTTTTCTGCTACGAGTTCTATCCGATCTAACCTTCCACAGTCCAATTTCGCACATAATTCCTTCCTATTGTCTAACACAACACAGATCCTATCCAATTCCACAACGTCTAACAATTTCCACGCCTAATTCCTACGAATTCTTCAATTATAATCCAATTTTCGTTCATCTCAACAGTTCACAAATTCAACATATATCATCCAAATCAGAGGTAAAACAATGGTCTATTACTACCCAGTACATATCATCCCATAATACCCGTTAATTGATGATAAACCCCCCTTACCTGATTTAATCCGGCAGCTTCCGAGCTCCAAGCTTCTCCTCCCTTCAACCCTTGTTCTCTGGTTCTCTTTTTGCCCTTTCTCTTTCAGCCGCTTCTCTTTTCCTTTTCACGTGAAAACCTTTTTCCAAAAATTGGGACTTTTTATTAATCCAACTTATATATCCAATAATATTATTCCACTAAATAATTATCCCAATAATTATTATTCCAAAATAATAATAATAATTCAAATATTCTAATTAAATTAATAAACATATTATTAATTTAATTTAAATAAATACTTATTATTATCGGGGTGTTACAACTCTCCCCCACTAAAAGAGTTTTCGTCCTCGAAAACATACCTCAAGCGAACAACTCCGGATAAGACTCCTTCATCTGACTCTCGAGTTCCCAAGTCACATTGCCACCTGCTGGTCCTCCCCAAGCTACCTTCACTAAGGCAATCTCTTTACCCCGCAACTGCTTCAACTCTCGATCCTCGATCCTCATAGGTGATGTTTCAACAGTCAGGTTATCTCTCACCTGTACATCATCTACTTGGACTACATGCGACGGATCATGAATGTATCTCCTCAACTGAGACACATGGAAAACATCATGCAAATTCGCAAGTGACGGCGGTAAAGCGATACGATAGGCTACCTCTCCTATCCTCTCCAAAATCTGATAAGGACCAATAAATCGAGGTGTCAACTTCTTCGACTTCAAAGCTCGACCAACACCAGTTATCGGAGTAACACGAAGAAACACATGATCTCCCTCTTGGAACTCAAGTGACTTCCTCCTCTTATCATGATAACTCTTCTGACGACTCTGAGCAATTCTCATCTTCTCCTGAATCATCTTAATCTTTTCCGTAGTTTGTTGAACAATCTCCGGTCCAACCACAGCACTCTCACCGGACTCATACCAACACAAAGGTGTCCGACATCTCCTACCATACAAAGCTTCAAACGGTGCCATACCAATACTCGAATGAAAACTATTGTTGTAGGTAAACTCGATCAAAGGCAAATAACAATCCCAAGCACCTCCTTTTTCCAAAACACAAGCTCTCAAAAGATCTTCTAATGACTGAATCGTCCTCTCAGTCTGACCATCAGTCTGCGGATGATATGCAGAACTCAATCTCAGCTTAGTTCCCAAAGCCTTCTGCAAACCTTCCCAAAACTTTGATGTAAATCTAGGATCTCTGTCCGAAACAATACTAGACGGAATACCATGCAAACTCACAATCTTCTCAATATACAACTCGGCTAATCTCTCTAACGGATAATCCATTCTGATCGGAATGAAATGAACAGACTTCGTCAATCTATCCACAATCACCCAAATAGCCTCAAAATTCTTAACTGTTCTCGGTAAACCCGAAACAAAATCCATACTGATACTGTCCCACTTCCACTCTGGAATAGCCAACGGTTGCATTAGCCCAGACGGCTTCTGATGCTCAATCTTCGACTTCTGACAAGTCAAACAGGAATACACAAAACTTGCAATTTCTCTTTTCATTCCCGGCCACCAAAATAACCTTTTCAAATCCTGATACATCTTCGTAGCTCCAGGATGAATACTCAAGCCACTCCGATGTCCTTCTTCCAGAATACTCTTCTTAAGCTCAGCAACATCCGGAATACACACCCGATCACCAAATCTCAAAACACCATTCTCATCAACTCTGAATTCACCACCTTGACCTTGATTCACTAAAGTCAACTTATCAACCAAAAGCATATCGGATTTCTGACCCTCTCTGATCTCATCCAGAATACCACTCGTTAACTTCAGCATTCCCAATTTAACACTATTGTGAGTACTCTCACACACCAAACTCAAGTCTCTAAACTGCTCAATCAGATCCAATTCCCTAACCATTAACATAGACATATGCAATGATTTCCGACTCAACGCATCAGCCACTACGTTTGCTTTACCCGGATGGTAATTCAAACCAAAATCGTAATCCTTCAAAAATTCTAACCATCTCCTCTGTCTCATATTTAGCTCTTTCTGATCAAACAAATACTTTAAACTCTTATGGTCACTGAAAACCTCAAATCTTGACCCATACAAATAATGCCTCCACAGCTTCAGAACAAATACCACAGCTGCCAACTCTAAATCATGTGTCGGATAGTTCCTCTCATGAACCCTCAGTTGTCTCGAAGCATAAGCTATAACCTGCTTATTCTGCATCAACACACCACCTAAGCCCAACAATGAAGCATCACAATAAACCTCAAATAGTTCCGACGAACTCGGTAATATCAGAATAGGAGCAGTAGTCAACCTTCTCTGTAACTCTTGGAAACCTTCTTCACATTTTGAATCCCAAACAAACGCTTGTCCCTTTCTAGTCAACATTGTCAACGGTAACGCCAACTTAGAAAATCCTTCAATGAACTTCCTATAATAACCAGCCAAACCAAGGAAACTTCGAATCTCAGAAACTGACTTCGGAGCTTCCCACTTAGACACCGCTTCTATCTTAGAAGGATCAACAGCAACACCACCTCTTGAAATCACATGGCCAAGAAAACTAACTTCTTCTAACCAAAATTCACACTTAGACAGTTTAGCAAATAACTGCTTTTCTCGCAGCACTCCTAAAACCACTCTCAAATGCTCAGCATGCTCTTCCTCAGATTTCGAATACACCAAAATGTCATCAAGAAACACCACCACAAACTGATCTAGGTACGGATGGAAAATCCTATTCATATACTCCATAAATACTCCAGGCGCATTAGTCACACCAAAAGGCATTACAGAATACTCATAATGTCCATACCTTGTTCTGAAAGCAGTCTTCTGAATGTCCTCAGTTTTCACACGTATCTGATGATATCCAGATCTCAAGTCTATCTTGCTGAACACACTTGCACCAACCAATTGATCCATCAAATCATCAATCCTCGGCAAAGGGTACCGATTCTTGATCGTCACTTTATTCAGTTGCCTGTAGTCCACACACAACCTCATAGTACCTTCTTTCTTCTTAACCAACAACACTGGTGCACCCCACGGTGACACACTCGGACGAATAAACTTCTTATCCAACAGATCTTCCAACTGATTCTTTAATTCAGTTAACTCAACAGCAGACATACGATAAGGAGCCATCGATATCGGTCTAGTACCAGGTACCAAATCAATCGAGAACTCAACTTCACGCTCTGGCGGTAATTCATTCACTTCTTCCGGAAACACATCAGGAAAATCACACACTACAGCGAGATTGCCAATCACCAATTTATCTTTAGCTTCCAAAGTCGCTAACAGCATAAACAACTCTGCCCCATCTGCCACTTCCTCATTCACCTGCCTGGCTGATAGAAACAAACTCTTTCCTTCTTCAATCTCAGGAAATATCACAGTCTTATCAAAGCAGTTGATAGAAACTCGGTTGAACACCAACCAGTTCATACCCAGAATAACGTCAATCTGCACTAATGGAAGACACACAAGATCTATCCCAAAGGCTCTACCAAAAATATTCAAAGGACAACTCAGACAAACAGAAGTAGTAGTCACTGAACCCTTCGCAGGAGTATCAATCACCATACTACCCAACATCTCAGATATCTCTAACTTAAGTTTCACAGCACAATCCAAGGATATAAAAGAATGAGTCGCGCCTGTGTCAATAATAGCTACAAGAGGAAAGCCATTAATATAACACGTACCTCGGATCAAACGATCATCTGCAGAAGTCTCAGAACCCGATAAAGCAAAAACCTTGCCTCCTGACTGATTCTCTTTCTTCGGCTTAGGACACTGTGGACTGATATGACCCAACTCTCCACAGTTGAAGCAAGTCACAGTCTTCAACCGGCAATCTGCAGCCAAATGACCACCTTTCCCACATTTGAAACACTTCTTCTCATTACTGGTACACTCATGGATACGATGTCCAGCCTGACCACACCTGTAACACTTAGCAGGAGCACTAGAATCTCCCCCACTAGGCCTCTTCATCCCACTCTGCCTCTGAAAACCTTTGCCAGCCGCATACGGTTTTCCACGTTCAATCTGATTCTTGCCCTTCCTATCAACCCTCTGCTGATAGCTCTCAGCTCTGGCCTTGGAATCCTGTTCAAAAATCCTGCAACAGTCAACCAAATCAGAAAACACTCTAATCCTTTGATACCCAATAGCCTGCTTGATCTCGGGACGCAACCCGTTCTCAAACTTCACATACTTAGAAAATTCACCAGCAGCCTCATTATAGGGAGTATAATACTTTGACAGCTCTGTGAATTTGGCAGCATACTCAGTTACAGACCTGTTACCCTGTTTCAATTCCAAAAACTCTATCTCCTTCTTTCCTCTGACATCCTCAGGGAAATACTTCCTCAGGAATCTCTCTCTGAACACCGCCCAAGAAATCTCAGCATTTCCAGCAGTTTCCAACTCAGTGCGGGTAGCAACCCACCAATCATCAGCTTCTTCTGACAGCATATGTGTACCGAACCTGACCTTCTGATTCTCAGCACACTCAGTTACTCTAAAGATCCTCTCTATCTCCTTCAACCACTTCTGAGCACCATCTGGATCGTATGCTCCCTTGAACATTGGAGGATTGTTCTTCTGGAACTCACTCAACTGACGAGCAGCTCCCATTCCCACAACATTTGGATTCCCTCCAAGTACTCCAGCTAGCATACCCAGAGCCTCAGCGATCGCAGCATCATCTCTACCTCTTCCAGCCATTTCTATTCTGAAAACCCAACAAGCTAAAACAATAAGTACCGATAGGGTTACACAACACCTATCCCGTACAGGGGAAACAGAATAACTACGACTCGACACGACCGACTATGCTCTGATACCACTAATGTAACACCCTTCTAAATACCCCAAATTATTATAATTAAAATAACAATATGTTCATCAGAGTAATTATGCCCCGAAGGGTGTCACACAATCATTTCACTACATTCATCAAATATCCTGTCATGCTCATTTATTTAAGTCAAAATAAGGTCTTTTGCATAATTCGCAGCGGAATCAAATTCAACATCAATGTAAAACATGTAACACTATACATGTAAATCATCCAACAACCAATATCAAATTAATTAAAACATTCCCTCCCGATGTTACATCTATCAGAGCATGACCCATAAGAATCTACTCTAGACTCCAAGCATTAGCTTCTACTCAACTCATTTCTCGTTACCTGAAAAATAGGCGTAAGGGTGAGTTCCTCAATCAATATAATAAGCATTATAGAACAACATGTAATGCCAAGTAATTAACACATTAATTCACCCTAATTAGACTACGCATTCAGCAACAGTAATATCCATTCAAACATCATAATCAACAGTACAATTCTCCATCATATTCAATCATTAACAATACAACACACATATGATACTGGAATACATCCATTCATATCATATGCCATACATTCATTATGCAATGAGACTCTATGCATGCGGTACCGACTATTTGTGAACATATAGTTCAACCTCACCGTCCAAATCCAGGCACGGCTACCAAGCTCACTAGTCTCACTCATTTGAGACATAGTGACTCACTCACTAATTCCTCACCATGGGAATTAGCTACCACCCCAAATGGGCCATGATATGCACGCTAATCACCTAGCATGCAAACAACAACAACAATCAACATGATTTACTCACTAATTCCTCACCATGGGAATTAGCTACCACCCCAAATGGGCCACAACATGCATGCTAATCACCTAGCAATGCAACATCAACAATAATCAAGAATAGACACATGCTCACACTCTAAGCCATAATACAGTCTATTCACACATGTACATTCACATCATCATGTATACCATCACACATTATCAACATAATTAATCACAAAAGCATATCATATCATGCCACATAGTCAAACACAGTATTAGCACACTCTACTAATACCTACACCACTCAAAACAACGGGAATTGATCCCTACAACATCATATCTCAGCTAAGTACATCACTCAGCCTAAATAACCAAAAACTGCACAACAACAGTTCAGGAAAATCCCAACTCTGCCCATACGCGTACTGCCCATGCCATACGCGTATTGCCCAAACCTGGCCAACTCCATACGCGTAATGCCCACTCTCATACGCGTATTGCGCCTTTCCTCGCTCAACTCATACGCGTATCACCTGTCTCATACGCGTATGCTACGCGTAACAGTATCCCATTACGCGTACCACCAGAGACCAATTTACGTTCAAAATGTCATCTTTCTCTCCCATACGCGTAAGGCCTCCCCCCATACGCGTACCAACATCTCATACGCGTATTGCCTAGTGCCATACGCGTATGACCAGAGATCAGAGCTCGCAGATCTGCAATGGCTTTTCTGCTACGAGTTCTATCCGATCTAACCTTCCACAGTCCAATTTCGCACATAATTCCTTCCTATTGTCTAACACAACACAGATCCTATCCAATTCCACAACGTCTAACAATTTCCACGCCTAATTCCTACGAATTCTTCAATTATAATCCAATTTTCGTTCATCTCAACAGTTCACAAATTCAACATATATCATCCAAATCAGAGGTAAAACAATGGTCTATTACTACCCAGTACATATCATCCCATAATACCCGTTAATTGATGATAAACCCCCCTTACCTGATTTAATCCGGCAGCTTCCGAGCTCCAAGCTTCTCCTCCCTTCAACCCTTGTTCTCTGGTTCTCTTTTTGCCCTTTCTCTTTCAGCCGCTTCTCTTTTCCTTTTCACGTGAAAACCTTTTTCCAAAAATTAGGACTTTTTATTAATCCAACTTATATATCCAATAATATTATTCCACTAAATAATTATCCCAATAATTATTATTCCAAAATAATAATAATAATTCAAATATTCTAATTAAATTAATAAACATATTATTAATTTAATTTAAATAAATACTTATTATTATCGGGGTGTTACATTAGGTATTAAAATGAAAGATGGTTTGGTCATTTTTTGGAGAACACTCAACTATTCACCCACAAGCATGAAAACATGAACCTATACACCATTATGAGAAGGGCTTCAACTTGGATAAAAATCAATAAGTATGCCATTAGTTCTCACAAATGAAAAAGGGAGCAATATTTTCATACAGTACCATGAGGAGTAGGAGACTTACAATCTCACTTATAAAAATGTCTTTGCTTTTGGGACAAATTTAGCGCTATGTTAAGAAATCGTAATTGGACTTATGTAGAAGTCACAACTATCTGAGGTCGGTTAATAATAATGTTAATACTAATACATGCTAGAGAAATGATATGTAAATCATCATCCTAAAGTCATGTCACACGAAAAAGAAAAGAGGGAATGATCAAGTACAAAGGCTAGGAGGATGATCCATTACTTCAACCCATATTTCATGACACTTAGGACAAACTTATGCATCAATCAAAAGTACCTTAAATGGTCCATGATCAATTATGAGGTAGATTTGAAATGATGAAAGTTCATCAAGTACCAATCCACACATCATGAACAAGATGGACATAAACCATCCAATTGATCAAAGGGAAAACAATGAGATGAAGAAGAATATGACAAGAGAGGTCACACCCAAAATTTACCAAAAGTTTGATCAAGTCATCATCAAAATCAATCATCCATTTTGGTGGATTAGGGTTTTCACCCCATCAACACCCAAGATTCATTGAGTTTGATGAGGCTCATGATCTAAAACCATCATGATCCAAGGCCAACGAAAGTTCACAAAGGTCACACAAATATAAAATGCAATAAAATAAAATAAAATTGCACAAAAAGTATTTTTAAATGAATTTTAAAATAGAAATAAAATGAAAAATCCATAAAGTCCTTGAAAACACCAAATAAATGGCTAAGAAAATTATGGAAGGTTGGAAATAAAATAAGAAGCATATGATAATTTTTTCAGAATTTAAAAATACAGAAAAATATTTTTTAACCAATTAAAACAAAGGATAAAAGATAAAATTCATGTAAAATAGAAAATTAGTGAAATATAATGTGAAAAAATAAAAATAAAATGAAGAAAAATAAAAGAGAATTTTATAAAAAAAATGGGATTTTTTGGATGAAAAATGGAATTACTATGAATTTTAAAAGAAAAAGCAATTAAAAATAATAAAAGAAAAAGAATTAAAATCAGAAAAAATACGGAGCGTTGGATCATGCCTCATTAATTGATGTGGCAGATCCAACACTCCTCAGGTTAGGATGCACAATGGAACACGCTACATGTAACACACGTAATCCAATTCAAATCCAACAAATCAGAACATTTCATTTGTCCAACGTGTCTGGCCAAACTCAGACGACATGGAACACTTCAGTCATATTCTTTGGTGAGCTCTCACCGAAGTTTCATCATTTGGTAAATTCAGAACACGAGACCACCACCATTGTGATCCTCTTCTCATCCCGAATTCAACCTTATGCTCTAAATTCACTTATATAAACTAAGCAAAGGGAATTTCAGAGAAGTTTCAGAAACAAGCAAGCCACAAAAAATATAATTAAATGATGAACACGATCAATCAACACTAGATAAGTTAGGGGAAAGCATCATAGGGTGAAGGACTACATTGTGGTAACTTTTTTGATTTCAAATGATGCTTAGAACTACCTTGTCCAGATGGTGATCAGAAGTTGATGAAGCTCGATCTGGTTAGAGAAATTCGGAAGGTCTCAGAGCTTGGGAATTATTGCAAAGTTTCAAAGGATGTCAAAGATGCTAATGGAATCAAGAAATTGGATTGAAATAAGCTGAAACTCAAAACACGATAGTTGATTTTTTCTGGAAATTTCCAAGTTGCATCAGGGATTTCTTGACTCTCCAAAGCTTGAAAATGAATGCAGTAGCTTCATCTATTTATAGGGGAAGTGTTTGGATCCAAGTACGTGTGGAATGATGCTGAATTCGTGCAAAACGAATTTGATTAGAATGTGAGAAAAATGTGACTAGCAACTCATCAAAACTCAGCCAAATGATGTGTTTCAAAGGTCAATTAACTTTTGAAGACTTGTTTAAACATGTTTAGGTCCAAAACACATGCTAATTTGGCTTGGAATTGAGATTAGTGAAATTCAAAATTCAAGCAATGGCAATTTCTTCAGTTCCAAGTCACCATGTTCAACCCAATAGGGCATCCTACTCATGAGGCTTTTTGATCCATTATTTTTTCAATGTGTTGACATCATAGCAAAGATTATAATATGCCAAGAAAGGTTGCATTTTGATGCTTGAGCACAAAGTTTTGTCGTGTTGAAGTTGGCATGAAAAACTGATCATATAACTTAGAAAAATTCAGGTGTTCCATGGCTGAAAATGACCTATAATGTCTTAATGAATTCCATGGCCTTCAAAGCACATTTTGACCTTGATAATTGCAGAAATTTTGTAGAGGGAATCACAAATGACATTGTGTAAAAATAATCAGCCTCAAATGTTAAAATTTGAAGAAGTTATGATCTTTGAAAGTTAAGAAAAAATCACTTGAGAATAGATCAAATTTCACTAAGTCAACAAATGATCTATAATGTCTCCAAACTTTTGATGGTCCTCTAAGCATAATTGGCTCTTGTTATGTAAAGAGAAGTTGTATAGGATAATGAGAAGAGTCATATTAAAAAAGAAGCATTCAAAAATGTTGAGAATTGAAGGAGTTGTGATCCTTGGAACTTTGACTTCAAAATATTGACTTTTTGGTCAAATCACTTGGAACAAACTTGTGTACTTGGACTTTTCTTACATTTCAAAGCACATGGGTGATCATATGAACTAAAAATAAAGTGTACTTAATTACCTCTTTATTAAATTACTCAAAACTTTAAGTTGCTTATTGAAGAAGGAATGGAAATAAACACATGAACCTTTGACTTTCCTTGAGAAGTAAGCAACACAACTTTGAGATGCTCTTGATTGAAAATCCCTTACCTTGGATAATAAACTTAAGGGAAACAAGAAATAGTTTTTGTATTTTTATTAGTGGTTAAATAAGAAATTAATTATATAAACACAAAGGTAAAAAAAAAGGGGCTTGGTGATCCCTGCAAAAAGAAAACCCAAAGATGGATATGGGGAGGATCAAGATGTGACCTTGTTTGTTACAATGATGTAAATTGATATGTGGGATCTTCGGGTTAAAATTAGGATATGACAACAACAAATTGGGTTAATCACCTTCATGGTTCACACCCATTTCTTGGTTTTGACACCGCCTTTTATATTTTTGTTCTTGGTTATGACACCACAATTTGGGTTAATCACCTTCATGGTTCATACCCATTTCTTGGTTTTGACACCATCTTTTTTCTTTCTATTCTTGGTTATGACACCACATTTTGGGTTAATCACCTTCATGGTTCACACCCCTTTCTTGGTTTTGACATCACTTTTTATCTTTTTGTTCTTGGTTACGACACCACATTTTGGATTAATCACCTTCATGGTTCACACCCCTTACTTGGTTTTGACACCACCTTTTATCTTTTTGTTCTTGGTTATGACACCACAATTTGGGTTAATCACCTTCATGGTTAACATCCATTTCTTGGTTTTGACACCACCTTTTATCTTTCTATTCTTGGTTATGACACCACAATTTGGGTTAATCACTTTCATGGTTCACACCCCTTTCTTGGTTTTGACACCACTTTTATCTTTTTGTTCTTGGTTATGACACCACAATTTGGGTTAATCACCTTCATGGTTCACACCCCTTTCTTGGTTTTGACACCACTTTTATCTTTCTATTCTTGGTTATGACACGACAATTTGGGTTAATCACATTCATAGTTAACACCCCTTTCTTGGTTTTGACACCATTTCTCTACTTCTTTTTTGCCTTGGTTTAAACACCGCTTCAGTCAGTTTCTAGTCTTTTCCGGTTTAAATACAACCCTTGATCTATCTTTCTTTTATTCTTAGTCCTCCAAACTACGAGACTCTGACTTTCTCATTACACTATAAGAATATGTAAGCATGAGGGCCCCAATCCTCCTCGAGCACTCTCTTTCTAACCCATTTTTCTATTTTGCAGGTACATGAAGATACTCATCCAAGCAAGAGCAATCAAAACAGTTCCCATGGAGTACCATCGATGTGAGGGGTGTCAATACCTTCCCCTTGCATAACTGACTTCCTTACCCGTTTCTCTTTTCCCTTAGGTTTCATCGATATTTTCCCTTCCCTCTTTTGGGATAAATAAAGTCTGATGGCAACTTTGTTGTATGTTCGATCGTCCAACGCTTTTGGGTATATTATGGCTAGCTTTAGACAAGAAGAGAGAAAATAATTGTCATTGTTTCTCTTTAAAAACCACTATTACATGGTAACTTACCGAATAGGTGATCAGCTCGGGGAAGAAGGAATTCTAAGACTTTTTTTCCAGAACATTTCAATCTTTTGGGCCTCGTGGTCGGGGGGCTTATGTACATCATAGAATTCCCATGACTGAGTTGTTGAGGCCGAGTAGGAAGGAACAAACATGTCGAGCTGCATAAACATGAGCAAGTCGGATCCCAATAAAGGGGAATATTATGATATGGCATGAACAAATCGGTCTCGATCTCATAAGAATGATGGTAGACGACATGAGTATATTGGACCTGGTCTCTTGAAGGTGTTAGAAGACGACATGAATAGTCACCTATGACAGTTACAAGACAACTCCATAATTGCATTGGAGTTACAGAAAACGATGGATGAAACGTTACATGAGAGTTAGAGAGGACGGTGGATGTTATCAAAGATTATTTAAACTCAGGACGTGAAGGGAGATTCCTTAAATGGCCCTTGGTGGCATGACAGGTATAAGAGGCTTCCTAACGAGGAAGAAGGATAGACAGCAAATACCCTTACAGACAGAAAGATTGTGATCTCACCTGACAACAAATACTCCATATATATATATATATATATATATATATATATATGACATCCGATCACATTGGGCCAATGCCTTCTTATCATTTTTTGAATCTCGACAACAATAGTTTTTCTTTGCTGTTATAATCTTAATTTGTATATATACAGAGGTTTTGTCGTTTTTATGTGCAAATATGCAAATATGTGTATTCTGTCTTGATGAGAACAATGTAAATTTGTACATTTGGTTTTGAAAATAATGATAACTTGTTATTTACAAGATTTAAAATGATATGATATATTCCAATTCTGTCACATATTTTGTAGTTTCTGTGTAAAAAATGATACACACCAGTGAAAATAAGATTTAAAACAATGTAAATTTGGTATTCTGTGTTTACAAGATTTATAATGATATGATACAAGCCAGTAAAATGAGATTTAAAACAAATTATATATGGCAATAAATAATATTTAACCCCTTAGTTATTACTTAAAACCGAGGTAAAAATATACCTTATTACCTCGATTTTTAAAATAAAACCGAGAGGTATAGGACGCGCGCAACAAAATTTGGAAAATAAAAATATGTTATTGTTATGTCTTAAACAAATGACATTTACTTCTAACCTCGGTTTTAAAAAAAACGAGGAGAAAGTGGCAAGTTATCATGTCACCCTCTGTTACCTCGCTTATGCATCCAGGTAAAAGTGATTTCGCGACCAAGGTAAGATGTGTTATTTGTAGTCGTGGACATATCTTTTCCCACCGAGGTTTTCAACTTGTATAATCCCCATGAGGTCCATATGAAGTAACTCTAAAACTTTGGTTGTGGCGAGATGCTGGAGCTTTTTGTGGCACATCTTGGTCTGCTTTCCTATTTGGCATTCACCATAGATTTTCCCTAACTCAATCTTGAGTTTTGGCAATCCCCTGATAGCATTTTTAGATATGATCTTTCTCATGCTTTTCAGGTTGAGATGACCAAGTTTCTGGTGCCATGGCTTAGTCTCATCAACCTTGGATATCAAGCATATTAAGGGATGACTTTTGTTTTGAGATATTCATAATTAACAGTTGTCTTTGGATCCGGATCCTTTCATTAACACCTTTTGATCTTTGCTGGAAACAATGCATTCAGACTTTATGAAGTTCACATCCAAATCTTGATCACACAGTTGACTTATACTGATCAAGTTTGCAGTCAATTCTTCTACCAACAGGACATCATTAAGACTAGGGAAACCTGGACTAACTAGTTTGCATATGCCCTTGATTCTTCCTCTAGCTCCATCACCAAAAGTGACATAACTATTATAGTAGAGCTTTAACTCTTCAAGATAGTTATTTTCACCAGCCATGTGCTTTAAACATCTGTCATACCCTAAATCTTGCCCCGCCTAAAGGCATTCATTTACATTTCAAAGCATTTGTTTATCAATTTGCATCCACTCATTGACATAAATTATTCCATTTTTTTAATTTCATTTTAATGACATTTATTTAAATTTTATTAGAATTTTTTCTATTTACCAATTCACATAAAAAAATATGATTTTTATTCATAAACATTTATGTCAATGAGTGTTATTTAAATTTTATTAGAATTTTTTCTATTTAAATTCCATTTTTTTTTCTATTTATCAATTCAAAAAATATATATAAGATCTTCATTTTGAAAGTGTAAATAAAATACTTTTTTTTTATTTTACATAAATTATATTTTTTATATTTATATTGAAAATATAAATCAAGTTTTGTTTCACAATTTAAAATTAAGACATAAATTTTAAAAATTATAGATATAGTATTTTGTTCTACAATTTGTTTTACATTTTGTTTTACATTTTGTTTTACAATTGGTTTTACAATTTATTTCACAATTTTAACTTGTTTTACCATTTTTTTTTCTTTCATTTGAATTTAAATAAATATTTTGTCACATTTATAATTAAACTATTATTTATTTCTTATTAAAATTTTAAAAATAGTTTTTATTTTACTTTTTCTTTTCTACCTCATAAAAAACAATTAAAAAAAAGAAGAAATCTTTAGTTATATGTTTGCACTTTATTTTATAGTAACTAAATAAACAAAGCAATTTGGTTTCCAATATATTAGTTATTACAATGGGATTACAAGTTGTATGCAGTAGCCATTACAAAATAGAGGGATTTCAGTTAAGTAGTAACTAGTACCGTCAAATTTATACAGTGATATTTCAAAGAAAAAACTTTTAAAAAAATTTAATTATATGTAACACAATAAGTTGATCCTGCCATTTGCTGTTGCTTTTGTCTTTGAGCAGAAAAGCACTAGAAAGATAAAGATTTTTTTTCAAGATATCACAACACCAGTGTTACAACAGAGACAGTTTACACAAAATGTTAAAATTTTTTGTTTGATCTAAAAGTTGTTGAAGCTCAATTCTTTTTACGTCATTGGTACCATAAAAGTCTAACATAAGAGTGAGTTGGGAGGAAGCCTGAAAAAAAATCCCAACACATTCATACACAACCTTAACACATTCATACACATAAAAGAGAATTACAAGTTTTCGTTTCAAAGAACAACCTCAAAGAGAATTACAGAGATAAGCATAAAAGACTTTACCTGAGCTTTTTTGGGGTAAGAAGACCTTCTTCCATAAAACGTTATTGTTTCCTTTTGCAGCTAGTTTTTTCTGTTTGTGTTTTTTTGGTATCTGTGGTCGAGGCTTCTTTTTCGCCGCCGTGGAGGTTTTCTGGCCGGCCGTTTCGCCCGCGTGAGGTTGAGGGCATTTTGCCGCCATGGAGATGTGGGTCGGCCGTTTCGACCGTGTCAAGTGGAAAGCGGTTCACCGCCGTGGAGGTTAGGGTCGACCATTTCGGTTGCGTGAGACTGAGAGAGATTCGCCGCCATGGAGAGTGAGGACGATCGGTCGCGTGAGAGTGAAGCAGATCATGTGAAACGAGAGGGATAGGTCGTGAGGTAACACATTTCCATGGTTGGGAGAGTTTCATTGGTGATTTGGTTTTTGAGCGTTGAAGGGAGAAATTCAGAAAGAAAGGCGCCGTTTGCATTTTTAGGTTTTCCAAAGTGTATTAGCTATTTTGACAATTGGGGGTTGGGTCGGGTCCGACCCGCCTCAAGGCCTGGCCCATTTTTTTTCTTCGTTTTTTGATAAATTTGTATGTATATTAATGGTTGAACATGTCCTTGAACTAATCACTCCTGGTCTGGTGGTTGAGCCTTCTTCTGTTTCTCACCAGTTCCCTAGTTTGATCCTTGGCCTTGGTAGTTTTTGGTTTCATTAATTTATTTTTATTAGAATCGTCATTCTTTATTTTGTTTTCCTTTCGTAACTATTTGATTTATATTAATTTTTTTTTCGTATCCCCTATTTAATTTAAAAAACATTGTTGTTTTATTCTATTTTCGTTTATTTTGATTTTGATTTTTAAATGCATAAAAAAGGGGAAACTTATTTATTTGTTTATATATTTATTTATTTATTTATAATCGACTTATTATGGGTCCTTTTATGTCAAGTCTTTGTGAGGGTATCCATTCAACTTCCTTTGATTTCAAACTTTCATACTTCGATCATTTTAATCTCAAACATTCATATTAACCTTTTCTTTTAAATCTTTTTCTCAATAAAATCTGAAGAAAAAGATTACCTTGGATGGAATATCCAATCGTAATCCCGAATATTAGGCCTAAGTTGTAAGAGCTTGTAAGCTCTATGTATTCTTCTTCTCTTCAAAACGCTCCAATATTCAAATCATTTTCATAAGTAAGTTGGAAGAAAAAGATTACCTTAATGAAATATCCAGTCGTAATCCCGAATATTAGGCCCAAGTTATAAGAGCTTGTAAGCCACATGTATTCGTCTTCTCCTCAAAATGCTCCAATATTCAAATCTTTTTCTCAATAAAATCTGAAGAAAAAGATTACCCTGGATGGAATATCCAGTCGTAATCCCGAATATTAGGCCCAAGTTGTAAGAGCTTGTAAGCCATATGTATTCGTCTTCTCCTCAAAATGCTCCGATGTTCAAATCTTTTTCTCAATAAAATTTGAAGAAAAAGATTATCCTAGATGGAATATCCAGTCGTAATCCCAAATATTATACCCAAGTTGTAAGAGCTTGTAAGTCATATGTATTCGTCTTCTCCTCTAAAACACTTGTAAATATTCAAACTTTTTTTTTCCAATAAAATTGAAAGAAATAGATTACCTGGATGAAAGGTCCAGATGTAGTCCCGAGTATTAGACCCAAGTTGTAAGAGCTTGCAAGTCATAAATACTCGTCTTTCAAGCCCAAAAATACATTCAACCAATCAAACTCTATTTTCGCCGTCGTGCGATTGATCAGAAAAACCTTTTTATAAACGAAAGACACCTTGTCTTAAGGTGATGTAAAACAATGCTTCGACCATAATTGTTGAGTTGAGATAAGTGACGTTTTTCCGAATGTTGATTTGTAAATCCATTCGATGTATGGTATACGTCCACTCCTCATCTGTTTTGGGTAAAACAATGTTTCTCATCGGTTAATACAAGATAACTTTCGCTAAAATTGACCAACAAACAAATATTTTCTACCCAAAACTACGTAAGCCTTGATTTCTCTGTTGAGATACGTAGGAGCAGGATTTGTAAATCTTGTTAGGCCCACTAATAAAAACTTAGGTTTAGTCCTTCTTCAAAAATCCAAAAATATTCTCCTTTCATCCTTTCTTTCTTTCCCACCTAATAACTTAAAGCCTAACATTTCAAACTAACATTAATGCGCACAACTAACCTAATGGTTCCCGTTGAGTACAACGGACGTGAGGGGTGCTAATACCTTCCCCTTGCATAATCGACTCCTAAACCCTGATTTAGTTGCGACAACCAATATCATTGTCGTTCTTTCTTGGGTTTTATCGGTATTTCTCCTTTCCTTTTTAGGAATAAATAAAATTCGGTGGCGACTCTGTTCAGTCCATCATTGCGAGTGTGCGATTGCGCTTCGCTAAGTCGTGTTCTCATTTTTTGAGGTGTGACAGATGGCGACTCTGTTGGGGACCACTCCCTAAGTGAGTGAAGCCTAGTTAGGTCGTGTGTGTGCCTTTGTTTGTTTACTTGTGTGGATTTTCTTTCTTGCTTTTGCTATCTTTATTGTCATATTGATATAAATTTGTTGTATTGGTTCCACCATGCTTTGGTACTTGGATACTCTGATTGCAAACCTCGAGGGAAGGACTTTTTACCCGAGTCTCGAGTAAAAACATAAGATAGAACGAGGTTGAGTAGTGCGGGTCCACGAGATGAATTTCTCGTTGGGTCAGTGCGAGAACCTTACTTAAAGTAGATTCTTGAGAGCATGTTGTCGCTCGGCAAGTAAGTTGCCGTAAGCTTCGATATTTTCTTTAGGATCCATGACTCTGAGAACCATTTGTAGAACCTTAATCCTTTGTCAAACTAGGAAAGATGGTTGCGTACCATGGGTCTACGAGTTGAATTTCTCATTGGATCGATGCGAGAATCTCACTTAGAGTAGATTCTTTAGATGGAGTTGATGCCCGGCAAGTAAGTTGCCGCATGTAGCAAACAGTCTAATGGATCCATGACTCTAGGAACTTTTTTTGAAACCTTAGATCATACCTGGTGAGAACCATGTTCTATATGAAGCAATCAGACTTATCTATGCCTTAAGCCTATTGAACTTATACAAAAAAAATGCATCACATTCATTCAACATACATTGCATCAACATCATAAAAAGCAAACTCTTAGTTGTCTCTTATTTGTTTCAGGAATTGAGAACTTGAAAATGACAACTCCAAGGAGAAACACTTTCACACTTAAGTACAAGGAACCTAAGCTTGACAGTATGAAGGATTTGATCTCTGATTTGACTCTCAGTAAACGTGATGATTTCGGAAAAGACTATGGGAAAATTCTGAGCCTTCTGACTAAGAAAGTTGACTATGGGATTATCAGGTTTTTGTCATAATATTATGATCCACCTCTACGCTGTTTCACATTCGCTGATTTCCAACTAGCTCCTACTTTGGAAGAAGTTGAGAGAATCGTGGGTCTCAAATTGAAAGATTTCAATCCATTTCCAAAGCTCGAAGAGGAATCGGGCCCAAAGAAGATAGCTTTAGCCCTAAGTATCAATGTCCCGACTGTTCTAGACAATTGGGTTGAGAAAGGGGGTTGTGAAGGTTTTTCCATGACGTTTTTGGAAGATTTAGCTCTGAAGTTCAAGAAAAAGGGAAATTGGAATGCATTCTATGCTGTGTTGGCTTTATTGATCCATGGGATTGTGCTCTTCCCAAATGTTGAAAAATTTGTGGATCAGGTAGCCATAGAAGTCTTTCTCTCTGGCAATCCCATACCATTTCTCTTAGCTGACATTTACCATGCCCTTCACGCTCGACATGAAAAGAGGGGTGGAACTTTGTTGTGCTGTGCTCCTTTGCTTTATACTTGGTTCATGCAACACATGCCCGAAAAAGGCCCTTTTGTGGCAAAGGAACTTAAATCTCCTCAAAGATTAGCTTCTCTCACTACAAGTTCCATCCGATGGTATATCTGAGAGTGGGAAACCCCAGACATTATAGTCAGCTGTGGGGAATTTCCTAATGTACCGTTGTTGGGTACTAAGGGTTGCATCAATTATAACCCTATGTTATCTCGAATGCAACACGGCTACTCCATGGATGGTCCTCCTGACGCAAAGGACTTACAGCCATTTGTGCTCTTTGACATCTAAGCAAGTAATCCTGATGTAAGAGCGATACGAAAGGCTTGGTTAAAGGTTGTTAGGAAGGGTAAAGAGTTTGGAAAAAGAAACCTTCTCGCCAAAGAACCTTACACTCGATGGGTGAAAGAAAGAGTTGGGGAAATCCATTTGCCATTTATCTTTAAGGTTTCAGCTTTTCCCAAAACTCCGGTGCCCAAGCCTATACTCCCTGAGGACATGGAGAAACTCACTACTAAGGTTAAGGAGCTCGAATTGGAGAATACTGAATTACGGATTCAGATGAACCGAGCTATCTTGGAAAATCAAAATTTGAAGGAGGAACGTAAGGGGAAAGCCCAAGAACTTGAGGATAGTAACAAGAGAGCCAGGCTATTGGAAGACCAGAAGGACGATCTTGATCATATCCTTATAGGTTCCACATCAGTGATCCGAACCAGGAAGGAAGAGCTCAAGAAAGCTGAATATAGAATCTATGAGTTAGGGAAAATGTTGGACAGATCTCTTATGGAAAAGAAAGAAATTAAGCTCGACTTTGAGGCACAGATCCGTGAACTGAGGGACACTATGAAGAAATGCAAGGAAAAGTTGTCTCGCGAGATACTCCAAAAGGAAGAAGCTGAAAGAAACTGTCACCATCTCAAGCACCAGTTGGAGGAAGCTAATAGGAGGTTTGCAGTTTTGGAGAGCCAAGAAGGTGATGCAACCTACTTGCTCATAAAGAATGATTGTGTGTATTGGAAAAATCTGTATAGAGAGGCTAGAGCAACCTTAGATGAAGATCAACAGGTCATCAAGAAACTCCAAGAGCTCTATGTTGAATGGAATGGCAAGTTCCGCAACTTGGCTAGATTTGTTAACCTCAACATGTTGGAACTCCCATAAAAACTCCAAGAAGCCGATTGGTGTATGTGTCCAGAAAACACGCCTACTCAAGTTTTCAATTTCGTCAAGTTTTGCAAAAAAAAATGATGAAGGAACTCACCACAGATCTTGCTACGATCATAAGAGCTGAGACGGAGCTTAAGTTTACTTGTACTTGAATTTGAATTGTTGGTGTTTAAATCTTTTGTATTTGAATCATTTGTACTTGAAGTTAAATCCTTTTGTATTCAAATTTTATTTTAAATGGAAGTTATCATTTTGGGCCTCAACTATTACGTGTTATTCTTATTTAATATTCTAACATTACTGGAATAAATAATAAAGATAACTAAGAGCTTTGTACAAAATACACCCATAACATACACTCATGTCATTCTTCAAACAAAAAACTCATTTTTGTGTCTTCTTCAGTTCCACACTGAGTCCTCAACACCACTACAACACCAGAGCCAGCGCACGTCAAAGAATGGCAGATCAAGAACAAGAATTGGAGAGAGTAAGCTCAGAACTTGAAGACCTACGAGGAAAGATGGGTCAAGTCATGGAAATACTACAAGCCATTAAGGCCAAGTTGGACACCCAAACGACGGTCGTTTCAGAAATCACCGGTCCTACGATTGAACCCCAACCTGCTAGGGTAGTGCCGACCACTTGGCCAGTCTATGGATTACCTCCCGGTTTCACACCTCCATGTAGCGGGGTATTCGTTACCATTAGAGATATTGACTAAATCCAAGGTAAATCATACAAGTCGAGTCGCCACCGCACTTCTATTTATCCAAAGGAATGGTTAGAAAGCGAACAAAAACCTAATAGTTTTAACAAAAACTAGCAAAAGAAACAGAGATCTGGGTAAGGGGGTTGGTTATGCAATGGGAAGATGTTAGGCACCCAAAACATCCTAGGTACTCCTAGGGAGCCCTTTTCATACTTGTTGCAAAGGTTGTTGTTTTTTGTGAAAATTTGTTTGTGCAAACATGATTGAAGAGATGAGAAGAGAATATACAAATTATTTACATTTTATGTTTGGATGGATAAACCCATTGCCTACGTACCATCTTAAAAAAAGATTAGGATCAAAACCTCGTAGTTCAGGGTAAAAATCTCAAAACAAGTTGGTGAATTGATTGGTCCAAAAGCCTTAAGGTCTTTTGTTATCAAAGGGAGAAAACTCAACCAAACCACAAATCCACCATGTGAGGATAGCTTCAACATGCTAGTGAGGGGTTAACCCTATAATAAGCATGGAAGACTCATTGTCCATCACTAAGGATATAGGTGAGTATTACATCTACCACCAAGATAACTCAAACCTAATAGCTAAATGTTATGAAAAGTTGATTAAGGAAGTGGCCATTGGAACCACAAAAAAGAATTTGAATGGGTTATATTTACCAATTAGAAGTATATACAAAATGGTCGAAGTTGACTCAGAAGTTTAATTCAAAATAAGTGTTATGAAAAGAAAGTTTGAAAATCAAAAGCATAAGGCTTAGGTTTCTAATGTTTGAAAACAATGGTTAAATGTTTGCACAAAATTTTGGCTTAGGTTAGAGTGGAGAGAAGAAGAAGAATGGCTAAGTCCTAAGGAAAATAAAAGGGAAAGGGAAAGAAATGAAACCACACTAGGAGTCCCTCTCTTGAGATCATATTGATGATCCAAGTAGCTCCCATCCTTTGGAATAAGCAACCACAAAGTATAAGCAAACAAACAAGTCTCATAAGAGATCCTCAATGCATCTTGTTTCTTCCACTTAGATGAACATGGCAATGGTCATCCAATTAAGCTCATAGAATCCCTAGTCACAAAAGCACACACATCAAAAGTTTCATGAAATAAAACAAGAATGGACAAAAGTGAGTTTAGAGATTTGGTCCTTCTAATTCCATTTTCATCATTAAGATCCTTTTACTCCAATTTTGCATAAGGAAGGTCCTAGAATCTAAGTCCAATTCTCCATTTCTTTGCATAGGGAAAGTCCTAGGAACTAAGTCCAATTCTTTGCACTTTGGTTCACCACAATCAAAACAAAGCACAAGCAAAATAATATATACACAATTATGTGCTCAAGTGAGCAAAAGGCAAATGGCATTAACATAAACATGTGCTCAAATGAGCAAAGAGAAAAGCAAATGAATAATATGTGCAAGAATAGTAAATTGCATAAAGTAAATGTTAATTGTCAATAGTTAGTGTTAGTAGTTAGTGTGCCATAAGGCAAATTTAGCACTATGTTAAGCAATCATAATTGGACTTATGTAGAAGTCACAACTATCTGAGGCCGGTCAATAATAATGTAGGCAACAAACACAAGTTAGGAGTCTTGATTAGTGAACCAAGTCCCAATAACTTGCCATGCCAAAAAGGAGAAGAGAATTGATCTTGTATTGGTTTAAGCCTTTTGCATGATTTAAAAGACAACCTATCCTTAATGCAAAACCATTCACTTGATCAATTGATCAAGATGAATTAGATTTGAATCAAGGAAGGTTAAATCCCTCTAATCAATGCTAACTTATCAACCTTCAACTCATTGATCAAAAAAAGAAAAGAAGAAGAAGAAGAAGAGGAAGAAGGAGATGAATATGAGAAAAGGGAATGACAAAATAAAATGCATTAAATGGAATAAAATGTACCAATCCTCATATGTTGACCAATAACATTGAAAGTCAAGGTCAAACAATCAAAAACAGAAGTGAGATGAAGATTGGAAGTCAAGAAATGAATAAAATATTTTTGGCATTTTTTTTTAATATTCAAAATAAACTTGAATTAAAAATAAAGAAAGGTCAAACTTCAAAATCACTTCAAATCAACCTTAAAAGGTCCAAGTGATTTATCCTAAGTTCAATAAGGTCAAACAAAGTTTGACAAAAAATTTCAGCATTTTTAAAAGTCAGAAACTATTTTTAATCAATTAAAAATGAATAAAAATAACCTAATTGAACTAAAATCTCAAATAAATCTCAAATCAATTCAAAAATTGATGATAATATTTTTCATAGATCCATCATCATTCAAATAGGTTAGGAAAATATTTTTGTATTTTTTGAATATCAAAAACTATTTAAAATGAATTAAAAATAACCAGAAAAGAGAAAATTCACAAAAAAAATCAAATGACAAAATAAAAAATATTAAAAATCAGAAATAGAAATTAGAATTTATTTGGGAAATAATGCAATTGGTCCCATATTTTTTGGATTAAAAATGAAAAAGATATTAATTTTTGAAATAAAATGGAATTAAAGAAAATAAAATGAAAATAAAACAGAAAATAGAAATTGGAAAAAGCGTGGACCGTCTGATCTAAGCTCATTAATTGAGCTGGCAAATCAAGAGGCCAGGAAGCACGCGCGTATGGTAGATCCAAGTCAATGCGTGCACATGTGAGACAAATAAAAGTCATAACAAGCAACGCTCCTGATTCAATCTGGAAAACAGATCACACGACCAGGATTTAAACTGGGGACGATGAAGCCACCGGAGCCACCGTCTTCTCCGGTGAGCTTCCCAAATTCCGACCAAGTTGCAGAAATTAAAATCTTAACCAAAACGTGCGATCTATACATCAATAGAAAGCTAAGATGATGTACATCATCTCTATACCATCCATTTTCCTTCTAGATCTCTATGATTTGAGAAATCAGAAGTGGAAAATTCTGGTGTTCTTCATGAACTCAATGAATTGCAAAAATTAAAAGCATAAACATGATGCCTCTATTGAGAGGACTTCAACCAACACAAACTCGCAGCCAATAGGTCAAAGCATGAGGAGAATCGAAGCAAATACCAGTTGGAGTTCAAGTTTGAGTTCTGGTGATTTGAGCTTGAAACCTTGTTTGCTTTATCAAAACAGAAGTTCAATGGATCAAGGTGAAGAGGTCTAGGAACTTTTAGATCTAAGAAAGCAGTCGAGGAAACTGAATTCTAGATCTGAAATTTTTAGAGAAAAGAGAGAGTTCCTTTGGTGTGAGGGTGGGCATTCAATTCAGCAGAGGTTCAGGCGCCTTCTGGTTGAAGAATTGAGAGGGAAAGGCATTGTATTTATAGACGGAGGGAGCTGCAAGCATCAACAAACTCGTGTGCATGGGAGCAGAGGGCCTCCATGCATGGGCCTGTACAGGCGCATGGAGGGCCCAATTCTGATTGGAATTGCAACATATACATCACCAAATATGAATTGGACGTGCAGATTGGATGTTAATGGATCATGCATGGCAATTGGAATGATTTTCATAAAATGCACTATTTCATTGAAGCCTTCGAAAATGCCATGTCCAAAATCAAAATGCAAGCTTATGAGTAATGGTTGGAAAGCTTATTGCATAAGGAACAAATTTAATGTTGATCAAAACTTCATTTGGGCCTTGGAAATTAGTGAAATTTGAGCTTGAAGGGTGATGTGCAAAACATGTCAAGGCAAGGTTTCTAAAATTGGCCAACTTTCAAGCCTTTCTGTTTTGATGATTTACGCTTAAAATGGAAAAATCTCCAACATAAAAGTTGTATATCTTTTCAAGACAATCAAAATGGACTTAAATTTTGCATCATTTGGATTTTTGATGAAGAATTTATGGGCACTTGAAGTTGGACTTTTTTGACTTTGAATGCCTTTGACCCAAAAGGACCTATAATGTCTTGCATTATCACATGTATTTCCTTTGAGATTTTGAAATTTTGTTCAAAATAACATTTGAATTAGACATCTTATGATTTCCAACGCATTTTATCCCACCTCAAAATCATAAAAAATTAATGAGTTATGTCCTTGGGAAGTTGACCCAAAATTAGGGTTTCAGTCAAAATGACCTATAATGTATTGGAATGGCAGATGGTTTTCCAAGCTTAAAATAAAAAATTGATGAACATGAAAGTTGTTCATATTGTCCTTAAGAACATTGTTTCTTTTGGAACCATCTCCATTTTACCAACACATAAAAAGTTAGGTCTCAGTGCATTTCAAAATAGTCAGATGAATTGACTGATCAACTTCTCAAGTTTATGACTCATATCTTGATGAATTGATGATTGAGGACACTCAAATAAGTTCAAATATGTATGAAATGAAGAATTAAAGAACTTCCCTTGATTATATTTGACCATGGGATGAGGTTGCTTCATGAGCAAGGCATTGTGGTGCACAGATGAATTAGGGTTTCTCTGGGGAACAAACTTCAAACCCTTTGACTTGCTTTGATCAAACACGATGAATTGAGATATTAGGGGGGCATATTTGATGGATGAGAGCTTTGGGAACCATTACCATGCTTTCTTCCACCTCCTCTTGGCCATGCATTTGTACCAATGACCTCCTTGAAGCTTTTGGCCTTGTGATTACTCAAGCTACAAACAAAAGATGTTAGTGACATATTTTTGTGATTTTGGTTAGTAAATAAAATGAGAAAAGCAATTATATACAATTCAAACATGCTTGGTTATCTCAAACCACTCACAAGGAGTCCCACCCAAAGGCAAGGGGAACCAAGATGCTTAAAGATCCTTGAGGATATGCAAATGCAATGTTATGATGCCATGAGGGATCTTAGGGACAAAATTAGGGTCTTACACTCCAGTTGAAGGCGCCCCTGGTTTTGTACAATCCACTCAGCAGACGGTTCCTCTACCAACTATTAATGAAACTCATCCCGTGGTCCACACGTTCGCACCACCCCTTGTCCATGCACATGTGCTCCGAATTTTTCGGACGAAGATGATGAAAGGCATGAAGACATAAGAGGAATGAAAGAGAATTTCCAGATTCTTAAGAAAAGGTTAAGGGCTATGGAAGGTGACCAAGTCTTTGGTGTTGCTGCTAGGGAGATGTGCTTAGTGTCAGGTCTTGTGATTCCTGCGAAATTCAAGACCCCAAATTTCGATAGGTGTGAAGGCCACTCATGTCCTAAAAGTCACCTTATTATGTACTATCGAAAAATGGTTGCGCACGTAGAGGATGATAAACTTATGATACATTGCTTCCAAGACAGCTTGAGGGGTGCTCCCTCTAAGTGGTACTTAAGCCTTGATCAAAGTAGAATTCGTTGTTTCCAAGACTTATCTGATGCTTTCATCCAACATTATAAGTATAACATGGATATGGCCCCGGATAGGAGGCAATTGCCCAACATGTTCCAGAAAGATAACGAGTCTTTTAAGGAATATGCACAACGATGGAGGGAAGTGGCCTCGCAAGTCAAACCACCCCTTGTTGAGAAGGAGTTAGCAGATTGGTTCATGCATACGGTAAAACCTATGTTCTATGAAAGGATGGTGAGTAGTGTATCGGCAAGTTTCTCGGACTTGGTTGCCGTGGGCATAAAGGTCAAGCTTGGATTGAAGAATGGAAAATGATAACCACCTCTGAAATATCTGGTAATAATGTCAAAAAGTTTCCTGGAAGTTTTCAAAGAAAGAAAGAGGGTGAAACAAATGCAGTGTCAACCAGTCAAAGAAGGAGTCATTCATGGAAGAAGCAACATCAATTTGCTCAGCAACAACCAACTTATCCAGTGCAGTATATTCAACAACCATATGTGGCAGTAGTCACACCAAATTTCAACCAGTCACAAGCTCCTGTCTATCAGCCTATTCAACAAGCACCAGTATACCAGCAAGCACCCATGCCACCCACTTATCAACAGCCGAGGGCACAGGCTCCACGTCCACAAAATCTTCCAAATCAAAATAGGGTACAAAGAGGTAGACCTCATTTCGCTTCAATCCCTATGACGTACACTGAGTTGTACCCATCGTTACTGCATAAAGGGTTGGTGACTCCTAGACCTTTGGGTCCTCCATCAAATCCCTTACCTCCATGGTACAATTAAGATGCCCATTGTCCTTTCCATGAGGGTGCCCCTGGGCATGATCTAGAGGGATGTTATGCTTTGAAGCATATTATGCGAGAGCTGGTTGAGAAGAAGATCCTTTCATTCCGAGATGTTGGACCCAACGTAAAAAGTAACCCTCTGCCGGCGCATGGTGATGTTAATGCCATTGAGGATGCTTCTGATGTTTGTATAATAAAAAATGTTAAAACTTCGTTGCTAGCACTCCATGCAAGATTGGTAGGAGCTAGTTTGATTGATACATGTCACGACAACTGTGAAGAATATGTCGTTCATCCAAGGGGATATAAAGTGGTACGAACTGATATTTAAAACTTGATGGATCAAGGTGTTTTACAATTTGTGGTCCTGCAACAAACGAGGAAATTTCAGTCATTGAACCCTTTTTCAATCTACCAGAACCTGTTGAGATAACTTATCAAAGAAAAGATGTTGTTCATCCATCACCCGTGGTAGTTTGTATGCCTACCCCCTTTCCTTTTGAAAGCACCAAAACGGTACCTTGGAAATATGACATAACTGTGGTAGATGGAGTGGTAGATGAAGAACCCAAAGATGTTGAAGGTGAGGAAAGCTTGGAGAATGTTGACACCAATATCACTAACATCGCAGGGACGAGCAGAATGACCCGCAGCGGTCAGATTTATACTCCCGATGTTAATATAATCCCTCAAGAACTAACAAGGGAAGCTACAACTACAAATCCTGCCCCAGAGTATGGAGGGGTACAGCCGGTAGTGCAATCAAATGAAGCGATTGAATTTCTAAAAATGATAAAGAAAAGCGACTACAAGATAGTCGATCAGTTATATCAAACACCGTCAAAAATATATATCTTGTCCTTGCTTCGGAATTCCCAAGCTCATAGGGAGGCTCTACTGAAAGTGCTTGCTCAAGCTCATGTTACCCAAGATATAACAATTGGCCAATTCGATGGGGTGGTCGCCAATATCACAGCCTGTAACACTCTAAGTTTCAGCAATGAAGAGCTACCTAAGGAAGGGAAGAATCACAACCGCGCCTTACATGTATCCATAAAGTGCCAAGAAGATGCTCTTGCCAGGGTCTTAGTTGACACTGGATCGTCCCTCAATGTTCTACCAAAGAGGGCGCTTGCTAAATTATCTTACCAAGGTTCGGAAATGAAACCTAGTGCACTTGTGGTAAAATCATTTGATGGTTCTCGGAGGACAGTAGTTGGGGAGGTAGAGCTACCAATCCAAATCGGACTGCACGTATTCCCCATTAATTTCCAAGTCATGGACATAAATCCCGCTTATAGCTGCCTTTTGGGACGTTCGTGGATACATGTTGTTGGGGCAGTGACTTCTATTTTGCATCAGAAAATGAAGTTTGTCGTCGATGACAAGCTCGTCATTGTCTCGGGTGAAGAAGATTTTATCATTAGTCAACTCTCCTCTTTCCGTTATATCGAGGCTGATGAAGATGCCTTAGAGACCTCTTTCTAAGCACTTGAAATATCCAATGTCACACTTGCAGAAGTAAAGGATCCTATTGAGAAAACCAGTTTGTCGTTCGCCTCTTTGAATAGTGCAAGGTCAACAGTTGAAAGTGGAGGTCCTACAGGTTGGGGGCAAGTCATCAATGTCAGCGAGAAAAATGATCATTTTGGTTTGGGGTACAAGCTTTCTGCTAAGGAAGGAGCCCTTGTCTCTGCAAAGGACCACATACGGAGCATACAAGAAGTTTTCCTAAGCACAGGATTTATCCATGGGGATCAAGTTGGTGCAGTTGAAGATGACATTGAAGATGGAGAAGCATCAAATCTGATATACCGGTGTGAAGCAGCCTTAACAAATTGGGAAGCAGTTCAGATTCCAGAAGTTTTTCATATGTTAAAGTAATTGTGTTTTCCTTTGTTTTTTGAAAATCCTTAGCTCTGCCCAAGGCTAACGGATCATTTGTAGGGCCACTTTAAATTTCAAAATCATTATGACAAATAAAGAGCATTTTGTTCAAATTCTTATTGTTCATTTATTTGTTTTTCTTTCCTTAAAATGGCAATCCTTTCAAAAACTACAAAAATATTTTTAATTCTTTTGCATTTTATTTCCACTTTTCTAAATAACCATCATTTAAAAAATATGCAGAATAATCAATAAACCAGTTGAATTCGATGACCCAACTACTTCCTATAACTTTGAACTCCCCATCTACCAAGCGGAAGAGGATAGTGAGGAAGATTGTGATTTCCCTGAAGAATTGGAAAGGCTACTCGAGCACGAGTTAAAGGCCCTTCATCCGCATCAAGAACCAGTGGATACAATCAACCTTGGCATTGAGGAAGACAAGAAAGAGGTCAAAGTTGGGACTACACTTGGAGAAAGCATCAAAGAAAGATTGATCAAGTTGCTACAAGAATATGTAGATGTATTTGCTTGGTCGTATCAGGATATGCCAGGTTTAGATACTGATATTGTTGTCCAGAAGCTACCACTACAGCCAGATTACCCGCCAGTGAAGCAGAAGCTCCGAAGAGCAAGACCCGACATGGCTCTAAAGATTTGTGACGAGGTGAAGCGCCAATTTGATGTCGGTTTTCTAGCAGTTGTGAAGTACCCTAAATGGGTAGCTAATATTGTACCAGTACCCAAAAAGGATGGCAAGGTCAGGATGTGTGTTGATTACAGGGATCTAAACAAAGCTAGTCCAAAGGACGATTTCCCCTACCACATATTGACACTCTGGTAGACAACACTGCTAAGTTCGAGGTCTTCTCCTTTATGGACGGATTCTCGGGTTATAATCAAATTAAGATGGATCCAGAAGACATGGAAAATACCACATTCATCACCCCTTGGGGAACATTTTGCTACAAGGTAATGCCATTTGGTCTCAAAAATGCCGGGGCAACTTACCAAAGAGCAATGGTCACTCTTTTCCATGATATGATGCACAAGGAAATTGAGGTTTATGTAGATGATATGATTGCAAAATCCCAAAGTGAAGAGGATCATATAGATCACTTACAAAAGCTATTTGAGCGTCTTCGGAAATTTCAACTACGGCTGAATCCTGCTAAATGCACCTTCGGTGTCCGATCTGGAAAGTTGCTTGGTTTCATTGTTAGTCAACGAGGAATTGAGGTAGATCCAGACAAGGTTAGAGAAATACAAGAAATGCCTGCTCCACGTACAGAGAAAGAATTTAGAGGATTCTTGGGACGTTTAAACTATATCTCTAGGTTTATATCTCATATGACTGCTACGTGTGAACCTATATTCAAGTTGCTTAGAAAAGATCAAGCAGTTGAATGGAACTCCGACTGCCAAAGGGCTTTTGAGAAGATCGGACAATACCTACAAGAACCCCCTATTCTAATTCGACCTGTTCAGGGGAAACTACTCTTTATGTACTTAACTGTGCTTGAAAAGTCAATGGGATGCGTGTTGGGACAACATGATGAAACCGGCCGAAAAGAACATGCCATCTACTATCTGAGCAAGAAGTTTACTGATTGTGAAACTCGGTATTCACTCTTGGAGAAAACTTGTTGTGCTTTAGCATGGGCCGCTCGTCGTCTAAGATAATACATGATTTGTCACACTACTTTGTTGATCTCAAAAATGGATCCAATAAAGTATATATTTGAAAAGCCTGCTTTAACTGGAAGACTCGCCCGTTGGCAGATGTTACTGTCTGAGTATGACATCCAATATATATCCCACAAAGCCATTAAAGGAAGTGTGTTATCCGATTACCTGGAAAACCAGCCTGTTGAAGACTACCAGCCATTGAAATTTGATTTCCCCGATGAAGACATTATGGTAGTAAAAGATTGTGAAATCCCAGGACCTGATGAAGGACCGGAATTCGGATCTCGATGGAAGCTCATGTTCGATGGTTCCTCCAATTACATGGGGCATGGCATATGAGTTGTTCTATTGAATCCGAATGGTGGATACACTCCTTTCACAACAAAGTTGTGTTTTGATTGTACAAACAATATAGCAGAATATGAGGCGTGCATCCTATGCATCGAAGCAGCAATTGACCTCCGAATCAAGATCCTCGAAGTATGTGGAGACTCAGCCTTGGTGATATACCAAGTCAAGGGCGAATAGGAAACCCGTGATATCAAGTTGATCCCATATCGTGCCTATGTCATGGAGCTAATAAAATGCTTTGACGAAATCACTTTCCTTCATATCCCGAGGACTGAGAATCAAATAGCGGATGCTTTGGCTATGTTGGCTTCAATGTACCAAGTTAGATTCCATAATGAAGTGCCCCTCATTCAAATAGAGCGGAAGGTTGAGCCTGCCTACTTTCAGTTGATTGAAGAGGAAGCCGATGGTAAACCTTGGTTTCACGACATCAGATGCTTTTTGCAAAACCAAGAATATCCAACAGATACAACAACCCTTGACAAGAAAACATTGAGGAAGTTAGCATCCAAATTCTTCTTAAGCAATGGTGTGTTATACAAGAGAAACCACGACATGATTCTGCTCAGATGCGTGGATGGACATGAA
Organism: Lathyrus oleraceus; assembly: GCF_024323335.1. Lineage (NCBI taxonomy): Eukaryota > Viridiplantae > Streptophyta > Magnoliopsida > Fabales > Fabaceae > Lathyrus > Lathyrus oleraceus. The sequence goes on along the minus strand of NC_066582.1, from coordinate 266,649,288 downwards.
GCGGACCTATTGATCAAGGAGATTCATGAAGGATCCTTTGGAACTCATGCTAATGGGCATGCCATGGCCAAGAAAATTTTGAGAGCTGGTTATTATTGGTTGACCATGGAATCCGATTACTTCAATTATGCTAGAAAATGTCATAAATGCCAAATCTATGCAGATAAGGTACACGTGCCTCCGACCCTACTAAACGTTTTAACATCACCTTGGTCGTTCTCAATGTGGGGCATTGACGTGATTGGCGCCATCGAGCCTAAAGCTTCTAACGGTCACCGCTTCATCCTGGTTGCCATTGTTTACTTTACCAAATGGGGGTAGAAGTCGCCTCTTATGCTAATGTGACAAAACAAGTGGTTGCACGGTTCCTCAAGAAAGAGATTATTTGCCGTTATGGAGTTCCAAGTCGGATCATTACAGATAATGGGACGAATCTGAACAATAAGACCATGAAAGAACTATGTGAAAGCTTCAAGATTGAGCATCATAACTCTTCACCATATCGTCCAAAGATGAATGGCGTTGTTGAAGCTGCTAATAAAAACATCAAGAAGATCCTGCAGAAAATGGTGAAAACCTATAAGGATTGGCACGAAATGCTACCCTTTGCCCTGCATGGATACCGGACTTCCGTCCGCACTTCAACAGGGGAAACCCCATTCTCTTTGGTATATGGGATGGAAGCGGTTCTCCCAATTGAAGTGGAGATACCTTTAATGAGAATCTTGATGGAAACAAAGCTAGAAGAGGCTGAATGGATCCAAAACAGATTTGATCAGTTAAACCTCATAGATGAGAAGCGAATGACTTCTTTGTGCCATGGATAGTTATACCAGAAACGGCTCAAAAGGAATTTTGACAAGAAAGTACGTGTTCGGGAATTCAGAGAAGGAGACCTCGTGCTCAAGAAGATCTTGCCAATACACAAGGACTCACGTGGGAAGTGGACTCCCAATTATGAAGGCCCATATGTTATGAAGAAAGCCTTCTCCGGATGTACCTTGATTCTCACAACTATGGATGATGAAGAGCTCTCACACCTCGTGAATTCTGATTCAGTTAAAAAATACTATGCCTAATAAAAACCTGCTAAGTCGAAAACCTGAAAGGGCGATTTAGGCACACAAAAAAAAGGGTATCCCGGTGGATCAAAAACCCGAAGGGGTGATCTAGGCAGAAGTTAGGGATGAATAAAAAATGATAGCTCGCTAAGTTGAAAACCTAAAAGGGCAACTTAGGCACACAAAAAAGCGTCCCGGTGGATTGAAAACCCGAAAGGGAGATCCAAGCAAAAGTTAGGGGCAAAAGGCATAAACTGCACCAGTTGTTACTGTCGCAACGCGAAAAACAACCGGCGGAAAAGACACAGAGCCGCCACCGTGCGTTATTTATCCCAAAGGAGGGAAAGGAAATGCTCGAAGTAAACCTGGAAGAAGGAAAGGAATGGTCCTACGACCAGAGATTGCAAGGTACGAGAGTCGGTTACGCAAGGGGAAGGTATTAGCACCCCTCACGTCCGTCGTACTCGACGGGATCCACGCTCAAAAGAATAGAGAAAGGTTGCTGATAAACTGCTCAAAAAATGCACACACACTAGAATAAATAGGTGAAGGCAGATGGAGGAAGGGGACTCGGCAGGATGTCGCATCCTGGGCCTACGTAGTTTGTCAGAAACAAACATCAGAGTCAACGTAGTTCGGGGAAATGGGGAACGGGCTCGCTAGGATATCACATCCTATGCCTACGTATCTCATCTGGAATGAGAATCAGAGCTACCGTAGTTCGGCTAACGCACGCCGAAACAAAACATAACACAAAGATGCTGAGACGTCAAAAGAAACTCAACAAGGAAACGGAATGCCAATAGCTGGGCTTATATCCGACTCCACAAAGCAAATAAGGAAATGGAATTCCAATAGATGGGCTCACATCCAACTCCAAACAAACAGCACAAGGAAACAGAATGCCAATAGATGGGCTTATATCCGACTCCAAACAGAAGCAAACAAGGAAACTGACTGCCAATAGCTGGGCTTACATCCGACTCCAAACAAACAAGCAATCGCTAACCAGCGAACACCAAAGGTAGAAAGCAAATTGACAAACTAAAAGGGAGTCTGGAACTCGAGCCTAGAAGTTGTCAAGCAAAACACACGCAAAAAGAAAAAGGATGCCCGGAGAGATCTCGCACGATCTCCTGCGTACGTACCTCATCTGGTATGAGGATCAGAGCGATGTAGTTCCCCTTAACAGGGGAGAAACTTTCTCCTAACCAGAGACCGGGGAATAACAAACTAAAAGGGAGACTGACTCGATCCTAATAGTTGTCATGCAATCCACAATAGTCCTAGGTTGAGGTATCTAAACAGAACCTAACTCGCACAGGCAGCAAGTCAAAACAAACAGCAAATCAACAGGCATGAAAAGCAAACACACAAGCAATCATCACACTCTATATGCAAACAAGCGGCTCATACAAGGTTGGGCTTTAGTCAAGGGGTCATATCAACCTCGACAAACAAGCCAAAACTGGAAGGGGTGTCTGAGGGCTCTTAACCACTGACATTGACCGTCAGGGTGAGTAGATGAAAGGTAATGAGGGTTAGACCTCATAGCTCTTAACCCGGGCCTGGGTGAGCTTCAATCAATGAAAACATGGGGGTCCAGGATGAGGGACTCTATTCCACTTGATCGACTCTATACAAGGATCTTGGGTTAGGTTCAAGAGCATCAGCACATAGTGCGAGCATAATGAACGACTCAACGACTAACAGGGGACTGGCTACTAGTCCCTTCTATCTGTCAATTGCCTCTTCACTTAGGAGGACTTTAACAAGTAACAGCACAAATGTAAATAAACACAGTCATTGCCTCTTAAGGAGGACTTCAGCCAAACGCCTGCCAAAAAAGTGACAGGGCTTCCAGACTAGATGGAGTTAGAAGGTTAAACTACCTCAGTGGTGTACTAACCACACTCCAAAGCAAAGCAAAAGCAAGCTAGAAGCGGCTAATGTACCTATACAAAAGTCAAACAAGTCAATATCGTATTCAGACAAACCAAAATAGATAATCAACAGAGGTGCTTATTCATCATCTACACAAGGCAAGTCAAAATGTAAGCAACTCAAATAAGTTCATCTCCAAGGAACCTACAACACAACAAAGGTTAGTGGACAAAGTAATTTGCATCTCAAGTTGTGAGACTATACCGATCATTAGTGCTAAACCTGAAACACAAACACAATTGGTGAGTACAAACCACCAGTGCAAAGACTAGGGTCAAAGGCAAAGCAAAAAGTCAAAACAGCATCTAATCTTCCATATGAAGCACATTTAATCACATAAGAACATGTCCTAAAAAGGACCAAAGCTAAATCCAAAAGCAAGGGCTTCAAATGAACAAGATAAGGCAATAGCACACAATGTGATCAACAATTGGACATACAAATGAGAAAATGCACATTAAATTATAACTGAACCCAATGATCATGAAAATTTATATACAAGCTTAACATATTAAACACAAGCATCATGCAAAAAATTGGGATCAGAAGAGATCAAATGGCATGTCAATGAAAATGAACAAAAGCAACATCCAAATGTGTGACACCTATTGTCACACCATGTATTCATGTGTCTAAAACAGAGATGGAAAATGCTAAAAATTCCAAACAAAAGCTCAAAAATCATGCAACATGTACAAAACAAGCATGTCAAATTTCATGGAAATTGGATAATTAATGAGCATTTCACAATCAATTGAATGAAGCATAGTACATTTGCATACATGTTCAAACAGACAATCTCAATTAAAAATACAGAAATAATAAAATCAGGAAATGAACATCATAAAATTATAGACATCAAGATGAACATGTAGGAAAAAGTTGCATTCAATTTGGAACAATATTCTATTTGTTATGATTTTTTGAATTTGATGAACAAAAATGAATTAATGTGACAATCCATGGAAATGACATTTGAAGAGAAAATTAAAAAAACAACATCCATTGGAATCGAACCCAGGTCCCAAGGCTACAAGGCGCTCAGAAAATCAATTAAAAATCAAAGAAAACACACGCAAGGGATCGAACCCTGGCCCTTAAGGTAAAAGGAGCGCTCAATATCAATTCCACAAACTACACAAGGCTGGAAACGAACCAGCGTGGCAATGGTTCAAAGGCGCCAGTGAAACGCACCGTTTCACTAAATGGCGTGGCAGCCACATGCGCAGTCAACACACGTTGGCACGGTCAAACGTTATGGACCAATGGAAGTGCCAAGCAGGCGCAAACATGGACGGTGACTAGGCAAAGCCCTAGGTCAAAAACTAGACGGCGGAGCAGCCGTCTTCTCCGGCGAGACAGGCGGTGCTCCGCCACGAAAATTTGCAGAAATGACCAAACCTTATACCAATGGAAAGATCTCTCCACGTAGAACACGAATCTACAATCACCTAAGCCTAAATCATCATGCATTTTCTGGATCGAAGGAAATAAGTTTCATGCATCGAACTTGAATTCATCATAACTCATGCAATACTCATCCATTTTCAATAAAATTCACATCAGAATTCTCAGTGCAGCAAGGCCTATCTAAACATGTCAACAAAATAGCAAATGGTGAGATTCGATTTCTAACCTCCTTGAAGAACAGTGAGTTGATTCCTTGTGTTCAAGCTCCAGCAATGTCCAGATCCACTCCTAAGCTTGTGTATGGAAGCTTTATACACGATTTGATGCTTGAATCCACTTGTATGCAGCCTAATCTTCAAGTTCCATGTTCATCTTCATGTGTTCAACTTGCTTGATTCTTGGCCAAAATCTTCAATCCAACATTCAATTCCTACTCAATGACACTCCATCAACACGATTATGCAAGAAAATTGAGGTGTTATGTGAAGAAAATTCAAATTTGGATTGAGAGAAAAATTGGAGGGAAATGAGATTCTAGATCTAGAAATTGTGAAACTGAGCAATTCTGTTACAATTAAGCTTATATATGACATGTTAATTACTTTGCTAATGATAATTAGGCTTGGCTAATGAAAAGTTAATGAGAAATGAGGTGTATGACCAAATTGCAAAATTCACCTTATGCATGGCCAAATGGACGTGAACAGTACACATGCATGGTTCAAATACACTTAAAATCACCTCATGAACACAATTGGATTGGAATTGAGCATGTATGATGCACCAAATTTAAATTCTTCATTTTCCCTCCAAAAAGCTCATGTATGCACCAATAGTCATGTGAGATCTTTTCATGCAATGCAATGATAGATTTGGAAAATATTGGTCATGATATGCAATTTGCAAAAAGAGTGACTTCATTTGGAGTTTTGGATCAAAAGTTATGGCACTTCGAAGTTTCATGTACACTTGGCAATCATTTGGCCATAACTCCTCAACCATTCATCAGATGCTCATGATCTTGGACTTTTTGGAAATGAGAGAGAAAGATCTTCAACTTTCATGTTGGAAAACATTTCATTTGAAGCTTCTTTGATATTGGAAAGTCAAGTTGAATATGGTCTAAAAACTTTCCATTTTTGGAAACCTTCAATTACAGGTCACTTTCCATTTTTGGAAACTTTTGATCTGACTTCAAAATCTTCAAGGTAGATGTTTGACATGATGAATAGGCCTCTTTTGGACATGAATTAAGTGTCTCAAACCATTTCTCCACCTCAAAGCCCTTAGCTCTTGCACAATCGACTGTATAGGCCCTCAGATGACCTTGACATGCTCTGATCAGCTTGCACCTCAACCACTTGAGGAATTGGCTCAAAATGAAACCCTAGCTCAAATAAGCTCTTTAGAGTAATCATGTGGCCTCCATCTCAATAGAATACCTCACCTCCTAGATAAACCCTGGTTGGAAGAATGCAATTGATTAGGGTTGACCAGAGGTCAAAACCCTAATCTAGAGGAACCTGAGCATGAATCATGAAGCCATTGAGGATGACATAACCATGATGATGGTGATATATCCTTGCCAATAATATAATGCTCAAAACCATTGAAGAACCAAGAAAACCCTAATTGAAGCACAAACCCTCAGATGGTCGATGATCAATCCATGGAAACCCTCAGGCTTAAACCATATACCACCACCATCTTCTGAAAAAGACATTGGAGGATGACTTCTGATTTCCATATGATATGCAATATGCAAATGCCTAATGTCCTAAAACATGAAATGCAATATGCTAAACTAGTCCCAAGAAGAGGGGGGCAAATTTTGAGGTGTTACAGCTGCCCCTATTCAATCCACTGTGAACCTGTCGATATGAACAGCCTCGGCTTTCAGATGATCAGGGTGAAGAGTGATTGAATACCAAGAACAGACGAACAATTTACGCTCCGCTGGGGATTATTATTATACTTTTTTTGCTTTTCTTGAACCCCACAACTTTTTGATCTTTTGTTTTTCTTATTTTCTTTTTTTCTTGAACCCCGGTAACTTCTTTGATTAATTTTTTTTTCTTGGACCCCGAACAACTATTTTCGCGCGTATGATCCCTGATCACCGCATTTGAACCCCGACGACTTCATATCACTCCTGTTTGCCAAACAATGAACCCCGTTCTCCATTTGAACCCCAGCCGCCTGACGATAACTCTCGATCGTCATTGTGAACCCCGCTCTCCAGAAAACACCCCGTGTCTCCCTTTCTCCATTTGAACCCCGTTCTCCAAAAAATGCCCAGCACTTCCTTCTCTCCATTTGAACCCCGTTCTCCATTTTCTTGTGATAATTCCGCTGGCAACGCCGGAAATAACACCAAAACACTACTCTGATGGCGACATATCAGAGGGTACACCTCCTCAACAGGAAGGTAATCATGTGCATTTCTTCCTCCGAAGATACCCATAACGACTTCTGTTGGCCTCGCCAAAGTCTAAGGTGACACATGATCAGAAGACAATCCTGAGGACCTCATCCCGGATATAATCTTCAACTCCAATCTCCATTTGAACCCCGTTCTCCAGAAAATGCCGTAACACTTCCTTTTCTCCATTCTTCGATTTTCGCGTTGATCGCGTAACGTTCTTTGATCTTTATTTCCATCTCCGCTCGACGGAAAATTTTCCTCCAATATCGCACTACTGGGGAACATTGTTGCTCCAACGTCATGATGCTAAACTCCGCAGAGTAACATCTTCGCCATCCGGCGAAACCAAATCTCAAACGGTAACCGCGGCTTGAGTAACATCTTCACCAACCGGCGAAACCAAATCTCAAACGGTAACCACAGCTTGAGTAACATCTTCACCACCCAGCTAAACCAATTCTCAAACGGTAACCACGGCCTGAGACTAGCTTATGCTTGCAATGCCGATGCATGATGATTTTTTTAGCGTAATGCTCCATAACCATGGAAATGCTACGCAATGAATTATGCAATATGCTATGATCTTCTAAATGATGAATGCATAAAAAACATCCCCCTCAAGGGACTCTACTGGGGAGCTCGAGGCACTCTGCTGAGGAACTCGATAACACTCCAATCTCCACCCTGCTGGGGAATAGCACTGCTGCTGGGGAAAGGACCACCCTCACCAGGGATGACCTCCACTGAACCTGATCTGCTTGGGGACTTCGTTGGGGAAGAAACCACCAACGTACTATGCGGGGAAAACAACAATCTTCCGACTTGCTGGGAATATAACAATCTCAACCCTGCTAGGGGAAACAACAACCTTCAGGCCTGGCTGCCAAGGAAACACCGATCTCGAACCCGCTGGGGAGATAACAATCCCGACCCTGCTAGGGAAAATACGGAATATTCCGACACGGAACACCTGTCGACGCGTCGAACGATGGTATCCACCATCTAACCAAAGTATTAACTTTCCACCTCAGACTTTGAAGAGTCTTCTTGATTAATCCTCAAGGATCGTCGCGATTCTCTCGCCGCCTTTTCACCATTCGTCAATTCCTCGTCCCTGATTGGACTCCACGGGGATCTCTTGCAAAACGTGTCACATCACAACCTACAAGTGAGTGAAAATATCTAACAGCACCTGTCAAAAGAGATCGTTAGATAAAAACGTGCCTCAGGCGTGCCAAAATTTCAACACCTAGGTCACTCAACCTTCCGAATAAGATTTCAGGCCTTCAATCTTATGAACATGCATTGGAAGGGACCTGTATGTCTCAAAATGCAAATACTCTTTATCAAAATAAACGGATGTTTTTGCACTCAAAGCGGTAATGAAAAACAAAAACAAAATTATTTGACTGAATATGCATTTTATTGATTGAAAAAGGTGGCTCAAAACTGAGCAATACACAGGAAGCAATCCCTGAAAAGAGGTAATTGCACACAAAAGGAAAAATCTATCCTAATGGCAATGTGAACCCGTGATCTCATCGAGTTCCAACTCGGTTACACCCCATATGTCCTCAAGACTCTCCACACTTTCTGCCTTCTGAACAAGACGCTTCCGACCGATCCCTGTCGGGGATTATCCATGTCATATCCAAAGCACAAACGATCATGCTATACGCAGTTGTTCGTTTCAATCCCTCTTTTGCCTGGACCGCCCTTTCGGGTTTTCAGTCCACCGGGATACCCTTTTTTGCCCAAGCCGCCCTTGTGGGGTTTTCGACTTGCCGGGTGTACATTTTTTTTCTTTTTTATCCCTAATTTTTTCCCGAACCTTTTTCATTTTTTTCTTGGTTCGCCGGGATGCCCATTTTTGCCTGGACTATTTTGTTCTTTTCGTCCAACGGGTCTCTTATACGAAGTATTTTTTAACTGCATTTGCATTCACAGGGGATGGAAAATCCTCGCCATCCATGGTCGTCAACAACAAGGCTCCGCCAGAGAAAACCTTCTTGACCACGAATGGACCTTCATAATTGGGTGTTCATTTGCCCCGACGATCATTCTGAGGAGGAAGGATCCTTTTCAACACCATATCCCCTACACGATATACACGAGGTCGCACCTTTCGGTCAAAAGCACGCTTCATCCGCTGCTGGTACAACTGCCCATGACAAATGGTTGCCAACCTTTTTTCCTCAATCAGGCTCAACTCTTCGTACCGGGTCCTTACCCATTCAGCCTCTTCCAGTTTCACGTCCATCAGGACTCTCAAAGAGGGAATCTGGACCTCAACCGGTAGCACAGCTTCCATCCCATACACAAGCGAGAAAGGCGTTGCCCCAGTAGACGTACGCACCGAGGTTCTATACCCATGCAATGCAAACGGCAACATCTCGTGCCAATCCTTATAGGTCACAACCATTTTCTGCACAATCTTCTTAATATTCTTATTAGCTGCCTCGACCATCCCATTCATCTTCGGATGATAAGGAGAAGAATTGTGATTCTCGATCTTAAACTCCCGACACAGTTATGCCATCATCTTATTGTTGAGATTAGAACCATTATCAGTAATGATTCTCTCGGGAACCCCATATCTGCAAATGATGTCTCTTTTGAGGAATCTGGCGACGACCTGCTTCGTCACATTGGCATAAGATTCCGCTTCCACCCATTTGGTGAAGTAATCGATAGCCACTAATATGAACCGGTGCCCATTCGAAGCTGTAGGCTCAATCTTCCTGATCATATCAATGCCCCACATAGAAAACGGCCACGGAGACAACATCAAACTCAACGGGTTTGGAGGCACGTGCACCTTATCAGCATAAATCTGGCATTTATGACACTTCCGCACGAAATTGAAACACTGGGCCTCCATCGTCATCCAATAATACCCAGCTCTCAGCAGCTTTTTTACCATTGCATTCCCACTGGCATGGGTACCAAACGACCCCTCGTGAACCTCTTTCATCAATTGGCTTGCTTCTCTGTCGTCAACACATCTGAGCAAAACCCAATCGAAATTCCGCTTGTACAAAACCCCATCCTTGTTCAGATAGAACACCATGGCCAACCTCCTCAGAGTCTTTTGGTCCTTTTTGGATGCTCCCTCAGGATATTCTTGGGTCTCCAGATAGCGTTTGATATCAAAATACCACGGCTTCTCATCATCAGGCGTTGTGTCAACAGCAAACACATAAGCCGGTCTATCCAGACGTCCCACCTCAACACTAGGGAACTGATTCCACCACCGCACCTTAATCAAGGCAGCCAGAGTAGCCAAAGCATCTGCTAACGGATTCTCTTCTCTCGGCACATGATGTAATTCCACCTTGGTGAAAAACGTCAACAATCTCCTCGTATAGTCCCGATATGGAATTAAATGAGATTGATGCGTATACCATTTTCCGTTAACCTGATTCACAACAAAAGCTGAATCTCCATAGATGACAAGGTTCTTGATCCGCAAATCAATCGCCTCTTCAATCCCCAAGATACAAGCTTCGTATTCAGCCACATTATTGGTGCATTCAAACGTTAGCCGGGCAGCAAAAGGAATGTGGGATCCTTTCGGCGTAACCAAAACAACACCAACTCCACTACCATTCACGTTAACGGCCCCATCAAACATCAGAATCCATTCGGATTCAGGGTCAGGCCCCTCCTCCGGGATAGGTTCCTCACAATCTTTCGATTTGAGAAACATGATGTCCTCATCAGGGAACTCAAACTTCATCGGTTGATAATCCTCAATGGGTTGCTGGGCGAGGTAATCAGATAACACACTCCCCTTGATCGCTTTTTGAGAGGTATACTGAATATCGTATTCAGTTAAAATCATTTGCCATCTCGCAACCCGTCCGGTCAATGCTGGCTTCTCAATGCTGGCTTCTCAAATACCTACTTGATCGGATCCATCTTGGAAATCCATAAAGTGGTATGAACCAGCATATACTGTCTTAGTCGGCGAGCAGCCTATGCCAAAGCACAACAAGTTTTCTCGAGCAGTGAATATTTTGTTTCACAGTCGGTAAACTTTTTGCTAAGACTGGGGACATGTTTTAGACCTTCCCTGGCGGTATTGCCTACTTTTCACCCTTGTTGTATGATACTTGTTTATGTGTTATTTGACATATTTTTGTACAATTTGGGATAACTGTATTGATTGTAATGTTTGAATTGCTTGATATACAATTGCTGCTTGCTTTGGTGATCTCTGTGAGATGAGTTCTATACCCGAACTCGAGTGCACTCTAGGATAGGAGAATGGCGTAGTCTTGTTGACTGGTGTGGAGTATTCCTTAGCCAGTTGACTTGCGAGTCCATTCACTTGGTGGAGGTCATGTTGGATTAATAATGTCACACAAGTTATTTGTGGTTAGGCATTATTCGTTCAATCATGTGCCTTAGAAGCCAAGGACCTTAGTTTACCAAGCCCATCTTGGCCTATTTTTAGGACGTAGTGCGGAGGTCGTTCAGATGTAAGATCTGATGCGATTGTTACACGATACTACACTCATAAGAGTCTCTCTTGAGAATATTTTTGGAATACGAGTATTCGTTCCTCCGATAATATCCGAGAGATGGGACGATGATTACGGGAACCTCTGGTAGAACATGTCTGGCAGGTTTAAACCCTAGTACACTCCCTTTGGGTGGTTCTTAACCAAGACTCCATGCTCGTGACTCTCAGCAAACCCGTGATTCGTGGTTGAGTCGTTCAAACATCGTTAATATCAATGGAACTTGGGTATTGATAAGGTGTAAAACCTGAATCTGCCAAAATGGATGATTGATATTAAAGATGTTAGAGCCGGTCCATGTACCGTTAATATCAATGGAACTTGGGTGTCGATAAGGTGAAAACCTAAATCCACCAAAATGGATGATTGATATTAGGGGATACAATGAGATTTCCCACGACCTTTGTTTGGTGTGACTTGCTTGATCCTTGAGTGTGATTGTTGCATTCATACATTCATGCATTCATCTACACTCATGTCATCAAAAAAAAAAGAGAAAATTTTCAAGGAACTTAAAGGGTTTATTTGCAAAATTTCCAGACATGGAAAGACCAAAAAGGCATACAAAGAAGTACAGCTTTAAACAGCCTGATGTGAAGGAGTTAAGGAATCTGACATCTTATGTATTAGATCCCTTGGGTTTCAAAGCTCGCTATGGGAAGCTTCTGCCTCTATTGACTACTCAGGTTGATGAGGGACTGATGAGTACTCTAGCTCAGTTTTACGATCCTCTGTATCACTGCTTCTCATTCCCGGACTTCCAGTTGTTGCCTACCTTGGAGGAGTATTCTCACCTTATTGGGATCCCTATTCTGGATCAGGTGCCGTTCAGTGGCCTAGAGAGTATTCCGACCGCTCGAGAGATTGCTGATTTGTTGCACATAGATGAAGCTTTGATTAAAGCTAATCTGACTACCAAAGGTGGAATTCAGGGTCTTCCGTCCGAGTTCCTCGTCGCTCAAGCTACCATCTATGGGAAGGCCATAAGTGAGGATGCCTTTGAGGCTTTGTTTGTATTGCTCATCTATGGATTGGTCTTATTTCCCAACTTCGACAAGTTTGTGGACATGAACGCCATTAGGATCTTCTCAGTTCTTAATCCTGTTCCGACTTTGTTGGGTGACGCATATGTCTCTTTGCATCTGAGGAATGCGAAGGGCGGAGGAGTTATTGTCTGCTGTCTGCCTTTGCTGTACAAGTGGTTTATTTCGCACTTACCGCAGACTCTTGCCTTCAAGGAGAACAAAGGATGTCTACGGTGGTCTCAGAGACTCATATCTCTCACCAATGATGATATCTCTTGGTATGATCGCGTGTATGATATCGTCCAGATCATTGACTATTGTGGTGAATTCCCTAATGTGCCTCTTCTTGGTACATGTGGTGGGATCAGCTACAATCCCATTCTCGCACGACGTCAGCTTGGGTTCCCCCTAAAGGATAAACCTCATAACATTTTGTTAGAAGGTGTGTTCTTTCAGGAGGGTAAAGATTCCCAAGGCCTGAAAGTCAGATTCGTCCGCGCTTGGCGCAAGATCTGCAAGAAGAGTAGGAATGAGCTAGGTCCGAAGAATTGCATTGCTTTGGAGCCTTATACTTCCTGGGTCAGACAGAGAGTTGCCACTTACTTGATGCCATATGATCATCCGAGACCTACACCGTTGGATGTGGCTGGGCCTTCAACCCTCCCTACCCAACGTGTAGAGGAGTTGAGAGAAGAAGACCTTTCACGTGCTTGGATCCGTGAAAGAGAGGAGTTGCTACAGCAGCTTAAGGAGAAAGACGCTCTGATCGAGTTCCTCGAGCATCGAGTAATCGACGATCCCAATGACACTTGGACTTCTCTGCTTCCTCAGTCTTCCAAGTTTTGGAAGAGGAGGCATGATCAGCTTGCGAAGGAGAAAGCAGATATGGAAGCTGCCTATGAGAGAGAGATCAAGAAGCTGTGTACTTCTCGTCTTCCAGCATCCCGAGCTATTAGGGATCCATAGGATGTTATTTTCCTTTTCTCCTTGTAATTGAATCAAAATGCTGTACTTCTTTGTCTCGATTATATTGAATGAGATATTTTCCGTATGAAGTTAAAATGCTTTAAATATTCAAAATTGCAAATAATACCCTAAGGGTTCCTTGAAAATAAACAAAGCATATGCACAAGAATTTCATGCATCATTTTGCATAAGCAGGTACCTTGTTTCTGGTCTTCTTGTGCTGACTCTGTGTTCTTCATTTATTTTGAAGACAAGCTGACTCACCGGTACTATACTCGAGCCAATTCTGCAAGAGTTATGGATCAGCTAGAGCAAGAGAACCGAGAACTGAAAGAAGAGGTCGCCAGACTTGGCGCTTTGATGGAGCAACTTCTTGCTGCTCAGAATCAACCTGCTCAACCGCCTGCAACTCCTGTTCAGAGGACGGTTATTTCAGAGGTCGTTGCTTCGACTGTGCCAGCCAGTGCTCATTTTGCTTCTCACGCAATGCCAGCCGGGTTCCCTTGGGGTATGCCTCCGGGTTTCATGCCGGATATCCCTGCTCCAACCTTTGCTCACATGCCGGCATCTAGCCCGGTCCCTGTTGCTGCTCCTCCTGTCGTGCATACCATGCCGAGGGTAGACGACACCATCTATCATTCTGAGCCGTCTGAGGGCCCGGATGTTAATGAAAAGATGGACGCTATGAACGACCAATTCCTTGAGCTGAGGAAGGAATTGAAGACCCTCAGAGGTAAAGATCTGTTCGGCAAGTCTGCTGCCGAGTTGTGCCTTGTTCCCAGTGTGAAAATACCGATTAAATTCAAAGTGCCCGACTTTGAGAAATACAAGGGGAACACCTGCCCACTAGCTCACCTGGTCATGTATGCCAGGAAGATGTCTACTCAAACCGATAATGATCAGCTTCTGATTCATTATTTTCAAGACAGCCTGTCTGGCGCTGCGCTCAGATGGTACATGAGTCTGGATAGTGCTAATATCCGATCCTTCAACGACCTTGGCGAAGCCTTCGTCAAGCAATACAAATATAACGTCGATATGGCGCCTGACCGAGATCAACTCAGGTCCATGTCGCAGAAGGACAAGGAAACCTTCAAGGAGTACGCCCAGAGGTGGCGAGAGTTGGCTGCTCAAATTACTCCTCCGCTGGAAGAGAAAGAGATGACTAAGATCTTTTTGAAGACTCTTAGTTCTTTTTATTATGAGTGGATGGTCGCTAGTGCTCCCTCTGATTTCACCGAGATGGTAAATATGGGGATGAGGTTGGAAGAAGGTGTCCGTGAAGGACGTTTGGCGAAAGATGAAGGCTCTTCTAGCAAGCGGTATGGAGCATTTGCTAAGAAGAAGGATGGGGAAGCACATGCTGTGCAATCCCATGGCAAATCAAGGAAACCTCCTGTTCAGAGGAAACCCGCACGCCGTGCCGGTCATCAGCACCAGGTGGCTCATATAGCACCTGTATTCAGAGATAATCAGCAGGCTAAGCATCAGCAACAATATCAACAGCCTCAATATCAGCAACAGCAACGCCCACAGCAACAGGCTTACCAGCCTCGTGGAAGCACAACCAACCAGGCCAACTTGAATTATGATAGGAAGAAGATCAGCTTCGATCCGATTCCGATGTCATACGCAGAGCTTTATCCTTCCTTGTTGGAAAGGAAATTGGTTACTCCCAGGGATCCTCCTGCTATTCCTGCAAACCCACAATGGTGGTATAAACTAGACCAGCACTGCGTTTATCACTCCGGTGCTCCGGGCCATAATATTGAAAACTGTTATCCACTCAAGACTAAGGTTCAAGACCTTATGAGATGTGGGATTTTGAGCTTCGAAGACTCAGGCCCAAATGTCACCAAGAACCCATTGCCTTCGCATGGGAAATCTGTGAACATGGTCCAGGGATGCCCTGGGAAATATAAGGTCAAATATGTAAGTCATATTCGACAGTCGTTGGTGGAATTACATCGTTTGCTGTGTCAGTACAGCCACATGGAGCATGACCACGACAGATGCCGTATTTGTTCGGTGAACCGCTTGGGTTGCAACCAGGTCCGCAGAGAATTGCAAGAGTTGTTAGACGAAGGAACCATTGAGATTCTGCAGAATCGCAATGTCGATGAGGACGAACCGGAGGTTAATGTTATATCCCCCGTGTTCAAGTTACCCGAGCCTGTTGTTATTCGCTATGATAGCAGTAAGCCGTAGGCTTCTCCCTCCTTGGTGATTAAACCTGCAGGCCCCGTGCCTTATTCTTCTGACCGAGCTGTGCCGTTCAGATATAACCCTGTTACTGTGCAAGATGGGATAGAAGTGCCTTTGCCCTCAACTGCTGTAACCAATATCGCTGATGTAAGCGGGCTGACCCGGAGTGGTCGTGTTTTCTCTGCACCTCCCAAAGCCCCTGTTGCTTCTGAATCTGCTGAGCGCTCGGTGGGGACCGCTGTTAATATTCAGAATCCGACACTTGATGTTGCCAGACCCTCCTCCATACAAAAGACTCCCGCTTCTTCAGTTGGCCCGAATGGCATTATGAATGAAGAATCTGATGAGATGCTGAGGCTCATCAAGAAGAGCGAGTATAATGTTGTAGACCAGCTTCTACAAACGCCATCCAAAATCTCCATACTATCCTTGCTGTTGCATTCAGAACCCCATAGGGAGGCTCTGCAGAAAGTATTGGATTTGGCGTACGTTGATCACGACGTCACGATTGAGCAATTTGACAATATAGTTGTAAACATTACTGCTTGCAACACTTTGAGTTTTAGTGACGCTGATCTCCCTGAGGAGGGAAGAGCCCACAACATGGCTTTACACATATCTCTAAACTGCAAATCCGACGCTATGTCCAACGTGCTGGTGGACACTGGATCATCCTTAAATGTATTGCCAAAATCCACACTCTCTAGATTGTCATATCAGGGTCCTCCTATGAGGCAGAGTGGTGTTGTTGTGAAGGCATTCGATGGGTCACGCAAGACTGTGATTGGGGAAGTTGATCTCCCAATCAAAATTGGACCTAGTGATTTCCAAGTTACCTTCCAGGTAATGGACATCCACCCATCTTATAGTTGTCTCTTAGGCAGACCATGGATTCACGAGGCTGGCACCGTGACATCCACCGTACACCAGAAGCTGAAGTTTGTCAAGAACAAGAAACTGGTTGTGGTAGGGGGAGAAAAGGCTCTCCTGGTTAGCCACCTGTCTTCCTTCTCATATATTGATGCCGAGGATGAAGTTGGAACTCCGTTCCAAGCTTTATCTATTGATGAACCGATTGAGAAGAAGTCTCCATCATTCGCTTCCTACCGTGATGCAAAGCTGGCCATTGAATGTGGTGCAGTTGCTGGTTTAGGGAAGGTGATTGAGCTGGAAGATAATAGATCCCGGGCTGGCATTGGCTACTGTTCTGGGGCATATAATGAGCAAGGGTTGTTCACGAGTGGAGGATTCATCCATGACGATCAACCTGAGGAAGAAGCTGCTGCTATCTTGGAAGAGGATGCAGAGGATCTGAACAATTTCATCATTCCTGGTGGTGTCTGCCACAATTGGGTCGTTGTAGATGTTCCTACGGTCATCCATAGATCAGAGTAATTGTTCACTTTGTTTAAAACCCTTCTCCCATGCCAAAAGGAGAAGTGATGACATTGTTGGCAGCATATATACAATGATGTTTTCATTCAATTAATGCATTGTTAAACATTTGTTTTTCCATTTGTTTTCACTTTTTGCTTTTCACATGAAATCAGTGATCACAAAAAACCCATAAAAACAAGAATAAAAGCAAACATTTTTCATCTGCATAATGATTCGCTTGTTTAAATTCTAAAGTTTTTCATTAACCAAAATCATTATGCAGGTTGATTCTAAAACCCATTGAACATAATGATCCAACGCCATCTCCCAATTTTGAATTCCCTGTATTCGAGGCAGAGGAAGATGATGTTGAAGGAATTCCTGATGAGATTACCCGTCTCCTTGAGCACGAGAAGAAGATCATTCAGCCGCACCTTGAAGATCTGGAAACAGTCAACTTGGGGTCGGAGGATTGTGTTCGTATGGTGAAAGTCGGGGCACTTCTTGAAGAGTCTGTCAAGAAGAGATTGATCGAATTTCTACGAGAATATTCCGATATCTTTGCTTGGTCATATGAAGACATGCCGGGTCTAGATACAGATATTGTGCAACATTTCCTGCCTTTGAAGCCTGAGTGCGTGCCTGTGAAGCAAAAGCTCAGAAGAACTCATCCAGATATGGCAGTGAAGATCAAAGAGTAAGTTCAGAAGCAAATTGATGCAGGGTTTCTGGTGACTTCTACATATCCTCAATGGGTGGCCAATATTGTGCCTGTTCCTAAAAAGGACGGAAAAGTCCGTATGTGCGTTGATTACAGAGATTTGAATAAAGCTAGTCCGAAAGATGATTTTCCTCTACCACACATTGATATGTTGGTAGATAATACAGCTAAATTCAAAGTCTTTTCCTTTATGGATGGATTTTCCGGATATAATCAAATCAAAATGGCACCCGAAGATATGGAGAAGACAACATTCATCACACCTTGGGGAACATTCTGTTATCGAGTGATGCCCTTCGGTTTGAAGAACGCCGGAGCCACGTATCAACGAGCTATGACTACCTTGTTTCATGATATGATGCACAAGGAGATAGAGGTCTACGTTGATGATATGATTGCCAAGTCCCGAACGGAAATTGAGCATATTGAGCATTTGTTGAAGCTTTTCCAGCGTCTGAGGAAGTTCAGACTTCGCCTGAATCCAAACAAATGTACATTTGGAGTCCGTTCCGGCAAGTTGTTGGGTTTCGTGGTAAGCGAAAGAGGTATTGAAGTTGATCCTGCCAAGGTCAAAGCAATCCAAGAGATGCCTGCACCCAAAACTGAGAAGCAAGTCCGAGGTTTTCTTGGCCGCTTGAATTACATTTCCAGATTTATATCCCACATGACTGCCACATGTGCGCCGATATTCAAGCTCCTCCGGAAAGATCAATCTCATGATTGGACCGAGGATTGCCAGAAAGCTTTCGACAGTATCAAGGAATATCTGTCTGAACCTCCGATTTTGTCTCCGCCTGTAGAAGGAAGACCTCTGATCATGTATTTGACTGTGCTTGAAGACTCGATGGGTTGTGTCCTCGGTCAGCAAGATGAATCAGGGAAGAAAGAATTTGCTATATACTACCTCAGTAAGAAGTTTACTGATTGTGAGTCTCGGTACTCTATGCTTGAGAAGACGTGATGTGCTTTAGCTTGGGCTGCTAAGCGGTTGCGCCAGTACATGATAAATCATACCACTTGGTTGATATCCAGAATGGATCCAATCAAGTACATCTTCGAGAAGCCTGCTTTAACCGGGAGGATCGCCCGTTGGCAGATGTTGTTGTCTGAGTATGATATCGATTATCGAGCTCAGAAAGCTATCAAAGGTAGTATCTTGGCTGACCATTTAGCGCACCAGCTGATTGAAGATCATCAGTCTGTTCAGTATGACTTCCCTGATGAGGAAATTCTGTATTTGAAAATGAAAGATTGTGATGAGCCTACACTTGATGAAGGTCCGGAACCTGGTTCCAGATGGACGATGGTGTTCGATGGCGCTGTAAATCAGTATGGAAATGGAATTGGGGCAGTAATCATTACTCCTCATGGCACACATATTCCGCTTACAGCAAGGATAACTTTCAAATGCACGAATAATATGGCTGAGTATGAGGCTTGTATTATGGGACTTGAAGAATGTATTGATTTGAGAATCAAACATCTTGATGTATATGGTGATTCAGCCCTGGTTGTCAATCAGATCAAGGGTGAATGGGAGACGAATCAGCCAAGTCTCATTCCGTACAGAGATTATGCAAGAAGAATTTCAACATTCTTTACAGAAGTTGACTTTCATCATATTCCTCGAGAGGATAATCGGATGGCAGATGCTCTTGCTACGCTTGCCTCAATGATTGTAGTGAAGTATTGGAATGAAGTCCCCAATATTGCCGTGATGCGCTTGGATAGACCAGCTCACGTATTTGCAGTCGAAGAAGTAAATGATGATAAGCCTTGGTATTTTGATATCAAGAATTTCCTCCAGAACCAGGTCTACCCACCTGGGGCATCTGTGAAAGATAGGAAAACTTTGAGAAGGTTGTCAGGCAGTTTCTACCTCAGTGGTGAAGTGCTGTATAAAAGAAATTTTGATATGGTTTTGCTCAGATGCGTGGATAGACACGAAGCAAACCTGTTGATGACTGAGGTCCATGAGGGTTCATTTGGTACTCATTCCAATGGACATGCCATGGCTAGGAAGATGCTGAGAGCAGGCTACTATTGGCTGACAATGGAGTCTGACTGCTGCAAGTAT
The DNA here is from genome assembly GCF_024323335.1 of Lathyrus oleraceus. Lineage (NCBI taxonomy): Eukaryota > Viridiplantae > Streptophyta > Magnoliopsida > Fabales > Fabaceae > Lathyrus > Lathyrus oleraceus. The sequence goes on along the minus strand of NC_066582.1, from coordinate 266,629,551 downwards.
GTGAAGAAATGCCACAAGTGTCAGATTTACGCGGATAAGATCCATATTCCTCCGACACTTCTGAATGTGATTTCATCACCATGGCCTTTCTCTATGTGGGGAATTGACATGATCGGCATGATTGAACCGAAAGCGTCCAACGGACACAGGTTTATTCTCATAGCAATCGACTATTTCACCAAATGGGTTGAGGCCGCTTCGTATGCGAATGTGACCAGACAGGTGGTTGTGAAGTTTATCAAGAACCAGCTGATTTGCCGTTATGGTGTGCCAGATAAGATCATTACTGATAATGGATCTAATCTGAATAATAAGATGATGGATGAGTTGTGCGCTGAATTCAAGATTGCACACCATAATTCCTCTCCCTATAGACCTAAGATGAATGGGGCTGTTGAAGCTGCTAATAAGAATATCAAGAAGATTATCCAGAAGATGACAGTTACGTACAAAGATTGGCATGAGATGCTGCCATTTGCTTTGCATGGATATCGTACGTCTGTACGCACTTCAACAGGGGCAACCCCTTTTTCTCTTGTTTACGGCATGGAGGTTGTGCTCCCAGTAGAGGTGGAGATCCCGTCAATGCGAGTCTTGATGGAAGCCAAGTTGACGGATGCTGAATGGATTCAGAGTCGTTATGACCAGCTGAATTTGATTGAAGAGAAGCGATTAATTGCCATGTGCCATGGTCAGTTATATCAGTAGAGAATGAAGAAAGCATTCGATAAGAAGGTCAAACCTCATGTGTTCCGAGAAGGTGACCTCGTGCTCAAGAAAGTCTTGTCTTTCGTGCCCGATTCCAGGGGCAAGTGGACTCCAAACTACGAGGGTCCATATGTTGTCAAGAGAGCCTTTTCAGGCGGAGCTTTGATGCTTACAACAGTGGATGGGGAGGATTTCACTCGTCCTGTGAATTCAGATGCAGTCAAGAAATACTTTGCCTAAAAAAAAAGGTATATGCAAATGAAAAACAGAATGGCTCGCTAAGTTGAAAACCCGAAAGGGCGGCTTAGGCAAAAATGAGCGTCTCGGTGGAGAACCCGCAAGGGTGATCCAGGAAAAAATTAGAGACTTAAAAAAAGAGTATATTTGCATCCCGCTAGATTGAGTACCTCACCCTGGGGCAATCTAGGCAAAAATTAGGGATTTGGCAAGTAACTGCATCCTGACAAGACTTTCTGTTCCGCAGCCGTCTTTTCGCCAGAGGATTCTCGATTCGTCGTCAACTGAAGCTTCGCATACATCGAGATTCAAATTGGTAGAGAAAGGATCATTATGTTCAATGTAGCCCTCTTCCAATATATATCACTGGTTTCAAATTTGTATAGATCTATGGAGTCTTGTCATTTGCAGGCTACCATTCCATCAAATAAATTTGAGCTTTTATCCAATTATTTGCACTCTTATTTGTTTCAATTCAACAAATGTTTTGCATGTTTTAATTGATAAAATGTCATTGTTTTAAACAAATAAATTTTTCAAAATCATTGTTTTAAACAAAGTGAATATTCACAATGATGAAAGAATACTCAGGAATGTCTCAGTGCTCTCCCAAGGGTGGCATGATTCCCAACAGGTAAGACATTGGTTCATATTCCTGGCATTTGATTGTATCCTCTTTCTCCCGCGTTGCTGTTGGGGTTGTTCCCCAAGCAGATGTTGTTGAAGACTCAGTTTCTTCTCCAGCAGTAATCTCCCCAGCATGGTTGTTCTCATTGTGGTAGATTCAGTGGTTGATGGACTGATATCCCGGTACCTTACCGCTTTCCTCAGCATTTGTCGCAAGCAGAGCTGTTGGTGGGGTTGTTCCCCAATATAGTCGCAAGCAGAGATGTTGTTGAAGACTTCGCGTTCTTCTCCAGCAGTAGTCTCTCCAGTGCAGCCGCTAGCGGAGTTGTCGTGTCTCTCCTCAGCATGGTTGCTTTCCATCTTTTCCAGCTTAGTCTGCAGAATGGTTGTTGTGGCAGTTTCTGCCTGTTGAAAGCTCTCTCAATCCCTGGTAGGGTCGGTTGGTGGCTCTAGCATCCCAAAGATTGGAATGATTTCCTGATTTACTTTTGATCCTCAGTAGAGTGGCTATTTGCAGAATCTACTTGTGTGATCCGTCGGATGTATGTTCGCCCCGAGTAGAGTGGCTTGTTGTAGAATCTACTTGTGTGGTGCTTTCTCCCTCAGTGGGTTATTCCCTAAGAGAGTGGCTGATAGCTTTTCCCCAGTAGAGTTGCTTGTGCAGTTAGATTCTACTCGGATGATTCTCCTTCAGTGGGTAGTTCCCCGGAGTTGTTTGGAGTTGCTTTCGCAGCAGTTCTTGGTTGAGCCATGAACTCTTGTTTCTCAGTTGATGCTGGGATCCCCTGCAGATATCCTCAGGATTCTCTTGTTCCCATACAGATTTGTCTTGGTGGCAGTTTCGCCTGTTGTGACTTTCTGTACCCTGTTTGGGTTGTCTATTGATCCATTGCTCAGAGATTTAGTGTATCCTGATCTCTTTGTCTCCCCTGCAGTACCCGCAGATCTTTGCTTTACAGCATGTGGATCTCTAGCAGATTGGCTTTCCAGTTGGTTTTTCCCCTGGAAGTATAGTACCGGGCGTTTAATTCCTGGACCTGGTTGTGTTAAAAGTGTCTGTTTTGTCAGCATTCATCAAACATAAATCACGCATATTCATGCATATTCATAAACATTCAGATATTCATGTTGCATTTTTTGCCATATATCCCTTGCTATGGGTTTTGTAGATCTCTTTATAGATCTTCCCAAGCAGATGTCGGGTGGTTAATCTCTCCATATAGAGTCAGCCCATAAGTAGAAAGTGTCTGTCTTTCCTTCTGCAGTTCCCCACTGAGATATGTCCTCGTGGATGGCGGTTTATTCCGTTTCCTCCCAACATATATATTGGGATGGATTTTCCTATTGAGTTATATCCTCATAGGACGTGTTTTGATTCAGTCTGTCTTTTCGGATCAATCCCGAATCGGCGTTTTGTCAGCTGTTTCTTGTGCTTCCCTGTGGAAGAAATGAATGGTTTGCCCAGTAACCGGCATCAATTCATTTATCCCCAGCGGAATTTTGTTGGGCCTCTACCCAGTAGCCGGTAGTTGTAAGTCCTATGTTCTTGCTTTTTTGGCGGAATTTATGGTTATATACCTTTTATTCCTCAAGCAGGAGTTGTTGGTCTTCTACCCAGTAGTCGGTAGTCGTAAATCCTATTTGCCTGCTCTCCAGCAGTTTGTGGTTTGTTATAAACCCTCTTTTGTTTCCCGTGCGGATTTGTGATTCTCTCTATCCCCACGCGGAGTTGTTGGTCTTCTACCCAGTATTCGGTAGATGTAAACCCTAATTTGTGGTTATTCCCACCAGAGTATGGCTACTACCCCGTATTCGGTAGTTGTAAGTCCTATCTTTTTTTCCCCTAGCAGAGGTAACCTTTGTGGTTCGTTCTGGTTGATGGTGGATGTTCTGTTGTTGTGATTTTTATCTCCAACAGAGTTTGCGTTTCCCTGTGGAATAAGTTGAATAAGTGCTCAGTATTTGGTAAGGTGCGATGGGATAATTGTAATATCCAACTGTTAAAACAATGGGTCAAACTTAACTAAACAAATTATGAGAATATTATATATGTTGGCTTTCCACGTTTTAGCACTCATCAAGATTGGTATAGGATATGTAGGTTTCGCCTACGCGAGGTGCATGTTTTGTATTAGTTAAGGTGCGATGGGATAATTGTAATATCCAACTGCTAAAACGATGAGTCAAACTTGATTATAATTTTCTTATATATGTTTAGAAGCAAGAGTTGGGAATAATCCATATGATGGATTGGAATAAGGAGTTATTCACCCAACTGAAATTTTCGAGAGTTGTATAAGATACAATTGGAAGGAGTTCCTACCTAAATAACCTAGTTTTGTGTAATCCGCCTACGCGGACTTAGAACGAAGTGAAATATGGATCTCGACCCACTAGAAAATCTTCCAACGGGATTTTCCGAATCAGATGATGAGGGTCATTTGTTTTGAGTAAAATAGTGGGAGCATGTTTAATTAAAGGCCTGATTAAATATGTCAATGATACTTATATTTTCTTTAATCCTTATGTAGATTACCATGACAGCAAACACCTCTAACAACATCCTGCGATCAATCCTTGATAAGGAAAAATTGTTTGGGACAAATTTTCTGGATTGGCACCGAAACCTGAGGATTGTCCTCAAACATGATAAAAAGCTGTATGTCTTGGAGACACCTGTTCCTGAAGAGGAACCTCCTAGTTCTGCACCTAAGGCAGAAAGAGATGCTTATAAGAAGCATGTCGATGATGCCAATGAAACTGCTTGTCTCATGCTGGCTACCATGAACTCAGAATTGCAAAAGCAACATGAGAACATGTCAGCGTTCGATATGATCGAACACCTGAAGTTGCTCTATCAAGAGCAAGCAAGGCATGAGAGGTTTGAAGTTTCAAAAGCCCTTTTTCAAAGCAAGTTAGCTGAAGGAGCCCCTGTAGGTCCCCATGTACTCAAGATGATTGGGTATGTGGAAAACCTTGAGAGATTGGGTTTTCCCCTCGAAAAGGAACTTGCAACTGACTTGATCTTGCAATCGTTGCCAGATAGTTTTAGTCAATTTGTCCTAAATTTCAATATGATTGATATGGACAAATCTCTTCCTGAACTGCTCGCCATGTTAAGAACTGCCGAGCAGAATCTGAAGGCAAAAGGGAAGTCCATTCTGATGATCGGAAATGGAAAGAGACAGAACAAAAGGCCCACTAAGCATAGTGATAAGGGGAAGGGCAAGGAAGTTGCAAATCCCAGACCCACTGCTGCTTTGAAGCCTAGTGGAGGCATAGCAAAAGAAGGCACCTGCTTCCATTGCGGTAAGACCGGACACTGGAAAAGGAACTGCCCAAAGTACCTGGAAGATAAGAAGAATGGAGTAGAGACTTCAACTTCAGGTATTTTTGTTATTAATTTATCTACTTCTACATCATGAGTATTAGATACTGGATGCGGTTCTTACATTTGTACAAATGTGCAGGAACTAAAAAGGAGTAGAGATTTGGCAAAAGGTGAAGTCGACCTACGAGTTGGCTATGGAGCAAAGGTTGCTGCTTTAGCCGTAGGAACTTTTGTAATGACTTTACCTAGTGGTTTAATAATTCAGTTAGAGAACTGTTATTATGTACCTGCAATTAGCAGGAATATTATTTCCATTTCTTGTTTGGACAAGTTTGGTTTTTCATTTACAATAAAGAACAATTGTTGCTCAATTTATTTGAATGATATATTCTATGCTACTGCACAAATGAACAATGGACTATATGTCCTTGATCTTGAAATGCCTATTAATAACATTAATACAAAAGGGTGAAACCTAACGAGTTAAAACCAACTAGGTAAGAATATTAAAACTCTTCGATCAGATCGAAGTGATGAGTATTTAATCCTAGAGTTTGATGACCATCTGAAAGAGTGTGGGATTCTATCCCAACTTACTCCTCCTGGAACATCCCAATGGAAGGATGTATCTGAGAGAAGAAATCAAACCCTGTTGGACATGGTCCGATTCATGATGAGTCACACCAATCTTCCAAACTCCTTTTGAGGACATACACCATTAACATCAGCTTACACACTTAACCGTGTTCCATCCAAAAGGTTGAAAAGACATCATATGAGATATGGAGTGGTAAGAGACCACATATGTCTTACATGAAGATTTGGGGTTGCGAAGTTTATGTGAAACGACAAATTTCAACTAAGCTTGAGCCCAAATCTGACCAATGCTTATTTGTGGGGTATCCTAAAGAAACAAGAGGATATTACTTCCACAATCCTTCTGAGGGCAAAGTGTTTGTCGCTCGAACTGGAGTTTTCCTAGAAAAGGATTTTATTTCCAAAGGAACCAGTGGGAGGAGAGTAGAGCTTGAAGAAATTCAAGAATCGCAAAGCATTGATACACCTATGGAGGAATTAGAGCAGGAAACACAAGTAGTTGTGTAAGAGCAACCTGCTCAAATAGAACAAGACCAGCGTAGGTCAGGCAGGATACGTCACCTACTTGAGATATATGGATATCTGATCAAGGTGATGTATTACTCATGGATCAAGATGAGCCTGTGACCTACTCATGGAATCTTCGCCTTGATGAAAAGACTGTATGGATTCATCAAGAACAAAGATGAGCCTTGTGTCTACAAGAAGGTTAGTGGGAGCATGATCGTATTCCTGGTATTATATGTAGATGACATATTACTCATTGGAATCGATATCCCTACCCTGCAACAAGTAAAGTCTTGGTTGGGGAAATGCTTTTCTATGAAGGACCTAGGTGAAGCAACCTATCAGAATCTATAGAGATAGATCATGAAATGCTTGGCCTAAGTCAGAGCACATAGACAAAGTGCTGAGACGCTTTAATATGAATGATTCCAATCTGGTTATGTATTTTGCTTAAATGGTGGCACTGTGAGCTTGAAAAGTTCAACGCAAGATGCAGTTGCTGATTCTACATCTGAGGATGAGTATATTGCTGCCTTAAGTGCAGCAAAGGAAGCTGTTTAGATCAATAAACTTGGCATAGTCCCTAGCATTGTGGATCTCATTGGTCTCTATTATGATAACAATGGTGTTATCGCACAAGCTAAGGAGCCTAGATCTCACCAACGATCCAAACACATACTTAGGCGTTGTGTGAAAATATGTAAAGTACCTACACTTGACAATGTAGCTGACCCACTGACAAAGCCTCTTGCGCAGCAGAAGCATGATGGCCATACTAGATCAATGGGTATACGGGGTATGCCTGATTGGCTCTAGTGCTAGTGGGAGATTGTTGGTGTAAGCCCTAGAGGCCAATACTTTTGGTACTTGTATCGAATTATTTATTAATAATAAAAGGCATTTTCTTTATTATGGTTGATTAATAAAGTCCCTGGAATAGATAGTCTGTTTAATGGATTAAGTGTGACTTAATCATGAGAACACATTAAACATAAGGGCACTATTCTTAAAGTATCCGTAGTCGAGCTTTAATGTGAAGTGGGATAACATTAAAGCATTAAGACTATTATGTTTGTAGATTGATGATCACATCTCATGGATCATGGATAAAGAGTTATCAAGTCTTAAACATAGATATGAATATTAGGAGTAATGTTTATACCGGATTGACCCGCTATGAGAATACTATATAGAAAGTTATGCAAAGTGTCATAAGTTATTCTCATGGTGATAATAGTGTATACCACTCTTCGACCTGAAACCACTATGGATCCTAGATGTAGAGTTGAGTGCTTTATTACTGATCCAACGTTATCCGTAACTGGATGACCATAAAGACAGTTGATGGGTACTTCACGAAGCATGCTGAGGGACATGAGTGTTCTAGATGGAATTTGCCAATCCTGCGTAACAGGATAAATGTCTATGGGCCCAATATTGAACTGGACAAGGGTGACACGGTCTATACCTTGTGTTCAATATAGACATAAGGGCAAAGGGGTAATTATACACATAATTATTATCACAGGAGGTTTTGTCAGATCACATGACATTTTCGTGACTTGGGTAGCAGTGATGTGTTGCTAGATACCGCTCACTGTTTATTATGTTAAATGCATGATTTAATATAATTGCCAACGCCGCGAAAACCTATAGGGTCACACACAAAGGACGGATTGATGAGAGATAGAATAATTAAGGAACATCGTAAGGTACGGTGTACTTAAGAAGAATACGAAATATGGTAAAGTACCAAATACTTAAGTGATTTTGGCATATTCTGAGATATGGGCCAAAATGCACTTAAGTGGGCTTTTTGGCTTGAAGCCCACACAAGTGGTTCTATAAATAGAACCCCTTGGGTAGAAGCATTTACACTCCAGACAACACAACTGAAGAGTTGGAATTTCGTATCTCTCTCTCTCACTCAAAGCCTTCACTCACAAACAGCTAGCACTGCGATTGAAGGAATCCGTTCGTGTGGACTGAGTAGAGACGTTGTCATCGTTCAACGTTCGTGATCGCCCCGTGGATCTGTATCAAAGGTTGATCATTGTCAGAAATCTGCACCAAAGGTTTGAATCTCCACAAGAGGTAACGATTCTATCACTGATCATGCTCATTCGTAAGGATCATTAAAGGAGAAATTTTTTATTCCGCTGCGCCTTGGATGGCAATTCTCCTTCATCTCATCCTTTGGTTTCCCCTGGAAAGTCTTTTCTAGATTTCCCCAGCGGAGTTGTATTTCTATTTGTGTTGCTGTATTGGTGTTATCCCCAGTACATGCATTGTGTGAGTCAGTTTGAGTCATTCCAATGGATTGTGTTTTCTTTGGAATCGATTCTTATCCCCAGTGTGAGTCCTTTCACTTACCCAGTGAGATCTCCAGTCTGATTTCTGGTATCCCCTAATCAGAGTCGCGTCTTGCGCGCGTCATGTCAGTTTTGTTTTCCCCAATTCGGAGTCGTGTCCTGCTCACACATTCTTTGTTCTTTTATTATCCCCAATAAGAATCCCCATAAGGGTCTTGTTAGAGTCTCTGTGCCTGGTGAGTGTACTACTCCGATGGATCGTCTTTTCTTCTGTGTGAATCATTATCCCCACAGAGTTTGTGTCTTTTACATGCATACATTTGCATCATGAGGTCTCTTAGGGACCAAAATTTGTCTCATTACTATTATTTAAGCCCATTCTACCGCGTCGAGATGAAGATTTCTAAACTTCACTTCTCCGGATAGAATGACCTTAAATAGGGGCATCTGTAAGACCCCAATTTTGTCCCTAAGATCCCTCATGACATCATACCATATCATTCATTGCCTCAAGGATCATTGTGCACCTTTGCTTCCCTCCTAGTGGGTGGGGTATCTTGTGAGTGTGGTTCTTGATCACCAAGCATGTATTGCATTTGTATATCATTGCTTTTCATTTGTTATCTAACCAAAAGTACAAAAATATTGTCATCTAACCTTGTTTCTTGCAGATGAAGCAAACTAGGTCAAAATAGTCAAATCAGCCATTGAGCAATGGATAGTGGCCATTCTTGAAGAATTTGGGTACCATGATCATTCATCAAGAGTTCATATGAGTTGTGATATCATTTGGTATCAAGATCTCAAAAGAAAGAGGCTTGAAATTCATTAGAACATGGCTCAGTCAACCAAAACCCTAGCAAAGTCAACTGTGGTCAACTATGCATTTAATCAGGAATTGGAAGGTGTGAGATGGTTGGAAAGGTCTCATTCATGTCCATATAAGCTTCATTTTGCATTTCAAAGATCAAGGTTGAAGGATTTGAGGTCAAACAAAAAGTTTCCCAAAATGGCAATGACCTGTAATTTTCACCTGCCCAAAATGGAAAGTCATTCTCCTCAAAATTACATGTCCAAACAAGCTTCAAATCAAAATTTGTCCAACATGAAAGTTGAAGATCTTGTTCTTGCCTTTCCAAAAAGTCCAAGAACACTCATTTCTCATGTGTGGTTGGCAAGTTATGATTTGAAGCTTGGTTGGACATGTAATTTTGAGGAGGATGACTTTCCATTTTTGGCAGCTGAAAATTACAGGTCATTTCTATTTTGGGAAACTTTTTGTTTGACCTCAAATCCTTCAACCTTTATCTTTGAAATGCCAAATGAAGCTTATATGGACATGAATGAGACCTTTCCAACCATCTCACACCTTCCAATCCCTGATTAAATGCACAGTTGACCACAGTTGACTTTGCTAGGGTTTTGGTTGACTGAGCCATGCTTTGATGAATTTCAAACCTCTTTCTCTTGAGATTTTGATCCAAATGGTGTCACAACTTATATGAATCCTTGATGAATGATCATGGTGCCCAATATCTTCAAGAATGGCCACCATCCATTGCTCAATGGCTGATTTGACTGTTTTGACCTAGTTTGCTTCATCTGCAAGAAACAAGGTGAGATGACAATATTTTTGTACTTTTGGTTAGTAAACAAATGAAAAGCAATGATATACAAATGCAATACATGCTTGGTGATCAAAAACCACACTCACAAGATACCCACCCACTAGGAGGCAAGCAAAGGTGCACAATGATCCTTGAGGCAAATGATATGATAGGATATGATGCCATGAGGGATCTTAGGGCAAAAATTGGGGTCTTACACTAAGGTAAATTGCATGCTCTTTTCGGCCAGACTCGTCATGCTGCCCCAGTACACACCCCATAGACCCCTCGAGGGCTGTCAAGTACGGGATTAACAGTCGTCCCTCCACAGGAGGCATCAGAATCGGAGGCTCCTACAAATATTCTTTTATTTTTTCCAAATTCCGCTTGACAATCATTATGCCACCTGACCGTTTGATCTTTTCTCAACAGCTTGAATATGGGTTCATACGTGGCTGTTAGATGAGATATGAACCGTGAAATGTAGTTCAATCTACCTAAGAAACCACGAACCTCTTTTTCTGTTCTCGGTTCAGGCATTTCTTGTATTGCTTTTTTTTTAGCAGGATCGACCTCGATTCCTCTTTCACTCACAATAATCCCCAGCAACTTACCGGACCGCACTCCGAAAGTGCACTTACTCGGATTCAACCTCAGCTTGAGTTGTCACAACCGGTCAAACAGCTTGGCCAAGTCTACCAAATACCCCGCTTCTGTGCGGGACTTTGCTATCATGTCATCAACATAGCATTCGATTTCATGATGAATCATATCATGAAACAAAGCCACCATAGCTCTCTGATGCGTGGCACCGGCGTTCTTGAGACCGAATCGCATCACTTCCGCTCTTGACACTCGCCTCCAAGGCGGCCCCAACCTTTACTTCCTTTCTGACCTCCTCGGTACACAAGCTAACAAGCTCAACTCGTTCCTCATGCGGTCGAATCACCTTCTCCTCTTGTTTCAACAACCTGGCTAATTCATCCGGCAGTTCACAATCTTCTTCGCCTTCTTTCTTCGGCATGATAGATCGGATTGTCGAGGTCATATGAGGGTGTAATAGGATTGTTATTAATGAGATCCGGAGAATACGAAAGTCGAAACGAAGCCAATCAAAAGGAAGGAAAAATGAAAATAAACATTGCCATTTTTATTTTTTTATTTTTTTAAACTGCAAAAATAAATGAAAAACAGGGAACACCGCTTTTAATGCGAAAAACATCCTTTTATTAATGATGCAAAATGTTGCAAAATGAAACACATGAGGTGGCCTTTACAATGAACCATTACGTTTCGGGCAAAACGTATGGCTTTCATGCAGACAGAATTGAAAAACAGAAATATTACTCTTCACGTAGAGTGACAGTGATGATCTTTTCGGCCTTCCAGTTCTGGATCTCCATCCCTGGTACGCATGGTTTTATCCTCTGATCAAGCTCGCAGTCACTATCGATCTCTTCACCCATCGCACAGATGCGATCTGGATCCAGCATTCCAGCACTGGTGAACGTGAATGGCTGACGGCGGCCTTTATTCTGTCCAGACGAGCCTCGGCCCGGCTGGTAACCAACCCCAAACCTGTCCTCTTTGGCGGTGATGTCAATCATCCTTCCCCAACCTGGGGCTTCTCCGTTCTTCACGACCTCAGTGGCCTGCTTATACGAAGAAATGGACAGCTTCTTCTCTTCTTTGACAAAAGTGGCATTCTCCGCCTTGACAGTTTCGAATGCTTGACATGGCGTTTCCCATATTTCACCGTCCATTTCTACGTACTTGAACGATGACAAGTGGCTGACAAAGATGTCTTCCTCCCCACAAACTGTGACGACCTGCCCGTCCCAGATATACTTCAATTTCTGGTGCAAAGTCGAAGTTACTGCCCCAGCAGCATGTATCCATGGCCGACCCAACAAGCAACTGTATGTCGGCTGAATATCCATAACATGAAACACAGACTTAAACACCTCGGGCCCGATCTTTACAGGGAGCTCCACTTCCCCAAACACAGCCCTTTTAGAACCATCAAAGGCTCTAACCACCAGGTCCGTCGGGCTCAAGATCAACCCTTCACAATCCAGCTTTGCCAGGGCCTTCTTTGGCAACACATTGAGTGATGAGCCGGTATCCACCAACACGTGCGAAAGCACCGCTCCTTTACACTCCATTGCAATGTGTAATGCCCTATTGTGATTACGCCCATCTACAGTAAGATCCAAATCAGTGAAACCCAGCCCATGGCTGACATTAACATTAGACACCACTGTCTCCAGCTGATTGATCGTTATCTCCTGAGGAACATAGGCTCTCTTCATTATTTTCAACAAAGCCTCTCTATGCCCCTCGGAGCTTAACAACAATGACAGGATTGAAATCTTGGATGGGGTCTGCTGCAGATGATCAACTAGCTTGTACTCAGACATCTTGATGATCCTCAAAAATTCTTCAGCTTCATCATCAAGTTCTTTTTCCGACCCACCAGGCGCTGGTGTCGCCACAGGAGTACCCTCGCTCACTACCTGCTTCCCTCTTGCCCTGGCTAAAGCCTCGGCCTTATCTTTATTTTCTCATTCTCCTTCCCCACTCCTCAATGTGTCGGGTGCAAACAATCTTCCACTGCGAGTGAAACCACTGGGTCCGGCATTATCCACCTTTGAAACGATGGTTTCACCTGTAGCCTGATCTTCCTGCTTCTCTCCATTACAGTATACCTCTCCACCATAATCCCATGGCACAGCATCGTCGTTTTCTTATGGAATTTGCCCAGGTACCGTGATGGTAACCGGAGCTGCATCTGCCGGTGCTGACAAGTCGATCGGATCAAAGTAAATGGTTATGGTGGAGACATCCTCCCTCTCCAAATCAACCTTCTCAAATCTGAGGCTTCCCTCATCCATCATTCTCTGGACAGCCTCCCTCAACAATACACACCCATTAGGGGCAACGGTGCACGCAGCACAACAATCATCACAACCCGGGAAGACCCCATTCTTCAACAGTTGTCTCTTGACCTCAGCCAAAGGAGTTCTCAACTGGTCCACATTCATCAGCCCAATCGTCCTCCTATCCTCAGAAATTGCATTCACCCTCATCTGACCATGCGCCGACATGGGATTAGCGTTAACATTTGGAGATGGTGCAAAATTGATGGCCTTGGAGTCTACCAGATCCTGGACCACATGCTTAAAACCTTTACAATTCTCAACATTGTGTCCGGGAGCACCAGAGTGGAATTCGCACTTGGCGTTCTCATCATAGTTGGCAGGCCTCTGGTCTGGTCTCAACGGAGCCAACGTCCTCAGCTGGACCAACCCCAAATCTTTCAATTTCTTCAGTAAAAATGAGTATGTCACAGGTGGCCTATCAAATTGACGATCAGTCATTCACCCTCTCACCTGATACCCGGCCCTCTGTGGTCTCTGTTGAAATGGTTGTCGTTGTTGTGGCTGTTACTGTTGTTGATGTTGTTGTGCAGGTGAATTATCAGCAAGAATTGTTACCGCAGCAGTGTGCTGGTAGTAACGATCCCTACCTTGTCCTCTTTGGGTATACACCGCACTCGTGTCACCCTCCTTCTTTCGCTGGCCACTACCAAAGGGCTTCTTCGATCCAGACGATGAAGCACTTCCCTGGATCCTCCCCATCTTCAACCAGCTCTCAATTCTTTCTCCCGCCACTACAATGTCTGCAAAGTTGGTAACCGGGCATCCCACCATTCTTTCAGCAAAGGTCCCCTGAAGGGTACCCATGAACAAATCAGATATCTCCTGGTCTACCAATGGAGGTTGAACTCTGGCAGCCAACTCCCTCTATCTCTGTGCATATTCTTTAAACCCTTCATTTGGCTTTTGAGACATACCCTGCAGCTGGGTACGACTAGGAGCCATGTCAGCATTGAATTGGTATTGTTTAAAGAAAGCATCTCCAAGGTCCTTCCAGCTCTTAATGTCTGATGATCTCAGTTTAGTATACCACTCAAGAGATCCCCCAGACAAGCTATCCTGGAAGAAATACATCCAGAGCTTCTGGTCCATTGTATAGGCAGATATCTTTCGGACGAATGCCTGGAGATGAGTCTCCGGGCAAGAACTCCCATTATACTTGTCAAACGCAGGCGCTTTAAACTTTTGTGGGATCACAATCCCCTCAACCAGCCCCATGTTTGACAAGTTGGCAACCCCCGGAGTAGCATAGCTTTCCAAAGCCCTGATCTTCTCGACTAGCACCTGAATTTATTTGTTTGGTGGTTGGACACCATACTGGCCAAACTGTTCATTCAGTACCGAGAACTGATCTTCTTCTCTATCCTCCTCAGCCCCAAAGAAAGGAGGAAACTGACTATCCTTCAGATTATTGACTACAGGACCGGGCCCACCGCCTGCAGCAAAACCAAACCCACCACCGTTGTTGATTACCACACCAGCAGTAGTCGTCTTCTTTCTGGGATCACCAACATCCCTAGAACTGTTGGAGAATTGCCATCCAAGGCGCAGCGGAATTTAAAAATTTCTCCATTTAGTGATCCTTACGAATGGGCATGATCAGTGATAGAATCGTTACCTCTTGTGGCGATTCAAACCTTTGGTGCAGATCTCTGACAATGATCAAAACCTTTGATACAGATCCACGGGGCGATCACGAACGTTGAACGATGACAACGTCTCTACTCAGTCCACACGAACTGATTCCTTCAATCGCAGTGCTAGCTGTTATGAATGAAGGCTTTGAGTGAGAGAGAGCTACGAAATTCCAACTCTTCAGTTGTGTTGTATTCCCATACAAAGCTTCTGCACAAGAGCTCTATTTATAGAACCACTTGTGTGGGCTTCAAGCCAAAAAGCCCACTTAAGTGCATTTTGGCCTATATCTCATAATATGCCAAAATCACTTAAGTATTTGGTACCTTACCATATTTCGTATTCTGCTTAAGTACACCGTACCTTATGATGTTCCTTAATTATTCTATCTCTCATCAATCCGTCCTTTGTGTGTGACCCTATAGGTTTTCGCGGCGTTGGCAATTATATTAAATCACGCATTTAACATAATAAACAGTGAGCGGTATCTAGCAACACATCACTGCTACCCAAGTCACGAAAATGTCATGTGATCTGATAAAACCTCCTGTGATAATAATTATGTGTATAATTACCCCTTTTCCCTTATGTCTATATTGAACACAAGGTATAGACTGTGTCACCCTTGTCCAGTTCAATATTGGGCCCATAGACATTTATCCTGTTACGCGGGACTGGCAAATTCCATCTAGGACACTCATGTCCCTCAGCATGCTTCGTGGAGTACTCATCAACTGTCTTTATGGTCATCCAGTTACGGATAACGTTGGATCAGTAATAAAGCACTCAACTCTACATCTAGGATCCATAGTGGTTTCAGGTCGAAGAGTGGTATACACTATTATCACCATGAGAATAACTTATGACACTTTGCATAACTTTCTATATAGTATTCTCATAGCGGGTCAATCCGGTATAAATATTACTCCTAATATTCATACCTATGTTTAAGACTTGATAACTCTTTATCCATGATCCATGAGATGTGATCATTAGTCTACAAACATAATAGTCTTAATGCTTTAATGTTATCCCACTTCACACTAAAGCTCGACTACGGATACTTTAAGAATAGTGTCCTTATGTTTAATGTGTTCTCATGATTAAGTCACACTTAATACATTAAACGGACTATCTATTCCAGGGACTTTATTAATCAACCATAATAAAGAAAATGCCTTTAAATAATTCGATACAAGTACCAAAAGTATTGGCCTCTAGGGCTTACACCAACAATCTCCCACTAGCACTAGAGCCAATCAGGCATACCCCGTATGCCCATTGATCTAGTATGGCCATCATGCTTCTGCTGCGCAAGAGGCTTTGTCAGTGGGTTAGCAACATTGTCAAGTGTAGGTACTTTACATATTTTCACACAACGTCTAAGTATGTGTTTGGATCATTGGTGAGATCTAGGCTCCTTAGTGTCGCATTACGCGAAAAACCGGCGGGAAAACAAGACAACAGAGCCGCCACCGTGCGTTATTTATCCCAAAAGAGGGAAAGGAAACGCTCAGAGTAAACCTGGAAAAAGCATGGTCTCGCGACCAAAGAGAATGGGATCGGGAGTCGGTTATGCGAAGGGAAGGTATTAGCACCCCTACGCATCCGTCATACTCGACGGGATCCACGCACAATAGGAAGGAAAATGGTTGCTAAAACACTGCTCAAATAAACATCTACACAGGCTGAAGGAGACACAAGGAAACAAACAAGACTGACTCGGCAGGATATCGCATCCTGGGCCTACTTAGTCTATCAAGCATAGACATCAGAGTCAAAGTAGTTCGGACTGGGGAAACGACACATGCTCGCCAGGATGTCGCATCCTATGCATACGTATCTCCTTTGGACGAAGGAGAATCAGAGCATTCGTAGCTCGGCTAACACGCACACAAACAAATACAGGCAAAGGCAAACGTGGAGCCTGAATGCCAATCACTGGGCTTACATCAGCATCCGGACCAAAAACACACACAAGGAGGCAAACGAGGAGCCTGAATGCCAATCACTGGACTTACATCAGCATCCGAACCAAAACACACGCACACTGGAACCCGAATGCCACTCGATGGACTTACATCAGCTTCCAAGCACACAACAAGAAGAAGGGTCTCGATTGCAACTAGGGCAAGAGAAGGGGAAGGTCTCAATCGCAACGAGGGTGAGAGAAAAGAATTAGTGTTAGTTGTTAGTCAAACTCGACAAGACATCGCATCTCGTGCCTACGTATCTCATCTGGACATGAGAATCAGAGTTGCCGTAGTTCGGCTAAACTATTCCTGTTGGTTTGTGTTTTTTAAGTGGACAACGTCACTACGCAATCTACCGGATGCTCGACCTTGGGAGACTTACTCACCTGTAGTAGAAGGAGTTGACGTATCCTTAAGAGGGGATAATGTTTGTTTGTGTTTTAGGAAAGCTCAAGCAAGAAAGGAAGTCCTATACGAAGGAACCGTGCTACCTTAATTGACATGCAAACGAGACTACGCGGAGTCTAGCAAACCTAGGGGATACAATCACACCACACAAACGTATACAGCATGAAATAAACACACCAACAAGGGGCTCAAACATCAGGGCTAGGCTTTAGTCGAGGGGTCATATCAACCTCAACAAACAAGCCTCTGTATCGGGGTAAGGTTAGCTCTTAACCTTGCCATTGAAGGGCTAAGGTGAAGCTGATGAAAGGTGAGTGAAGATGAGACTTCACAGCTCTTATCCCTGGTCAGGGAGAGCTTCAGACAAAGGAGCGTGGGTCTAGAATGGAGGGACCCTTCTACGCTCAAAGACTCTGACTCGATTGTGCAACAGCACAAGATCTTGGGTTTGTGTCCCAATGCGTCAACACACAGCCGTGTGAGCAGAGGGACGACTCACAGAATAGTGGGGGATAGATTGCATATCTCTTTGATCCACCAATTGCCTCGTTGAGGTCTTTACCTGCTTGGCACAAAAGTAAACAACCACAAACATCGCCTCTTAAGGAGGACTTCAGACAGTTGCCTGGCCAAGTAACAGGCCAGGTCTTCCAGACTACATGGAGAATAGAAGTCCTACCTCAAGTGGTTTAAAAACCAAGCAACAGCAAGCAAGTTCTTAAAGAACTGTAAGCGACTAAATGTACCTGAAATCAATCAAGTATCATCAGTACTCAGACAAACCAACAATAAACAGCAAATGTTAATCTATACAGACAACACAAGTCAATGCACACAAGTGCAAGTTATAAGCTCAAGCTCAAGCATCGATCCCTACAAAACAAAGTCAAGTTAGTTTATAAACATCAACCAAACTCAATTCAAATTGCCTTGAAGCAATCTCCTTAAGCATTGTGCATTTCATCCTGAAAATCCACACCAAATGTGAGAAACAAGACCACTAGGCCAAGCCTAGGGTCCAAAAGGGATAAAAAATTATAAACAGCAAGTGCAAACCAAACAAAATCACATTAAAACAAATCAAAATCAAATGCAATTAGTCTCATGCTCATACCATTCACCATTATCATTTCATGCACAATTTAACATCAATCACGAAATTTGCAACTTCAAATGACCAAACAGAACTATCTCACTCAAAAGCATATCAAATCAATCCAATTAATTCCACAAAAATTCACACATAAACAGGACACATTCAATGTATAGCATGTCAATTTTCAGCTCAATTGGACAAAAGAAAGTAGGTCAATGAAAATCAAGAAGTCCAGACACATTTATACAAGCCAATTCAAGGCCTCCACATAAGCATCATCTTCAATAATTCATAAAACAGTGATATCACATGGGAAATTAATGGGACCAAAGCCAAATGGAAGCTACACATGTTAGGAACCACTCCACCAAATTTCATTATCATAGGATTAGGGATGAGGATTTAGCAACATATGTAAAATTGTCACACAAACAAAGCCCTAAAATTGCTAAACAGCAATCAAAAATCCTAATCAAATAGAAAATGGATCGATTAAATCCACAAAAATTCATGTTGAAAGTTAACATATACATTGTATCTCATGCAAAAAATCAGAGCCATAGGCCTAATGGAAGCATGGTAAATTAATTTATGAACTCAGCATGGCATAGTGTGACACATATTGTCACACTCAAAAAGAAAAATCATATCTACCAATCCAGAGGTCCAAAAATCACAAATGATATACCAAAATCTCCAGAAATGTGTCAAGAATCACCATATGAAATTTCATTAATTTTGGATAAAGCATGAGTATTTGGTGATTAAAATGGTGAAACATACAATTATGTCACACATGTCAAAGATCAATATACCATTCCAAAATTTTACCAGGCACAACTTACACTACTATGCCTAAAAAAAAGTAGACAAAATTTGGAAACTAACAAAAAAAATCCCACCTAATTTGGACTAATATTGAATTTTTTATGAATTTTTTAAGTTTTGTAATATTATGTATTGTGATAATCATTTATGTTATACGAATTAATTAATGATTAATTGAATTAATGTTGATATGGATCAAATAACAGCAAGAGCAATAACGTGATATTCCACGCCAGGCTTTGAAATGGTACTGTGTTCATTTATTACATGGCGGCCTCTCATTGGTCAAATCAGGTGGGAAACAAGTTTTTGAAAGTGCCATGACAGTGAAACAGATCTACCGCGGGATTTTCCAGAAAGCTTCATGTTCATCGCGGTTCTTCAAGCTCAATCACTTCCAGCTTCCGTCACGGCGATTTCTTCACCAAATCAAACAAACCGCATACCGTTCTCTCCGTCTCTCAGCGTAGGTTACGATTACGGCAACGCTTTTGTCCAAAGATTAACGCACGCAAAGAACCGATCGAAAGAAGTTTCGCACGCAAATATTCGGATCAACATATCTAGCTCAATACTTAACGGAATCGCGCGATTCAAACATCAAATTAATCTACATGCTAAGATCTACAAGATCCATATAGAAATTGCAAGAATCGAAGATGTTGAAATCTCACCTCTTGATGAACCAGCTGTGAAATCCGCGTGAATTTGACTCCAAATGATGAAAACAGATGAAGTATGTTGCTTAGGAAGGTGTATGGTGATGATCTTTCAGCTCAAGAACGCACGAATCAATCGATCTTGTCAACCGCCATTGAAGAAGAAGCTTTGCACAATTGGAGTTTTGGATGGTTTTTGCTTCAATTTGCTACAAACAGAACTCTAAGATCACCTGCAAATGAAGATTCAACCAAGAATTCGCAGAAACAATAGTGGATTATCGAAGAATTGATGAAAAAGTTTATGAACAATGGAGAAAAAGTGAGAGAATTTTTGAGTTTTTCTCTTTGGATCTTGAAAAATGATTAGTGGTTAATGATTACAGTTACAATTATCTATTTATACCTCTCCCTAATCCAAAATTAATTAAGATTAAGCAAAATTGGAGAATTAGTGTTAATGTGCAATTTTCAAGTGTGGCCAAAATGCCCTTGGTTAATGCAGCTGATTTTTCTGTCCAAACTTGGTTCCAACAGGTCACAAATGACATTTAGAAAGTGTTGCAAAAAGCCCCATGCCAAAATTCCAAGTATTTTGAAAGTTGGACCATTTTGCCCTTGGTTTTTAATTGTTGCACTTGAAAATTGACCTTTTTATGTGAAGGCTTTTGGCAAAATGTGATGATGGATTATGAAAGTACACATTAAATGTGATTTGCTCAAAGAAAAACCATCCAATTTGGCCACTCCATGTGAGAGTCATGCCACTTTGATTTCGGGCATTTTCTGAAAATGATTGGACCGTATCTTGCTAACCACACATGGGAATTTCAAGTTCTTGGACTTTTTGGAATGGTGAGATCAAGATCTTCAACTTTCATGTTGGACAAAATTCCATTTGAATCTTGTATGATGAAGTAATTTTGAGGAGAAAAACTTTCCATTTTGGGCAGCTGAAATTACAGGTCACCTGCCATTTTAGGAAACTTCTTGTCTGACCTCCAATTCTTCAACCTTGGTCTTTGGTATGTCAAATGAGACTTGTATGGACATGAATGAGGCCTTTCAAACCATCTCACACCTTCCAATCCATAAAATCAGGCACAGTTGACCACAGTTGACCACAGTTGACTTTCTAGGTTTTCTGAAGAAATTCAGCTGAACCGATGACTTCTGAGCATCCAATCTTTGGCCAAATCACTTAAAAATGATCCTTAGACCATATGAACTTGATAAATCAACCATAGGGCTTTGTTCCAATGAAAATAGCACATGCTTGCTTGTTTGACTGATTCTCCTGATCAGTTTAACCTAATTTGTCAGTGGGCTTGCACTTGGGCAAATGGACAATGCAATGTTATGCAGTGGCCTATGTTATGTTATGACCTATTATGAAAATGAAAGTACAAAAGGTAGGGTGCAAATTTGAGGTGCTACAGTTGCCCCTATTCAATCAGCTGGGAACCCGAATGGATGAGAGCAACGGCTGTCAGACTTTCAGGGTAAACAGGGATTGAATACCAAGTACCGTAGAAATGTGCACACTGCTGGGAATTTTTTTTTTTTTTTTTTTTTTCAGAGGTACAAGCACATCCAAACATCGACACACGATGAATGGGAACAGAAATCATCTCAACTAGATGCCAACGGACAACTAGGAAAAACTCAACGTTTACCAAGACCAACGGAGAGGTAACTCAACTCTACTGGGGATAACCAGGAAAGGATACAACCATACGTCAGCGGACGTAATGGGAAAAACTCAACGTTTACCGAAACCAACGGAGAGGTAACCAGACATCATTGGATGAAAGGCGGGGATAGTGATACAACCATACGTCAGCGGACGCAATGGGAAAAACTCAACGTTTACCAAAACCAACGGAGAGGTAACCAATCATCATCGGATGAATGGAAAGAGATATACAACCATACGTCAGCGGACGAAATGGGAAAAACTCAACGTTTACCAAGACCAACGGAGAGGTAACCAGACATCATAGGATGAATGGGAAGGATAGTGATACAACCATACGTCAGCGGACGAAATGGGAAAGACTCAACGTTTACCAAGACCAACGGAGAGGTAACCAATCATTATTGAATGACTGGAAGGATAATGATACAACCATACGTCAGCGGACGTAATGGGAAAAACTCAACGTTTACCAAGACCAACGGAGAGGTGGCCAGACATCATCGGATGAATGGGAAGACTCGACCAGACGTCATAGGACGAAAGGGAGAAGCTCGACGTTTATCGACACCAACGGAGAAGGAGGAAACTCAGCCAGACGTCATAGGACGAAAGGGAGACTCAACGTTTATTGACACCAACGGAGAAGGAGAAAACTCAGCCAGACGTCATAGGACGAAAGGGAGACTCAACGTTTATCGACACCAACGGAGAAGGAGAAAACTCAACCAGACGTCATAGGACGAAAGGGAGACTCAACGTTTATCGATACCAACGGAGAAGGAGAAAACTCAGCCAGACGTCATAGGACGAAAGAGAGACTCAACGTTTATCGATACCAACGGAGAAGGAGAAAACTCAGCCAGACGTCATAGGACGAAAGGGAGACTCAACGTTTATCGACACCAACGGAGAAGGAGAAAACTCAGCCAGACGTCATAGGATGAAAGGGAGACTCAACGTTTATCGACACCAACGGAGAAGGAGAAAACTCAGCCAGACGTCATAGGACGAAAGGGAGACCACAACCGGACACCAAATAGGACGTCTACTGGGGATTCTGGCTGGGAAATCAACCAGACATTAATGAACGACTGGGAATAGGGTATACAATCAGACGTCATCGGACGAATGAGAAAAACACAACGTTTATCGAAACCAACGGGGAGGTAAATCCACTTGGGGAAGGGTACAACTAGACGTCATAGGACGAATAGGAAAAACTCGACGTTTATCGACACCAACGGAGAGGAGAAAACTCTGAGGGGAATCATATGGTATTACCAAATGATCTGTAGGGAATAAGCAACTAGACATCATCGGACGACTAGGAAAAACTCGACGTTTATCGACACCAACGGAGAGGAGGTTCAACTGGGGAAGACCCTGTGGGGAAAGATATCAACTATACGCCAACGGACGCATAGGAAAAACTCGACGTTTATCGACACCAACGGAGAGGAGGACTCTTCTAGGGAAAGCGAACACAACCAAATCATCAATGGATGATGGGGAAAAACTCGACGTTTATCGACACCAACGGAGAGGAGGAATCTTCACTAGGGAAGAAGGACGACGTTACGAACATCGAAAGATGATGTTTACCGACACCAAAGAAGACCAGACACTTACGCATGACTGGGAAAGCACCGAAAGATGGTGTTTACCGACACCAAAGAAACAACACACGCGGGTGCTGACAGGACGACATCTACACATGTCAAGGCAAGGCTACACACTTGCAGGGGATCTCACTGGGGAACAAGGTCATGACAGTGAGCAAACAGGAAGGAACACCAAGGATGCCGGGTTATAGGCAGAAAACAGGTGACCGACCAAAACGTGAATTGGTTTGTGTTCCAAAACACTCAACATCCTGAAGAGGGCTAGAAAAGCGATCTTGCTAGAGGATGGACATTCAATTCCACAAGGAATACGAATCTTACTTGACTGGGGAGGACGACTTCGACCCAAGAGCGCATGAGACATATTATCTATAGCCGTCAAAACGTAGATAATACACTCGCATGGAAGATTATCCATAACCGGGTTGCAGGTTGTTAGATGGATAAACGACCGACATCATCCTGAAGAGAGCGAAAGAAAACTTGTTAAAGGATGGATATTCGATTCCACAAGGAATACGAATCTTACTCTGCTGGAGAAAACAATCAAAAGACTGACCAGAGAGTGCATGAGACATATTATCTATAGCCGTCAAAACGTAGATAATAATCTCGCATGGAAGATTATCCATAGTCGGGTTGCAGGTTGTTAAATGGATAAATCAACCGAAAAGAAAGGCATCAGGGTACCAGGACTAGGTATGCAAAAGCTGACCAATCAAAAGAGGATAAAATTGCTAACTCGGAGCAAATACCCAAAAGAAAGGGGAAGACCCACTGGGGACAATACTGCTTGATCAAGGCAAGTATCCAGAGGGGAAAAGAATATCAATACCGCAAACTGGATACTGATAACTGCAAAGAGGGGATTACATCTACCGGTTAGTAGGCAAAAAACCACGGAAAAGTAACCAGTCATCGATAAGATGAGCACACAGGGTTAACTCCACCAAGGGGATGAAAGTGGGATTTTACAACTACCGATTTGTAGGTAGAAAACCACAAAGATAGGACTTACAACTACCGGGTTGTAGGTAGAAGCCAACCGACAGAATGAGCCACAAAGGTTACCTCTGCTAGGGGATGAAAGTGGGATTTTACAACTACCGGTTGGGTAGAAAACCACAAAGATAGGACTTACAACTACCGGTTTGTAGGTAGAAGCCCCCAAACAGTCAACGGGGAGCCAATTTAGGATCAATCCCAAAAGGCAGACTGAAACAAGACTCATCCTAATGAGGAAAGAACTCAATAGGGAAACCCGTCCCGTGAGGGAGGGAACGGAAACAACCGTCATCCACGAGGATCTAACTCAGTGGGGGAACATAGAAGGAAATGGTAGACACTTTCTGCTTAAGGGGTAGACTCTACATGGAGAGATCAGACACACTCACATCTTCTAGGGGAATTGTACTGCTGGGGATACCCGCTCGACTAAGGAGTCGCTTGCTGAGAAAACACCAACCTCTCAACCATGCTGGGGAACCCAGCTCTGAAGTCGATCCAATGGCACGATGCTAAACTCTTTCCAACAACCCAATCTCGGCTGGTCACCACTGCCTAGGGCTAATGGACATGTTTGCAATGTTGATGCATGAGTTTTTTTTTGTTTTTTTTTTTTTACACAATGCCCCATGATCATGGAAATGCTATGCACTAATGATGTAATATGCTATGCTTGTCTAAATGATGGATGCATAAAACACACGTCTCCTCCCGAGACAACACCGGGGAGCTCCAGGAACTGTGCTGAGGATCTCATTACCACGTCAATTTCCACCCTACTGGGGAAAGACAACCTTTGCTGGGGATGAACTTCATCGAACCCGAACTGCCTGGCGATTACCCTGCTAGGGGAGGCAACCAATCCTTATCTCTACTCGGGGATGATTCTCCGAATCCGATCCGCTTGGGGACCTCGCTGAGGGAAAACCATCAACACAAACTCTGCTGGGAAGACAGCTTCAGACTTGGGAAACAGTCACGACTTCGCTGGGGATATGGTAACCTTCAGGCATGCTGAGGAGGCACCGATCTCGAACCTGCTAGGGAGATGGCACTCTCAAACCCATTGGGGAAATACAGCCTATCGGACACGGGCTGCCCTTCGATTCGTCGAACACTGGTGTTCACCATCCCACCACAGTGTTGACTTTCCACTTTTGAGAACTCCCAGACCCATCTGGATTTTCTGATCCATCCCACGAAGATCGAATTCCTGGGATTCATACAAACTTTCCAGTCCTTAGGCTTTGAAGAGTCTTCTTGGTTAACTTTACAAGATCGTCGTCGTAATCCTTCACCGTCCCTTCATTGTTCGTCTATCCCTTGCCCCTGGTTGGACTCTGTGGGGATCTTTTGTCAACAGGCTTCATATCACTACTTGCCAACGAATGAAGATATCTAACAGCACCTGCACAAGAGATTGTTAGATAAAAGCGTGCCCCAGGCGTGCCAACACTTCAACATCTTGGTCACTCAAACTTCCGAATAAGATTTCCAGATTTCAATCTTATAAGCATGCATCGGAAGGGACCTCTATGTTTCAAAATGCAAATATTCTTATCAAAATAAACGGATGTTTTCGTAATCAAAGCGGTAGTGACACAAAAACAAAAATTTATTTGACTGAACGCACACTTTATTGACTAGAACAAAAGATAGCTCACAACCGAGCAACACACAGGAAGCAAACCCTGGAAAGAGGTGATTGCACACAAAAGGAAGAATCTATCCTAATGGCAACGTGAAACCGTGATCTCATCGGGTTCCAACTCAGTTACACCTCATATGTCCTCAAGACGTTCCGCACTTTCGGCCTTCTGAACAAGACGCTTCCAATCGATCTCTGTTGGAGATTAGCTATGATGTCTTAACCAAAGCACAAACGATCATGCTAGACGCAGTTGTTCGTTTCAATCCCTCTTTTGCCTGGACCGCCCTTTCGGGTTTCAGTCCACCGGGATACCCTTTTTTGCCCAAGTCGCCCTTGTGGGGTTTTCGACTTGCCGGATGTACAGTTTTTTCATTATCCCTAACTTTTGCCCGAACCTTTTCTCTTTTTTCTTGGTTCGCCGGGATGCCCCTTTTTTGCCTGGACTCTGTTATTCTTTTTGTCCAGCGGGTCTCTGTTTACGAAGTATTTTCTAACTGCGTCCGCATCTGCAGGGGATGGAAAATCCTCGCCACTCATGGTCGTCAGGAACAAAGCTCTGTCGGAGAAAGCCTTCTTGACCATGCTGGGGATTCATGACTGTGTGTCCACTTGCCCCACGATCGTTGAGGAGGAGGGATCCTTTTCAATACCACATCTCTTCCATGCTACCCACGAGGTCGCACGTCTCGGTTAACAACACGCTTCATTTATTGGGTACAATGACAAGTATTTGTCGAACTCTTTTCTCAATCAGACTCAACGCGTCATACCGAGTCCTCATCCACTCGCCCTTTTCTAACTTCTCATCCATCCGGACTCTCCACAATGAGATCTAGCCTCCAGCAAGCAGTATCACTTCCATCCCATACCGAATGAGGAAGGCGTTGCCCCAGTAGATGCACGTACCGAAGTACGACACTCAGGATACTAACTTCGTACTTAGCCACCATCGTTGGTGCGTTCAAATGTTACCGGGGAAGCACTAGCTCATTCACTTTAAACTCTCCCCATCAGACATCAGAATCCGTTCGGATTCAGGGTCAGGCCCCTCCTCCGGGATCGGTCACTCTCAATCTTTCGATTTGAGTACCTCGAGATGTCCTCATCAGGGACTTCAAACTTCCTTGGTTGAGAATCATCAATGGGTTGTTGGGCGAGATAACCATACAATACCCTCCTCTTGATTGCTTTCTGGGAGGTATACTGAATATCGGATTCAGTCGACACCATTTGCCCTCTCGCAACCCGTCCGTTCAATGCTATCTCCTCAAGCACATACTTGATCAGATCCATTTTGGACATCCACAAAGTGGTATGAATCAGCACAATGTCTCAGTCGGCGAACAGCCTATGCCAAAGTACATCAAGTTTTCTCGAGCAGTGAGTGTACTGTTTCACAGTCGATAAACTTTTTGCTTAGGTAAATTGCATGCTCTTTTCGACAAGACTAGTCATGCTGACCCACCACACACCTCCTAGACCCCTTGAGGGCTGTCAAGTACCAAATCAACATTTATTCCTTCCACGGGAGGCATTAGAATCGGAGGTTCCTGCAACTTATTCTTTTTTTCATTTTTCCATGCCCCTTGGCAGTCATCATTCCACCTGACCATTTGATTTCTTTTTTTTTTCGGTTCAGGCGTTTCTAGTATTGTTTTTTCTTTTTTTTTTTCTTTTTTTTTTTAGCAGGATCGACCTCGACTCCTCTTTCGTTCACAATAAGCCTCGGCAACTTACCGGACAGCACTCCACAAGTGCACTGGTTCAGACTCAACCTCAGTCTGAGTAGTTTCGATCCGGTCAAACAATTTGCCCCAGATCCACCGGATGCCCCTCTTTCGCTTGGGACTTTGTCATCATGTCATTAACATGGCATTTGCTTTCACGATGAGTCATATCATGAAACAAAGTCACCGTAGCCCTTTGATTCGTGGCACCGGCCTTCTTCTTCACCTTATAACAAGAAGGTACTCTTTGGTGTGATGGACATTGTTTACTCCATATCATCTGGCGACAATTCCACTTGATTTTGGCCAGAAAGCCATCCCTGAAGGTAAACACCGAGAATTGAGCCGTACTATCAACCAATACATCCATGTGAAGTACCGGGAATTCATCTCTCGAACTAGCTCTATTCACGTCTCGATAGTCCACACACATTCTCATCTTTTAGCACCGGTTTCCGCTTCACTGGAGGACAGTCTTCTCTCCATGGTAGCTCGTGCCCCACAACATGGGTATTCCACCCTGGTGTATCTTGATGCAACCAGGTGAAGATATCAACCTGCTCTTTCAACAGGGCTACCGTTTTGTTCTCGACTCGCCTTCGAAGCAGCCTCAACTTTCATTTCCCTTCTGACCTCGGCGGTACTTGGGATTACCATCTTGACTCGCTCCTCGTGTGGTTGAATCACCTTCTCCTCTTGTTTCAACAACCTAGCTAATTCCAGCAGATCACAATCTTCTTCGCCTTTTTCTTCGGCATGATAGATCGGATTGTCGAAGTCATATAGAGGTGTAACCAAATTGTTATCGATGAGATCAGGATGGTAATCACTTTTGTGGTCGGAACCAAATGACTCAAAATGAAAGAGAATAAAAAACATTGCTATTTTTATTTTTATTTTTTAAAACTGCAAAAAGTGAAAAACAGGGAACACCGCTTTTTAATCACAAAAACATCCATTTATTACTGATGCAAAATGTTGCAAAATGAAACACATGAGATGGCCCTTACAATGGACCAGTACGTTTCGGGCAAAACGTATGACTTTCATGCAAACAAAATCAAAACACAGAAATACTACACTTCCGGATGAGCGACAATGGTGATTTTGGAGGCCTTCCAATTGTCTGGTATGCACGACTTTATCCACAACTCGAGCTCATGGTCACAGTCGATCTCCTCACTCACTGAACAAGCATGACCAGGATCTAGCATTCCTGCACCGACAAAGGTGTACGATGGACGACGTCCTCTGTTTGGTCTAGACGACTCTTGATCTGGCCGATAACCGATCCCAAACATGTCTACCTTTACCGGTGTTGAGTGGATCCATCAGTTTGGATTTGTGGCCCCTAGCAGGATATCTGAGCAAACGAGCTATGCGCACCGGTTGACACCTACAAAACAGCAAATGGGTTAGTATGACTCACACATGCAGCGTCTACCCGTACCAGGAATATCTGTCCTTTGATTTTGGTTTCACAGAGACAGAGAATTTTTCATCAATAACAATCCGACATCTGTATGTCTCTCAACCAGAATCTCAATCAACAATGGACCCTGAGTACGGATCGACATGGGTTAAATGCAGATGAATGCGGAATGAGACCGATGCAAATGCATGAATGCAGGTCACTGTGCCACCAAGTCATCTGAAAACCCATTACTTCTCTGAACCAGTCCCATATGTGGGACCAAGTCACCATAAATCCAACTTGGGGAGTTCCGAAATAAACGGAATCGGAGATTACATCACTATCATCACAGGAACATCCACTGAGCGGATGACAGCCAGATCCTCTAAACAGGTACTCTCGACTCAACCCGGGGATCCGAAATAAACGGAACCCGCTGATAAACCACAGACAGAACTCCGGCGTCCCAGAAATAAATGTCCATAATTCACAGTCATCATCAGTACCAAGAGTCACCAACCAGTCACCAACAAGTCAGCAACAATACCTGTAATAATCAACCCCTCCCACTCACGGGTGTCATCTAGGCCAGGGTAAGGTCGAGAGAAACGCAGGATAAACAACCCCTTCAAGAATATCATCCTGTGCACACCAGATGTATGCACCGATGATACCCCATCAGAGTCTGAACTGCTCGTGATATCAATGTTCCGCTAAGTGGCGTACACCACCCGCTTCCCATGAATCACTCTATTCCTAGGTTTCCTAGATTGCACTCATAGCCTGGGTATTGGGCCTTTTACCTCGAGTAACTCCCACCCCCAAACAGAGAAGCACAGCCAGCACAACAGATGAAAATGAATGAATGCAATCATCAATGCACACATTGAATGCAAACAGTAAATGAAATGAATGCAATAATTAACAGCAGAAAGCAACCAAAGCCCTAACCTAGAGAGCGCTAGGAGAGACTCGCTTAGGGAAGAAGGACCAGCACAGGTCAACTTCTCTAGAATCCCCAGCAGAGTCGCCAGCTGTCGCATTACGCGAAAAATCGGCGGGAAAACAAGACAACAAAGCCGCCACCGTGCGTTATTTATCCCAAAAGAGGGAAAGGAAACGCTCAGAGTAAACCTGGAAAAAGCATGGTCTCGCGACCAAAGAGAATGGGATCGGGAGTCGGTTATGCGAAGGGAAGGTATTAACACCCCTACACATCCATCGTACTCGACGGGATCCACGCACAATAGGAAGGAAAATGGTTGCTAAAACATTGCTCAAATAAACATCTACACAGGCTGAAGGAGACACAAGGAAACAAACAAGACTGACTCGGCAGGATATCGCATCCTGGGCCTACTTAGTCTATCAAGCATAGACATCAGAGTCAAAGTAGTTCGGACTGGGGAAACGACACATGCTCGCCAGGATGTCGCATCCTATGCATACGTATCTCCTTTGGACGAAGGAGAATCAGAGCATTCGTAGCTCGGCTAACACGCACACAAACAAATACAGGCAAAGGCAAACGTGGAGCCTGAATGCCAATCACTGGGCTTACATCAGCATCCGAACCAAAAACACACACAAGGAGGCAAACGAGGAGCCTGAATGCCAATCACTGGACTTACATCAGCATCCGAACCAAAACACACGCACACTGGAACCCGAATGCCACTCGATGGACTTACATCAGCTTCCAAGCACACAACAAGAAGAAGGGTCTCGATTGCAACTAGGGCAAGAGAAGGGGAAGGTCTCAATCGCAACGAGGGTGAGAGAAAAGAATTAGTGTTAGTTGTTAGTCAAACTCGACAAGACATCGCATCTCGTGCCTACGTATCTCATCTGGACATGAGAATCAGAGTTGCCGTAGTTCGGCTAAACTATTCCTGTTGGTTTGTGTTTTTTAAGTGGACAACGTCACTACGCAATCTATCGGATGCTCGACCTTGGGAGACTTACTCACCTGTAGTAGAAGGAGTTGACGTATCCTTAAGAGGGGATAATGTTTGTTTGTGTTTTAGGAAAGCTCAAGCAAGAAAGGAAGTCCTATACGAAGGAACCGTGCTACCTTAATTGACATGCAAACGAGACTACGCGGAGTCTAGCAAACCTAGGGGATACAATCACACCACACAAACGTATACAGCATGAAATAAACACACCAACAAGGGGCTCAAACATCAGGGCTAGGCTTTAGTCGAGGGGTCATATCAACCTCAACAAACAAGCCTCTGTATCGGGGTAAGGTTAGCTCTTAACCTTGCCATTGAAGGGCTAAGGTGAAGCTGATGAAAGGTGAGTGAAGATGAGACTTCACAGCTCTTATCCCTGGTCAGGGAGAGCTTCAGACAAAGGAGCGTGGGTCCAGAATGGAGGGACCCTTCTACGCTCAAAGACTCTGACTCGATTGTGCAACAGCACAAGATCTTGGGTTTGTGTCCCAATGCGTCAACACACAGCCGTGTGAGCAGAGGGACGACTCACAGAATAGTGGGGGATAGATTGCATATCTCTTTGATCCACCAATTGCCTCGTTGAGGTCTTTACCTGCTTGGCACAAAAGTAAACAACCACAAACATCGCCTCTTAAGGAGGACTTCAGACAGTTGCCTGGCCAAGTAACAGGCCAGGTCTTCCAGACTACATGGAGAATAGAAGTCCTACCTCAAGTGGTTTAAAAACCAAGCAACAGCAAGCAAGTTCTTAAAGAACTGTAAGCGACTAAATGTACCTGAAATCAATCAAGTATCATCAGTACTCAGACAAACCAACAATAAACAGCAAATGTTAATCTATACAGACAACACAAGTCAATGCACACAAGTGCAAGTTATAAGCTCAAGCTCAAGCATCGATCCCTACAAAACAAAGTCAAGTTAGTTTATAAACATCAACCAAACTCAATTCAAATTGCCTTGAAGCAATCTCCTTAAGCATTGTGCATTTCATCCTGAAAATCCACACCAAATGTGAGAAACAAGACCACTAGGCCAAGCCTAGGGTCCAAAAGGGATAAAAAATTATAAACAGCAAGTGCAAACCAAACAAAATCACATTAAAACAAATCAAAATCAAATGCAATTAGTCCCATGCTCATACCATTCACCATTATCATTTCATGCACAATTTAACATCAATCACGAAATTTGCAACTTCAAATGACCAAACAGAACTATCTCACTCAAAAGCATATCAAATCAATTCAATTAATTCCACAAAAATTCACACATAAACAGGACAACATTCAATGTATAGCATGTCAATTTTCAGCTCAATTGGACAAAAGAAAGTAGGTCAATGAAAATCAAGAAGTCCAGACACATTTATACAAGCCAATT
The DNA here is from genome assembly GCF_024323335.1 of Lathyrus oleraceus. Lineage (NCBI taxonomy): Eukaryota > Viridiplantae > Streptophyta > Magnoliopsida > Fabales > Fabaceae > Lathyrus > Lathyrus oleraceus. The sequence continues at coordinate 266,597,625 of NC_066582.1, read as the reverse complement.
CAAGGCCTCCACATAAGCATCATCTTCAATAATTCATAAAACAGTGATATCACATGGGAAATTAATGGGACCAAAGCCAAATGGAAGCTACACATGTTAGGAACCACTCCACCAAATTTCATTATCATAGGATTAGGGATGAGGATTTAGCAACATATGTAAAATTGTCACACAAACAAAGCCCTAAAATTGCTAAACAGCAATCAAAAATCCTAATCAAATAGAAAATGGATCGATTAAATCCACAAAAATTCATGTTGAAATTTAACATATACATTGTATCTCATGCAAAAAATCAGAGCCATAGGCCTAATGGAAGCATGGTAAATTAATTTATGAACTCAGCATGGCATAGTGTGACACATATTGTCACACTCAAAAAGAAAAAATCATATCTACCAATCCAGAGGTCCAAAAATCACAAATGATATACCAAAATCTCCAAAAATGTGTCAAGAATCACCATATGAAATTTCATTAATTTTGGATAAAGCATGAGTATTTGGTGATTAAAATGGTGAAACATACAATTATGTCACACATGTCAAAGATCAATATACCATTCCAAAATTTTACCAGGCACAACTTACACTACTATGCCTAAAAAAAAGTAGACAAAATTTGGAAACTAACAAAAAAAATCCCACCTAATTTGGACTAATATTGAATTTTTTATGAATTTTTTAAGTTTTGTAATATTATGTATTGTGATAATCATTTATGTTATACGAATTAATTAATGATTAATTGAATTAATGTTGATATGGATCAAATAACAGCAAGAGCAGTAACGTGATATTCCACGCCAGGCTTTGAAATGGTACTGTGTTCATTTATTACATGGCGGCCTCTCATTGGTCAAATCAGGTGGGAAACAAGTTTTTGAAAGTGCCATGACAGTGAAACAGATCTACCGCGGGATTTTCCAGAAAGCTTCATGTTCATCGCGGTTCTTCAAGCTCAATCACTTCCAGCTTCCGTCACGGCGATTTCTTCACCAAATCAAACAAACCTCATACCGTTCTCTCCGTATCTCAGCGTAGGTTACGATTACGGCAACGCTTTTGTCCAAAGATTAACGCACGCAAAGAACCGATCGAAAGAAGTTTCGCACGCAAATATTCGGATCAACATATCTAGCTCAATACTTAACGGAATCGCGCGATTCAAACATCAAATTAATCTACATGCTAAGATCTACAAGATCCATATAGAAATTGCAAGAATCGAAGATGTTGAAATCTCACCTCTTGATGAACCAGCTGTGAAATCCGCGTGAATTTGACTCCAAATGATGAAAACAGATGAAGTATGTTGCTTAGGAAGGTGTATGGTGATGATCTTTCAGCTCAAGAACGCACGAATCAATCGATCTTGCCAACCGCCATTGAAGAAGAAGCTTTGCACAATTGGAGTTTTGGATGGTTTTTGCTTCAATTTGCTACAAACAGAACTCTAAGATCACCTGCAAATGAAGATTCAACCAAAAATTCGCAGAAACAATAGTGGATTATCGAAGAATTGATGAAAAAGTTTATGAACAATGGAGAAAAAGTGAGAGAATTTTTGAGTTTTTCTCTTTGGATCTTGAAAAATGATTAGTGGTTAATGATTACAGTTACAATTATCTATTTATACCTCTCCCTAATCCAAAATTAATTAAGATTAAGCAAAATTGGAGAATTAGTGTTAATGTGCAATTTTCAAGTGTGGCCAAAATGCCCTTGGTTAATGCAGCTGATTTTTCTGTCCAAACTTGGTTCCAACAGGTCACAAATGACATTTAGAAAGTGTTGCAAAAAGCCCCATGCCAAAATTCCAAGTATTTTGAAAGTTGGACCATTTTGCCCTTGGTTTTTAATTGTTGTACTTGAAAATTGACCTTTTTATGTGAAGGCTTTTGGCAAAATGTGATGATGGATTATGAAAGTACACATTAAATGTGATTTGCTCAAAGAAAAACCATCCAATTTGGCCACTCCATGTGAGAGTCATGCCACTTTGATTTCGGGCATTTTCTGAAAATGATTGGACCGTATCTTGCTAACCACACATGGGAATTTCAAGTTCTTGGACTTTTTGGAATGGTGAGATCAAGATCTTCAACTTTCATGTTGGACAAAATTCCATTTGAAGCTTGTATGATGAAGTAATTTTGAGGAGAAAAACTTTCCATTTTGGGCAGCTGAAATTACAGGTCACCTGCCATTTTAGGAAACTTCTTGTCTGACCTCCAATTCTTCAACCTTGGTCTTTGGTATGTCAAATGAGACTTGTATGGACATGAATGAGGCCTTTCAAACCATCTCACACCTTCCAATCCATAAAATCAGGCACAGTTGACCACAGTTGACTTTCTAGGTTTTCTGAAGAAATTCAGCTGAACCGATGACTTCTGAGCATCCAATCTTTGGCCAAATCACTTAAAAATGATCCTTAGACCATATGAACTTGATAAATCAACCATAGGGCTTTGTTCCAATGAAAATAGCACATGCTTGCTTGTTTGACTGATTCTCCTGATCAGTTTAACCTAATTTGTCAGTGGGCTTGCACTTGGGCAAATGGACAATGCAATGTTATGCAGTGGCCTATGTTATGTTATGACCTATTATGAAAATGAAAGTACAAAAGGTAGGGTGCAAATTTGAGGTGCTACACTTAGCTTGTGCGATAACACCATTGTTATCATAATAGAGACCAATGGGATCCACAATGCTAGGGACTATGCCAAGTTTATTGATCCAAACAGCTTCCTTTGCTGCACTTAAGGCAGCAATATACTCGGCCTCAATTGTAGAATCAGCAACTGCATCTTGCGTTGAACTTTTCAAGCTCACAGTGCCACCATTTAACAAAACACATAACCAGATTGGAATCATTCATATTAAAGCGTATCAGCACTTTGTCTATGTACTCTGACTTAGGCCAAGCATTTCATGATCTATCTCTATAGATTCTGATAGGTTGCTTCACCCAGGTCCTTCATAGAAAAGCATTTCCCCAACCAAGACTTTACTTGTTGCAGGGTAGGGATATCGATTCCAATGAGTAATATGTCATCTACATATAATACCAGGAATACGATCATGCTCCCACTAACCTTCTTGTAGACACAAGTCTCATCTTCGTTCTTGATGAATCCATACAATTTAACTGTTTCATCAAAACGAAGATTCTATGAGTAGGTCACAGGCTCATCTTGATCCATGAGTAATACATCACCTAGATCAGATATCCATATATCTCAGGTAGGTGACGTATCCTGCCTGACCTACGCTGGTCTTGTTCTACTTGAGCAGGTTGCTCTTCCACAACCATTTGTGTTTCCTGCTCTAATTCCTCCATAGATGTATCAATGCTTTGTGATTCTTGAATTTCTTCAAGCTCTACTTTCCTCCCACTGGTTCCTTTGGAAATAAAATCCTTTTCTAGGAAAACTCCAGTTCGAGCGACAAACACTTTGCCCTCAGAAGGATTGTAGAAGTAATATCCTCTTGTTTCTTTAGGATACCCCACAAATAAGCATTGGTCAGATTTTGGCTCAAGCTTAGTTGAAATTTGTCGTTTCACATAAACTTCGCAACCCCAAATCTTCATGTAAGACATATGTGGTCTCTTACCACTCCATATCTCATATGGTCTCTTTTCAACCTTTTTGGATGGAACACGGTTAAGTGTGTAAGTTACGGTCAACAACGCATGTCCCCAAAAGGAGTTTGGAAGATCGGCGTGACTCATCATGGATCGGACCATGTCTAACAGGGTTCGATTTCTTCTCTCAGACACATCATTCCATTGGGGTGTTCCAGGAGGAGTGAGTTGGGATATGATCCCACACTCTTTCAGATGGTCATCAAACTCTAGGCTTAAATATTCACCACCTCGATCTGATCGAAGAGCTTTAATATTCTTACCTAGTTGGTTTTTAACTCGTTAGGTTTCACCCTTTTTGTATTAATGTTATTAATAGGCATTTCAAGATCAAGGACATATATTCCATTGTTCATTTGTGCAGTAGCATAGAATATATCATTCAAATAAATTGAGCAACAATTGTTCTTTATTATAAATGAAAAACCAAACTTGTCCAAACAAGCAATGGAAATAATATTCCTTCTAGTTGTAGGTACATAATAACAGTTCTTTAACTGAATTATTAAACCACTAGGTAAAGTCAATACAAAAGTTCCTACGGCTAAAGCAGCAACCTTTGCTCCATAGCCAACTCGTAGGTCGACTTCACCTTTTGCCAAATCTCTACTCCTTTTTAGTTCCTGCACATTTGTACAAATGTGAGAACTGCATCCAGTATCTAATACCCATGATGCAGAAGTAGATAAATTAATAACAAAAATACCTGAAGTTGAAGTCTCTACTCCATTCTTCTTATCTTCTAGGTACTTTGGGCAGTTCCTCTTCCAGTGTCTGGTCTTACCGCAATGGAAGCAGGTGCCTTCTTTTGCTATGCCTCCACTAGGCTTCAAAGCAGCAGTGGGTCTGGGATTGGCAACTTCCTTGCCCTTCCCCTTATCACTCTGCTTAGTGGGCCTTTTGTTCTGTCTCTTTCCATTTCCGATCATCAGAATGGACTTCCCTTTTGACTTCAGATTCTGCTCGGCAGTTCTTAACATGGCGAGCAGTTCAGGAAGAGATTTGTCCATATCAATCATATTGAAATTTAGGACAAATTGACTTAAACTATCTGGCAACGATTGCAAGATCAAATCAGTTGCAAGTTCCTTTTCGAGGGGAAAACCCAATCTCTTAAGGTTTTCCACATACCCAATCATCTTGAGTACATGGGGACCTACAAGGGCTCCCTCAGCTAACTTGCTTTGAAAAAGGGCTTTTGAAACTTCAAACCTCTCATGCCTTGCTTGCTCTTGATAGAGCAACTTCAGGTGTTCGATCATATCGAACGCTGACATGTTCTCATGTTGCTTTTGCAATTCTGAGTTCATGGTAGCCAACATGAGACAAGCAGTTTCATTGGCATCATCGACATGCTTCTTATAAGCATCTCTTTCTGCCTTAGGTGCAGAACTAGGAGGTTCCTCTTCAGGAACAGGTGTCTCCAAGACATACAGCTTGTTATCATGTTTGAGGACAATCCTCAGGTTTCGGTGCCAATCCAGAAAATTTGTCCCAGACAATTTTTCCTTATCAAGGATTGATCGCAGGATGTTGTTAGAGGTGTTTGCTGTCATGGTAATCTACATAAGGATTAATGAAAATATAAGTATCATTGACATATTCAATTAGGCCTTTAATTAAATATGCTCCCACTATTTTACTCAAAACAAATGACCCTCATCATTTGATTCGGAAAATCCCGTTGGAAGATTTTCTAGTGGGTCGAGATCCATATTTCACTTCGTTCTAAGTCCGCGTAGGCGGATTACACAAAACTAGGTTATTTAGGTAGGAACTCCTTCCAATTGTATCTCATATAACTCTCGAAAATTTCAATTGGGTGAATAACTCCTTATTCCAATCCATCATATGGATCATTCCCAACTCTTGCTTCTAAACATATATATAATCTTATTATAATTTGTTTAGTTAAGTTTGACCCATTGTTTTAACAGTTAGATATTACAATTATCCCATCGCACCTTACTAATATATAGATCATGCACCTCGCGTAGGCGAAACCTACATTATCCATTACTGGTCTTGATGAGTGTTAAAACTTGGAAAGCATAAACTTAATATTTAATTTGAGGGAATTGCAATTTTTTTTGATCTCACCGGCTTGTTTATCATATAAACCGTCTCTCACATGCATCAACATACATTCACATGCATCAACATACATACAAACATAATGAAACAGTTATGGCCCCTAGCGCAATTGTTCTCCCAAGCCAATGAGAGAACCTAAGCTAACCTACAATGATCTAAGCTTCTCCAAGCAAGATCTTCAAGGTTGTCCTCCTTTGGCACTGACTTCTTTGCTTTCTTCATATCATTACATTACATGAAAGAAACTCGTTTTACATACGAGGGAGTGAGATGAGAAAAGAAGTTACATTTGGGAGATTAAGAGAGAGGCACGACACGCAGGTCGTATTTTAAAAACCCAAAACAAAACAAAGGAAAACTAAGGCCATAACCGATCACCACAAGACAATAATAAACACTTTATTATTATTATTATTATTAATTCCTTTAATTAATTAAAATCAAATTAAATTTCGACAACCGATCATCACATTTTAATGAACAATTCATTTAAAATTGATGTCGCTTTTCGTATTAACACTTGACACTTTTAAAGCACTGAGTTAGCCGAATGGGTGAAAATTTCCTTGCGTTAACCGGTTAACCATATTCGTTAACCGGTTAACACTGTTTTGAAATCTGAAAAAATTGTTTTCTGCCTTGCGTTAACCGGTTAACCAAATGTGTTAACCGGTTAACACTGTTTGAAAATGTCTTGGAAAACTGTTTTCCGCCTTGCGTTAACCGGTTAACCATATGCGTTAACCGGTTAACACTGTTAAAAATCTCAAAAAAAATTATTTCGCATTCCGTTAACCGGTTAACCATACGCATTAACCGGTTAACACTGTTCCAAAAAGTGTTTAGGAAGCACAACTCTTGTGCGTTCAAACCCCAATCGCATAACTCTCTGACAGCACAACCCTTGTGCCGTCACTAACCCTGATGCACTAATTTCAGACCGTCAAACACATCTCGATTTTTAATTCAGTATGATTGATCAACACGTCATTGCTTCACCATACTAATGTCGGATCAAGAAGCAAACGACCATTGATCGCTCAAAGGAAAACAATCACTAAGGGTTTGAATGAACGAAACAAGAACACTATATCATATATAATGTATTTTGCATCAGGATCACATATATCACATATATGTAACTTGATCGATCTCAATTTAACCTTTGATTCATTCTGTTTTAATCATATTATTACAGAACAAAAACAGATATCAGATTCATGGTTTCGTAAGTGGCTCTGATACCACTGTTGGAGAATTGCCATCCAAGGCGCAGCGGAATTTAAAAATTTCTCCATTTAGTGATCCTTACGAATGGGCATGATCAGTGATAGAATCGTTACCTCTTGTGGCGATTTAAACCTTTGGTGCAGATCTCTGACAATGATCAAAACCTTTGATACAGATCCACGGGGCGATCACGAACGTTGAACGATGACAACGTCTCTACTCAGTCCACACGAACGGATTCCTTCAATCGCAGTGCTAGCTGTTATGAATGAAGGCTTTGAGTGAGAGAGAGATACGAAATTCCAACTCTTCAGTTGTGTTGTATTCCCATACAAAGCTTCTGCACAAGAGCTCTATTTATAGAACCACTTGTGTGGGCTTCAAGCCAAAAAGCCCACTTAAGTGCATTTTGGCCTATATCTCATAATATGCCAAAATCACTTAAGTATTTGGTACCTTACCATATTTCATATTCTGCTTAAGTACACCATACCTTACGATGTTCCTTAATTATTCTATCTCTCATCAATCCGTCCTTTGTGTGTGACCCTATAGGTTTTCGCGGCGTTGGCAATTATATTAAATCACGCATTTAACATAATAAACAGTGAGCGGTATCTAGCAACACATCACTACTACCCAAGTCACGAAAATGTCATGTGATCTGACAAAACCTCATGTGATAATAATTATGTGTATAATTACCCCTTTGCCCTTATGTCTATATTGAACACAAGGTATAGACCGTGTCACCCTTGTCCAGTTCAATATTGGGCCCATAGACATTTATCCTGTTACGCAGGATTGGCAAATTCCATCTAGGACACTCATGTCCCTCAGCATGCTTCGTGGAGTACTCATCAACTGTCTTTATGGTCATCCAGTTACGGATAACGTTGGATCAGTAATAAAGCACTCAACTCTACATCTAGGATCCATAGTGGTTTCAGGTCGAAGAGTGGTATACACTATTATCACCATGAGAATAACTTATGACACTTTGCATAACTTTCTATATAGTATTCTCATAGCGGGTCAATCCGGTATAAATATTACTCCTAATATTCATACCTATGTTTAAGACTTGATAACTCTTTATCCATGATCCATGAGATGTGATCATCAGTCTACAAACATAATAGTCTTAATGCTTTAATGTTATCCCACTTCACACTAAAGCTCGACTACGGATACTTTAAGAATAGTGTCCTTATGTTTAATGTGTTCTCATGATTAAGTCACACTTAATACATTAAACGGACTATCTATTCCAGGGACTTTATTAATCAACCATAATAAATAAAATGCCTTTAAATAATTCGATACAAGTACCAAAAGTATTGGCCTCTAGGGCTTACACCAACAAGAACCGCCGAGACCGTTGTTGGAGACACCCTCTAAATTATTACCACTGTTAGCAGCAGAAGCCCGCTCAAGCTTATCCACTTTCTCAACCAGTGCCTTCTTCCCCAAGGCGAACCCTTGCATAACATTGATCAGCTCTCCCATCTTCTCTTTCAGCTCGAGAATATCTGCGTTGGATGTATCCATTAGTTTGGATTTGTTGCGCCTGGTAGGGTATCTGTGCGGACGTGCTACGTGCAAGGGAATGATTCTACGTGCGCGAGCAATGATTCCTGAAACAATCAAACACGTTAGAAACCGACACCTGCAAAATAGAAGACAAGTTATTATGATTCATGCATGAATGCACTGTCTATCCACGTGAGGAAAACTCTGTCCTTCGATCCTGGTTTCATCGAGACAGATAATAATTTGACAGTAACATTTTGATATCAATCATCTGATTTTGCCATACAGAGCAGAGAATTATGATTTAGCAAAGGTATCACCCAACCATGTGTGTGTTATGTGAGTGTGCACGCAGACAAGCAAATAAAGCTTGAAGATCGATCATCAACTGACAATAACCATTGTATCTCAAAAGTGCACTACACGTGCAAGAGTCATACATCAAGTCTGATACAAATCAAATTACAATTCTCCAGAATCAGAAAGAAAATACAAGCATGCGAATTCCGTCAATAGGCCTGACGGTAATCCACACATAACAACAAAAGTCTACACTGAAGAAGGTCCCACAGACGGCTCTGCATCATCAACCATCTTGGTAAACTTCACGGCGAACCTGAGCTCAGTGTTCTCCTGCTGCAGTCTCCCCACCTCCTTCTGGTGAATCTTCATCTGTCGGAAATAATGGTCCCTCTCAGCAAGATAGTGATCTCTCTCAGCAATAATCTTCGCGTTCTCTTCTTCCTTAACCTTCAGCTTTGCTTCCCACTCGGCGATAAGGACTTTGACTTTGGCTTCCCTCTGAGTCTTCACAAGGACCTGTCTCCTCCTCTCATCTTCAATGACTCTCAAAGCTCTAGTCAACTTCTCCTTGGTGATGTCGTGCTCCTTCGTAGATGACTCCAACGCTTGGCTAATCTTGCGGTAATAAGCGGTGTCTATCTCAAAGCGCTTCACCTCAACGGCATGTCTCTTATCCTGTTCTTCTATTTTCCCTTTTATTTCCTGATTAGCCATTTGGATTCTAGCAACACTCATTTCCAAATCAATCTTCTCTGCCTGCAGTTGATCTCTTTCCCTCTTCATCTCAAGGAATTCTTCCATACTGACAGAAGAACATGGCCCCTCAATCAATGGATACCAAGGATCACCCCCAGGAAATGGTAGATGCGTGAGCTCAATCCTCTTTCTGAGCCAATCATCAAACAGAGGAAAAGACCTATTATTAACCCTACCAAAAGGAAGCTTTCCCTTTCTCTGAATGTTACGCCATGCTCCAGACACTTGCCTCAATCGTGTCAGATTACCCTCAGCCGGGAAGTAGAAAGGCTCCTAAATCTCACACTCGAGAGGAGGAACCTCCATGGCAAACCCCATTTGTCTCCTAAGAAGCGTCGGGTTGTAATTAATACAATCCTGAACTCCTATGAGAGACACATTGGGAAAGCTCCCACAACTGTAAATGAAGTCTCGTCCAGCCACATCATTGTGAGTCCAAGCTATGTCCTTGGCTCGCAAACCCATCAGTTTGGTCGCCCAATTCACAGTATGGTCAAGAAAGACAAAGGCACCTCTGGAAGGAAAATATCCCATGAACCATTTGTGTAACAGTTGAGCACAACATCTGATCAATCCACCACGCCGCTTCTCGTTCCGATTATGGACCGAGTAATAGACATCCCCAACCAAGGTAGGAATAGGATTCCTCTGTACAAACACCCGGATGGCATTAATGTCCACAAAGTTCTTCTGATTAGGGAACAAGATGATTCCATGAATGCTCACAGCAAGCAGAGCACAGACAGCCTTCCAATCACCCAAAACAACATGCTCCTTGGCTTTGGCCTCCAAGAAACTCAAATGAAAACCAGGCAACTTTCCCTTCTCCTTCAAACCCCCCTTAGTCACCTCTGGGCTTAAATAAAGAGCACGAGAAATCTCAGCAACATCAGGTTCATCCTTAGTGACATAGAATGGAATCTGGTCTCTGATCTGAATACCTAAGATGCTGGCATAGTCCTCCATCAAAGGTCCCAACAGGTAATCCGGGGAGACGAAACATCTCAAACCAGGGTCATAAAACTGGAGAAGAGTATGGATGGCGCTCCTATCATCATCTGTAAGCCTGAAAACCACCTTCAGAATACCCCCATAAGCCTCACAGAACATCCCCACATGGTCAGGTGTAATCAATGCTATCATCTCTTTTAATGCATCAATCTCTGGATCAAAGAAACTGTATACAACATCATTCTTCAAGTCGGGCCTCATATCTGGAACAAAGGTGTCTCTCAACCAGGATCTCAATCAAGAATGTCCCCTGCATATGGATAAACATGAGTTAGATGCAGATAAATGCAAAATGTGAATGATGCTGATGCATGAATGCAATGCACTGTGCCATCCTCCAAGTTATCTGATCATCAACTGCACTGGATTCCGGTCTCTGAACTGATCACAACCATCTGAGGTACTGAGCAACCATAAATCCACCTCAGGGTTCTGAAATAAACGGAACGGAAGGATATATCACCATCACCACTGAAAAGTCACTGATCTGATAACAACATGATCATCTGTACCAACCCAGGGAATCCTGAAATAAACGGATCCCCACTGATAAATACCACGGACAGAACTCCGGCGTCTCAGAAATAAATCCATAAATCCGCCTCATACATAGGACCGAGCTCAAAACTGAACCAATAGTCACCATCAGAACATGCATCTGCAGGAATCAACCCTCCCCTCACAGGTGAATTCTAACAAGGTCATCCTAAGGCGGATAATGGTCTCGACAATCGGACAAGATACTCAACGGGTTTGCCCTTTCGGGTGTGCCGTTGCAGCTCTCATAAGATCGTCTAAACCAAAGATCCGGGAAAGAACGGTCGCCGAAGTCAATAGCTCTAAAGAGGTAACCCAACCAAAGTGGAATACTCCACCCGGAAGAACTCTCTCAAAAGAACCTCGTCCGGCTTGTGGTATGTCACGTCGCAACAACATGCTGATCCAACATGTGAGGAAACGTGAGACCACGCTAATCCTAGGTGTATACTCGGGCCTGGGTTTTAGCCCCACTCAGAACACCCACCCCAAAACAGAGGAACCAACCTGTACAGAGTCCAGCACAATGATAATATGATGCATGCAAACATATATGCAAATATATACACAGTACAATAATCATAAATGCAATAAATAGAGCAACACAAGCAACCAAAACTACCCTAGAGAGCGCTATAATTGACTCGCTTAGGGAATATGGACCAGCAAGAGGTCAACTTAACAGTCTCCCCAGCAGAGTCGCCAACTGTCGCAACGCGAAAAACAACCGACGGAAAAGACACAGAGCCGCCACCGTGCGTTATTTATCCCAAAGGAGGGAAAGGAAACGCTCGAAGTAAACCTGGAAGAAGGAAAGGAATGGTCCTACAACCAGAGATTGCAAGGTACGGGAGTCGGTTACGCAAGGGGAAGGTATTAACACCCCTCACGTCTGTCGTACTCGACAGGATCCACGCTCAAAATAATAGAGAAAGGTTGCTGATAAACTGCTCAAAAAATGCACACACACTGGAAAAAACAGGTGAAGGGAGATGGAGGAAGGGGACTCGGCAGGATGTCGCATCCTGGGCCTACGTAGTTTGTCAGAAACAAACATCAGAGTCGACGTAGTTCGGGGAAATGGGGAACGAGCTCGCTAGGATATCGCATCATATGCCTACGTATCTCATCTGGAATGAGAATCAGAGCTACCGTAGTTCGGCTAACGCACGCCGAAACAAAACACAACACAAAGACGCTGAGACGTCAAAAGAAACTCAACAAGGAAACGGAATGCCAATAGCTGGGCTTATATCCGACTCCACAAAGCAAATAAGGAAATGGAATTCCAATAGATGGGCTCACATCCGACTCCAAACAAACAGCACAAGGAAATAGAATGCCAATAGATGGGCTTATATCCGACTCCAAACAGAAGCAAACAAGGAAACGGACTGCCAATAGCTGGGCTTACATCCGACTCCAAACAAACAAGCAATCGCTAACCAGCGAACACCAAAGGTAGAAAGCAAATTGACAAACTAAAAGGGAGTCTGGAACTCGAGCCTAGAAGTTGTCAAGCAAAACACACGCAAAAAGAAAAAGGGTGCCCGGAGAGATCTCGCACGATCTCCTGCCTACGTACCTCATCTGGTATGAGGATCAGGGCGATGTAGTTCCCCTTAACAGGGGAGAAACTTTCTCCTAACCAGAGACCGGGGAATAACAAACTAAAAGGGAGACTGACTCGAGCCTAATAGTTGTCATGCAATCCACAATAGTCCTAGGTTGAGGTATCTAAACAGAACCTAACTCGCACAGGCAGCAAGTCAAAACAAACAGCAGATCAACAGGTATGAAAAGCAAACACACAAGCAATCATCACACTCTATATGCAAACAAGCGGCTCATACAAGGTTGGGCTTTAGTCAAGGGGTCATATCAACCTCGACAAACAAGCCAAAACTGGAAGGGGTGTCTGAGGGCTCTTAACCACTGACATTGACCGTCAGGGTGAGCAGATGAAAGGTAATGAGGATTAGACCTCATAGCTCTTAACCCGGGCCTGGGTGAGCTTCAATCAATGAAAACGTGGGGGTCCAGAATGAGGGACCCTATTCCACTTGACCGACTCTATACAAGGATCTTGGGTTAGGTTCAAGAGCATCAGCACATAGTGCGAGCATAATGAATGACTCAACGACTAACAGGGGACTGGCTACTAGTCCCTTCTATCTGTCAATTGCCTCTTCACTTAGGAGGACTTTAATAAGTAACAGCACAAATGTAAACAAACACAGTCATTGCCTCTTAAGGAGGACTTCAGCCAAACGCCTGCCAAAAAAGCGACAGGGCTTCCAGACTACCTGGAGTTAGAAGGCTAAACTACCTCAGTGGTGTATTAACCACACTCCAAAGCAAAGCAAAAGTAAGCTAGAAGCGGCTAATGTACCTGTACAAAAGTCAAACAAGTCAATATCGTATTCAGACAAACCAAAACAGACAATCAACAGAGGTGCTTATTCATCATCTACACAAGGCAAGTCAAAATGTAAGCAACTCAAGTAAGTTCATCTCCAAGGAACCTACAACACAACAAAGGTTAGTGGACAAAGTAATTTGCATCTCAAGTTGTGAGACTATACCAATCATTAGTGCTAAACCTGAAACACAAACACAATTGGTGAGTACAAACCACTAGTGCAAAGACTAGGGTCAAAGGCAAAGCAAAAAGTCAAAACAGAAGCTAATCTTCCACATGAAGCACATTTAATCACATAAGAACATGTCCTAAAAAGGACCAAAGCTAAATCCTAAAGCAAGGGCTTCAAATGAACAAGATAAGGCAATAGCACACAATGTGATCAACAATTGGACATACAAATGAGAAAATGCACATTAAATCAGAACTGAACCCAATGATCATGAAAATTTATATACAAGCTCAACATGTTAAACACAAGCATCATGCAAAAAATTGGGATCAGAAGAGATCAAATGGCATGTCAATGAAAATGAACAAAAGCAACATCCAAATGTGTGACACCCATTGTCACACCATGTATTCATGTGTCTAAAACAGAGATGGAAACTGCTAAAAATGCCAAATAAAAGCTCAAAAATCATGCAACATGTACAGAACAAGCATGTCAAATTTCATGGCAATTGGACAATTAATGAGCATTTCACAATCAATTGAATGAAGCATAGTACATTTGCATACATGTTCAAACACACAATCTCAATTAAAAATCCAGAAATGATAAAATCAGGAAATGAACATCATAAAATAATAGACATCAAGGTGAACATGTAGGAAAAAATTGAATTCAATTTGGATCAATATTCTATTTGTTATGATTTTTTGAATTTGATGAACAAAAATGAATTAATGTGACAATCCATGGAAATGACATTTGAAGAGAAAATTAAAAAAACAGCATCCATTGGAATCGAACCCAGGTCCCAAGGCTACAAGGCGCTCAGAAAATCAATTAAAAATCAAAGAAAACACACGCAAGGGATCGAACCCTGGCCCTTAAGGTAAAAGGAGCGCTCAATATCAATTCCACAAACTACACAAGGCTGGAATCGAACCAGCGTGGCAATGGTTCAAAGGCGCCAGTGAAACGCACCGTTTCACTAAATGGCGTGGTGGCCACATTGTCGCATCCGCGAAAAACAATCGACGGGAAAAAGCAAACAAACAAAGCCGCCACCGTGCGTTATTTATCCCAAAAGAGGGAAAGGAAACGCTCGAAGTAAACTTGGAAAGGAAATGGTCTCGCGACCGGAGATGCAAGGATCGGGAGTCGGTTACGCAAGGGGAAGGTATTAGCACCCCTCACGTCCGTCGTACTCGACGGGATCCACGCTCAGAAAGATAGAACAAGGTTGTTAGAACTGCTCAAAGAATGCACGCACACTGGAATAAAACACAGATGGAAAGAGAGGGGAACAGGCTCGCTAGGATATCGCATCCTATGCCTACGTATCTCATCTGGAATGAGAATCAAAGCTACCGTAGTTCGGCTAACGCACGCCAAACAAAACACCAACAGGAAACTGACTGCCAATCGCTGGACTTACGTCAGACTCCACACAAACAAACCACAAACAGGAAACCGACTGCCAATCGCTGGACTTACGTCAGACTCCACACACACAAACCACAAATAGGAAACCGACTGCCAATCGCTGGACTTACGTCAGACTCCAGGCAAATAAACCACAAACAGGAAACCGACTGCCAATCGTTGGACTTACGTCAGACTCCAGGCAAATAAACCACAAACAGGAAACCGACTGCCAATCGCTGGACTTACGTCAGACTCCAGGCAAACAAAAGGTTAACCGTGTTAGACTATGGCACGGATCTAGAAGGGGGGGTTGAATAGATCCCAATTAAAAACTTGAGTCGGCGCTACCAATTTAAAAGAAGATTGGTTTTAAAAATGTTTTTAAGTGCGGAAGCAGCCGAGGAAAATTTAGTCTAAAACGAACTGTTATTGGAAAACCGGATATGCGTTAAGCTAATGGATTTGAGATAAAATGAAATACTAATCACTACACAATATGCACACTCAATTGATATATTTCACTAACTAGCAAGCCTAGTTCCAATGATCCAAAATACCAAATTAAACTGGATGTAAACTTAAGACAACTTTGGCTTATGCAAATTCACAAACACTTGGTGTGCATACACTCCAAGAGATATTTGAGTTGAGTAAGTAGTTCAATTTTATCTAGTACAATAAACTATTGTACTTTGTATTCAAACAGCAGTTTTAGTTTCTTACTCAACTTATATCAAAGTTTGGGAAAATTGCTTAAACTAAAATCACTTAATTTTTAAGCTGAAAAGCACTTATGCAGAAAATTAAAGAAGACAGAGATTTGATGAGGCAGTTCCCCCGCCGTCCTCGCTTCGGGGTACGTCTGCCCTCAATTCTCAAAATAGAATTGAGATGATTAATTAGATATCACCTGTGAAATTTAATCGTTTATACAAGGATTGCAAAGCATGTAAACAACAGAACTTCCAATGTGTTGAATGATGCTTCCTATCCTTGCTCCTTGATTCAAGATGAATCAAGACCTTCGATCGTTGATGCTAGACCTCCAATTCCAGCCCCTTTGTTGAAGAATCTTCCGTTCTTCAAACCCTCGGCCCGGCTGATCTCAAACACAACGAGTCGAACCCGAATCCTTCACTTCAATGCCACCGAATCCGCTACTAGACTGATGAAGACTTCCTCTTCTCAATCACCTTCGCTCGGCTGAATATTGATGAAGTGATTCGTGCAAAAAACCCCAAACACAAACCCGTATTGGAGGACAAAACCCTAACGGTTTTATTCAAGAAAGAACCTGCCACAAGCTTCAACCCGAACAGGATTCTTCGATCACAACTTCGAACCTTATCACCTTTACTCGATCACGAACCACATCAAAAGTAATTGTTTGCAGATGATGAGTTGTGAAATGTTGAAGATGAAGATGATGAGTCTTGGACACCTTTTTCACTCTTTCTTGTTTCCTTGAACACTTGAACTCAATTAGCAAATGTTGGTTAATAAAAGTGTTTTAACTTCTATATACAGTAACAGACAAAACCAATTAAAAATAACAGAATTTCAAACATTGGAAATAACTCAGAAAACTGAGTTTACGCACGAGCGGTCGACCATAGGTCGGCGTGCGCTGAGCCGTGAGTGATGCGCCGACCCCTATGGTCGACCCATGGTTCCATGCGCTGACCCAGGATTACTTCATTAAGCCATGCGCTGACTTCTGGTCGACGCAAGGAGTTTTTGCGCTAACCCGTGAGTTATGCGCCGACCCTTATGGTCGACGCAAAGGAGCATGCGCTGACCAATCTCAGTTCTGCTGAGCTTTGCGCTGACCCGTGAGCTTTGAGCTGACCCCTATGGTCGACTCAAGGCCTTCAAATCTGCATAAAACTGTGTTTTGTGATTTTCATGCATTTTGTCATGATTACACTTTGTCCACATATGTTTTTGATCATTATAATAGGTTTAGACAAACGTAGAAAAGGATATGGTGGATAATGTGTTTCATTTGTTTGTAGACGTGCATGATGGTCTTTTGTCATCATCGAAACTTGCGATCGTATGTTGTCTGACTCTTTGTCTTTACATACTCCCCCTTTTTGATGATGACAACCTGTATAATTCAGCATGACGAACAGCATGCGGTATTGACACATTTTCCACACTCCCCCTTTCTTTTGTAATCTAAGGCTATCTGCAGAAAGCTACTGTTAGTTGTGGGCATTTTTGTCTGCCTGCTTTGTGCACCTTTCTCCCCCTTTGACAACATCAAAAAGAGAGACAGAGTGATTTTTCAAGATATCAAGGAAATTTCACAGGAAATAACATAAACAGATAATAATAACACACCAATGTCATTTCTGAGCAATAGTCATTTATAAGGAAAACAAGTAAAACATAGAAATACATTCAAAATAACAGTCAAACTACATAATGCATGTGAATGTCTATGTCCTAGTGGCGGTGTCCTGGATGATAACAAATTCCCGGGTTTTTGTAAGGGTCAGCCAGAGATGATAGGTATTCGGTGACACCGTTCAGATTCTTGAGACTCATGTCGATCGACTTTTCTTGAAGTTCAAATGAAGCCGAAAAGGTTGCAAACCGGTCGTTCATGCTTGTAGAGAAGGCGTTGAGACGCTCATTTTGGGCTTGAATTTGCTCGTTGATATGAGCATAACGCTCATCTTGAGCTTGCATGAAGGACTGTTGAGCTATCTGCATATTATGCATCATATCCAACAGTTCTGAAGAATCTGCTTGTTGTGGAGGGGACGGAGGAGATTCTTCCTCATCTTGGTAATATGGCTGGTAAAATTGACGTTGAGTTGACCAGCCCTTGTGTTGCCATTCACCCCAGCCACCCCAGCGTGGAGCATCTTCTTCATTTGAATGCGACTGCTGAGCCCAAGCGGAGTCCGAGTAGTCTTGAGTGTCAACGGGTGGAGGATCATCATCTCCACCATTGTGATCCACATCGTGCCTGGCTTCTTCTTCTTCATTTTCTTCTTCATCTTCTTGGTCTTCGCTTTCATCACTATCATCATCTGCAGGAATATTTGCTCTCCGAATAAACTTATACATTCTCCGCTCATTGCACCAAAGATATCCCATCATAGACATGGTTTTTGTGCTGAACTCTTTGTCAGATGAGATGGAAGTGTACTTGAAAGACGGATGATGAACGTTAGCTGCAGTCAGGACCACTTGAATGAAGGATCCGTAGGCAAGCGCCGTTCCTCGTCCGGAGTCACGTAGCCCAAACATTCTACTGGCAATGTAGTACGGCCAGTTGATTTTTATCTTATTTTTCAGAATGTAAATCAGATGAACCTCGGCCGGTTCGACTCTGGAGAGGCCTCCCTTCTTTGGGCGCAGGATTCGTGAGACAACCCACTGAAGGATCCTTTCTCCGACTTTCAGCTTGCCGGCAGTGACAGTTCGTGGGAACGCGTCACTGTTCATAAACTGATCAGTATAGGGTCGTCTCAGCATGTTATTCAATGCATTCTTAAACTCATAGCCAGCTACGTGGTGAGAGTCAGTGACCTCAGGTAGAGGGTTTCCATCATCATCAACAGACATATCAAAATATTGGTTCCAGATATTTGATTTAAGCGGTACCTTTGTCGGACCAATTCTAGAGTGAAACTTGTGCCCGCGAAAGTTGTCATGAAGGCCGGCATAGAACACTCGAACAAGGTCTTCACTGTATTTGGTATTACATTCCAAGAAGTTGATAAAGCCCTGATGCTGCAGATGAGCCAGGACTTCAGGAAGGTGTATGCGTTCAGCGGTAAGTTTGTAGAACGCATATTGTTGCACAACGCCTCTTTTGCTGATGTCTCTGTTGAAGACTTCGACGCGAGCGGGTGGAACGAGTGATACAGCAGATATGGGTAGAGATGCGCCGGATGATTCTCGGGATCTCTTGCCGGAAGGTCTGCGTGATGTGGTAGCCATTTGAGCAAGTTTGAAACGGAGTGTTTGGGTATAGAGAGAAGGTTTAAGAAGGGTTTTGAGAGTGATTCTGCTAGATAGAGGTTTCTCCCAATTTATAGTGGAAAGGTTAGGGTTTTGGGAAGATGGAAGATCAAAGAACAATAGCCACTAGGTAGATGCAAGTTACAAAGTAGTGGGTAGTTTGAAAGGTGATGGAATGTAAATGCACAATTAATGATGATTTTTGGATGGGAATGCATGAAAAACGATTTAAATTTTTCTGCAGAAAAACGAAATTTTCGAGCGATGCGTCGACCATAGCCCTGTATGCGTCGACGCATACTGTTTGGTTTTTGAGAAAATGCAGAAATTAATTTGCTTGTGTCGACCATAGCCCTGCTGCGGTCGACTCATACAGTCCAAATTTCAATTTTTCACTATTTGCCACATGTGATGACAGGTTTGATGCATAATTAACACAGCATACAGAAATAAACATCCAAAGAGAGATCATATATATATATATATATAAACAACATCATTATGAGATATAACTATTGTAGTCATGAGATTTTGCAAAGAGAGAAGGAGAGAAACAGTATCACCTCAATGCCGGAGTGACTTAGTGAACAGTAGACTTGTGCTTACAACAACATAGATTGGTTAGAGGTACAAGATTAAAGTCTTATATGGAATAAGGTAAAATAGCAGATTATAGTGCCCGTTCTGAAATATCGAGAATGCCAAGTTCTCGGCGGATATGAAAGAAAGGTTCAGTGGCTAGCGACTTTGTGAAAATGTCCGCTAGTTGATTTTCAGTATTGATATGTTCAAACACAATGTCACCTTTCTCTACATGATCCCGAAGAAAGTGGTGTCGTATTTCGATATGTTTGGTGCGAGAATGTAGCACAGGATTCTTGGTTAGGTTAATGGCACTTGTATTGTCACAAAAAAATGGGAATTCGTTCAAGTTTGAGGTTAAAATCCAATAGTTGTTGCTTAATCCATAGGATTTGGGCACAACAACTACCGGCGGCAACGTATTCCGCTTCGGCGGTTGACAACGCAACAGAAACCTGTTTCTTGCTATGCCAACTGACCAAAGAGTTTGAAAATAAGTGACAAGTGCCACTGGTGCTCTTCCTATCCGATTTGCAACCGGCAAAGTCGGAATCGGAAAAACCTACCAATGAACAATCATTACCTTTGGAATACCATAGTCCATACTTCGGAGTACCGAATAGGTATCGAAGTATTCGTTTGACGGCTTTTAAATGGGATTCCTTGGGACATGATTGATATCTTGCGCACATGCATACGCTAAACATAATATCGGGACGAGAAGCAGTAAGATAAAGGAGTGAACCAATCATACCTCTATACCGTTTTACATCTACTTCCTTACCGTCTTCATCTTCGTTCAAGTTTGTACACGTAGGCATGAGGGTGTCTATGGCCTTAGCTTTTGCCATGTCAAATCTCTTGATAAGGTCCAAACAGTACTTTGTCTGGCTCACGAAAGTTCCTTCTTTGAGTTGTTTGATTTGCAGACCGAGAAAGTATGTGAGCTCCCCCATCATACTCATCTCGAATTCTCCCTGCATAAGGTTAGAAAACTCTCTCACAAGATTCATGTTAGTAGATCCAAATATGATATCATCTACATAAATTTGCACTAATATCAAGTGCTTTCCTTGACGTTTAATGAAGAGGGTTGTGTCAACCTTTCCTCTTGAGTATTTTTGATCGAGTAAGAATTTGCTTAGTCTCTCATACCAAGCTCTAGGAGCTTGTTTGAGGCCATACAAAGCTCTTTTTAGTTTATAGACATGATCAGGATACTCATGGGATTCTAAACCCGGAGGTTGTGCAACATAAACCTCTTCATTTATGTGACCGTTAAGGAATGCACTCTTGACATCCATTTGGAATAGCTTAAAGTCTTTTGCACAAGCGAAAGCAAGGAGAAGGCGTATAGCCTCGAGTCGGGCAACCGGCGCATAAGTTTCCTCATAGTCGATGCCTTCCTCTTGGTTATACCCTTGCGCGACTAAACGCGCCTTATTACGGGTTATTACCCCGTTTTCGTCCAGCTTGTTCCTAAACACCCATCGGGTGCCGATTACTCGATGATCTCGCGGAGGAGGGACAAGGTCCCAAACCTCATTTCTGGTGAACTGATTAAGTTCCTCCTGCATTGATAAAAACCAGTGTTCATCGAGTAGGGCTTCTTTAGGGTTTTTAGGTTATATCTGCGAAACGAAAGCGAAGTGATAACAGAAGTTACTTAGCTTAGATCGAGTTGTTACACCCTTTGATATGTCCCCGAGAATGTTGTCTATTGGATGGTCTTTGGAAGACTTCCAAGCTTGAGGAAGATCATCGTTTGAAGGCGGATGAACTACCTCGGTTTCCTCATGGTGTACATCTTTGTCCTCCTCAATTTTGACTATGTTGGGTTGATCAATCCCCGGCTCGCCACCTTTGAGTATGTCTTCAGTAGATGTACCTGCACCATGTAAAACACTACCCTTTCCGACATTTCTCGGATTGGATTCATCAAAAGTGACATGTACAGACTCTTCTACAGTAAGTAATCGCTTGTTGTATATTCTATATGCTTTGCTAGATTGGGAGTATCCGAGGAAGATACCTTCGTCGGCCTTGGAATCGAATTTCCCTAAGTTTTCCTTTCCATTGTTCAATACAAAACATTTGCAACCAAAGACATGTAAGTGAGAAACATTTGGCTTTCTCCCTTTTAAAAGTTCATACGTTGTTTTGTTTAGAATGGGGCGAATGAGCACCCTATTCAGAACGTAACAAGCCGTACTAATGGCGTCAGCCCAAAAATATTTCGGTAAGCCACTTTCATTGATCATTGTTCTTCCCAATTCTTCCAAAATTCGATTTTTACGCTCCACAACCCCATTTTGTTGAGGAGTACGTGGAGCGGAGAAGTTGTGATCAATACCATGGTTACCGCAATATTCTTCAAATAAGTGATTTTCAAATTCACCTCCATGATCGCTTCTAATTGCAACAATGTTTGTATTTAGTTTATTTTGGGAAAGCTTAGCAAATCATTCAAATGCGGCGAATGTGTCACTCTTACTTACTAAGAAAATAGTCCAACAAAATCGAGAAAAGTCATCCACTATTACGAAACCGTAATAGTTTCCTCCTAGACTTTTAATCCTAGATGGCCCAAATAAATCCATATGGAGAAGCTCGAGAGGTCTCGTTGTTGAAACGATATTTTTGGATTTAAAAGAGATCCTCGTTTGCTTCCCCTTTTGACAAGCATCACAAAGATGATCCTTGGTGAACTTAATTTTGGGAAGACCTAGGACTAGATCTTTTGAGACTACTTTGTTGAGTAAGTCAAAGTTAACATGTGCTAAACGCCTATGCCATAACCATGAATCTTCACTCATTGTTACAAGGCATTTGTCACTTGTTAACGATACTTCATTTAAGTCAAGCATATAGACATTGTTCACACGAAGACCATTAAACATGCTCTTCTTATCATCATTATGTACAATTTTGCAACAATCTTTTGAAAACGATACATTGTATCCTTTGTCACATAATTGACTGATGCTAAGTAGATTGTGTTTAAGACCTTCGACAAGCAAAACATCAGAAATAGTAGTAGAGGAGGGATTACCTACACTACCTTTACCAAGTATTGCTCCACGGTTGTTGTCACCATAAGTTACATATCCCTTCTTCTTAGCCACAAAGTCAATGAAGAGAGATATGTCACCTGACATGTGCCTTGAGCATCCACTGTCGAGAAACCATCTTCTCTCGGTAGTCTCGAGGCATTGTACCTGTGACAAGATAATTAACAAGAGAAGGTACCCAATTGCTTATTGGGTCCTGAGTGGTGAGGAACGAAATGGTTGCATTTGGGCATCCATTGATAAATGCCTTTAGGAACTAAAAACCTCCTAAATCTACATTTAGCAATGGAATGGCCTTTCTTGCAACAATAGAGACAAGAGAAGGTTACATTAGGATTGCTTTTGCTATCTTCATCTTTTATAACATATTTATATTTTTGATATGGATTAACCATACTTTTTCGAAAATTAGATTTGTTGATAGCAAAAGTAATCTTGGGCTCAAGAGCCTTGTCAAGTTTGGCTTTTAGGTTTCTTACTTCACCTTGCCAAATGTAACAAGTATCACACCCAAAGTTCATCATTCTACTTTTAAGGTCCTCATAACTTGTTTTTGTGCTTTCCACTATGGAAGCTTTAAGTGCCTCAAGTTTCCGTTCGGACTCTTGAATTTTATGTTCCAAATGAGAAAAAAAATTCTTATTTGAGGCAAGCCTTTTAAAGGCTTCTTTTGCTTCATAGTGTAAAGTATCAAAAGCAGTTTGCAATTCATTATGAGACATACTAGAGGATTTTTCATATTTAGCATGTCGTACCTGTTTCTTTTTGTTCTTTTGATGAGCAGAAAGACATAGATTTGCATTTTCATCTTCATCACTAGAACTTTCATCATCGGAGGAGTCGCTATCGCTTTCCCAAGCTATGTATGCTCTCCTTGGCTTTGATGGTTTCTTGTGTGATTTGTATGAATCTTTTTCTTTTGTCTTTTTGTTCATCGGACAGTCCGGTTTGTAGTGACCCGACTTTCCACACTTATAGCACGACCCTCTAGTTGTTTTTCCTTTTGAGTCATCATTTTTGGAGAACCTAGATTGCTTCCGGAAGTTTACCAAGTTCTTCTCGGAATGTTGGATGCCGTTCTTTCTCACGTAACGGTTGTAGCGTTTGACGAACATCCCCATATCTTCACTCTTGTCCTCTTCTTCTTCGTCACTCGATGAATAATCACTTTGCTCTTTTGCTTGAGACTTTGAGGAGGAAGTCTTTAGAGCTATTGATTTCTTTTCACTCACCTTTGCTTTGTCTTTCTTGTCTTTCTTTTCGTGTTGTTCCAGGCTTAAGAGAACTTGTTCGTGCTCTTGTAGTTTACCGAACAATGTTGTCAAGTCCAATGTGGTAAGATCATTTGCCTCTTTTATGGCGGTCACTTTCGGCTGCCATTCCCTGTTAAGACATCTTAAGATCTTATTAGTAGCAATATCATTGGAAACAGGCCTACCAAGTGAATGTAATCGATTGATGAGATGAGTGAATCTCTTTTGCATGTCGGCAATGGTTTCCCCTTGCTCCATGAAAAAGAGATCAAACTCTTGTGTTAGTGTATTGATTCTAGCCAATTTAACATCATTTGTCCCCTCATGGGCAATTTGTAGTGAATCCCACATGGCCTTAGCAGTAGGACAATGGGATACACGATAGTATTCATCTACACCTAATGAGGAGATAAGGATATTTTTGGCTTTCCAATCATAATTGTATTTCTTTTCATCATCATCGGTCCATTGTGCTTCTGGCTTAGGCACCACTTCGTTGTTCTCATTGGTCATGGTTATTTGAATTGGACCATTGAGAATAACATTCCATATTTTTCTATCTATGGAATTTATGTGCACCCGCATACAGTCTTTCCAATAACTATAATTTTCACCATTGAAAACGGGAGCTCTATTGTAAGCCCCTTTAGGTTCGTTAGCCATTTTCTATCAACGTTGTATTTTGAAGCACGGAGTGAACCGGAGCTCCTGATACCACTTGTTAGACTATGGCACGGATCTAGAAGGGGGGGTTGAATAGATCCCAATTAAAAACTTGAGTCGGCGCTACCAATTTAAAAGAAGATTGGTTTTAAAAATGTTTTTAAGTGCGGAAGCAGCCGAGGAAAATTTAGTCTAAAATGAACTGTTAGTGGAAAACCGGATATGCGTTAAGCTAATGGATTTGAGATAAAATGAAATACTAATCACTACACAATATGCACACTCAATTGATATATTTCACTAACTAGCAAGCCTAGTTCCAATGATCCAAAATACCAAATTAAACTGGATGTAAACTTAAGACAACTTTGGCTTATGCAAATTCACAAACACTTGGTGTGCATACACTCCAAGAGATATTTGAGTTGAGTAAGTAGTTCAATTTTATCTAGTACAATAAACTATTGTACTTTGTATTCAAACAGAAGTTTTAGTTTCTTACTCAACTTATATCAAAGTTTGGGAAAATTGCTTAAACTAAAATCACTTAATTTTTAAGCTGAAAAGCACTTATGCAGAAAATTAAAGAAGACAGAGATTTGATGAGGCAGTTCCCCCGCCGTCCTCGCTTCGGGGTACGTCTGCCCTCAATTCTCAAAATAGAATTGAGATGATTAATTAGATATCACCTGTGAAATTTATTCGTTTATACAAGGATTGCAAAGCATGTAAACAACAGAACTTCCAATGTGTTGAATGATGCTTCCTATCCTTGCTCCTTGATTCAAGATGAATCAAGACCTTCGATCGTTGATGCTAGACCTCCGATTCCAGCCCCTTTGTTGAAGAATCTTCCGTTCTTCAAACCCTCGGCCCGGCTGATCTCAAACACAACGAGTCGAACCCGAATCCTTCACTTCAATGCCACCGAATCCGCTACTAGACTGATGAAGACTTCCTCTTCTCAATCACCTTCGCTCGGCTGAATATTGATGAAGCGATTCGTGCAAAAACCCCCAAACACAAACCCGTATTGGAGGACAAAACCCTAACGGTTTTATTCAAGAAAGAACCTGCCACAAGCTTCAACCCGAACTGGATTCTTCGATCACAACTTCGAACCTTATCACCTTTACTAGATCACGAACCACATCAAAAGTAATTGTTTGCAGATGATGAGTTGTGAAATGTTGAAGATGAAGATGATGAGTCTTGGACACCTTTTTCACTCTTTCTTGTTTCCTTGAACACTTGAACTCAATTAGCAAATGTTGGTTAATAAAAGTGTTTTAACTTCTATATATAGTAACAGACAAAACCAATTAAAAATAACAGAATTTCAAACATTGGAAATAACTCAGAAAACTGAGTTTACGCACGAGCGGTCGACCATAGGTCGGCGTGCGCTGAGCCGTGAGTGATGCGCCGACCCCTATGGTCGACCCATGGTTCCATGCGCTGACCCAGGATTACTTCATTAAGCCATGCGCTGACTTCTGGTCGACGCAAGGAGTTTTTGCGCTAACCCGTGAGTTATGCGCCGACCCTTATGGTCGACGCAAAGGAGCATGCGCTGACCAATCTCAGTTCTGCTGAGCTTTGCGCTGACCCGTGAGCTTTGAGCTGACCCCTATGGTCGACTCAAGGCCTTCAAATCTGCATAAAACTGTGTTTTGTGATTTTCATGCATTTCGTCATGATTACACTTTGTCCACATATGTTTTTGATCATTATAATAGGTTTAGACAAACGTAGAAAAGGATATGGTGGATAATGTGTTTCATTTGTTTGTAGACGTGCATGATGGTCTTTTGTCATCATCGAAACTTGCGATTGTATGTTGTCTGACTCTTTGTCTTTACAAACCGGACGCTGAGTCGTCAAAAGCAAAAAAAAATTTAACGAACTAGCTAACAGGGAGTCTGGTACTCGAGCCTGCTAGCTGTCAAGCAAACACACACAAAAAAGGAAAAGGGTGCCCGGAGAGATCTCGCACGATCTCCTGCCTACGTATCTCATCTGGTATGAGGATCAGCGCAACGTAGTTCCCCTTAACAGGGAAAGAACTTCTAACCTAACCAGAGACAAAGGGAGATAACAGACTACTAGGGAGACTACGACTCGAGCCTAGAAGTTATCATGCAAATGATCCCTATATTGAAGTCTCTAACAAGAGTCTGACTCACACAGGCAGTGAGTCAACTCAAGTCTATCGCTACGTACGTCAATTTCCTCAAAAGTTGATCATACAACTCCTACAGAAAGGAGATGAGAAGCTAAACAGATAAACATCAAAAGCAAATAGCACACACTATACATAACCAAGGGGATCAAGCAAGGTTAGTCTTTAGTCAAGGGGTCATATCGACCTTGACAAACAAGCCAACTGGAAAGGGGTGTTGTTTGCTTTTAACCCTAACATTGAGAGTTAGGGTGAAGCAGATGAAATGGGAATGAGGGGTGTGCCTCATAGCTCTTATCCCTGGCCTGGGAGAGCTTTAATCAATAGAAAGTGTGGGAGTTCAGAATGAAGGAACTCTTCTCCACAAATGACTGACTCTATGGACAAGATTTTGGGTTTTTTATTCAAAGTGCATCAACACATGGTGTGAGCAAAGTGAATGACACGACTGAATAGCAGGGGGTGGATTGCACACCCCTTTTATCTGCCAATTGCCTCTTAAGAGGACTTAACCTGCTTGGCACAAAATTAAACAAGCACAAACATTGCCTCTTAAGGAGGGCTTCAGACAGGTGCCTGCCAACATAACATGACAGGTCTTCCAGACTACATGAAGATTAGGGATTTACCTCAGTGGTATGCCAACCACAAGCAAAAGCAAAGCAAAGTTCAAATGAACTTAAAGCAACTTAAGTACCTATGGAAACAACTAAACAAATCAGTACAATACTCAGACAAACAGACAACAATCAACAACAAACAGACAATCCCAATGTACAACACATAAGCCATGAGGCAAACTCAAATGAGTTATCATCACCCTACAAAACAGCAAGTGTTAGCAATCAAAAGCAAATATCAACATCCAAATGATGAAGCATCATCAACCATGGAACTTGGATGCTTAAACCTGAAATTCAAAGCTCACATGTAAGCAACAAACCACTAGGTCAAAGCCTAGGGTCAAAGGTGAAGAAAAAATTTAAAACAGGAGCTGAAATTCAACACAATGCAACTTCAAACACATATTAACATATCCTAAAAAGGATCACATCAAAATCAATCATCAAAGGCATTTCATGATCAAAAGAAGTCAAAGGCAATTTCAAGGCTCATATATGGACATCATGAATGAAAATTTCAAATCAAAACAAAAATGATTCAAATAATTCTGGAAAAAATTCATGAACATTCAACATATTCAACATGATTAACATACAAAAAATCAGAAGCATCCAAGATCATTTGGCATGGAAATTAAATTGCTCAAGTAAGAAAAACCAAAGGTGTGACACAAATTGTCACACCATGCTAACACAAGCATAAAACAGAAATGGTAAATGAGAAAAATACCAAACCAAGCCTAAAACATCCCTCAATGTGTCTAGAATCATCATGTAAAGTTTCAAGTCCATTGGATTAAAAACAAGCATTTCACAATAGAAATAGCAAGGCAAGGTCACAGATGCACCTATGTTCAATCAACCTAGAGCAAATAAATTTCCAGCCATGCACAACTTCAGAAAAAATCATCATAAAAAACTAGACATCTCAAGGAACAATTAGCAAAAAACCAGGTATTTGTTGGATCAATTTTCAATTTGATATGCATTTCACAAGTTGATGAAAAATAAAACAAACAAATGAAGCATGTAGCATTCAAAAGTGGAGGGAAAGCCAAAATATGAAGAACATTTGAATATTTGCACCAGCAAGGAATCGAAGTATGTTAACATTCAAACAGTGGCGCGCGTTGAGGCAAAACGACCTCGTTTCCTAAAACCCTAAGCCTGCGTAAATTTGGACGGTTCAAACCGCCGCTATTTGCCAAAACCGACGCAATTTTTCCAGAATTCATGCATCTTCATCTTCTTCATGAGGAAGATGATGAATGTCACATGAACTTCATCCAAATTTCCAGAAATGTCCAGAATCACAATTTTTTTATATCAAAATGAAGTTCATGCAACGAGTAACACGGATCAATCCTTATTTCATGCTAAATCATCATCAATTAACAGAATCGAGCAAAATCATTCTAGATCTACAAAACTTCAATCAACCATAACTTCATGAATATTGCATCATTTCACACGAAATTTAGCTCAGAATCATCAGCAAGAAGAGATCTACATGAATATACACATGGATTTGAGAATTATGAAGGTCGAAAAACCTACCTCTTCAAAAGAGCAGGTTCTGATTTTGCACGATCCAAAGCTCCAAATGATCCAAATCTCCTTCTGAATACTTGTGATGATGTTTGATGAAGAAAAGGAAGCTTGAACACGTTTAGATCTAGCTTAAACTTGAATTTCCACTTTCAACTTCATGAGCTTCAACCACTTGAATCTTGCACGAATTCCACGAACCAACACTTGATTCACACTATAATCAACTCATTGATCATGAATCTCCAACAAAAAACAAGTGCTATGTTCAAGAAATTTGAATTTTGATTTGAAGAAAGTTTTGGAGGGAGAGAGAATTTTGGATCTAGAAATGTGAATTGTGATTAACCTCCCCCAATTCCGTTATGATTAGAGTATATATATGCTCTACTAATCACCTTGCTAATCCATAATTAACTTGGCTAATGAGAATAAGGTGTTTTGCAAAAAATCAAAATTTGCATGGTGCATGTACCAATTACACGTGAACAGTACCCTTGGCTTGATCATTTTCACTTAAAATCCTTTTTTAAACTCAATGGCAATGGTAGAAAGTCCATACAATGCACCATTTTTGAATTTTGCAATTTCCCTCCAAAAAAGGCATGGATATGCAAGTGATTATGTGATGAGATTTTATGTAATGTGATGCATGATTTGGAAATTAGAGGTCAAGAGAAGAATATTTCAAAAAGAACCACTCAATTTGAAGCTTTGGATCAAAAGTTATGCCCTTTTGAAATCCCATGCACACTTGGCAATTATTGGACCATATCTCCTCAACCATCCATCATAAATTCATGATCTTGGACTTTTTGGAAATGGGAGAGAGAGATCTTCAACTTTCATGTTGGAAAAAATTTCATTTGAAGCTTCTTTGATGATGCAAGATCAAGTTGAATTTGAACCAAAAACTTTCCATTTTGGGAAACTTTCAATAATAGGTCACTTTCCATTTTTGGAAACTTTTTACTTGACCTCAAATTCTTCAAGATATGAATTTGACATGATTAACAAGCCTCTTTTGAACATGAATGAGATGTTGAAACTCATTTCTCCACCTCCTAGCCCACAGTTGACTTTCTGTTGACTTTTATGGTTGACAAATGACTTGAACATGCACAGATGACTTTGAGCCTCAACCACTTGATGAAATGGCTCAAAAATGAAACCCTAGCTTATACAAGCTCAATAAAATCATATGATGATCTCCTTCTCAATAAAGACCTCATCTCCTTGAGAATCCCTGACTGATAGAATGCAACTGATTAGGGTCGACCAGAGGTCAAAACCCTAATCCCAAAGAACATGATCAGGCATAATGAACCCCTTGAGGATGATAAGACCATGATGATGGTGATATATCCTTGCCAACACAATAATGCTCAACCTCTTTGAGGAATCAAGAAAACCTTAATTGAAGCACAAAACCCTCAGATGGCTAGTGATCAACCCATGAGACCCTCAAGCTTGAATCTTTTAACCTCTCTATCTTCTGATCAAAACTAAGGAGGATGACTTGTTTATTTCCACATGATATGCAAAGATGCAATGCCTAATGCCCTAAAAATGAAATGCAATATGTTAAACTAGTCCCAAGAGAGGAGGGAAAATTTTGAGGTGTTACAGCTGCCCCTATTCAATCCACTGTGAACCTGTCGATGTGAACAGCCTCGACTTTCAGATGATCAGGGTGAAGAATGATTGAATACCAAGAACAAACGAACAATTTGCGCTCTGATGGGATATAATTAACAATGCCTGTCAGAATCGGCAAAAAAGTGATCTCGAAAGAAGAATCCGTCTGGTACGGAGAAAGTCGGCCTGAGTACCGAAAAGGAACGTTGACCTGGATACCAAAATAAATGGTAACACAGGGATAACCATGGCCTGAACGCCGCTCGTCAGTCTGAATACTGAGCATCAGAATATGAGAGTATTGATATCGGTATGAATACCGAGAGATTGGCCTGAATACCCAAAAAAACTGGCCTGAGTGCCACAAGTACTTCGACCTGATCGTCAGAAACTTCTTCGATCTAAAAATCGGAAAACTGGCCAGAGTGCCACAAGTACTTCGACCTGAACGTCGGAAACTTCTTCGATCTGATTATCGGAAACTGGCCTGAATGCCACAAGTACTTCGACCTGAACGTCGGAAACTTCTTCGATCTGATTACCGGAAACTGGCCTGAATGCCACAAGTACTTCGACCTGATCGTCGGAAACTTCTTCGATCTGAAAATCGGAAAACGGCCTGAATGCCGCAAGTACTTCGACCTGAACGTCGGAAACTTCTTCGATCTGAAAATCGGAAAACGGCCTGAATGCCACAAGTACTTCGACCTGAACGTCGGAAACTTCTTCGATCTGAACATCGGAAACTGGCCTGAGTGCCACCTCGGTCTAAATACCGGGAGATTGGCCTGAATGCCGCAACGGTCTGAATACCCGAAAAACTCGTCATGCTTGTCAGCATCGGCAGAAATAAGGGATAATGATAAATGAGGCGACCCGCGGGCCAATGACCCATGCTAGGGAGAATAAGTCATGGACATGCCATTCCTACTCAATCCATTGTGAACGAATAACTTGCGCTCAGCTGGGGATTATAATCATTATATTTTTTTTGCTTTTTCTTGAACCCCGACACTTTGATTTGCACAAATGATCCCCGATCACCGCATTTGAACCCCGACTCTCGCGCTGATCGCGTAACGTTCTCTGATCTTCATTTCCATCTCCGCCCGACGGAAAATTTTCCTCCAATATCGCACTACTGGGGAACATTGTTGCTCCAACATCAAGATGCTGAACTCCTCAGAGTAACATCTCCACCTTCCATCTCGCACGACAGAAATCTCCTCCAGTATCGCACTACTGGAGGGAATACCGTTGACCCAACGTCACGATGCTGAACTCCTCAGAGTATCATCTTCACCGACCGGTAAAACCCATTCTCGGATGGTAACCACGGCTTGGGATAACTGATGCTTGCAATGCTGATGTTGATCTTCCAACCAGCGAAACCACTTCTCAAACGGTAACCACGGCTTGAGACTAGCTTATGCTTGCAATGATGATGCATGATTTTTTTTCAACGTAATGCTCCCTAACTATGGAAATGCCACGCGATGAATTATGCAACATGCTATGCTTTCCTAAATGATGAATGCATAAAAGGTATCCCCCTCAAGGGACTCTTCTGGGGAGCTCGAGACACTCTGTTGAGGAACTCGATACCACTCCGATCTCCTCCCTGCTGGGGAATAGCACTGCCTTTGGGGAAAGGACCACCCTCACCAGGGATGAACTCCACTGACCCCGATCCACTTGGGAACCTCGCTGGGGAAGAAACCACCAACGAGCTCTGCAGGGAAAACAACAATATTCGACTTGCTGGGGATATAACAAGCTCCGCCACGCTAGGGGAGACAACTACCAATAAACACCTCCGTTGGGGAAATGGTAACCTTCAGGCCTGGCTGCTGAGGAAACACCGATCTTAATCCTGCTGAGGAGATAACCATCCCGACCCTGCTAGGGAAGACACAAACCTTGAATCTGCTGGGGAGGTAACAATCCCAACTCTGCTTGGGGAAATAAGGAAAGTCTGGCGCAGGACGCTCGTCGACTCGTCGATCCCTGGTATTCACTATCTAACCACATTGTCAGCTTTCCACTTTTGAGAGCTCCCAGACTCGTCTGGACTTTTCTGATTCATCACCTTGTATTCTCGACTTCTCCGTACTCCACAGAGATCGCACTCCCTGAATTCATACAAACTTTCCAGTCTCCAGACTTTGAAGAGTCTTCTTGATTAATTCTCAAGGATCGCCGCACGTCTTTCGTCGTCTTTTCACCATTTTTCCATCCCACGTCCCTGACTGGACTCCACGGGGATCCTTTGTCAAAAGCTTCACATCACAACCTGCAAGTGAGTGAAAATATCTAATAGCACCTGCAAAAGAGATCGTTAGATAAAAACGTGCCCCAGGCGTGTCAAGATTTCAACACTTGGGTCACTCAACCTTCCGAATAAGATTTCAAGTTTTCAATCTTATAAGCATGCATAGGAAGGGACCTCCATGTATCAAAATGCAAAGATTCTTTATCAAAATAAACGGATGTTTTTGCAATCAAAGCGGTAATGAAAACAAAAACAAAATTATTTGACTGAATATGCATTTTATTGATGGAAAAATGTGTGGCTCATAACTGAGCAATACAAAGGAAGCAATTCCTGAAAAGAGGTAATTGCGCACAAAAGGAAAAATCTATCCTAATGGCAATGTGAAACCGTGATCTCATCGAGTTCCAACTCGGTTACACCCCATATATCCTCAAGACTCTCCGTGCTTTCTGCCTTCTGAACAAGACGGTTCCGACTGATCCCTGCCGGGGATTATCCACTTGTCATATCCACAGTGCAAACAATCATGCTAGACGCAGTTGTTCGTTTCAATCCCTCTTTTGCCTGGACCGCCCTTTCGGGTTTTCAGTCCACCGGGATACCCTTTTTTGCCCAAGCCGCCTTTTCAGGTTTTCGACTTGCCGGGTGTACAATTTTTCTTTTTATCCCTAATTTTTGCCCGAACCTTTTTCTCCCCTTTTTTTTCTGGTTCGCCGGGATGCCCATTTTTGCCTGGACTATTTTATTCTTTTCGTCCAGCGGGTCTCTTTATACGAAGTATTTTTTAACTGCGTCCGCATTCACAGGGGATGGAAAGTCCTCGCCATCCATGGTCGTTAACAACAAGGCTCCGCCAGAGAAAACCTTCTTGACCACGAATGGACCCTCATAATTGGGTGTCCACTTGCCCCTACGATCGTTTTGAGGAGGAAGGATCCTTTTCAACACCATATCTCCTACGTGATATACCCGAGGCCGCACCTTTCGGTCAAAAGCGCGCTTCATTTGCTGTTGGCACAACTGTCCATGACAAACGGTTGCCAGCCTCTTTTTCTCAATTAGGCTCAACCTTCGTTTCGAGTCCTGACCCACTCCGTCTCTTTCAATTTTACGTCCATCAGGATTCTCAACGAAGGAATCTGGACCTCGACTGGTAACACCGCTTTCATCCCATACACAAGTGAGAAAGGCGTTGCCCCAGTAGACGTACGCACCGAGGTTCAATACCCAGGACACGAGCTTCGTACTCAGCCACCGTCGTTGGTGCATGCAAATGTTATCCGGACAACAAAAGGATTGTGGGATCCCTTTGGCGTAACCAAAACAGCACCAACCCTGTTTCCATTCACGTTAACAACCCCATCAGACATCAGAATCCGTTCGGATTCAGGGTCAGGCCCCTCCTCCGGGATCGGTTCCTCACAATCTTTCGATTTGAGAACCTCGATGTCCTCATCAGGGAACTCAAACATCTTCGGTTGATAATCCTCAATGGGTTGCTGGGCGAGGTAATCAGACAATACACTCCCCTTTGTTGCTTTCTGAGAGGTATACTGAATATCGTATTTGTTAAAATCATTTTCCATCTCGCAACCCGTCCGGTCAATGCTGGCTTCACAATTTTATACTTGATCAGATCCATCTTGGAAATCCACAAAGTGGTATGAACCAGCATATACTGTCTCAGTCGGCGAGCAGCCTATGCCAAAGTACATCAACTTTTCTCGAGCAATGAATGTATTGTTTCACAGTCGGTAAACTTTTTGCTAAGGTAAATTGCATGCTCTTTTCGACCAGACTCGTCATGCTGACCCAATACACACCTCATAGACTCCTCGAGGACTGTCAAGTATGGGTTTACGGTCTCCCTCCACAGGAAGGCAACAGAATCGGAGGCTCCTACAAATATTCTTTTATTTTTTCAAATGTCGCTTGGAAATCATTATTCCACCTGACCGTTTGATTTTTTCTTAACAGCTTGAATATAGGTTCACACGTGGCTGTTAGATGAGATATGAACCGTGAAATGTAGTTCAATCTACCTAAGAAACCACGAACCTCTTTCTCTGTTCTCGGTTCAGGCATTTCTCGTATTGCTTTTACTTTAGCAGGATCAACCTCGATTCCTCTTTCGCTTACTATAAACCCCAGCAATTTATCGGACCGCACTCCGAAAGTGCATTTATTCGGATTCAACCTCAGTCAGAATTGTCTCAACCGGTCAAACAACTTGGCCAGATCTACCAGATGCCCCTCTTCTGTCTGGGACTTTGCTATCATGTCATCAACGTAGCATTCAATTTCATGATGAATCATATCATGAAACAAAGTCACCATGGCCCTCTGATAAGTAGCACCGACGTTCTTGAGACCGAATCGCATCACCTTATAGCAAAAAGTGCCCCACGGTATGATGAACGTTGTTTTCTCCATATCATCTGGCGACATTTTGATTTGATTATAGCCTGAAAAGCTATCCATGAAGGAAAACACCGAGAACTGAGCCGTATTATCTACCAACACATCAATGTGAGGTAGCGGGAAATCATTCTTCGGGCTAGCTCTGTTCAAATCCCGGTAGTCCACACACATTCTCACCTTCCCATCCTTCTTCGGGACCGGCACAATATTCGCGACCCAAGGCGGATAATTAGTGACAGCGAGGAAACCAGCATCCAACTGCTTCTGCACTTCCTCTTTGATTTTCATGGCCATCTCAGGTCGAGTTCTGCGCAACTTCTGCTTCACTGGAGGACAATCTGCTCTCAACGGTAGCTTGTACACAACAATATCGGTATCCAACCCTGGCATATCCTGATAAGACCAGGCAAAGATGTCGACATACTCTTTCAACAAGGCTACCATTCTGCTCTTGACATTTTCCTCCAAAGCGGCCCCGATCTTCACTTCTTTCCTGACCTCCTCGGTACCCAGATTCACAACCTCTACCTGTTCCTCGTGCGGCTGAATCACCTTTTCCTCTTGTTTCAACAACCTGGCTAATTCCTCCGGCAGTTCACAATCTTCTTCGCCTTCGTCTTCGGCATGATAGATCGGATTGTCGAAGTCATATGAAGGTGTAACAGGATTGTTATCAATGAGATCCGGAGAATGATCGCATCTACATGAATGTTGATTCATGCATTGCTTTAGAACTAGAGCGAAGCAAATAAAAATGAAAAAAAAAATGAAAACGAACATTGCCATTTTTATTTTTCTTTTTATTAAACTGCAAAAATAAAAATGGCAATGTTCATTTTCATTTTTTTTTCATTTTTATTTGCTTCGCTGGAGTCTGTGTTTTATTCCAGTGTGCGTGCATTCTTTGAGCAGTTCTAGCAACCTTGTTCTATCTTTCTGAGCGTGGATCCCGTCGAGTACGACGGACGTGAGGGGTGCTAATACCTTCCCCTTGCGTAACCGACTCCCGATCCTTGCATCTCCGGTCGCGAGACCATTTCCTTTCCAGGTTTACTTCGAGCGTTTCCTTTCCCTCTTTTGGGATAAATAACACACGGTGACGGCTCTGTTTGTTTGCTTTTTCCCGCCGGTTGTTTTTCGCGGATGCGACAGCTGGCGACTCTGCTGGGGAATAGCACTGCCGCTGGAGAAAGGACCACCCTTACCAAGGATGACCTCCACTGAACCCGATCCACTTGGGGACTTCGCTGGGGAAGAAACCACCAACGCATTCTGCGGGGAAAACAACAATCCTCGACTTGCTGCGGAACTAACAAGCTCCGCCATGCTAGGGGAAACAACTACCAATAGACACATCCGCTGGGGAAATAGCAACCTTCAGGCCTGGTTGCTGAGGAAAACACCGATCTTGAACCCGTCGGGGAGATAACCATCCCGACCCTGCTAGGGAAGACACAAACCTTGAATCTGCTGGGGAGGTAACAATCCCGACTCTGCTTGGGAAAATAAGGAAAATCTGGCACAGAACACCCGTCGGCTCGTCGAACCCTGGTATTCAACATCCAAATCCAGTGTCAGCTTTCCACTTTTGAGAGCTCCCAGACTTGCCTGGACTTTTCTGATTCATCATTTTGTATTCTCGACTTCTCCGTACTCTACGGAAATCGAACTCCTTAGATTCATACAAACTTTCCAGTCCTCAGACTTTGAAGAGTCTTCTTGATTAATCTCCAGGATCGTCGCACGTTTCTCGCCGTCCTTTCACCACTCTCAACTCCTTGTCCCTGATCGGACTCCACGGGGGTCTTTTGTCACAAAGCTTCACGTCACAACCTGCAAGTGAGTGAAAATATCTAACAGCACCTGCAACAGAGATCATTAGATAAAAACGTGCCCCAGGCGTGCCAAAATTTCAATCACTTGGGTCACTCCACCTTCCGAATAAGATTTCAGGCTTTCAATCTTATAAACATGCATTGAAAGGGATCTCCATGTCTTAAAATGCAAAGATTCTTTATCAAAATAAACGGATGTTCTTGCAATCAAAGCGGTAATGAAAAACAAAAACAAAATTATTTGACTGAATATGCATTTTATTGATTGAAAAAATGTGGCTCAAAACCGAGCAATACAAAGGAAGCAATTCCTGAAAAGAGGTAATTGCGCACAAAAGGAAAAATCTATCCTAATGGCAATGTAAAATCGTGATCTCATCGAGTTCCAACTCGGTTACACCCCATATGTCCTCAAGACTCTCCGTGCTTTCTGCCTTCTGAACAAGACGCTTCCGACTAATCCCTGCCGGGGATTATCCACTTCTCGTATCCACAATGCAAACGATCATGCTAGACGCAGTTGTTCGTTTCAATCCCTCTTTTGCCTGGACCGCCCTTTCAGGTTTTCAGTCCATCGGGATACCCTTTCTTGCCCAAGCCGCCTTTTCAGGTTTTCGACTTGCCGGGTGTACAGTTTTTTATTTTTATCCCTAATTTTTGCTCGAACCTTTTTTCTTTTTTTCTTGGTTCGCCGGGATGCCCATTTTTGCCTGGACTATTTTATTCTTTTCGTCCAGCGAGCCTCTTATACGAAGTATTTTTTAACTGCGTCCGCATTCACAGAGGATGGGAAATCCTCGCCATCCATGGTCGTCAAAAACAAGGCTCCACCAGAGAAAACCTTCTTGACCACGAATGGACCTTCATAATTGGGTGTCCACTTGCCCCTACGATCGTTTTGAGGAGGAAGGATCCTTTTCAACACCAGATCTCCTACGTGATATACCCGAGGCCGCACCTTTCGGTCAAAAGCGCGCTTCATTTGCTGTTGGCACAACTGTCCATGACAAACGGTTGCCAACCTCTTTTTCTCAATTAGGCTCACCTTCGTTCCGAGTCCTGACCCACTCCGTCTCTTTCAATTTTACGTCCATCAGGATTCTCAACGAAGGAATCTGGACCTCGACTGGTAACACCGCTTTCATCCCATACACAAGTGAGAAAGGCGTTGCCCCAGTAGACGTACACACCGAGGTTCAATACCCAGGACACGAGCTTCGTACTCAGCCACCGTCGTTGGTGCATGCAAATGTTATCCGGACAACAAAAGGACTGTGGGATCCCTTTGGCGTAACCAAAACAGCACCAACCCCGTTTCCATTCACGTTAACAACCCCATCAGACATCATAATCCGTTCGGATTCAGGGTCAGGCCCCTCCTCGGGGATCGGCTCCTCACAATCTTTTGATTTGAGAACCTCGATGTCCTCATCAGGGAACTCAAACATCATCGGTTGATAATCCTCAATGGGTTGATGGGCGAGGTAATCAGACAATACACTCCCCTTTGTTGCTTTCTGAGAGGTATACTGAATATCGTATTTGTTAAAATCATTTGCCATCTCGCAACCCGTCCGGTCAATGCTGGCTTCGCAATTTTATACTTGATCAGATCCATCTTGGAAATCCGCAAAGTGGTATGAACCATCATATACTGTATCAGTCGGCGAGCAGCCTATGCCAAAGTACATCAAGTTTTCTCGAGCAGTGAATGTATTGTTTCACAGTCGGTAAACTTTTTGCTAAGGTAAATTGCATGCTCTTTTCGACCAGACTCGTCATGCTGACCCAATACACACCTCATAGACTCCTCGAGGACTGTCAAGTATGGGTTTACGGTCTCCCTCCACAGGAAGGCAACAGAATCGGAGGCTCCTGCAAATATTCTTTTATTTTTCGATGCCCCTTGGCAATCATTACTTCACCTGACCGTTTGATCTTTTCTTTTCAACAGCTTGAATATGGGTTCACACGTGGCTGTTAGATGAGATATGAACCGTGAAATGTAGTTCAATCTACATAAGAAACTGTGAACCTCTTTTTCTGTTCTCGGTTCAGGCACTTTTTGTATTACTTTTACTTTTTCCTTTCCTCTTTTTTTTTAGCAGGATCAACCTCGATTCCTCTTTCACTTGCAATAAGCCCCAGCAACTTACCGGACTGCACCCTGAAAGTGCACTTATCTAAATTCAACCTCCGTTTGAATTATCTCAACTGGTCAAACAACTTAGCCAGATCTGCCACATGCCCCTCTTCAGTTTGGGACTTTGTTATCATGTCCTCAACATAGCATTCGATTCTACGATGAATCATATCATGAAACAAAGTCACCATGGCCCTCTGATAAGTAGCATCGGCGTTCTTGAGACCGAATGGCATCACCTTATTGCAAAAAGTGCCCCACGGTGTGATGAACGTTGTTTTCTCCATATCATCTGGCGACATTTTGATTTGATTATAGCCTGAAAAGCCATCCATGAAGGAAAACACCGAGAACTGAGCTGTATTATCTACCAACACATCAATGTGAGGTAGCGGGAAATCATCCTTCGGGCTAGCTCTGTTCAAATCCCGGTAGTCCACACACATTCTCGCCTTCTCATCCTTTTTCAGCACCGGCTTCCGCTTCGCTGGAGGACAGTCTTCTCTCAATGGTAGCTGAATTGTCAAAGTCATACAAAGGTCACAATCTTCTTCGCCTTCTTCTTCGGCATGATAGATCGAATTGTCAAAGTCATACAAAGGTGTAACCAAATTGTTATCAATGAGATCCGGAGGATTATTTTTTTGAAGTCGGAACGAGACAAATCAAAAGGAAGACAAATGAAAACAAACATTGCCATTTTTATTTTTATTTTTAAACTGCAAAAATAAATGAAAAACAGGGAACACCGCTTTTAATACAAAAACATCCATTTATTAATGATGCAAAATGTTGCAAAATGAAACACATGAGATGGCCTTTACAATGAACCATTACGTTTCGGGCAAAACGTATGGCTTTCATGCAGACAGAATCGAAAAACAGAAATGTTACTCTTCATGATGAGTGACAGTGATGATCTTTTCAGCCTTCCAGTTCCCTGGTACGCACGATTTTATCCACGAGTCAAGTTCGTAGTCACTGTCAATCTCTTCACCCACCGCACAAGCGTGACCTGGATCCAGCATTCCAGCACTGATGAATGTGAACGGTTGACGACGTCTTCTGTTTTGCTCAGACGGGTCTTGGCTTTCCTGATAACCAATCCCGAACCTATCTGGTTTCACCGCAATGTCTATCATTCTTCCCCAGCCTGGGATC
This sequence comes from Lathyrus oleraceus, assembly GCF_024323335.1. Taxonomy (NCBI): domain Eukaryota; kingdom Viridiplantae; phylum Streptophyta; class Magnoliopsida; order Fabales; family Fabaceae; genus Lathyrus; species Lathyrus oleraceus. Next base: position 266,557,112 of record NC_066582.1, on the reverse strand, counting down.
CCTCCATTTCTCACCACTTCCACGGCCTGCTTGTAAGAAGTAATGGACGGCTTTTTCTCTTTCTCAGCAATAATGGCATTCTCCACCTTGACGGCTTCAACTGCCTGACACAGTGTTTCAAATTTTTCACCATCCATTTCCACCTCCATCATTCTCTGAGTCGTTTCCCTCATCATTACACACCCGTTTGTGGCGACAGCCGCACAACAATTATCACAACCAGGGAAATCTCCACTCTTCATCAGAAGTCTCTGGACCACAGACATTGGAGTTTTTAACTGATCCCCATTCATCGGCCCAATCGTCCTCATATCCTCAGAAATTGAATTCACCCCCATCTGACCATGCGCGGGCATGTGATTAGCATCAACATTCAGTGACAGTGTAAAATTGAGGGCTTTGGAATCCACCAAGTCTTGGACGGCATGCTTAAAAGCTTTACAACCCTCCACATTATGTCCTAGAGCGCCAGAATGAAACTCACACTTGGCATTCTCATCATAGTTTACGGGCCTCTGATCTAGTCTCAACGGAGCTAACGTCCTCAACTGTATCATCCCGAGATCCTTCAACTTCTTCAATAGAAGAGCATACGTCATGGGTGGCTTATCAAACTGCTGATCTGTCTTCCCTTTTCTCACTTGACACCCGGCTTTCTGTACTCTCTGTTGAGGTGGCTGCTGTTGTTGTAGTACAGATGAATTACCAGTAGGAATAATCACTGCAGTAGCATACGGGTGATAACGATCCTTACCCCTCTTGGCATGCACATCACTTGATTCAACCTCCTTCTTGTGCTGACCATTACCAGAGGGCTTCTTTATTCCAGACGACGGAGCCTTTCCCTGAGTTTTCTCCGTTATCATCCATTTTTCAATCCTTTCCACCCTCTCAGCGATTGCTTTCTGCCCCAAGGCGAGCCCTTGCACGACATTGAACAACTCCCTCATCATCTCTTTCAATTCGAGAATGTCGGTGTTGGGTGGATCCATCAGCTTGGACTTGTTGAGTCTAGTAGGATATCTGAGCGGAAGAGCTATGTGCACTTGGTTAGATACTGACACCTGCAAAACAGAAGACAGGTTAATATGACTCACACATGCAATGTCTATCCGTACTAGGAACATTCGGTCCTTCGATTCTGGCTTCATCGAGACGGATAATAATTTGACAATGACATTCTGACATCTGGATGTCTCTCAACCAGGATCTCAATCAAGAATGTCCCCCTGAGTACGGATAGACAAAGGTTGGATGCAGATGAATGCAAAATGTGAATGATGCAGATGTATGAATGCAATGCACTGTGCCATCCTCCAAGTCATCTGATCATCAACTGTACTGAGTTCCGGTCTCTGAACTGACCACAACCATCTGAGGAAACGAGTAACCGTAAATCCAACTCGGGGTTCCGAAATAAATGGAACCTGAGGATATATCACCATCATCACCAGAAGACCACTGAACTGATAACCACAAAATCATCTGAATCAACCCATGGAATCCTGAAATAAACGGATCACCACTGATAAATATCGCGGACAGAACTTCGGCGTCTCAGAAATAAACATCCATAAATCCGACTTATAAATATAATCCAGATCAGCAACAAAGAGTCACCATCAGAACATCACAATCAGAACATGCATCTGTAGAAATCAACCCTCCCCTCACAGGTGAATTCTAATCAGGTCATCCTAAGGCGGATAATGGTCTCAACAATCGGGCAAAGATACTCAACGGGTTTGCCCTTTCGGGTGTGCCGTTGCAGCTCTCATAAGATCGTCTAACCCAAAGATCCGGGACAGAACGGTCACCGAAGTCAACAGCTCAAAAGAGATAAAACTCAACCATAGTGGAAACTCCACAAGGAAGAACCCTCTCAGAAGAACCTCGTCCGGCTTGTGGTAGGTCACGTCACAACAATCATGTCAACCCAACATGTGAGGAACGTGAGACCACACTAATCCTAGGTGTATACTCGGGCCTGGGTTTTATCCCCACTCAGAACACCCACCCCAAATCAGAGGAACCACCTGTACAGAAGACAGTACAATGATAGTATGATGCATGCAAACATTTATGCAAATATATACACAACATAATAATCATAAATGCCATAAATAAAGCAACACAAACAACCTAAACTATCCTAGAGAGCGCTAGGAGTGACTCGCTTAGGGAAGATGGACCAGCAAGAGGTCAACTTCTATAGTCCCCAGTGGAGTCGCCAGCTGTCGCATCCGTGAAAAACAACCGGCGGGAAAAAGCAAACAAACAGAGCCGCCACCGTGCGTTATTTATCCCAAAAGAGGGAAAGGAAACGCTCGAAGTAAACCTGGAAAGAAAATGGTCTCGCGACGGGAGATGCAAGGATCGGGAGTCGCTAATGCAAGGGGAAGGTATTAGCACCCCTCACATCCGTCGTACTCGACGGGATCCACGCTCAGAAAGATAGAACAAGGTTGCTATAACTGCTCAAAGAATGCACGCACACTGGAATAAAACACAGATGGAATAAAACCGAATTGTTATCACCTTTACTCGATCACGAACCACATCAAAAGTAATTGTTTGCAGATGATGAGTTGTGAAATGTTGAAGATGAAGATGATGAGTCTTGGACACCTTTTTCACTCTTTCTTGTTTCCTTGAACACTTGAACTCAATTAGCAAATGTTGGTTAATAAAAGTGTTTTAACTTCTATATATAGTAACAGACAAAACCAATTAAAAATAACAGAATTTCAAACATTGGAAATAACTCAGAAAACTGAGTTTACGCACGAGCGGTCGACCATAGGTCGGCGTGCGCTGAGCTGTGAGTGATGCGCCGACCCCTATGGTCGACCCATGGTTCCATGCGCTGACCCAGGATTACTTCATTAAGCCATGCGCTGACTTTTGGTCGACGCAAGGAGTTTTTGCGCTAACCCGTGAGTTATGCGCCGACCCTTATGGTCGACGCAAAGGAGCATGCGCTGACCAATCTCAGTTCTGCTGAGCTTTGCGCTGACCCGTGAGCTTTGAGCTGACCCCTATGGTCGACTCAAGGCCTTTAAATCTGCATAAAACTGTGTTTTGTGATTTTCATGCATTTCGTCATGATTACACTTTGTCCACATATGTTTTTGATCATTATAATAGGTTTAGACAAACGTAGAAAAGGATATGGTGGATAATGTGTTTCATTTGTTTGTAGACGTGCATGATGGTCTTTTGTCATCATCGAAACTTGCGATCGTATGTTGTCTGACTCTTTGTCTTTACAAACCGGACGCTGAGTCGTCAAAAGCAACAAAAAAGTTGAACGAACAAGCTAACAGGGAGTCTGGTACTCGAGCCTGCTAGCTGTCAAGCAAACACACACAAAAAAGGAAAAGGGTGCCCGGAGAGATCTCGCACGATCTCCTGCCTACGTATCTCATCTGGTATGAGGATCAGCGCAACGTAGTTCCCCTTAACAGGGAAAGAACTTCTAACCTAACCAGAGACAAAGGGAGATAACAGACTACTAGGGAGACTACGACTCGAGCCTAGAAGTTGTCATGCAAATGATCCCTATATTGAAGTCTCTAACAAGAGTCTGACTCACACAGGCAGTGAGTCAACTCAAGGCTATCGCTACGTACGTCAACTTCCTCAAAAGTTGATCATACAACTCCTACAGAAAGGAGATGAGAAGCTAAACAGATAAACATCAAAAGCAAATAGCACACACTATACATAACCAAGGGGCTCAAGCAAGGTTAGGCTTTAGTCAAGGGGTCATATCGACCTTGACAAACAAGCCAACTGGAAAGGGGTGTTGTTTGCTTTTAACCCTAACATTGAGAGTTAGGGTGAAGCAGATGAAATGGGAATGAGGGGTGTGCCTCATAGCTCTTATCCCTGGCCTGGGAGAGCTTTAATCAATAGAAAGTGTGGGAGTTCAGAATGAAGGAACTCTTCTCCACAAATGACTGACTCTATGGACAAGATTTTGGGTTTTTTATTCAAAGTGCATCAACACATGGTGTGAGCAAAGTGAATGACACGACTGAATAGCAGGGGGTGGATTGCACACCCCTTTTATCTGCCAATTGCCTCTTAAGAGGACTTAACCTGCTTGGCACAAAATTAAACAAGCACAAACATTGCCTCTTAAGGAGGGCTTCAGACAGGTGCCTGCCAACATAACATGACAGGTCTTCCAGACTACATGAAGATTAGGGATTTACCTCAGTGGTATGCCAACCACAAGCAAAAGCAAAGCAAAGTTCAAATGAACTTAAAGCAACTTAAGTACCTGTGGAAACAACTAAACAAATCAGTACAATACTCAGACAAACAGACAACAATCAACAACAAACAGACAATCCCAATGTACAACACATAAGCCATGAGGCAAACTCAAATGAGTTATCATCACCCTACAAAACAGCAAGTGTTAGCAATCAAAAGCAAATATCAACATCCAAATGATGAAGCATCATCAACCATGGAACTTGGATGCTTAAACCTGAAATTCAAAGCTCACATGTAAGCAACAAACCACTAGGTCAAAGCCTAGGGTCAAAGGTGAAGAAAAAATTTAAAACAGGAGCTGAAATTCAACACAATGCAACTTCAAACACATATTAACATATCCTAAAAAGGATCACATCAAAATCAATCATCAAAGGCATTTCATGATCAAAAGAAGTCAAAGGCAATTTCAAGGCTCATATATGGACATCATGAATGAAAATTTCAAATCAAAATAGAAATGATTCAAATAATTCTGGAAAAAATTCATGAACATTCAACATATTCATAACATACAAAAAATCAGAAGCATCCAAGATCATTTGGCATGGAAATTAAATTGCTCAAGTAAGAAAAACCAAAGGTGTGACACAAATTGTCACATCATGCTAACACAAGCATAAAATAGAAATGGTAAATGAGAAAAATACCAAAAAAATCCTAAAACATCCCTCAATGTGTCTAGAATTATCATGTAAAATTTCAAGTCCATTGGATTAAAAACAAGCATTTCACAATAGAAAGAGCAAGGCAAGGTCACAGATGCACCTATGTTCAATCAACCTAGAGCAAATAAATTTCCAGCCATGCACAACTTCAGAAAAAATCATCATAAAAAACTAGACATCTCAAGGAACAATTAGCAAAAAACCAGGTATTTTTTGGATCAATTTTCAATTTGATATGCATTTCACAAGTTGATGAAAAATATAAAAAAAACAAATGAAGCATGTAGCATTCAAAAGTGGAGGGAAAGCCAAAATATGAAGAACATTTGAATATTTGCACCAGCCAGGAATCGAAGTATGTTAACATTCAAACAGTGGCGCGCGCTGAGGCAAAACGACCTCGTTTCCTAAAACCCTAAGCATGCGTAAATTTGGACGGTTCAAACCGCCGCTATTTGCCAAAACCGACGCAATTTTTCCAGAATTCATGCATCTTCATCTTCTTCATGAGGAAGATGATGAATGTCACATGAACTTCATCCAAATTTCCAGAAAATTTCCAGAAATGTCCAGAATCACAATTTTTTTATATCAAAATGAAGTTCATGCAACGAGTAACACGGATCAATCCTTATTTCATGCTAAATCATCATCAATTAACAGAATCGAGCAAAATCATTCTAGATCTACAAAACTTCAATCAACCATAACTTCATGAATTTGCATCATTTCACACGAAATTTAGCTCAGAATCATCAGCAAGAAGAGATCTACATGAATATACACATGGATTTGAGAATTATGAAGGTCGAAAAACCTACCTCTTGAAGAGCAGGTTCTGATTTTGCACGATCCAAAGCTCCAAATGATCCAAATCTCCTTCTAAATACTTGTGATGATGTTTGATGAAGAAAAGGAAGCTTGAACACGTGTAGATCTAGCTTAAACTTGAATTTCCACTTTCAACTTCATGAGCTTCAACCACTTGAATCTTGCACGAATTCCACGAACCAACACATTATTCACACTATAATCAACTCACTGATCATGAATCTCCAACAAAAAACAAGTGCTATGTTCAAGAAATTTGAATTTTGATTTGAAGAAAGTTTTGGAGGGAGAGAGAATTTTGGATCTAGAAATGTGAATTGTGATTAACCTCCCCCAATTCCGTTATGATTAGAGTATATATATGCTCTACTAATCACCTTGCTAATCCATAATTAACTTGGCTAATGAAAATAAGGTGTTTTGCAAAAAATCAAAATTTGCATGGTGCATGTACCAATTACACGTGAACAGTACCCTTGGCTTGATCATTTTCACTTAAAATCCTTTTTTAAACTCAATGGCAATGGTAGAAAGTCCATACAATGCACCATTTTTGAATTTTGCAATTTCCCTCCAAAAAAGGCATGGATATGCAAGTGATTATGTGATGAGATTTTATGTAATGTGATGCATGATTTGGAAATTAGAGGTCAAGAGAAGAATATTTCAAAAAGAACCACTCAATTTGAAGCTTTGGATCAAAAGTTATGCCCTTTTGAAATCCCATGCACACTTGGCAATGATTGGACCATATCTCCTCAACCATCCATCATAAATTCATGATCTTTGACTTTTTGGAAATGGGAGAGAGAGATCTTCAACTTTCATGTTGGACAAAATTTCATTTGAAGCTTCTTTGATGATGCAAGATCAAGTTGAATTTGAACCAAAAACTTTCCATTTTGGGAAACTTTCAATTATAGGTCACTTTCCATTTTTGGAAACTTTTGACTTGACCTCAAATTCTTCAAGATATGCATTTGACATGATTAACAAGCCTCTTTTGAACATGAATGAGATGTTGAAACTTATTTCTCCACCTCCTAGCCCATAGTTGACTTTCTGTTGACTTTTATGGTTGACAAATGACTTGAACATGCACAGATGAATTTGAGCCTCAACCACTTGATGAAATGGCTCAAAAATGAAACCCTAACTTATACAAGCTCAATAAAATCATATGATGATCTTCTTCTCAAGAAAGACCTCATCTCCTTGAGAATCCCTGGCTGATAGAATGCAACTGATTAGGGTCGACCAGAGGTCAAAACCCTAATCCCAAAGAACATGATCAGGCATAATGAACCCCTTGAGGATGATAAGACCATGATGATGGTGATATATCCTTGCCAACAAAATAATGCTCAACCTCTTTGAGGAATCAAGAAAACCTTAATTGAAGCATAAAACCCTCAGATGGCTAGTGATCAACCCATGAGACCCTCAAGCTTGAATCTTTTAACCTCTCTATCTTCTGATCAAGACTAAGGAGGATGACTTGTTTATTTCCACATGATATGCAAAGATGCAATGCCTAATGCCCTAAAAATGAAATGCAATATGTTAAACTAGTCCCAAGAGAGGAGGGCAAATTTTGAGGTGTTACACACATGCGCAGTCAACACACGCTGGCACGGTCAAACGTTATGGACCAATGGAAGCGCCAAGCAGGCGCAAACATGGACGGTGACTAGGCAAAGCCCTAGGTCAAAAACCAAACGGCGGAGCAGCCGTCTTCTCCGGCGAGACAGGCGGTGCTCCGCCACGAAAACTTGCAGAAATGACCAAACCTTATACCAATGGAAAGATCTCTCCGCGTAGAACACGAATCTACAATCACCTAAGCCTAAATCATCATGTATTTTCTGGATCGAAGGAAATAAGTTTCATGCATCGAACTTGAATTCATCATAACTCATGCAATACTCATCCATTTTCAATAAAATTCACATCAGAATTCTCAGTGCAGCAAGGCCTATCTAAACATGTCAACAAAATAGCAAATGGTGAGATTCGATTTCTAACCTCCTTGAAGAACAGTGAGTTGATTCCTTGTGTTCAAGCTCCGGCAATGTCCAGATCCACTCCTAAGCTTGTGTATGGAAGCTTTATACACGATTTGATGCTTGAATCCACTTGTATGCAGCCTAATCTTCAAGTTCCATGTTCATCTTCATGTGTTCAACTTGCTTGATTCTTGGCCAAAATCTTCAATCCAACACTCAATTCCTACTCAATGACACTCCATCAACACGATTATGCAAGAAAATTGAGGTGTTATGTGAAGAAAATTCAAATTTGGATTGAGAGAAAAATTGGAGGGAAATGAGATTCTAGATCTAGAAATTGTGAAACTGAGCAATTCTGTTACAATTAAGCTTATACATGACATGTTAATTACTTTGCTAATGATAATTAGGCTTGGCTAATGAAAAGTTAATGAGAAATGAGGTGTATGACCAAATTGTAAAATTCACCTTATGCATGGCCAAATGGACGTGAACAGTACACATGCATGGTTCAAATACACTTAAAATCACCTCATGAACACAATTGGATTGGAATTGAGCATGTATGATGCACCAAATTTAAATTCTTCATTTTCCCTCCAAAAAGCTCATGTATGCACCAATGGTCATGTGAGATCTTTTCATGCAATGCAATGATAGATTTGGAAAATATTGGTCATGATATGCAATTTGCAAAAAGAGTGACTTCATTTGGAGTTTTGGATCAAAAGTTATGGCACTTCGAAGTTTCATGTATACTTGGCAATCATTTGGCCATAACTCCTCAACCATTCATCAGATGCTCATGATCTTGAACTTTTTGGAAATGGGAGAGAAAGATCTTCAACTTTCATGTTGGACAAAATTTCATTTGAAGCTTCTTTGATGTTGGAAAGTCAAGTTGAATGTGGTCTAAAAACTTGCCATTTTTGGAAACCTTCAATTACAGGTCACTTTCCATTTTTGGAAAATTTTGATCTGACTTCAAAATCTTCAAGGTAGATGTTTGACATGATGAATAGGCCTCTTTTGGACATGAATGAAGTGTCTCAAACCATTTCTCCACCTCAAAGCCCTTAGCTCTTGCACAGTCGACTGTATAGGCCCTCAGATGACCTTGACATGCTCTGATCAGCTTGCACCTCAACCACTTGAGGAATTAGCTCAAAATGAAACCCTAGCTCAAATAATCTCTTTATAGTAATCATGTGGCCTCCATCTCAATAGAATACCTCACCTCCTGGATAAACCTTGGTTGGAAGAATGCAACTGATTAGGGTTGACCAGAGGTCAAAACCCTAATCTAGAGGAACCTGAGCATGAATCATGAAGCCCTTGAGGATGACATAACCATGATGATGGTGATATATCCTTTCCAATAAGATAATTCTCAAAACCATTGAAGAACCAAGAAAACCCTAATTGAAGCACAAACCCTCAGATGGTCGATGATCAATCCATGGAAACCCTCAGGCTTGAACCATATACCACCTCCATCTTCTGAAAAAGACATTGGAGGATGACTTCTGATTTCCATATGATATGCAATATGCAAATGCCTAATGTCCTAAAACATGAAATGCAATATGCTAAACTAGTCCCAAGAAGAGGGGGGCAAATTTTGAGGTGTTACAGTTACTGATTGACACCGAAGAATCTGAGGCAGAAGATCAATCCAATTACTCCCCTTAGAAGTAAGGTTTTGGGGAATCATATCTATTGGGGATGTTAGTGGTCACTGAATTCAACGTAAACCTTTCCTTATTGCCATTTTCAAAATTGTAACATTCCATGGAGCTACGCCATTTGTGTGCTACCATCCTTGAATAAAATACAAGTTTTTCCTATCAATCATTGTTAATTGTGTTCTTCTATGTTTTTCTTTGTTATGAAAAGTGTCATTTATTTGTTAATAATGAAATTTTGAAACTTGAAAAGAATTTGAAATTTAGTGAAAGGAACAAAATTACTTTGATATATGTGAAAATCAAGAGAAAATCATTTGTTTTTCCGAAAGTCTCAAGATTGCATAAATACTCCTGGATCACCAATAAAAATCTCCATGGAACACAACTTATTAATCCTTTAGAAGGATGGACCTTTGGTTATTTATAACTGTCAATCTTGATAGATTCTCCTCTAGATACGCCTATTACTTGTACGGGTTTGAGTTATTGGTGTTGAGGAATCAGAATCTCTATAAATAGTCCCTACAAACTCCCAGTCTGCCTATTGTCAGCATTGCATATCATGATCATTCATATATCATGCATAAAACAAAAATTAAATCATGCATGGTTCAAAATGTACTTTGTACTCATTTGTGTTACCCCTTCAGTCTCGTCGTTGATTGTTACCTCTTGACCCAAAGACCATTTGTCGCTAGCACTCCATCCAAAGTCCAATCATCATTGACATCATGTAAGGTCCAGTTGTCACTGGTGTTATCTCCAATTCGATTGTCATTGGTATGTCAAAGTTCAGTTGTCATTGATATCTTATCAGAAATCTAATTGTTATTTGGTACCCTTAAAATCTAGTTGTCACTAGTATCGTTTCAAAAGTTCAATTGTCATTGGCATCTCCAAAATTCAGTCGTTACTGGCATTATCATTATCATCAAAAATCCAGTGGTTACTGGTACCTTTTCAAAATCTCATGGTCATTGGAGTTTATTTAGAGTCCAGTAGTAACTGGTACTTTGGTCTTAAAAATCAATTGTTGTTGGTTTTCTCTAAAAAGTCTAGTTATAACTGGCACTCCATTTGAAAATCCAATCGTAATTGGTACCTGAAGTTTGGTTGTTGCCAACATCATTTAAAGTTCAGTTGAAGTTGTCACCAATTCGTTAGAAGCTGGTTGTAATCCATTGCTTACGATCCAAGTCCAGTTGTTGGCATTTACAAAGAGTTTGATTACCTGTTTTTCCTGATGGTTCCTAGAAAGTCACGAGTGACTCTTCGTTTTAAGGAATTCCCAGAAGCTTGGATGTTACTCTTGTTGAAAAACTCCAATGATGTTTGGTTTTGATTGATTTCTTTGTAAAGAATCATCATACCCTTTTGCATGGATGATCTTCTTGTAAGAAGACTCATAATCTAGTTTGTGTGGATGATTTTCTAGTAAGAAAACTCCAATTTGTTATATGGACAATCTTCTCATAACAAGACTCCCGTCTTTTTTGTTGTTTTGGGTTAATTTTATGTTAGAAATCTTCAAAGTCTTGGATTTGATATATTTCTTATGAGAGATCCCCAGAATTGTCAGAAGCATTCTAAGGGGTTAGGTCATGTCTGAACTTGTTTGATGAAACACACTTTAAATATTTCTTATGAGAAATCTTAAGAATTGTCAAATACATTCTAAAGTGTCGGGGCATGTCTGAACCTATCAATTAAATTGTACCTTGGATGTTCCCCAGTGTCTTTTTCCCAGCAAATTGTTGTCCCCAATGAGTCTCCACCCATTGCCTTTGACATTTCCTTCCGCTACCGTATTCTCATCATTCCCCACAGGTCCGTCCATCATCCTTCATAAAAATCACGCTAGGGTCTATCATATCCCCAACAAACAAACAAAAGTCGTTCAACTCATAGCATGACATGTCATCGCATCTAGGGGCAAAATTCGGGTCTTTTATATTTAAATGCCTTTCACTTTGGATACCATGAGGATTATCATCACGCATGTCATCTAGTAAAAGTATTTAAATAGGGGCAACTCTCATACCCTAAATTTTACCCCGCCTAAAGGCTCTCATTGACATAAATTATTCCATTTTTTTAATTTCATTTTAATGACATTTATTTAAATTTCATTAGAATTTTTTCTATTTACCAATTCACATAAAAAAATATGATTTTTATTCATAAACATTCATATTCATAAATTATTCCATTTTAATTTTTTTCTATTTATCAATTCAAAAAATATATATAAGATCTTCATTTTGAAAGTGTAAATAAAATACATTTTTTTTACTTTACATAAATTACATTTTTTATATTTATATTGAAAATATAAATCAAGTTTTGTTTCACAATTTAAAATTAAGACATAAATTTTAAAAATTATAGATATAGTATTTTGTTCTACAATTTGTTTTACATTTTGTTTTACAATTGGTTTTACAATTTGTTTCACAATTTTAACTTGTTTTACCATTTTTTTCTTTCATTTGAATTTAAATAAATATTTTGTCACATTTATAATTAAACTATTATTTATTTCTTATTAAAATTTTAAAAATAGTTTTTATTTTACTTTTTCTTTTCTACCTCATAAAAAACAATTAAAAAAAAGAAGAAATCTTTAGTTATATGTTTGCACTTTATTTTATAGTAACTAAATAAACAAAGCAATTTGGTTTCACAATGGGATTACAAGTTGTATGCAGTAGCCTTTACAAAATAGAGGAATTTCAGTTAAGTAGTAACTAGTACAGTCAAATTTATACAGTGATATTTCAAAGAAAAAACTTTTAAAAAATTCAGAAAGAAAGGCGCCGTTTGCATTTTTAGGTTTTCTAAAGTGTATTAGTTGTTTTGACAATTCGGGGTTGGGTCGGGTCCGACCCGCCTCAAGGCCTGGCCCATTTTTTTTCTTTGTTTTTTGATAAATTTGTATGTATATTAATGGTTGAACATATCCTTCAACTAATCACTCATGGTCTGGTGGTTGAGACTTCTTCTATTTCTCACCAGTTCCCTAGTTTGATCCTTGGCCTTGGTAGTTTTTGGTTTCATTAATTTATTTTTATTAGAATCGTCATTCTTTATTTTATTTTCCTTTCGTAACTATTTGATTTATATTAATTTTTTTTTCGTATCCCCTATTTAATTTAAAAAACATTGTTGTTTTATTCTATTTTTGTTTATTTTGATTTTGATTTTTAAATGCATAAAAAAGGGGAAACTTATTTATTTGTTTATATATTTATTTATTTATTTATTTATAATCAACTTATTATGGGTCCTTTTATGTCAGTCTTTGTGAGGGTATCCATTCAACTTCCTTTGATTTCAAACTTCCATACTTCGATCATTTTAATCTCAAACATTCATATTAACCTTTTCTTTTAAATCTTTTTCTCAATAAAATCTGAAGAAAAAGATTACCCTGGATGGAATATCCAGTCGTAATCCTGAATATTAGGCCCAAGTTGTAAGAGCTTGTAAGCTCTATGTATTCGTCTTCTCTTCAAAACGCTCCAATATTCAAATCATTTTCATAAGTAAGTTGGAAGAAAAAGATTACCTGGATGAAATATTCAGTCGTAATCCTGAATATTAGGCCCAAGTTGTAAGAGCTTGTAAGCCATATGTATTCGTCTTCTCCTCAAAATGCTCCAATATTCAAATATTTTTCTAAATAAAATCTGAAGAAAAAGATTACCCTGGATGGAATATCCAGTCGTAATCCCGAATATTAGGCCCAAGTTGTAAGAACTTGTAAGCCATATGTATTCGTCTTCTCCTCAAAATGCTCCAATATTCAAATCTTTTTCTCAATAAAATCTAAAGAAAAAGATTACCCTAGATGGAATATCCACTCGTAATCCCGAATATTAGACCCAAGTTGTAAGAGCTTGTAAGTCATATGTATTCATCTTCTCCTCTAAAACACTTGTAAATATTCAAACTTTTTTTTCCAATAAAATTGAAAGAAATAGATTACCTGGATGAAAGGTCCAGATGTAGTCCCGAGTATTAGACCCAAGTTGTAAGAGCTTGCAAGTCATAAATACTCGTCTTTCAAGCCCAAAAATACATTCAACCAATCAAACTCTATTTTTGCCGTCGTGTGATTGATCAGAAAAACCTTTTTATAAACGAAAGACACCTTGTCTTAAGGTGATGTAAAATAATGCTTCGACCACAATTGTTGAGTTGAGATAAGTGACGTTTTTCCGAATGTTAATTTGTAAATCCATTTGATGTATGGTCTATGTCCGCTCCTCATCTATTTTGGGTAAAACAATGTTTCTCATCGGTTAATACAAGATAGTTTTCGCTAAAATCGACCAACAAACAAATATTTTCTACCCAGAACTACGTAAGCCTTGATTTCTCTGTTGAGATACGTAGGAGCAGGATTTGTAAATCTTGTCAGGCCCACTAATAAAAACTTAGGTTTAGTCCTTCTTCAAAAATCCAAAAATATTCTCCTCTCATCCTTTCTTTCTTTCCCACCTAATAACTTAAAGCCTAACATTTCAAACTAACATTAATGCGCACAACTAACCTAATGGTTCCCGTTGAGTACAACGGACGTGAGGGGTGATAATACCTTCCCCTTGCGTAATCGACTCCCGAACCCTGGTTTGGTTACGATGACCAATATCATTGTCGTTCTTTCTTGAGTTTTATCGATATTTCCCCTTTCCTTTTTAGGAATAAATAAAATTCGGTGGCGAATCTGTTCAGTCCATCATTGCGAGCGTGCGATTGCGCTTCGCTTAGGTCGTATCTTCATTTTTCGAGGTGCGACAACATCCACTATCAAAATACTAGTCTTCTCTTAAGGAAAATCTAAGAGATGTATAAGCAATGAGACAAGTGAAAATTTCATTGGGTTTCCACTCTTTCTTTCCTTAAGTTTTCTTCCCTTTATTTTTGTTGATCCTTGGTTGACTATAAGCCTAGGGATAACCATACAGTCAACAGCAAAAGGCTCTTATATGACCTATCTACTACAATGATGACACCTCCAAGATGAGTTCTTGTTGCCTCTGTTATTATGGTACTCATGTTGAGCAGGATGTTAGGACATGTACTCCTTCATCAAGGAACTCAGTTTTCTTCTTAGGAGACACAAACTTCTTAGTGGGAATTTTGATCTTTTTGTTCATGAAATTGTAGTTAAACCCTATAGCCTTCATATTCCTAGACATTTCCCCAACTTACAAGATCTCAACTAACATATTAGGACCATTATTCAATATACATACAAATTTTATCATATTGTCAAGTTTGGATTTTAACAATATGGCTTCCTCTTACAGACCTACAATGGTTGATCCAGGATTATCTTTCTCCAAAAGTGGAGTACTTATGGTCTTCTTTTGTTTCTCTTCTCTCAAGAAGGCACCCTTCCACTGAGTGAGCAAAAGTATGTATGTTTCACCTAGTTCTTCTTATGAGATATCTTAATCACTGGAACCACTACAAGAGTCATATTTTCCAATGAAAGCCATCACCTTATTAGTTATTTCTCCTTCAGTTTCACCATCAGAATCAAACCAAGTGATTGAAAATTCCTTTTTCTATTTCTTTAGAAAAGTAGGACATTCAGCTTTAATGTGACCAAACTCTTCACATTCATAACATTATGCTTATTTTCCTTTATTAGGTTTGTGATCATCTTTGCTCTTTCTCATATAACTGATGTTTGACACCTTTTTTTGGACATTTGTCCTCCAATTTATGTCCATCCTTCTTAAAACTTTATTAACCTTTCTCCCAACAAGGGCTATAACACCTGATAGATTTTCTTCACCTTGATATTTATCCTCTTCAGTGTTGGACACAAAATCTATTCTTTTGTTCTTCTTTTCAAACCTATCACTTAAAGTCATCTCAAACGTTTGTAAAGAACCAATACTTTCATCAACTTTGATGTTGCTTAGGTCTTAGGCTTCTTCAATAGTTATGACCTTCATATCAAACTTCTTAGGAAGAGATCTTAGGATTTTTCTGGCCATATTTTTTTCAAACATCTTCTCTCCTAATAAAATATAAGTGTTGGCAGTGTCATGTAGTCTGATGTTGAAATCAGAGATGGATTCATCTTCATTCATTCTCAAATTCTCAAACTTTGTGGTGAGAAGTTGGAGCCTTAACATTCTCACCTTGGATGTGCCTTCACGATTAGTTTTGAGATCTCTCAATCTTCTTTTGCTTCATTACATGTGTTAATCAATCTAAACATGTTTTTGTCCACACCATTGAAAATAGCATTCAAGGCCTTGGAGTTTCCAAGAGCTTCATCTTCTTCAGCATTTGTCTAATCAACTTTAGGATTTAAGGTTGATGTTCCATCTTGAGAGGTAATCACAGCATATTTTTAACCTCTTATAACAATTTTCCATGTTTTATTGTCCATGGATTTGAGAAAAGAAACCATCTTGGCTTTCCAATAATCATAGTAATGTTAATTTGGACAGAAAATATCTTCCTTGGAGCTCACCTAAACAGAGAGGGTGCCTACTTTGATGCCAATTGAAATTTTGTTCTTAAGGGGACAAATGTTAGACTAGATGCCTAAGCGAATATGATCAACATCTTAAACCAGAATTGACAAATATAAAACAAGATGAAAAATCATAAAGAAATTAAAAGAACACAAAGAATTGTTAACCCAATTTAGTGCAAGTAACGCCTACGTCTGGGGAGCTTCCAACCCAAGAAAGGAAATCTACTCTTTAATAGAATTAGTATAAAGTATATTAGATGAACAACCCATTGTTCAATGCCCCTCTTCTTAATTTTACCCGTGTATTTATATTTAGGATTCCCCCTAAATATGATAATCTCCCTCACTTTCTCTCAATCACTAGCCCTAGTGATCACTATAATAATCAGAATATTGAATATTGAATTACAACTCAATCAACAAACGAAACTTTATGCCTTTAGATATGAATGCAGGCGCTAGAGTGTTCCACAAATGACAACACAAACGAAAGACTCAAAATAGAAAGCCTAACATAAAGGTCTTCAATACTTGCACACTTAAAACATTAGGTTTGAGTCTCCTTAAATAGAAATCCAATCTTCTAGATTTTTCTCTAATGGGTAAAAGATATGATCATGTCCAGATTTGTAGAGGATTCAGTTTTTTTTCCAACTGACTCTAAAAAGATTTTGATTTTTTTGAATTCAAATTTAAATCTCTAACAGATTTGATTTGATCCTTTTAATTAATTCAATAAATATAATAAATTCATTTTTAAAAGATAGCAACATATCTGATTGAATCACAATCAAAAAAATATACTTAGAACAACATCCATCATGATCTGCTGACAAGGGTCTAATGTGGCATACATGCTGGAACATCTTATCCCACCTGTGTCATTTCTTCATTAAAAATATTTTGTACAATCCTTGTTGTTTTTCATAATTCAACCAATAAAAAAGGAATAACAAAAAACATGTCAACGATATTGAACTTCATGCCCTAGTTCATGTATATAGCAAGTATTTCTTTCTTTTGAACGACAAACTCGTCGATTCACAAAAATTCTATATATAACAAAAAATTGAGAATAATTAATAAAACAAATCCACAATAATTAGTAAAATTGAAAATTAGATGAAACTAGAGAGTAGTATCTCATGCACAAATCCTTTCTCACATTCCATCACCCCCTAAAATTTTAAATCTAAGAAATTTTGATATATATTACAATACATATGATATGACACAGTTACTAGAAATTTAAAATAAAATATAGAGACAAGGGTATGTATATGTTAACAAATATCTATTTATAAAAATATGTGAGTTGGAAGTGTTGAGAAACAAGTGTGGGGTAAAAGTCCTACATTAATTAGAAAAATGGAGATTGAATATTTTATAAGTGAAAAAATCCATACACATATTAGTTTAAGGTTTTGTGTGAATATGTGGTGTGTCTCTCACTTGTCGGATCAGATTTGGAGTTGGAGAAGGATGAAGAGGAAGACAAACTCGATGCAACTTTGTTCAAACAAATTGTTGGATCTATGAGATATGTGTACAACAGTCAACCTAATATAGGTTTCTCAGTTGGATTAGTGAGCAGATACATGAGTGAACCAAGGATGTAACACATGAAGGCTGCAAGAAGAATCCTGAGATGCTTAAAGGGATCGATAAACTATGGATTTTTACTTCAAAGAGACTCTGAAAGCAAAAAAATGATGGTTACTTGTTATTCAAATGTTGATTGGTGTGGAGATAAGGAAGATCGAAGAAGCACAACTGGTTATTTCTTTCAAGTGTTTGGTGCCTCAATCTCATGGTGCTCGAGAAAGCAACTTATGGTGGCATTATCATCGTGTGAGGCTGAATATATAGCAGGATCATATGTTGCATGTCAAGTAATCTAGATCAGATATGTGCTTGAAGAGATTGAGATCAAAGTTAAGAAACCCCTGGTGTTGCATATCGACGACATGTCAGCCATAAATCTTGCGAAGAATCCAGTTTTGTATGGAAGGAGTAAGCATGTCGAAGCTATATTTCATTTCCTTAGGGAGAAGGTAAATCGAGGTGAACTTGAAGTGAGACATTGCTCAAGTGAAGCACAGTTGGCCGACATTTTTACCAAAGGACTAAAGATCGATAGATTCTTGAATTTGAGAAAGAAATTAGGAATGTGGAGACTTGAGCATTTATAAGTGGGAGAACTCACACACCTATCACTTTAAAATTTGTGGTGAATATATGGTGTCACTATCATTTGTGTGTTGTTCTTAGTCCAATATTAATTCTCTTCCTGATGACGCAACAAATGATAGTTCAAAATTCAAAAGATTTGTACTAACAAGAATACTTTAAATGGTCTCTAACTGTAATCATAAATTGCAAGTTATTTGTTATCATGTTCATTATGGTAACTTACTAAGGATATGGAAAATAGTTATAGATCTTCTTGTTGTGGATCAAAAGGACAAAGAAGAAGTTTCAACACTTAAAGACACAATTAAGTACACGGTTGTAGTAAAAAGTTTAGCAAAAGGAAAAAAAAAACTGAGTTGTAATTCTATATATATTATTTGTAATATTGTAACCTAATTAATCATAGAGATAAAAGAAATTATAATTCTTCTAATTATTGATGGAACTACATTAACAAATCATGTTCATTATCATTTATTTTATTCTAAATATTTTTATATTAGTCGTTGTTATAATGGTAATCAACAATGGAAAAAGGTTGCAAACTAGTTAGTCAAATCAAATGGCACAAATGATTAAATTTTAAAATTAGAGATCTAAAATTTTGCTTCGAAGCATGTTATTGTCAAATTAAGATTTTAAAAATGGGGATCTATCATAATTAATGAAACAATATTTGTGTTTATTTCATAAAAATTCTAGAATTTCAATTAGCTTACTTTTTTTTTTTAAAGAATTGAATTAACTAATTTATCTTTTATTGCTAATGTATTTACATAATGAGTTTAACATGAACAAGAATCTATTAGTAACAATTCTAAAATTGTTGCAATGAGAATTACATTGATTCTGAATTACTCGCACACATGGTGCTAAATTATTAGAGATATT
Organism: Lathyrus oleraceus; assembly: GCF_024323335.1. Taxonomy (NCBI): domain Eukaryota; kingdom Viridiplantae; phylum Streptophyta; class Magnoliopsida; order Fabales; family Fabaceae; genus Lathyrus; species Lathyrus oleraceus. The sequence goes on along the minus strand of NC_066582.1, from coordinate 266,538,040 downwards.
GAAACGAAAATTTAGGCTATAATATGTGATTGATACTTTTCAATTTCATGAATCGCAAGGGGTTTCTGACATAGATCAGTAAAAGACTATGGTTCGATTTAATTTATACCAAAAGTAAAATAGATAGAAATGATTGTTTTGTTTTGGAATTTGTGGTGTAATGTTTTTGTTTGCATGCAAAGATGATAACGAAGTATGTTGAATTGGGTTTGAATATATATTGTACTTCCTATAATTCACCTTGCTTGTAAAATATAATTCAACTGAGCTAAAACAAGGAGTAAAGGACCCAAGAAAAGTAAAAATAGTCAAGCTACTGTCAAGAAATTCAAAAGTGTTGGAGCATATATAAACTTGTGAAACTCACATGAATTCTAACTAAGAATATAAAATTTATAACATGTTTAACTATTTGAAGCAAAATTAAAACCTTTCCCGCAATTTTTAAAAGAGGTCCTACAGTTGTGATTTCAACTGCAGTTGCAGCAACTAATGGTATTTTCGGATCCACGACAAACTTCATGTCCCAATGTATATATTGAAGGTGAATATCAGAAGCCAGGCTAGTTCACAAAAACTCAACATTGATCCAAACGTACATATACTCAATGCAGATCCATACAAACCATTATGCATAGATCTTTCAGTATCAAAGGACTACTATGAGTTTCATTAATCTGTACCAGAATCATATATTCATCAACCCAAACAATTTTTATGTATCAGGTAAAAAGGGAGATATTCAACAATTTTTACATCAAGGGAAATCATATATTCATCAATACAGACAATTTTTATGTAACAGGTAAAGGGAGATATGCAACAATTTTTACATCAAGAGGAACCTTAAAACCAGCCATACTAGTCTTTAATCTCATTGCATGAAATTCTGTTCAACATCACACCTGCATTTCGTCTTCATCCATGTCACTCCCAAGCCTTTCATTTGCAACCTTGGAATCATTATCATCATTTGCATCCTTGGAGTCCTTATCAATTGCATCCGCCAAATCACATTCTTCTACATCCATGCCATTCACAGACTTCTCATTTGTAACATTGGAATCATTATCATTTGCATCCTTAGAATCATTACCATCAGCTCCATCCATGCCACTCACAGACTTCTCATTTGCATCCTTGGAATCTTTATCATCTGCATCCTTGGAATCATTTTCATCATTTGCATCCGACAAATCACATTCTACTACATCCATGCCACTCACAGATTTCACACTTGCATCCTTCGAATCATTATCATTTGCACCCGACAAATCACATTCTTCTACATCCATGCCACTCACAGACTTCTCATTTGTATCCTTGGAATCATCATCATCTGCATCCTTGGAATCCTTATCATCATTTGCATCCGCCAAATCACATTCTTCTACATCCATGCGACTCGCAGACTTCTCATTTATAACCTTGGAATCATCATCATCTGCATCCTTGGAATCCTTATCATCATTTGCATCTACCAAATCACATTCTTCTCCATCCATGCCAGTTACAGACTTCTCAATTGTAACCTTGGAATCATTATCATCTGCATCCTTGGAATCCTTATCATCATCTACCAAATCACATTCTTCTCCATCCATGCCACTCCCAGACTTCTCATTTGTAACCTTGGAATCATTATCATCTGCATCCTTGGAATCCTTATCATTTGCACCCGCCGAATCACATTCTTCTTCTTCTTCCATGTCACTCGCAGTCTTCTCTTTCCCATTGAGCGAATCAGTATCAATTCCATACGTCGAACCACTATCAATTCCATACGTCGAATCGCTATCATTTCCCCGCATCGAATCATCATCAGTTGCTTCCGTAAGATCAAAAAAAATCTTTTCTCCACTACCAAAATCCTGTGTGTTGTCTATGGATTTTGATTTCAAAACTGATCTCTCTTCAGTTTTCAAAATACTAGAGAACCAGGCTGTACCTTGTTTTGCATAAAACAGCATGTATGCTGGTTGAGCCAGGACATGTTCTTCAGAAACGCTTAAAACCTGAAAAGGAATTAATTATCAGAAAATTAATAAACATCGAATTTATAGTAGTAAATTACATTTGCAAATTTAAAGTATGTATGCAACTTACAACTTTTCAAAAATCACTTGCTCTAATTAAACAATGTAAGAGCCAATGAATGAATCATATAATGACTCATTTTATTTTCAAACAGAACCCATATAAATATGTTTTACGGGAAAGCTATACTATAGGAAGAAACTTCCATTGATACTTTACCTTAGAGTCATCCATCAAATGCCATGTGTCTTCATCAGAACGCACATAGCTAAAGTAATGCCCTGAATTAGCTCTGGATCCGCTATGCACAACAACCGCGTATAGATGATACATCAAAATTGGCTGTTACATAAAAATGAGTCAAAAAAATATCAAACTTGCATGGAGAAATTGGAACAGTTATTACAGTCTGAACTGCAATTGCAGCCTAATATAAATGATTTCTGAGGTCTGTTCAAACTATATCACAACTGTAAATTCGTTTGCAACAGTCTTAATTTTTCCCTATTTTGCTGGAGTATAAATGTTTGGTGTAACCCCAGCGGAACCACAATGTAAAACCATGATTGGAACACAATTGAAATATCCGCAAAAAACTTGAAAAAATGTAAGAAGGACTAATACGAATTCTAAACTTACATCTTCCCTGCCTTTAGCAGAGGTATAAGGCTTCAAATCCAACTTCGGAGTGAAATAAACATGATTTTGAATCTTTCCATAAGTGCTTCCGTCTTTTTTAAACCTTTTCAAATGTAGTACTGCAATTTCTGGTGCCTTATAAATCAAAAGCTGTTTCTCCATGTATACTTCTTGGTGACAGCCACTACATTTAAACATCCCATCCATATTTTCTACCATGATATAAGAGTCCAGAGCCCTTTCAACGGTACTCACGTTATCTACCGCTAAACCCAAGTCAAATATTGGCTCAATGGTATCAGAAGAGAAACCACAGCTGCGACATCGAAGCTGAATAATAACAACATCAAAATAAGAAGATAAAATCATCTACGAATAACATATTAAAAAAAGGAATGAATGTGCATCATACTTGGCTAACAGTTTTGCCTCCAAATATTTGTTCAATTAGATTATTGTGACCTTCTGGAAAGGCACTTTTTAGTTTATTCAAGGCACATATCATAAACTCATGAGCATCCTCCTGGCTATGCGCTACAAAATTATCTGAAAATTCTGTTACCATATATGTCATGGATCACAATTCATACCACAGTCAACTACTATTAAAGAGGTGAATTTTCACAATTAACAACCATCAAAAAATCAAAGTAAAAAGGAAAAAGGATACGGTTCACATTACGAACAAACAGTGCTGGATGAATTGTGTTTCGAGAAGGATCTAAAGCTCGGTCATTGTGGTCACGGAAAGCACAAATAACGCAGAAACCACCCCTACTACCTGAAAACGAAAATCAATTTCAACTTCCATATTAAAATAAATAAAAATCTTGAACCTTATTTAATCTCAAAGTAAAGAAAACAAAATTTTAATAAAAAATTAAAAAATTCCGTACATGGAGTCTCATGAAAGCAATAACGAATACCAAGAAACATTTGTCCAGTATGTGTTAAGCACTGAAGAATCGCAGCCATAAAACAAGTATTTCTCAGGTTCTCAATTCCAGCTCCCTTCAGAACGAATCACAAAAAAAAAAGAATCGATTCAGTTCTTCATGCATGCATCAATAATTTACCAATTAATATCATCACAAACAAATAACTATAATTAATAATTAAAAATGAACAATGATGATGATGATGATAACGTACCACCGATCTTGATAAAGGTGTCGCAATTGGTACGTCAGTATTACCGTAATGATCAACGGAAACGTAACTGACGGAAGGGGAGATGACGGCAGAAAGTTTACGGCGACGAAGATTCACTTTTTTATCCCAGCAATTAAGGTACGGTGCATCGAAAACATCCTCGTGATCGATAGGGTCGGCAAGAGCGGAGATTCTTTCATCAATATTGCTCGAAACTGGAGGACTCCAATCTTTGTCAGGAGATAGAAGAATCGGTTCATTTTCTTCAGAAGAAGGAAAGACCGTGTTCAGCGGTTGCGGTTCATCAAACAAAGTCGACGGAAGAAACTTGAATAAATCCTCGCCGAAAGAGGTTGGCGGTGGTGGTGGTGGAAGAATAGACCTAGAAGAAGGACTTTTACGGTTGAGTTCATCTAACGGCATCGGAAGATACTTGAACAAATCCTCCACGAAAGCATCTGTGAATTCGACGGTGATCAGCGACGGCGGCGGAGATGGTGGTGGAGTAGAACCAGAAGAAACACCTTGACGTTTCGGTTCGTGGTGAGGTTTGGAATTTGGTTCGGAAGTGCAGGGTTCTGGCATTGCTCTTTTGCGAGACTCGGAAGCAGGTTCGGGTGGGGGTTGAGGTTCGGAGTTGATAGGTTCAGGTTGGGGTTCGGTGTTAGTTCGTTCAGGTAAAGAAGGAGAAGGTGGTTCTTGCGATGGAGCTTGATTGCTAGGAAGAATACACATTTTTGGAAATTCTGAAAATTGTAACTAACTACGAATGGCTTTGATTTAGTGAATTGGGTTATTTATATGAATTGGGTTATGGCGATTAGAATTCTTCTTTTCTATTAGTGTTGTTCGTTGTTGAGAATGCGAGTGTGATGAGAGTGAGTGGAGTGTTCTACAGTGTTCAAAAAAACGAGTAAATGGAGGGAAACCATGAGGGAGATGAGGTGTAACTGAAACGTTTTTCCGTTAGCTTCATTGAAGTCAAATAACTTATTTATTAGTACTATTAAATTGATAATAAATATTAAATTTTATTTCTAAAATATCATCTCTTCTTATCTATTTAATCCATGAATTATTAAAGGTGATTCTAAATTATGAAATTACATTAATTGATAGTTTATCAATCCAATAGCACCGGAGAATTTTGATGGAATAGAATTGGAGAGAAAATAGATAAATTTTGTAAATTATTTAAAATGTATTATTTTTTAAGAAATAACAACAGAATGATTCTGATTAATATATTTTTAATTTTAAGAGGATTAATATCACTCTCTTCATTTTTAATTATTAATTTTTTAAGTTGTTAAATGAGTGGCTTAATAACTAACTAAGTTAGTTAGTAACTAACTAAGTTAGTTAGTAGTAAGTTTGGTTGGTTACTTGACCAACAAGTTATATATGTATAGGTGTTTATTTTTAATTTGAATTTAATTTTATTAAGCCATTTTAATCTTTGGTATAATGTGTTTTATTCTTTCTTGCATTATAAAAAAAAGTAGAGACTTGAGCTAACAATTGACATTAAGGTTGTGGTTTAATACAAGGGGGATTTGGTCTTAATACTATAAGTGAATGGCTTCGAAACTAGAGCAATTGTTATGATACTTGAGTTGGTTTTGATACTATAAAGTGTTTTTCCAACCCTTGAGTAGGTGCTGATACAAGGGAAATAAGAAAGAAGTGTGAGAGGTCATATCATTGTAAAAGATAGAGTGAGTAGTGATTTTTTTAATGTTTTTGATCAGCAAGAATGAACACAAATGATGGATTTTCATCAAACATCATGGTTCATGATGGATTTTCATCAAACATCATGGTTCTTGATGAAAGTAATTTGGAAAAATGGTTTGTTTCGATGAAATCGTTGTTTGGAGTTCAAGAAATACTTGTGATTGATAGAAAAATTGTGAGGTCATGAAAGGAAGTTCAGAAAGAAAGCAAATAAAGCTTCAAGATCGTAATTGGTCCAACAATGGCAAGTCAAAGATTGATGACAAAGTTGAATCCTCCAAGAGAGAATAAGTCTCTAACACCAACCAATCAAAGAAGAAAGAATTTGATAAAAGAAAGGTGTGATGCTATAACTGTGAAAAGTTTGAACATTTTGCTAATGAGTTTAGCATAAGAAAAAACAGAAGAAGAATCAAATAAGTGATAAAGATACCCATATAGCTCATGATAATTACTACAACTCATAAGGTGTTTGTGGATGTATATAACTTGCTAATGCAATTATATGTGTGAGTTATGGTATACTGAGTCATGGTTGTTGGGTGAGAATATGAAAGTAGAAAAAAGGTCTAGAGGGGGTGAATAGAACCTTATTAAATAATTCAATCGTTTTTCAAAAATAAAATATCATAGATTTTTCAAAAGTGTGCGCAGAAGGTTCCAAACGAAAATATGAAGATTATAATTTTGTTGAAACTTGATCACGTTAACCCTTAAACAATCTAAAAATATCAAAGATGGTTTTATGATATAAACAATGTATTCAATAGATTTCGTTGTATATTCAATGAGGTGTGTTTATAAATCGATTCAATATTAATGAATGTTAACCTCAATTATTTTATTTTTTTGGAATAAAAACATTAAATAACATCAATTGTTTCTCAGAATTTAACCACCAATTTAGCTTGATTAGGCACAAATTCTAACAAAACCTAAGCTTACGTAATAAATCGCTACCAGTTGAATAAACGATAAATTACGCTAGAATTGAAATACATGATCATGCAAATCCTACGAAGATTAAATGCAAGAGTAAGGGATTGAGATGACATCGGGACTTAAAGTGCTTTGGCGTTTGTCCTCGCCTTGATCCTATCGATTCCTTTAGTGATGAATTGTTCGAAGATTTGAGAAGAATTTCGTCTTGTTCGTAGTCTTCCACACAGTCACTACCAAGGAAATTTGTAGAGAATAACCTCATTCTTTTCATAGGAATTTTTCGGCACCAATGGCAACAACCTCAATCTTACAAGCTACCTAAAAATATCAACCAAATCTTCAAGAACAATTAGTTTCAATACAATGTCTCCCTCAATCTTGCAAGCACACAACAGGATTCAAATCAAATCAACCAGAGGTGACCAGAAAATGCTAGATTTGAATCAGGTGTAAATTCTTATTTGAATCAAAGAGTTTAAAAACCTTTGGTTTTCCTCTGTTCAATTTGATTCGGATCATGTTGTGTGCTTGATTCGAATCAAACACACAAAATCTCAATTTTTCATAATTCTCAAAATACTTTAAGATTTTTATTTCCACCTAACTTGAATCAATAAAACATATGGTTCTTATTCCACTTAATCATTCAATTGACTTAAAGCATCATGATCAAGTTCAAACATAACTATTGGTTTATGCATGCTAAAGACGAATCGTTTCAAACTTGATTCAGACATGATGTACAATCATGAAGGAGACTCAAGAAACGAAAGTAAATGAGAATTAAAGCGATAAAAAAAGAAACAAAACCACCATATTATGCTACTCCTCTTGAATGTATTAGGGACATGAAAATACAATGGTTTGCAAATCACATACTGAATAGAAGTAATGGCTCAAAAACTTTGACTCATGCAAAAAAACCAATGGCATACCAAATAGAAGTTACCTAGCAGGACGAGGCATTTGTGGCATTGTAATTAAAATAAATAATTGGAATAATGCACTTATTGAAAAGAAACTCTATTAATTATGGTGGTGTGCAACCTACTGATTATAAGGAAATTGGTAAAGAAATAATTTTTAGTAACCATGAATAGTGATGCTTTGCAATTGTTTGATCCACACAAGAAGTTGATATTAAACTCAAAATTGTCAAATAATTGGACATTCAAATGTAGCATTCAGATTGCAATGGAAATGTGTATATCAAGCATTGATGAACCTGAGTAATTATGGCATTTGAGGTATGGTCATCTAAGTTTTAGAACCTAAGTGAATTGAGCTCGAACAATCAATCCATGGCATGCCTAAACTAAATGCAGATACAATGACATATGAAACATGTTTAAAAGGCATGCAAAGTATACTTGATTTTGCATCAGATATGCCTAAGAGATAAAATGATGCAATATATATATATATATATATATATATATATATATATATATATATATATATATATATATATATATATATATATATATATATATATATATATATATATATTTGGCCCTTCTGAAGTATGATCACTAGGTCAGAGGAAGTATTTTATCATTTTTTGTTGATGAACATACAAGAATGGTGTAGTTGTATACCATCAAATGAAAAAGTAAAGTTCTAGAAGCGTTCAAGAATGACAAACCCTTAATTGAGAATGAGAGTGGGAAATAAATAAAGGTTTTGAAGAGTGATGGTAGTGGAGAGTATAACTCAAAATAATTTGAGTAATTTTGAATTAGTGAAGGCATAAAACATGAAGTTACATCACCTTGTACACCTCAACATAATGATCTTATAGAAAGAAAAAACAAAACCATACTTGACAAAAGTATGTTAAAGCACAAGAACATGCCTCATACGTTTTAGGGATAAGGAGTCAACACACCCACTTATATAGTAAATAAATTCTCCACCAAAAAGTTAATGATGAAAGTGTCTGAAGAAGCTTAGAATGGAACAAATCCAAGTGTGAAGTACCTCAAAAAATTTGGATCATTATGGTTAAAACACATACATGCTCTTAGAAGAAGTAAGTTAGATGACAAAAATGAAAGTATGGTATTCATAGGGTGTCATTCCACATGTGTTTATAAGTTGTACAATCATGTGGATAAAAGGGTATGTGTCAATAAAGATGTGACTTTTAATGAGTCTGAGGCATGGAAGTTGCAGGACACACCAGAGAAAGAAAGTTATATCAGTCATGCTTTTGCATAACATTTTCAAAGTGAATGTTCATAAGAAAAGATTGATGTTGAAGGAACTAAATTGAAAATGATGGGAAAATAAAGACTCAAACACATGTGAGGCTCCATAGAACAAGGCAAGCTCCTGGTAGAAAATTGTAGGTTGTTAGTTGTTTCCTGACACTTTAATCAACAACGAAGGGAACTCATTCACTTTGTTTTGCTAGATGATGTTAATTCAATCATCCATGATGAGGCAATTAAGAGAAATGCCTATAGGGAGGTCGTAATGGAGGAAATTAAGTCAATTGAGAAGATCAACACTTGACAATTAGTTAATTTACCTGAGAGAAAGGAAACTATTGATGTGAAGTGGACCTTCAAGATGAAAATATATCCTGAGGCCACAATTTCAAAACATAAGGCAAGGTTAGTAGTTAACGAGTTCCCTACAAAAACATGGTATTAACTATAATGAGATTTTTTTTCTATGACAAGATTTGAGACATTGAGACTAGTTGTATCAAGAATTGGTGTCTTGCCTTTTAAATATAAAGTCTGCATTTCTAAACAGTTCATTAAAAGAAACATTATCACTCAACCATCGAATTTTGATTAAAACAAGGAGCATATGGTATACAATTTTATGTTTATCAAATTAAAAGAGATTTTGTATTAAAAATAAGAAAATCAAAACCCAATTCTATCAAGTTGCATACCTAATTCTATTTTTTTCCTCCTCGTGTTTACTCAAAACCTTTCCTTTTCATTCCTTTTAAACTCCCAAACAATATGGTATATTCTATATGAATTTTTTATGACATATCACTAATAAAAATTTAAAATATTATTAGTTGAATAATTTAAATATTTAAATTTTATTTTTTATTAATTTATCTATAATTTTAAGTTAAAAATTAATGATAATTTAAAATTAAAATTTTAACGATGACATGATATCTAAAAAAAGTAACTTGAAACATGCTTCTAAATTTTTGTAAAATAATAAATTAAAATTGATAACAAAATATTTGTAAAAATATAAAATTCTAAAAAAAATTAAAACCAAATTTAAAATTGATACAATTGAAAGAGTTAAAATTAAAATAATACTTAACTGAAAAAATATCTTTAAATATAAGCTTTTATGTTTGAGTGACTTATTGGGAGGAGGTGTGTGTTTTTTTTTCAGCTTCTCAGGCTTGTAACTGAAACGTTCTTAAATCACCTTCATTCAAGTCAATTAGGTTTATTACTATTCCCCTAATTTTTCAGTCTTTTCTTCTTTTTCATGCTGGTGCACAAGGTGATAAAGAGGAATAATAGAAATAAGAGAGAGAAGAGAGAATAGTAACAAATTTCCACTACTCTAAAACGGTTACAAATGCTACACGCACAACACTACTACAGACTACAAAAGAATGATAATGATATTATTGTTCGCACCACTCACTTGCTTAAATACAAGTGGTACTTAAGTAGAAACACTAAAATATCATCTAACAAACTTTATCTACAAGATTCTAAAAATGAATTAATTCTAACATCATCCCTTAATTCATATTCAGCTTAACCAAAACTAACAACACCAATTCCATCCCTCAAGCGGAGAAATTGATCAATCTTGGTCGCCTTCGTCGGAATATCTGCCAGCTGCTTCTCGGTGTTGCACAACCTTTAGCATTTCATTTTGAACCTAATTTCTCAGAAAGTGATACTTAGTCTCAATATGCTTATTTCTCCCATGCAGCATTGGGTTCTTGGCAAGATTGATTGCAAACTTATTATCAATCATCAGCTTTAGAGGCTTGTTTACTTTGATCTCCAGACCTATAGTAATTTCAGAAGCCACGCAACTTGACATGCAGTCACACCACCTGCAATATATTCTGCTTCACAAGTTGACAAAGCAACGACTGGTTACTTCTTGGAACACTAAGAAATAGGACTTCTTATAAACTTAAAAAAATACCTAGAAGTACTTCTTCTGTCAACTCTATCTCCACGCCAATCAAAATCTGAGTAACTCAGAAGTTCTGAGTCAGTTTCAGCACCAGAAGGGAACAAAACTCCATACTTCAGAGTTTTTATATACCTCAAAATTCTGACAGCAACTTGGTAATGAGACCATTTCGGTTTACTCATAAACCTACTCACAATTCCAACTGCATAGCAAATATCAGGTTTGGTATTAGACAAATACCTCAGAGAACCTACCAGCTGCTTGAACATTGTCGCATCTACATCATCACCATCAAAATCCAATTTCTGATTTGTATCAGCAAGTGTGACAACAACTTTATAATTCAGCTGCTCAAATCTCTTCAGAGACTCAAGTTCATATTTCAACTAATGTAAATTTATGCCTTTCTCAAAGTACATAATCTCCATCCCTAGAAAATAAATCATATTTCCTATATCAGTCATCTCAAACTCATTCATCAGCTCCTTCTTAAACTTAGTCATCTCATGTTCATAACTTCTTGTTAGCAATATATCATCAACATACAGACACACCATAATTATATTTCCTTCAGAAGTATGTTGAACATAGACATCATACTCCATCTCATATTTCAGAAACCCCTGCTTCTTGATAAAAGAATCAATTTTCAGATTCCAAGCTCTAAGGGCTTGCTTCGGTCCATACAAAGCTTTGTATAATCTGTACACCATCCATTCCTGATTCTTTTTCTCAAATCCATGAGTTTGTGACACATAAACCTCTTCTTCTAATAGACCGTCCATAAATGCAAATTTCACATCTAAATGCATCAGAGCCAATTTTTGTTACCAGTTATCGCAATCATCAGTCTAATTATTTCATGTCTTGCTACAGGTGCAAACACTTCAAAGTAATCAAACCCAGGTTTCTGCAGAAAACCTCTCACGTATAACCTTGATTTATGTTTTCCAATTGATCCATTTGGCTTTAGCTTCACCTTATAAACCCATCTTACGCTGATCGCTTTCTTGTTCTTTGGAAGTTCCACCAACTTCCAAGTTTTGTTTCTCTCTATGGCATCAAGTTCTTCTTTCATGGCCTTCAGACAGACTTTCTGCTTGAGAGATTCTTCTATACTCATGGGTTCAGAGTCTACTAACATGGAACACTGAATAACTTCCCCTTCAGAATCTATTTCAGTGTCTTACAGCATGTCAAACTCTGTAAACCTTTTCGAAATGTTTTTTATTCTTTGTAGCCTCTGAACTTGTTCAGAACCTTCTGATTCTGGAACATTATCAGATGCTGGAAACCTTCTCAGAGTGTTTCTGATTCTCTGAATTTGTTCATAACCTTTTGATTCTGGGACAACATGAGATGTTGGAACTCCAGAAGTACCGACTTCAGAAGCATGATCACCTTCAGAATCTGGAATATTCCCAAAATTTGGACTACCTCCAGAATCTGGATCACCAGCATTTGAATCATCATCATAATCTGGATCAAAATCAAATTCTTCCTCGAAATGAATCTCGCCTTCTGATTCTTACTCACTCTTATAATCATTTCCAGGCTCTGACTCATCTTCAAAATCAGAATCAACATCTTCAGAAGTTAACTATGCACCGGAGTTGGATTGAGACTTGCTCGAATCCCATACTTATGACTCTTTCACAATAACATCTCTATTGACTTCAACCTTATTATTGAATGGACAATAAATCTTATAAGCACTTATACTATGATACCCCACCAGTAACATCACCATGCTTCTATCATCTAACTTCTTTCTAGTAGCATCTGGAACATGTTTATAACAGACAGAACTAAATACTCTAAAATGAATTACACTTTGCTTATCTTTAGTTCATCTCTCAAAAAGAAAAATTTCCTTCAGCTTCTTGGTTGGACACCTGTTGAGCACATATGTTACAATGGCAATAGCTTCTCCCCACAAATTGTTAGGAAGCTTCTTCTCCTTTAGCATGCTCCTTGTCATATCAAGTAAAGTTCGATTTCTCCTTTCAGCAAGACCATTGTGTTGAGGATTATATGGAGCAGTCACTTCATGCTCAGTTCCATTCTCCTCACATAACTTCTTAAACTCTATAGAGGTATACTCACTTCCACCATCAATTCTGAGAATCTTCAGAGTCTGACCACTCTGTTTCTCAAGCTTGATTTTGAATTTCTTAATTTCAGCAAACACCTCGTGTTTGAACTTTATAAGGGATACCCATGTCATCCTTGTGAACTCATCCATAAATGACACAAAGTATTTATTTCCTCCTAGTGAAGGTTTTGTAAATGGTCCACACACATCATAATGCACTACTCCACAAGCATGTTTTGCTCTTGGAGCTACTTCTGATGCAAATGGCAGTCTTGGTTGCTTCCCTCTCATGCATACATTACATGACTTTTATGGTTTCTTAATTGCAGGAATTCCACATACCAGTTTATTTTAATTCAGATGCCCTAAGCTTCTGAAGTTCAAATGACTAAATCTTTTGTGCCACTGCTCACTTTCCTTCACAACACTTATTGCGTTAAGGCATTAAGAGTCTGTAGTTTTAACATTCACCTTGAATGTTATATTCCTTCCCTATTCTGACTCCATAATCACCTTCTGATTACGGTCATACAACTTCAAAATATTGTCCTTCATGGTAACTGAGAATCCCTTTTCAATTAATTGACCTACACTCATTAGATTGCTTTTCATGCCAGGAACGTACCAGGCGTTCTGAATTAACGCAGATATTCCATTATTCAGAATCATTCTAACATTCCCCATTCCTTCAACATTCTGATACTTATCATCAGCACATCTGATCTTGGTCCTCTTCCCAGAGTCAAAATCAACCAGCCATTTCTTATTTCCAATAATATGGTTTGAACAACCAGTGTCCATATACCACAAGTCTTCTAGAGACACACTATTAGAATTAGAAGCTAGTAATAGCAGATGTTCATCATCAGAACTTCTTGCTATATTCTTTTCTTCTGATTTCCTCTCCTGTTTTACCAACAATCTGCAGTGAAGTGGTTAAACTTCTTACAACAGTAACATTGAAGTTTTCTCTTGTCATATTTCTCCTTTCCCTTCTGACTTCCAGAAGTTGAGGTTTCTGACTTCTGAAACCTACCATGTCTTTTCTTGGTTTCTGACCAAGACTGCTTCTGGTCTTTCTTTACAAAAGAAGCTTTCAGAGCCTTCTCTACCTCTCTCTCATAGGTTCTTTCAGTCAAACGCAACTCTTGCGCCTCTAGACTACTTTACAGCCCTTCTACTCTCATGGTGCTCAGATCCTTAGAATGTTCAATTTCTACAACTATGTAATCAAACTAAGGAGTAAGAGATCTAAGTACCTTCTTAGTGATACTTTCTTTAGAGAGAGTTTTTCTACACGACTTCATCTCGCTTGTGATCAGAATTACTCTGGAGATATAGTTAGGTACTTTCTCATTGTTCTACATGTTGATATTCTCATATTGCTTACGTAGAGACTGAAGCTTCACCTTCTTTGTTGATGCATCACCACCGTAGCACTGAACCAGTGTGTGCCACGCAGCTTTCTCTATCGTTGAATCGGCGATTTTCTCAAAACATTCACATCCACACACTAATGGATGTAGAACAACGCCTCACTGTTTCACTCGTATTTCCCGTGGTGTTTCCCTGTGGATCTGAACCAGAGCTCTATATACGAATTGTTGGTGCACAAGGTGATAAAGATGAACAATGGAAATAAGAGATAGAATGGAGAGTAATAACAAACTTCCACTACTCTAAAACGGTTACAAATGTTACACGCACTACATTGCTACAGACTGCAAAAGAAGTATAATGATACTATTGTTCACACCACTCACTTGCTTAAATACAAGTGGGACTTAAGTAGAAATACTAAAATACTATCTAACAAATTTTATCTACAAGCTTCTAAAAATGAATTAATTTTAACATTTCAAACTCCTTCGATGTTTATTTAGGAACCACCGTTAAAAAAATTCTAAATATAAAAAGAAAATCAAATTATTAGAGTCATATGGTTTTTTCCTTAATATAACTAATTAATATTATTAATTTGCATATGAATATTAGAAGTCAATATTTAATATATTCATATGGAAAGAAATTTAATAAAGTTCCTATATAAATTTTATACAAACTTTTATAAATGTATGTAAAATTTATAGTTAGTAGTTATAAATACGTTACGAGGAGTTATGTGTATAAATCTAATAAATTTGTAAAAAAATTATATTTATTTGTTTATACTGGAATTTGAGTTGATTGGAAAATATGAATTTAGAGTATGCTGCAGTGGTTCAGAATATTTGATGCGGTGGAGAGATGAATGACTTCCAATGTTATCACTATAATGCTAAAGTCAATATGAGAGTGAAATAAATGATGTTTGAATGAGAAAGGATTTCAATAATTGTGAAGTGACGTGTTTTCCTATTTAAATAGTAGAAATCGGCATTGAACATGTGTGGAACAGTGTGGGATGTGGTCAACTATAAGATTCATGTGGCGCTTAGCATGGCATTCCCATGAAGGATTTCCTACTTAGTGGAAAGCAAATATTTACCTATTATACATTTGGTGCTTCGCCATTGGGGCTTTTGTCTTTTGGGCCTTGCGGACAACCTGAAACAATTGCCCCTAACCCCTTGATTTTACTTTGCATAGCGAGTCTTTATGACAATATTCTTACCCGTCCATGAAGTATGTAGAAGTGCAGATTATAGATAGGACATTGTCATTATTGAGAATAGACAGAATGAATGTCTCCCTTGTAAGATGTGACATAATACTGGGAATAAATGATGTGGCTCCCTATGTTAACCATTAATGGTACTTCTCATTCTCTAGAGTACTTGAGTTACTTTTGAACCGTTTCCGAGGATATCTAAACTATTGGTGGTGTAGAGTGATAGTGTGGTCCTCAATGCTCGAGTGGGGTATAAAATGTTTCGGAAGTGTCATTTGACCATTTTTGATGTTAATGACATGCGAAAAGAGTATTTATGCTTCCTTTATCATTCTTTTCTGAAAGGGTTCTTATTTTAGCATTGGATCAAACTCGACCAACTTTGTTAGTTGGCACTGGTCTTACATGTTTGATTCTTCCTTCCTCTGAGTCTCAAAGTTAAACATTCTCTTTTCTCCCTTGTTCTTCTCTCTAGGGCTTAAAAGATAGTGATCGCTTGGGCTTGCTCACTTACTATATTGCACAAACATTCATTTTCTTTCACAACATATTGTAATCATGGTGATTGTATCAACCTCGACTAGGAAGGTCGGTAAGGATATTTCAGGTGAATGGATTGATCCAGACATACTAGGGGGTTATTTCGCTTTTGTTCGTGAATATGTTTTTGGTCAAGTTTTAACTTACATGGGTCCCGCAACTAACTAGGGAAGGTTTCCCCTATATGAAAATAAGAGGGCCTACAGTTGATATAATGGGTGTGTGATAAGTGGGAAATTGCATAAAATACATAGGCACTTATTAACTTGCTTTAATGAAATCAATATAAAAAGCCTCATATTTTCTATGAAAAGTGATAGAAAACCTGTTTTAGACTTTCCTATCTTGTATCAAGTAAAAGCAAGTAAAAAGGAATGGAAAACCACAATTCAGCTTGCAAAGACCAAGCCAGAGCAATATCCTGAAAATAAAAGCTCGCTAGGCCAGGACATAGGCGTGCTAGGAGAGCTCGGGAGCCCAAATGGCATTTTCAGGTTTAATTACTTCATGGTGAAGCAAGGTTTTATGACTAAGCACATAGGCGGTGTGCTTAGCGATGCAAGTCATCTAGGGCCACTTGTCAGACATCTAGCATTGCCTAACTTAGAAGAAAGCGTGCTCATTAGGCGCAATGGTGGTTCACTTAGTGAGAGGCCTTAATCCACACTTATAAATATAGGCTTCCAATTTGATTCAAATGGAGTTTCAATGGAGTGGAGTAGTAAAAAATTGGAGTAGGTTCGCCTTGGTTTAAAACTCATTTTCATGGTGTGACTTGACATTCGAAAGGTGTTTATCATTACTAGATCCAAGATAATCATCTATTTGATACAAATGCCTAGACATATGATTAGGTTCAATATTCGGATGTACTGTTGTAGGATCAGTGTGGAGTCTTGTTGCTTTATAACTATTGGAATTTAATGTCTTACGTTTGTTAATAGGCTGAGATATCGGCTATAAGGAAATGCATTAATCTCACGACATGGAGACCAAAAGAAGATACGAATAAGAGAAACAAGTGATAATATTAATAATTGGGTAGAGGAGCATATTACTGACTTGTAGTTATGCATGATAAATATGTAATGACAAAAGCTACCCCTAGCAAGCTTTCTTACTATTAACATTGAATTCTTCATTTTACCTTTTTCTCATTTATTTTATGTCGTTTACTTTCACGCATCAAAACAAATATAAAACCCCTCTATACTTAGAATCTTAAAAACTGTTGAATGGTCATTTAAACTACCATTTTATGTGGATATGGTAATTATTAAACTTACTAATATGCTCATCAATAAATGGCGTCGTTGTTTGGGACATGTGCTAGTTTTTAAAAACATTGCATAGTTTTATTATTTTAAGTATTGTTTACATCTCTGTATATCTTCATTTTATAATCGCTAACCCATTAACATCTAGAGTTAGTTATGTATTTACTAGTTTATGCGAGGTAAGGTTCCTGTAGAACAATTTCTATTCGATCTTGAAATTGAAAGAATTGGATGTAGAAACCTCAGTAAGAACGGGAAAAATAAATAAAGGGCCAAGAGGCTAGATATAGAAGAATATTTTATCTCAAAACTAAGAACCATGGTTGAATTTGACAACAACAACAATGTTGGCATGTCATGTCACAATACTCCTAAAAGTCTAGCTCATCTCGCTAGAACACAAAGGAATGTCCAAAAAAGTTGAATTAAAACAGTCTTATTAAAATTTTGTATGTTAACCATTTTGCAAGTTTATATCATGAAGACCCATACACGCATATCACAAAATTTACTAGTACGCTAGGAGCTCCAAAAAATGAGGAAGAAGCGGTATTCCTAAGATTGTTTCCACACTCTCTAATTGGAAAAGAAAATGAGTGGTATATAGATCAACCTACATAGGTGATGACAAATAGGAACTTGTTGGAGGAAAAGTTTTTAAACAAACTTGTTCCCCACAACAAATTCATAGAATCTAAGACAACCATCATGGTGTTTTCCCAAGGCGCAACATAAACTCTCCATGAAGCATGGGAAAGATACAAGTTCATGCTAAGATGATGTCCAAACCATGGTTTTGACGAACTCACGCAAATACACATCTTCAAAAATGGACTCCAACAACAACCAAAGTTGTTACTAGATGCTACTGTTAGGGGTTCTCTCATGTCCAAAAGTATGGAAGATGCAACAACAATTATTTAGCGAATGGTGCTCAGTGATCATCAAGGACAACGCACCAAAACCTCTTCCCTGAGGAAGAATGGTATCATAGAACTAAATACTAATGATGTTATTCTTGCTCAAAAGAAGTTAATAGCGCGGATGGTGGATGAACTGACCAAACAACTGTCAAATATGTCATAACAACTTAAAAAGATGCATGAAGTACCTCAACAAACGCATATTGCATTTTGTGAACTCTATAGTGGACAGCATCTAATAGGATTTTTCCCCTATTGATGAAGAAGTAAATTATGTATGCAACCAAAGGTCCGAGAAGTATTAGAATAACGACTTCCCACAAATCAAAACTTTAATCAAGGATGTAGATTCGAGGTTGGTCCATCCAACAACCAGATTTTTCAGTATTATTCACAAGCACCTCCACAACAAGACAAAACAACAAATTTGGGGACACACTCAATCCTTCATACATGTGTTTATGCTAGTCATAAAAATAATGAATCCTTCATTAAAAACCTTGAAACACGGGTGGGCCAATTAGCCAAGCGGTCATCACACTTCCAAGTAACACATTTAGTGAAAAAACAAGAAAAATTTGAAGGATCATTGTACTGTTCTTCTTGTGAATAATATAATTGTTGTCAAAACCAAAGAAGAAGGAGCAGAAGTACTAGAGGAAAGAGAGTTGCAGGATGAAGTCACAAAGATAATCAAAAAGACCAACCCAAGAAAGAATCTAAGCCTAGTGTAGTTGTATTACCTATTTCCATAGGTGATATGAAGGTTGGAAATGAAGTTATTAATGTAGGTGAAAGTATGAATATAATACCATTATCAGTGGTAGAAAGAATTGGGTATCTTTAAATAGAGTCATCTGCATCAATATTGCAAATGGTAGACAAAACATGCAGAAAACTAGTGGGAACACTCAAAGATGTAATGATACAAATTCATACACTTTTATTTCCCATGGACTTTAGGATAATAGATATCAAACCAAACCCAAAGATGCCTCTCATCTTAGGAAAAACATTCATGAAAATTGCGAGGATGCTCATGGAAATTGATAAAGGTGAAGTAAAGGTTAGAATCAATGATCATGAGGTATGTTATAAGGTAATTGGTATTACGTAACACTGATCACTCAAGCTACTGACGTAAACAAGTTCTTGTTAGGAGGAAACCCAACCACATTTTACAATTTTCTTTAAAATAGTTTTTAGTTTAGTCATTTCAATTAAAAACACATTGATGAAAGAAAAATGACAAGCCAACAAAATATGGGCTTGGTAAGCGCAAAATGGCCATGCCACTCCTTGCCTAGTACGCACATGAGAAAGTACGAAAGACAAAACACGAGCTCTCGACTAGCACATCCCAACTTGCCTAGAGAGAGACCCATTACATAATATTATAAACATTAATTAGACTTAACATTAACTCTCCCAATAATTTTCTTTCACTCTTTTAACTTCTTCCATGTTTGAAAAACCCTAGCACACATTAGAAAAATTCATCCAAAGGTAGAAACATCACATATTTGTATTTTAATCTTGTTCAAAGATTACCCAGGTGTAGCGGTGTATTCGTTACCATTGGAGATATTAACTAAATCCAAGGTAAATCATACAAAGTCGAGTCGCCACCGCACTTCTATTTATCCAAAGGAATGGTTAGAAAGCAAATAAAAACCTAAAAAGTTTACAAACAAAACTAGTAAAAGAAGGTCAGAGATCTGGGTAAGGGGGTTGGTTATACAATGGGAAGGTGTTAGGCACCCAATGCATCCTAGGTACTCCTAGGGAGCCCTTTTCACGCTTGTTGCAAAGGTTATTGTTTATGAAATATATTTGTGCAAACATGATTGAAGAGATGAGAAAAGAATATACAAGTTTATTTACATTTTGTGTTTGGATGGATGAACCCATTGCCTACGTACCCTCTTATGAAAAGATTAGGATCAAAACCTCGTAGTTCGGGTAAAAGATTTCAAAACAAATGAGTGGATTGATTGGTCCAAAATCCTTAAGGTCTTTTGTTATCAAAGGGAGAAAACTCAACCTGAAAAACCACAAGTCCGCCATGTGATGACAGCTTCGACATGCTAGTGAGGGGTTAACCCTATAATAAGCATGGAAGGCTTACAATCCAATCACTAAGGACATAGGTGAGTATTACATCTACCACAAAGATAACTCAAACCTAATAGCAAAAGGTTATGGAAAATTTGATTAAGAAGTGATCATTGAAATCACAAAAGAAGCACATTTGAATGGGTTGCATTAACCAATTAGAAGTATGTACAAAATGGTCAAAGTTGACTTAAAGATTCAATTCAAAATGAGTATTATGAAAAGAAAGTTTGAAAATCAAAAGCCTAAGGCTTAGGTTTCTAATGTTGAAAACAAGTCAAATGTTTGCACAAAAAAATGTTTTTGGTTTGGGTTAAGATAGAGAAATGATGATGAAAGGTTAAGGGTGAGAGGTAAAGGATAAAACCACAATAGGAGTTCCTCTCTTGAGATCATATATAGATGATCCAAGTAAGTACCATCCTTTAGAATAAGCAGCACAGAGCAAAAGCAATCACAAAGAGTCTCATAAGAGAACCACAAATGAAAGGAAACAAGATGCCAATATATGGACTTACACCCAACTCCTGAAAGCAAAACGGAAACAGAATGCCAATATATGGACTTAGATCCGACTCCAAACAACAAAACGGAAACAGAATGCCAATATATGGACTTAGATCCGACTCCAAACAATAATAAAATGGAAACAGAATGCCAATATATGAACTTATATCCGACTCCTAACAAACATGCATCATAAGCAAACATGCAAAAGCAAACAATGCAAACAGTCATCACACACTATATACAAACAAGGGGCTTCAACCCAAGGGTAGGCTTTAGTCAAGAGGGGTCATATCAACCTCGACAAACAAGCCAAACTGTACAAGGGTAGTTTGTATCTCTTAACCACTAACATGTGATGCACTTGAATCTGCAGATCTCTTCCTATGCTTATGTCTTGAAGCTTTGTGCAAGAATTAACAGTTGAAATCACCTAGATCCAGCTCAATTTCAAGCTTCCATTAACATGTGATGCACTTGAATCTGCACGAAATCTTGCTCAATTGTCCAATCCAGATGATGAATCTTGCTCAGAATTCCACAAGGATCATGAATATGCAAAGAAATTGAAGGTTTGTGTGAAGAAATTTGAATTTTGAAGAGAGAGAAAATTGGAGGGAAATGTGAATTTTCAGATCTAAATTTTGTTCTCCTCCAATTACAGTTAGGGTTTGGCTTATATACTCCCTGTTAATGACTTTACTAATCACACTTTCCATGTATTAATCAAGATTAGGGCAATATGGATCAATTTGCAAAAAATGCAAAAGTGAGGTAGCATGGCCATGTAGCACGTGAACAGTACCATGCTGAGCTTCAAATCCACTTAAAATCAACCAATGGTCATCATGGAATGGTTAATTTGCTTGTATCATGAGCCAATTTTGAATTGTTGAATTTCCCTCCAAAATGCACACTTGAGGAATGATGATCATACACACTTTTTCCATTCATGGCAAGGCTTCATTTGAAAATTATTGGTCATGAGGAGTATTTTGCAAAAAGAATGGACCAATTTGGATTTTTGAATCAAAAGTTATGTCACTTTGAACTTCCATGCACACCTTGTGATCATTTGGCCATAACTTCTCAACCAATCATCATATGAACATGATCTAGGACATTTTGGAAATGGGAGAGAAATATCTACAACTTTCATGTTCACCAAAAATACATTTGAAGCTTCTTTGATGTTGATAAGTCAAGTTGAATGTGGACCAGAAACTTGCCATTTTTGGAAACTTGAAATTACATGTCACTTTCCATTTTTGGAAACTTTTGCCATGACTTCAAAATCTTCAAGATAGATGTTTGAAATGACAAATGAACTTCTTTTGAACATGAATGAGGTGTTTAAATTCATCTCCCCACCCTCAAAGTCCTCAGTTGACTGCACAGTTGACTATTTGGTCTTCAGATGACTTGGCATGCCTTGATGAACTTGAGCCTTTATCTCTTGATGAAATTGCTTCAAAAATGAAACCTTAGCTCATGTAAGCTCAAAGTAATGATCATGTGGTCTTTATACCAAGGAAAATATCTCAGCTCTTGCACAAAGGCTGCTCTTGAAGTGCTTGACCTGTGCTTGCTTGATGCTACAAAACAAAAAGGTTAATGACATATTTTTGTGCTTTTTGGTTAGTGTATAAAAACAAGAAAAAGCAATGATATACAATACAAGCATGCCTGGTGATCTCAAACCACTCACAAGGATGTCCCACCCAAAGGGAAACGAAGCCAAGATGCTCAATGATCCTTGAGTCTATGCAATGTAATGTTATGATGCCATGAGGGATCTTAGGGACAAAATTGGGGTCTTACACCAGGTATATCATGTTACTCTATTTTTTGCTTAAACTCTTCTATATTATGAACATTACTGTAAAAACAATGTGGATTCTCTGATTTAGGAATAGATTATGGACACTTAATTGCTTCATGATGTTGACATAAGATAGATTAAGATTGCTTGCATGAACACTTGAATTGGATACTCAAGATGAACATTCAGGGTATTGTTGTATGTTAGAGACCTCAAGGTACTAAATGAATACGAGTAGGAAAAATTATTCATTGCATGTGTGATGAATCAGTGCACCTATTAGTGGACTTTGCAATTGCATAAATTATGTCATATTGTCTAACATATCGCATTCCATATATGTTATTTGATTAATTTTTTAGATGAGTTCTGAAATATCAATAATTGGAAGAAATGATAGAGCTCAAACATCAGATTATCTACCATATTGTATGACGAGCACGGGTTCAGAATCTACATCCATGAGAAATTCAACATGTAGTTGGAAAGCATAAATCTGGTCCAAGAAAAAATAGTTGAGTTGGAAGGTCCAGAAGAATATTATGATGTGGTGTAGAAATAAATGCATGAGGTTGGGTTTTTTTGGCATCTCCTAATGAAGTTGTCAATCTCGACATAGTGAGGAAAGTTTTATGCAAATGCCAATCCCATTGAAGATGCACCAATGGCTTCTTGGGTAAGGGGACGACGAGTCCCATTTCATAGAGATTTCATACACACCTATATAGAAGACAACTATATGGCACACTCTAAGTGGTTGGACCCATTCATAGTGTAGCTAGCAAAAGGAAATTAGGATTATGATAAGACATATTCCAATATCTATGAAGCAAGAAAACCCTATCTGTTGGGATGAGATGAACTTCCTATCTATTTAATATGATACATATGAAAGATAAGAAAGTGGATATAGCAAGGGTAATCTCTAACATGATTTGTGAGATTGAGGGATTCAATAAAGAAACATGCATTGGCTTCCATTGATTGATCATGGGATTATGCAAACACTTATGTGTAGAAATTCCAGATAACCATCATATCCAAAAAAAAAAAATCTAAACTTGATGATACTTTTACCTCATGGTATTATACAGTTTGCAAAGAGAGGATGCTTCCACCATCATCAGTACCAAAACCCCTTATTTCACCTACTAAGTCTCGACATAAAAGCAACAAACATTTATAGCATGAACCCTGCTATGAGAACTTGTTTCTAATATGGTTGGGATGTCACTGAGGCATACCACAAAGGTACATTATCTCTTAATGATTCACTAAACATGTTACAATTACGGATGCAAGAATCACGTGCTTCATTTGAGTTAGTACCTACTCAGGACGAGTTCATAAGCTACTTACAATGGCTTACTAATAAGCCATTCTATTATGAGTGAGGAAGTAGTGATGCGAGTGGGAGTGAAGCAGCGGTAGAGAAGGCCCAAGATGAAGATGATGAAGAAGAAGAGGAAGGTGATCAAGGAGAGGAGGACAAAGAGACAATTAGTGAGTGATTGACCAGTGATACATATATGAAATCATTGTGATTTTTATAGTTTTTATTAGTTTAATTTAATTAATTGGTGAACCATTTTAACTTAGGTTGTTTAATTATGTGGTAGAGTTACTAAAAATGTACATGCACAATGGACTTGGGTTTGTTGGTAATTTTGTAATAAGCACATGAACATACCCAAGTTTCTAACTTATTTTGAATATTGTGATGATTATTGTTGCTTTACATTAAAATTTAAAGTTCACATTTTCATACCCCATTTTTTCCCTCCCCTTTTCATATCATCTATCTATATGCACTTAACTTTCATCTGGTGCTAAGATAAAAGGTCCTTATGTCCTTGCTTCATTTACCAACTCATACATCATCTCATGGTCTTTGAATCACATCTTTATACAATTTGGGCCCAAGTCGACTAAAGTTAACCTTTGGTCCAATTGATCAATTTAGTCGTGTTCCTAAGCACCACATTAATATGGTTCATTTTGTTCATCATATTGCATCCCTTCATGAATAAAAGACCAAAGTCAAAGCAAAGTTAAACTCATATTTTACAGTTAAGATAGAGGTTGATTCCTTTTATGTATTCCCATTCATTTTTTATGCATCATGTGCATTGCATTATTTACCATTAATCATACCATGTCCCGTCATTGAATAAAGTCAAAGTCAAGGTCAACATTTGGCTTTGGAAGCTATTATTTTTAATTCCACTTCATAGAATTCATCATTTTCATCAATAAGGGTTTAAAGGTTAAATTTTATACTTTAGAACTCAAAAAGGTTGGTTCAAAAATTAAAGAGTAAAATATGAAGGTACATAACTTTGTGTTAGGCTTTCATGTGCAAGGGATGATCAAGTGCAAAACTTTTAGGCCAAGTACCAATTTGTGTGGCTCTCATTTCATTTCAAGTATATGTTACAAAGTGATTTCATCTTTGGTCCATTTACAAATAATGCATCATGCCCTAATTCAATTTGAAACCTTTTTTGTACCTATCCTTTTTTTCATTCAAGTGGATGTTAGTTAAGGATCATGACTATCATCTTATGGTTTTCATATGAATTTCAATTTTGGGAATGAAGTGAACATCACATGGTGTTTTTACATCCTCACGATTCAAATACTAAGAGCAAAATAATCAATAACAGGATCTAAGTTTGAATTTAATTTGAACTTGATTTTTAATTTACATTTCATTACATTTGAATTTTTTGCAAGCTTGCACATTTCCATACAACAAGATCATCCCACGTTTTTCATCGTCATCACCAAAATGGAAATTCAAATTAATAAACCAACAAAAACCAAAATAAAGAGAAAAGCATAATCGAATTTGAAATTGGAATTTTCATTATGATTTGAGTTGATTTGTTACAAATTTAAATTACATCACATGGACCACAACTCCACACGGTTCACACTCCCTCTCCACAAAATGAAGGATTTTACAGCTTGCAAATAACAAACTCACTCATTCCTCACCTTGATTCCTTCACGTGAATTTTTTCCTAAACTCATACGATTTTCTCTACTCCATCACTTTTCCATACACTTCCAATTTACTAAACCTAATACTCTCTATATAAGCACACATTAATTACACATTGGATATAGAGAGAAAACCTACAAACTACACAAAACTTGAGTGAATGTGTAGCCACCATCCTTTTTCACTAATGCTCATACTCATAACTCTTAGAGCTTCACATTGAATCTCTAAGTAAGTATAGCTCAGCCTTCATCATCAGCCCTTCCATCCACACAGCATCCCAGACACAAAGAAGCAGAAAGGAAAAGTAGAAAAAGAAGAAGTTTAGAAGAAGCATAAAGAAGTAAATAAAAAAAGGAGTAAAGTGAAAGAGAGAAGCAAAGTACGTACCTAAGGATCTTTGGCCTTGCCGGAGCTCACCAGAATTCATTGTCGGAAAGTCATCTTTTTCGATTCGGTATCTCCTGGGATTTTCTTTATGTTTTTTTTACTTGCTTCATGTTGTTGTAGGCTTAAATCCCCATTTCCTGTGTTGATTCTTATTGATTGTTTGTAATATGGCCGATATAATGAAATTGGGGTTTAAGGTTTTCGCAGGTTGAGGGGTTTGATTTGTGTTATATGTTGTTGTGTTGTTGTTTTCATTGTTGAATTCATGTTTAAGAGGTTAAATAAGGTAAGGTTCGTGTTTTTCATGTTTTTTCTTTGTCAGATTCATGTTTTTTAGGCTTTTGATATGAAAAGAGAGAGGTTGAGTGTGTTTAAGTGTTTGTGGCAAGAGAGAGTTCAGAGAGAATAAAAATGAATAGAGAGAGAGAGATAGAAAGAGGTTGGGAAAATGATAGAGTTCGGTCTCTCCCCCTTTTTTGTTGATCTAAATCAGGCGCTCCTTGAGGGCTATATAACGCCCTTGGAAGCGTTGGATTCGTGAACCATGGACCCCTATACAGAGGGTTCCACTGTGTCTCCTCACTCTTCAACCATTGGATCTACCCTTATCTCATCCAATGCGCCTGATTTGTTCCATTTTTTATTCATTCAGAACTGTTAATGAACGATTCTAGGGCCTAGTATTTTTAGCTTGTTTGTTTCGCTTTTTTTTATGCTGCTTATTTTCTTTTGGGCCTTGCCCATATGTGGGTCACACCTTCTGTTTTCCTCCTCATACCCCCTGATGGTGTGAGGGATAGAGGGATTGGGCCTTTCTGTAGGCCTAGAGGCGTTGCACCCTACTCCCTAGCTTGCACTCTCTTTTCTGTTTTTTTCCTCTAAGAATTTGAGGCATTAAGCCCTTTCAATGTTTTTTTACTCTTTCATGCCCTTGTATTAAGTGCATCCTATCCCTTTTATCTTGTGCTTTTTATTTTTATTGGTTATTAGCTTAATTAATAACTGTTAATTCAAAAACATAAAAGGCAAAATAAAATCAATCTTTTTTAAAATAAAAATAAAAAACACTTGATCAACATCAAGTTAATTTTTAAAATAAAAACATTTCATTACTCCTTCATCAAATTCAAAACCACTTCATCGTCAAATCAAAAACTTTTCAAATCATTTCATACAAAAACAAATCAAAGACTTAATCAACATCAAATCTTTTTCAAACTCAATCAAGAACGCTCAAATCTTTTTCACAACAAAACCGGATGAAAAAAGATTAGTTGGGTGTAATTATCCATCCTAGTCCCTGAGTATTTGGGTGTTAGTCGTAATTAGCATATCGTTCAGATAATCGTATGTTCTTTAAAACATAATAATTAACCAAATCTAGTTTGTTCTTTAATGGATGAAAAGGGATTAGTTTGACGTAATTATTCATCCTAGTCCTCGAGTATTTTGATTATGGTCATAATTAGCCTCCCGTTTAAATACTTGTCTTCCACTAAGTAATCATGACTTAATTCGTCTCACATATTTCATAAATAACTTGACAAAAAATGATTAGTTGGACGTAATTATCCATCCTAGTCCCCGAGTATTTGGATGTTGGTCGTAATTAGCCTACCGTTTGAATGCTCATCATCCATCCAAAAAAACACAACCAATCAAACTCATTTTTGCCCTAGCGCAATCAAATTAAACCCTTTCACAAATAAGAGGAATTTTATCCATTTTAAGGGGATACAAACAAACGTTTAAGCCTCTCATGCATGAGCATACAAGCAACATTTAACCACTATAATGTGACCTAAACATTATTCTCTAAAATCAACCAACAAACATTCCTTTTCTATTCAGAACTTTGTAGCTTTGATATCCTCATCACACCTAAGGATGTGTAGGAGAGAGATTCAACATCTCGTCAAGCATTATTATAAAAAATCCAAAAATATATTTTTCTTGCCCAGAACTACGTAGCTTTGAATTTATCATCGCACATGAGGATACGTAGGAGCAAGACACGCAATCTTGTCAAGCACTCTAACAAAAAAACTTATTTTTAGTCCTTTTATTTTTCCTTTCAAACATTTAATAACTAGAAGAAAACAAATAACATCATGCTAACACTTTTTCACAAAAATTAACTAAAAGGTTCTCGTTGAGTACAACGGATGTGAGGGGTGCTAATACCTTCCCTCGCATAACCGACTCCCGAACCTAGATTTCGGTTGCAAAGACAATATTTTTGTTCTTTAAGGGTTTTATCAATATTTTCCCTTTCCTTTTATAATAAATAAACTTCGGTGACTCTGTTGTATTTCGAGTGTTCGTTACGCTCGAATATTTTTTCGACACGACACACATGAAAAGGAAATTGAACAAGAAAAAAACTCATATGTTAGTGTTGTAGCAAGGGGCTTGTTAGGCGAGCCATATAGTGCGCTTAGTGCACTTTGATGCACAAAGTTGGCTAAGTGAAGAAGCTTAAGGCTAGGTGAGGTCATCCACATTCTACTCATTATTTTGTTGCCTGCATATAGGTAAATGTTTTCTGCGAATGGTGGAATGAAAAGATGATCAAAGCTAGTAACAAATACTTAATTTATTTAAAATTAATTTCATGATTAAGTGTTAATTTCAATTAAAAAATGAAAAAGTACTGCCAAAGGAAGTGTGTCTGCAAGTGGTTATGATGATGATTTGAACAGTCAAAATGCATGAAATCAAAAATGATAGGTTGATAACAAAAGTTCAAAGAGAAAATAGCATGAAAAAGGTTATATTATCTTTAAATGTTTCATTCATAATTAATGTATGACTATTTGTGAAATATAACATAACTATGAATTCCTTGCTTTATTCAAAGTTTGATTTTTCTACTGTCTAGTGAAAATATGTTGACATAAGTCAGGAATCATAAGCCTACCCAAGTGATATGTGTGCAACCTCATGTTTTGCATATATGAGAGTAAAAATGCATGTTAACTATGTATACTTTTCATTAGTCTTGCTATTACCTGATATGTTTGAAAGTCATGGATATTATCAAGGCATTGTTTGTTATTGAGTGAAAAAATACTTGACCTAAGAAGCTTACCTTGTGAGGGTGTGAATCCTTTGAAAAAACCTTTTGAGCCATAAAATGAAATTTTTTGTTCTTTTTAAATGATACAACCCTTAGCCTATTTAAAAGAAAAAACAATATTCATTACCTCATCTTAAGGACAGGAGAGCACGTAAAAGTGAGGGTATGTCAAAATCGAAATTTTAGGAGAATAAGAAAAAGGAAATGGTTTTGAAAAATATCAAGTAGTACTAGTATAATAAAAGAAAAATAAATTTCTTTGACATAAAAGAGTTCAAAAATCAAAAGTCAAGCATACAAAAAAAACACCAAAAGAAGATGGTTGTAAGAAAGTGGGTGTAAAGAAAGAGATATTCTTAAAAGAAATATCTTATACTCTCTTATCTTTAGCATTATGAATTCAAAGAAGAATCAATATTTTTTGTAAGCCCAGACAGTCATGTTACAACCAAAATAAAGACCTCGGTGATCAATGACTGATGATATATGTGGTGAAATTATTTAGATGAAATTCAAAGTGTTTATATAGTTCATGCATTTCATGGCATAACCAATATGACCCATGGGCTATTTTAGTATAACCCTGCTATCTTGGGTGGATTATTAATTAGGGAAATCTCCACTAGGTTCGAGTCGGGTCTTGCCTATTTTAGGACCCAGTCCAAGAAACTGCACATGTACACACTACCCCAAGCATGAGCCGTGTAAGGGAGAAGTTCTTTCTTAAGGTATACAAAGAAACCATACATGTAAACAACCTCTCAAGCATGAGTCATGTAAGGGTGAAGTATTTACTAAAGACCTCCAAGAGACCGTACATGTACAAAACCTCTCATGTATGAGTCGTGTAAGGGAGAAGTGCTTTCCTAAAGCCCTCTAAGAGACCGGATATGTATGAAATTGCATTGCAATCAGTATCATTGTATTTTGTTGTTATGTCTAAATTTGATCCATGTGTGTACTTTGATTTATCATGTATATGTATTTCGTTTGTAATTTATTTGTAACTTTGTCGCTTCATTTATTTAAACATGTACCTTGACACACCTCTAAATTTAATCTATTGGATTTAAACTAATGATAATGTGTTTTTTAGCCTTTGAAATTTGATATAAGTCAAAATATCAAGTGTAGCTTGAATTAAAAGTTAGAATACTTAATTATAGTTTTTGTGAGGATTAATTTGAATCAGACAAGTTATGGTTCGAATCAAACATTTGCTTGAAAATTTAGAATTTGCTTTTGCTAACCTGATTCAAATCAAGAAAGATTGTGATTCGAATCATAACACTTCTTGACTCGAATCATATGCCATTTGATCCAAATCATGGATTTTAAAATATTCCTTAAAATGAAGTGAGAATTTAATCATGCTTTGTGTGACTCGCATCACAGACACAAACACATGATTCAAATCAATAATAACAAATTCTTCATTTTACTACCTTTGATTCAAGTCATTCTTTCTTTGATTCAAATCACAAACTCACGATTTGACTCGAATCATATTGTATCTTTCCTTATCTTTTTGTGTTGTATATTTAGCCCCTATTTAAATATTTTCTGTCTTTTTAGCAAGAGATTATTTTTTTGATAAGTTGTTGAATACATTCATGGAAATAAAATCAGTTAATTACTCTTGATCATGAGTTGATAAATTCTTTTATATTTATCAAACCCGGAATATTCACCCAGAACTCAATACTTCTTTGACAATAATCATGAAAGAAACTATGAGAGTTTTCTTCATATAGAAACACGCTATCTCATTGAGTCAAACTTGTGAAAAACTTCCTAAAATGTTGAGATTGTGAGAGTTTACAACTGTGTTGTGTGAGATCCTTTAGAAATTATACATCATATTCAACCTTATACCAAGAACCCATTTTTGTGGTACTCAACTCTAAAGATTGAGTGTGAGAGGTTGATTAAAGGTACATTAGAGAATCTAATATTTTTTTCTCTGAAGTTTTTGTTGTATATATCAAAAGAATGGTATGTTTCTTGTTCAAATTATAGGTTTGTGCTTATCAAGCAAGTTGAGAGTTTCTCAATACTCCAAGGAAGACTTTGGTTGATCTGAGTAAAGGTTGCTGCAAAAAAAGTTGAGGGTTGTCCAATCATTCTTTGTTAGAAAAATCGCTCAGACAAGCCTTTGTTAGATCTAAGTAAAGGGTGTTGCATAATTAAAGCTTGGAGCAGAATTATTGTGGCTGACAAGTTTGTTGGATCAAGATCACTGAAGATCTTGAGTTTTAGCAGTTGATTAATCTGCACCAACAAAAGGAATTATCATGTTAGATATATGTTGGCTAAAGCGTTGTGTTATTAGTGTTCAAGTTAACAATAATCTATTATATCAAATACTTGTATCTAAACTTTACAAATTGAGGAACATGTTACAATTTCCGATAGTGAAAACCATTGAAGATTCGAGTAGGCATATCAATGAAGAATTGGTGAACCACTATATATTCAGTGTACATTTTTCTTTCTCTATCTCTTTTAATTTCCTGCATATTATCATGTATGTTAGATATAGTTCATATTTAGAATGCCATCTAAAATTGGATCATGCTTATAGTGTTTCATCATATAAGTGTAGGTCTAAGATACATCTAATTTATTCACTGCTTCAATTAAGATTGTACGATCCCTAAGTTGTTGGATTTCAATTTCTTGGTGAAGTAACTTTGTTTATCTTTGTTGTTTCTGATATTGATCAAATTGTTCTTCTTATGAACACAATGAAACATATAATTTTATGAATTCATCTGATGTATTTTTTATCTCGCCTATCACGTTTTGCTTCTGTACTTAAAACTCTAATTTCGTATAAGAAAAAGTTTTTGAAATTAGTTGAATGGGATAAGTCTATTCAACCCCCATCCCCATCTCCCTCCCTCTCCTTCTAGATTGTCCTATCTTAATATTCTTGCCCAAAAATTTACACAACTCTTCAAGTATGAGCCATATAAGGGCGAGATGCTTTCCCGAGACTAGTCTTCCATTAACCGATGTTTCTTAAGGGAACCTATCTTTCATACGAGTTTGCTCTTATTTCTCTAAATGTTGTGATCTTTGATTGTGGTTGGTCAATGTTTGTTGGTCGTTTGATAGTTTCACTTCCCTTAATTGTGATGATGACCAAACATCTTGAAAATAGGAGTCACCCATGACCTACACCTATTTTTTGCATCCTTAATTAGATAACCTTAAATGTAGTTGTCACTTTGTTTCCAGCTAAAATATTATAAATAGTTTCCAATGTTAGTATTTTTGTCTGCCACTCAAATCCTATCAATGGAAAATCACTATATATTTTGATAACGCAATTTGGCCCCCTTAAGGATCTTGCTGACGAAATAGATAGGCTTCTAATATTTGTCTTCCTCTTGTACCAAGGCCGAGATTATTGCAGTATTAGTGGTTGATAGGTACATATATAAGGGAACTCCCCTTTATGGGCGAGGAAGCACCAGAGGGGCTGCCAAAAATTTCTTCATCTCTTGAAACGCCTTTTTGCACTCATATGTTCTAAAATTGCTTCGTCGGTAACTATATGATTTCATATGTATTTTTATTTTTTGCGACATTTTTAATATTTTTTATTTATCATTTATTATAATTTTGATTCACTTTGTCGTATTCTTGATTTAGCTTTTGTTGCATGTTGATGGACCTAATAGTTATTCTTAACTTTCATTTAGGTTGAAACCATTCAATATTTTTTAATTGGGAAAATTGATTAAAATTTAACTATATATGACTTGAATCACAATTTAGAAGACTTGAAACATGATTTTATTTAATCTTGATTCGAGTCAGAGCTTTTCCTGACTCGAGTCGTTAGTAAATGAAAATTTTGTAATTTTGTGCTAAATGACTTGATTGGATTCAAGGTCTTGCTTGACTTAAATCAAAGGCACTTTAACTCGAATCATAGTCATATTTGACTCGAATCATGAATTCATTCAATCTTTTAGAATTCAGCTATGTAATCATGACTCGAGTCACAATGTTTCCTGACTTGAATCACAAATGGAAGTCATGACTCGAATCAAATATGTATGGCATACCATCCAATTTTACCTACCTTATATCATCTTCTTAAGCCTTAAACCCTAAGAATACATCCTATACATATCATCTCATATGCATGTATTCTTAATGACCACAATAATCCACAAGCCCAAGGCATGGGATTCATCTGCAAAGCCCTAAGATCCTTTGATCATGTTGAGGTTTGCCCAAGCCACCTTAACCCTAATCTCATCCTCAAGCATCCCACAAAGTTGGGATGATCACCCAAGACATCTCACTCACTCCCCAAGTCCAATTTGGGTGGTGAATCCCCTTTGAAGAAGCTTCAAGATTCATCTGGTCACCCAAGGACCAAACCCTAGCTTTTGACCCTCTTGTGGCTTATACAAGTCATGATTCACCATGGATCTTTACCATGCCATTAATTACCCCTCAAATCCAAAGTTTTTTCATGCCATATACCCTTTAAACATCTCAATTTGATCCCTATATCTCAAACCCTAATTCATTTGACTTTGGTTCTTGATGAAACTTATGGCTCAATGAACCCTAGTTTGAGGATCCCTTGATCATTGAACTTTCTCATTTTTGGACATCCAATCATCCTACCACTCATTTAACATCATTTCATATCCATTATAATCAAAATCAACCATTTAAACATCCATTCAATTCATGTTACAAGTAGTTGGTTCGTACATGATTTTTCAACTTTCCATGACTTGATCCACCCACCAATTTGACCTAAAATCATTCCAAAAAGGTCCAAACCTCATTTCCTATCATGCTATGATCATATGAACTCAAAACATACATCATTGTGCCTTGGGGATCAAGAAATCAAAAAATCACCAAATTAGGTCATGTTGGTTGGTCACATTTTGGCAAGAATGGCCAATGGGAAGATCCAAAGACCATAACTTTCTCATTTTTAAATCTTTTTAAAATCCACTTTTAGAAAAATTTCCTAAATAACTTTCTCTCCAACTTTGTTTCAAGGTCCAAGACATGATTCATTGAGGAAGGGGTTCAATTTTTCTATTGTCCAAGTTGGTCCAACATGCCCACCATGCCCTAAAATCATGTCATGACCACTACTTTGACACGTTGTCATTTCCAAACCACAGACCCTTTTGACCTGATTCTTTTTTTATTCAATCAAGTTCGCATCAAGGAACAAATGGCCCAAAATTAAGACAAAATGCACAAGCCAGTTTAATTTGGCCTTGGTTCAAAGTTGCTGACTTGCCATGATGCACAAACCAGATGCACATCAGTCAGATTTTGCAAATCAATGCACCAAGTCCTCAAACTCATTTCTTATGATACCAATGGTCTACAAACAAATTACATATCATATTTTGGTGTGATTAAAGGTCAACTTGCACATGGAAACCTCCCCAAACAGAAAATTCGATGCCATGTGCAAACATGCTTCAAGTCACATGTCAATCTAAAGCAAACCTCCATAATCTCCCTCCGAAACCATTCACACATCTTCCCATAAATAGGTGAAGGTGTTTCGCTTTAAAGCTACGCTAAAAAAGGCCTCAAACTCATTATGAACATTTATGCTGAACCTCTATTAACAGAGTATCGGGTTTTCATTTCCATAGCTCCTCAACCCAAAATAACCATCCAGAAACCTTCACAAAACATCACTCAAGCTTCCCAAACACCTAACTCCCCTTCCCCAAGTCTCACCTGAGTTGAGCCATACCGCCGGAAAAAATCCCTGAGCTACTTTTGATCAAGTAAATTTCTCCTCCCCCATCATCCAAACAAGTTTCCACTACACTCGAAATCACTCACTGAATATTTCCCCTAAACTTGTAGCTTTGATTAATCTCCTTCCAGCATTTCATTTTTAATCTATGTCAAATATGTTCTTCTGTTTCTTTGGAAAATACTCCACACTCAGAGTCAATCAATGGCTCATGAGTGTGGAGGTTAATTCGTTTTCATGATTGGGTAAAGGTTCCATGTTTAAATCCCATAGAAAACACTTATTTTCGAGTTTGGATACTGAAGTTCCAAGGTTGAAGATGAACGTTGCCCGCGTTTTTTGAATTTGAAAAAAAAACGTGTTGTGCTATGATTGGTTGTTGAGTGCGTGAACCCTTTTTAAACTTTGCTTTCTTATTTTATTATTTCGGTTCATTTGGTTAACACAACCGGGCTTGTGGGTGAGAGGGTTGATCCCCTCATGACCCCAAGGTCAGGGGTTCAACCCCCGGCGTGTCCAAACTTTCATTATTTTTTTACTTATGTTATTTTTATCCATTTGTTTTTTCTATTTACTTTCCATTTTGATTTATTTTTTAACCCTTCCATTTATATTATTTTGCAAATATGTTGAACATAAACCCCTTTTATTTTTGTCTCTAGAATTTATTGGTGACTTGTTTTACTTCATTTGAATTATTTTTGGTGGACTCATGAAATCTACTTCAGTCATGGCATGTTTGGTTTAGGATTGATTAAAACCTTACATACTTCAAACCTTCCATTTGATGACCATGTGTTCATCCATGGTACTTTGAAGCGTGGGTAGGTTTCCCCTAATTCAAATAACTTAGTTATTTGACTTGCGGATGAAGTCTTATCTTGTTAATATTACACTTTGATATTATAACTTTGTTAACTTAACCTAACTTTGTTACCCCTTGATTATTACTAACCTTTTGTTATTATTATCATTGTTATTATTCATTGTTATTTACTTTTATGTCATTTACATTTAAGTACTCATCATCATCATATTCATTGTATAAACTTCATCATGCATGTTTATTTATTTGTCTTTACTTCATTGTTATCATACACTTAAAAACAACAAAAATATGATAAAATTATAAGATCAAAAATAATCTATTGCATTTAATCCACTTGGACTTAGAGGATCTCATCCCAGGACCTTTTCTTGGAGGCCTTTTCCATTAATTTTTTGTGATACTCTGTTTCAAACTTTTGGTTTCATTTGTACTTACATTCTGGTTGTAAGAATGGATCATGGCACCGCCCTAGGGGGACATGTTTGTAAGACCATTATCCTTTGTTTAGCATAGGTCACTTTTGCACACACAAGGCTTTCTCTTGGACTACCTTACAATGAGACTCTTTACTTTCTTGTTGGTTACTTTGCATTCATTTTGCATAAGCCAAATTTCTTAATCAAATAAACAAACCCTTGATCCAACGTCAAGCGTCTTTTTCATAATCAAATTTAAAACACTTAATAACTACGATTAGTATTGTGCGCCACGAGCCTTAAGTGGTAGAGAATGAGTGAGAATGGAGCATTCCTACCCTCACTCTGATTACTTTGGACGCAAGACGCTTGGCTTGTTGTCTAGAATATTCACCTCCGTCCCTAGACTTTAGTGCAATCTAATCACAAACTCTTTTCATAAACCCTTTTTTGAGGTTAAATCAACACAACTCATAAAACCTAATTTTTGTGCCCTAGGGCACCCACCCCGAAAACTCATTTTCTCAAAGATAAAATCAACCAACACACAAACATTTCCTACTCCGAACTACGGAGCTCTGATTTCTCATCCTCGAATGAGTGATACGTTGGCACAAGGGCCACAATCCTTGGCGAGCACCATAAATAAAAACCCTTTTCACACACATTTTTTCTGAAAATAAAACCATAACAGATAAATCCTCATGTACGTAAATAACCCAAATGGTTCCCATGGAATACCATCGACGTGAGGGGTGGTAATACCTCCCCCTTGTGTAACCGACTCCCGAACCCTAATCTCAATGGCGAGACCGATTCTTTATCATTTTCTAGTGGTTCCCGTGCGCTTATCTTTTTTTAGGGCTTTATCGATTATTTCTCCGCGCTTTTCCGATAGAGGCACACAAATAAAATTCGGTGGAGACTCTTCTGATCTTTTTGTTCATTAAGTCCTGGTTTTTATTATCGCGTGAAACCCCAATGACAACAATGTCATTAAGTAATTTTATCATCTTAATTCAAATTACTTTTTTATTTGATTCAAAATGATAATTTTGGGATCTTAGTCGAATCATCTTCCTAGATTTTCACATATTTTATATCTTATCTCTAGCATATATAAAAAGAATATTTTATCTCTATAAAAAAAGTATTCACACAATTAGTTTTGCAAAAAAAAATCACTTATCTTTGAAAAAAAAAGTATTTGTATTCTGGCACACTCATTGAAAAACCAAAAAAAAATTGTCGAAAGTTTCATCTTCACTCTTTCGCCAAAAATCTATTAGTGTGGTTGCTCAACTTTATGTATGAGAGTGTGAGTGGTAAATGTAAGAACATTAGGGGATTCTAGTGCTTTTGTAATAAATTGAAATATATATTGCAATAAATTTTGATTTTAAATATAAAATAAGGCACCAATTGTAATAAATTGAAATATATATTGCAATAAATTTTGATTTTAAATATAAAATAAGGCACCAAAAAATCAATGTTGTTTTTTTTGTTGCACAAATAAATTCAATGATGAGGTGTTTTTGGATCTAACTTATTTTTAAGTGTATGCTTGATTTTTATTTTGAAAGATTCATAAGCAATTTTAAAGTTTAATTCTTTAGTAATAATTGATTAAATCTCTAAAATTCATTTTACTTCACTTCAATTTAAAATTAAAAACTTTTAAATTTAAACATATTTTTTAATAAATTAAAGATAGTGAGTGCAATGTAGACTATAGAATTATAACATTCCAATCTTTTAAAATTAAACGTGTGACTTGATGGGATACACATCCGTAATTGATTGACAGTGTAAAAATATTTTACCCTATCCGTGCATATTCTTTTTTCTCATTTTTTATATTAAAATTTATTATTCATCTCATTTTGCACAAATGTATTCAAACTTTAACTCTTCTTTTCCATAAAAGAAAAGTTTGTGAAACAATACTTTTTAGATCCAAGCACGGTCTTTAATAAAACATCATGGCTATGCCAAGAAAAACAAATGCAATTCAAACCGTTAAAATATGTAGTAGTAGAAAGTATTTACCATATTGATACAAGATAGTAGTAACATTCTTGAACTTGCGACAAACTAACATTGACCAATAAAAAAAAAGTAAATTGTAAATCTAGAACATACTAGCAACTTCAAAACAGTACCTGTGATACAAAATCAAAAGCACCAGCCTAAATGACAAACCTGAATATAAAAGTATCTTATTTTTTGTTCATAAAAAATTGTCTATCTATTGAGCTCTTCTTTTACATTTGAAACACAAACGGCTGGTATCAGGAGCAAACACCAGAGGTTCTCTTAAAATACAGAACATACAATTTCAGAGGATTCGGTCCTGAAGATCTGTCATCAAGGAGGATGCCAAGGAGGTGAGCTTTTTCCCAGTTTCTCCAGCAATGTTCTTAAGGGAAGAAATATCCTGTTGTGCCTGTAAAATACGGGAGTGAAAGGATCGGCATGCAACCAAAAATCAACACGGGAATCAAATAAATATTTTGTTCGAATAACAATGAACATGAACAATTATGTTTGAGTCCAGTATAATGTAAGGAATACCTGGAAAGATATTCGATTGATAAGGTCACTGGCAGCAAGATCGACAGAGTTGTCTCTCGAGTCACCAAAAAGATCGGCACTGGATATAGCAGATGAACCCTGGAAATAACAAAAGGATTAATGCTGCTACTAAGTATCAATATTTAACACCCTAATCCCTCCTCTTCCCATTTTTGGTTGCACAGATATAGGAGAATAAGGAACTCTCCATAACAAAAACACAAAAAAGGATCCAAGAAAGAAAAGAGAAAAGTTGAAGTCTTGAGCTCTTCCCAATCTGTCAACATAAGAGACAAAAAAAAACATCCAAGAAAGAAAAGAGAAAATTAACAGAACAGAGCTCTTACCAATCTCTCAAAATATCTATAACTGAAATTCATTCCCAATCCCTCAATATATCTTATGTATAACTGAAATTCCATCACTTAATTTGCTTTACACCAAATAAATGCCAAAAAACACATGATGAAATTTGGAACTTATCCTTTCTCTCACTCATCCCACTAAACCAACACTAGCCTATAACGAATAATCTCAACGAAAACAAAGAGATATGTTATGAAGAAGGAAAAGGTAGTTCAAGCTCTGCACTGGTTAAGTTCCATAAATTGATACACTACAGCCCATTTTGATAAAAAGAGTAAATTAGCAAATTTATGAAACTATACTAAAAAGCAGCGGAGTGGGACAGAAGGAAAAAAACTGTGACCTAATATAAAACAAGTCCTGAATTACTTATCTTTATTTAAACAATGGTTTGAGAGTACAAAATCATTCATATTTAATCTTCAATATTAAATATTAACTTCGAAACAACAGAAATTACTAGACCTTAAATTTTTCATACAAGTTAGTATAGAGCATGCTGCCTAATTAGTCCAAGCAAAATTTGGTTGCTAAAATAGTAGTCCTTGATAATGCAAAAAGCCCAATTTAAATACTAATATGCATGAATCACAAATGTAAATCATATATTTGAATGACACTATCAGTTCCTTAGGGACTAAGGTGGCACTTTTGCATTCAGGACTAGAGTGTTGCAACCAAATCTTTCAGAGTTGAATTGGAAATTTAGTAAATGGTACATGTCCTGCCAATCACAATAGTATGTGATAAGAAGCCATCCAATAGTGTCACTACAGGGTATTGAACATCTACAATCTACATATATATACATACTAAAACTTCATTCCAGTGAGTTACTAAAAGAGAGGACACATACTGAAAACTTTGATAAAGTAGCTTGAGCATCCACATCAGCCTTGCTCTGGTCTCCAAAATATTGGGATGAAGAAATAGACTTAGCATTTGAGAACTTCTTTCTTGCTTCATCAGTTTCCTGAACCTTATACAAATACAAACGAAACAAAATAAGGGGCATGACTGTGGGGTCAAAAAAAAAATTATTGTGCTGTTGAATGAATTTGTTAAGAAAAACACTCTGGGTGGCAACATCTATTGTAGCTTTAAAGAATGAAGGTCCTACT
The DNA here is from genome assembly GCF_024323335.1 of Lathyrus oleraceus. Lineage (NCBI taxonomy): Eukaryota > Viridiplantae > Streptophyta > Magnoliopsida > Fabales > Fabaceae > Lathyrus > Lathyrus oleraceus. The sequence goes on along the minus strand of NC_066582.1, from coordinate 266,497,936 downwards.
GCAAAACCATCCACGACTATAATGACGATACAATAGTATTACACAGCCACTGCACTTGCAAACACATAGTTTCCATATTACACTGATATCCCTAGTAAAATAAATATAGGATATTTTGTGTTGAATTAAAATTTTGGAAGAGCAAAAGTTTTGAAAATATGTAATTCTACACGTATGAAATCATTTTGTCTTTTTCATAAATAAATACTTATATGCTAGCAGTCTCTCCCAAAATTGCATTCACTGTGTTTTTTTCTCCAAGGATTGTATCTTGTTAAAAACATTAAACTGGACGAATATATTGAAATTAGAACTGAATTGTGCATAAACTATGTAAGCTCACTACATGCAGTAGAAGTTAATTTATGCCGGGGCAAGAGGTACAAGATAAGGCTTACTTGCACTTTTGAGGAGCCTGGCCCAGATTTCTTTGGAAAGCCACTACTACCCATTCCAAAGTCTGAAAAGAAGTTAGATGACTTTGGTGCAGACACGTGACCTCCAGAATTTAACTCAGATGTTTGGACATCTTCTGTATACTCAAACCGAGATGTTGGAGGTGGCCCAGAAGGCAAGTTGTTGTTGATCGATGATGATACTGGTGCAGGTGCTTCTTCAGGCTTCTGCTCGTAGAGAGACTCACTTGGCTGCATTTGATTATGATAATAACTAGTTAAAAACTCAAATCACCAAATTAAAATAGAGAACAAAATGATGGAAACCCAAACGGCACTTTGTGTAAATAATCAGCGATCAAAAATAACTATTTGCATACCTTTCTAGTGAGCTTACGGGCTCCAAGTCCCCCACTCTTAGTAATTTTTTTGGCTCCGATAGGCTTCTTCAAATTATTTGAAGCCGCAGTATATGAAGCTCTAGGTGAAGAAGTGCTCTCAGTCTTTTCTGGCTTCTCCAAAGTCTTTTCAATTGGGACTTCAGTTGTCCTGACATCAGGAAGTCCATTATCCTCTTGGGCAGACTGAGAAGGAGCTGCAGGGGATGGAGACAAGGCAGCCTCCTCAGCCATACTTTTAGCAACTTCTTTTGAAAGCAACTGCTTATACAACTCTGCAGCTCTGGATGTATACTTCGCCTCTACCTTACCACCGCCGTTCCAACCATGCTGTCTAAAGAAAACATTTGCCCTACCATTTCCGCCAAAGCTCATCAATTTAAGTTGCTCAGGAGTCCATGAGTCTAAGTTCGTAGATCTACATATAAAAAATATATTAAGTATAAATTGTTTATGCCTCTTCACTTCTATTCTACTACAGTACAACACTACTTCCTCCCCATTGATTGTAATGTAATTCGTAGAATAACTAACTATAAAACAAAGTACACTACTACTTCCTCCCTATTGATTATAATGTAATTCATATAATAACTTAGAATAGTAACTAATATAAAACAAAGACGCAGAGTAAAGTACTGCTTCCTCCCAGTTGATTGAAATGTAATTCATAGAACAGCTAAATATAAAACAAAGTTATTAAGAAAAACTAATTATAAAACAAAAACACGGAAACAGGGTGAGATATTAAATTTTTAGTCAAGTATGAATCAGTTTTGATTCAGAAATTATGTGTATCAACCCTATCAAATCTTACTGTAAAATAGCATAAATCTCCTGCTCAACTTTTTCCTAAGATATACCCTAAAAAAACAAACTAAGATGTTGGATTGCAGTAGCAATAAGTGAGGTTTTCTCATAAAAAACTCACCAATTTAAATAATAAAAAATTAAAAAATGGTGGTTCCAAGTTTGCATCATCTATTTTAAACTAGTTAAACTGTTTCTCAATTAAAAGTCGCTATCACAAATGGCAACTCAAGAAACACAAGAAAATAACTAGCATCAGTAGTTTTCCAAACTAAACACTCCTTGTAACGCAATAAAGTAGTTCAAGGGAAACAATTAAGACTACCAGAAAAAACAATGATGCTTGCATTCCAAACCTGCTGCAAAAAGTAAAATCATGCCATAACCAAGCTCTGCCACTGCATGTACTCCTAAATTAACTTAGGATATATATCAACCAGCATTTATTTACTCTACACTGCTTGCCAAGCATAGTATCATTCTACTCTTTCCAAAATTGAGTGAATGCTACACATAAAAAGGGCAAAAAAAAACCAATATAATTTCATAGATCATGCATGCAATAACCATTTGATTAAGAAAACTACTAATCACACTCTTAAGATACATGGTTAGAACCGATGTAAGTGACAAATTAATACAAACCTCACGAAGAACAGCAAAATAATGCATTACTCTAAATCCACATGCAAATCCAAGCCTAACCATTGCACAACACAGCACTTACGCTACTAAGCAATCAGCTACGCAATCGAAATGCAAACTAACACGAACACTAGAGCTTAGAAAATCAGCAACCAAATTCATCATTCAACAAAATCAAACAATAACTTACCTCACGAAGCTGATGTGAACGCCGAGACTCCGATGAACTGCCGAGCAATCAATGCAGAGGAAGATCCCATACGGTACCGACGCCCAGGTAGGGTTCTTCGCATTACAATCAAAACACGACTGAAACAAAAAACAAAACAAAAAAAAACATCACAACTTCAAAAATCAAAAGAACGTTCATACAAATATCGCAGATCTGAAACGCGATCTCGAGAATCGGAGGACGAAATTGAATAACTGAAATCACAGAAGCGTAAAAGTTCAAAAAATATATATATACGAAAGAACGTCGAACCTTGTTTTCGGACTTGGTTTTGAGTTTTCTGAACACGGCGTTCTTGTCGGTGAAGCCGTCGGAAGCCATTGAAATTTGACAGTGAAAAGTGAAACGGAAAAGGAGAGAGAAATGAAAAGTGAAATTGAATTATTATTGTAATTTGATTGTTGAAAATATGTAATAGGGTTTTGAAAGTGAATCTCAGGGGGTGCTTAGGGGAAGAAGAAAGCACCTCCTGAGGATTTTGAAGTGTAAACGCAAAACTTTTTGTGTGTGATTCTGTCACTTTCTCTTTAAAAATTGAAAATAATAACTTATGTTTTTTTAAGACGTTAAGTAACTTTTTAAGTTAACTTTACTTTCTTTGAATTTTTTATTAAAATAATTCAGATTTTAAAAAAAAAAAACTCAAAATAATCGTGATTTCAAAAAAAAATTCAATCTACCTCACTTTTAAGAAAAGATGACAATCCAATTTGCGTCTCCTCTTAAATTTAGAGAGGAGGCGCCAATTGGATTGGCTATGGCATATAGTGTTGTCAATCCAATTGGCGCCTATATGTAAAGGTTAAAGGGATGTGTCAATTAGATAGGCACCTCGGTGTGTTTTGTAAAAAAAATTAAAATTATTCTATATGATACATAAAGTCGAAATCGGACAAATTCATATTAATATTAATTCTCGTTTACACAAAAAAGACTAATGTTAATGATCGGGATCACCTAACCGACCTCCGGTCCCATATCCCCTAGCTACCCGAACACGTGGCCCTGGCTCACGTTGATGATTCACCCCAGGTGTTTGAGCATCTGAGGGCTCAGAAACATCACTACCAACTGCAGGAGATTGTTTGTTGAGATAGTCAGACAAATCAGTGTAGTCTTGTGTATGCATCGAAGGTGTATCGTCATAGTTGAGTTCATGACCCATGCCAGAGTAGTTGGGTTGTGTTTGACTTGCTGGTAGGCGACCGAGACGATTGAAGGGAGACATTGGTGTGAATGATGCGTCGAGGAAAGGTTGGAAAGATTGTTGTGGTGTTTGGTAGAGATAGGGTTGTTAAAGGTTTCGGTTTTGAGATGTTTGGGTTTCTTGGTTATGGTAGAAGAAGGGACGGTTGGTGTTAAATGATCGTTGAGTGTTTTGGCTAAGGCGGCTTTGGTAGGGTGATGTGTTGGGTGCGAAGCGATGTTGGGTCTCTGGTTGATGATCTAGTTGTTGGTGGTGGTACGGGGTATGCTCTTGGTATTGTTGTTGGGTGTATGGCATGTTAGGGTTGTATGTTTGTGTGTTTGTGGAATGGAAAGTTTGACGGATAGGGGGTTGTGTGTAGTCGGTCTGACAATATTGTTAGGGGTTAGATGTTGAGGCGTCTAATGTGTAAGTTGATTGGCGTGGGTCGTATAGGTACATATCCTTGGCGATGAACTCAAAACCAACCGATCTGTACCAAGCCATATAAGTACGACTTGGTTTTTCTTCAGTTGGCATCACAACGTCAGTTAAGACATGGTCATGACGGTGCTTCCATTTGCGACATTCATATCTAGTGAAGCTTAGCCATGGATTAAAGTTCCACTGGTCGTTAACTTTGCGTAAATGCCATTCTCCTAGGTTTGTTGGGGAATCTGGGATTTGTTAAAGCATACTGAACTGCAATTTCACACGATCACTGTTGTGCATCTCCACAGTGGTGAATCTTATGATCGGTGTGCATGCAGTCCACACGGTTGCGTCTTCTTCGCTGATTTCATAGTCATGATCCAAATTTAGGTATGGATGCCAAATGAACTGAAATGTGAACGTATGTTAGATTATAAATTTGGTAGAAGAAATTAACAAATTATTACGAAATAATTAGGTTATTATCCATACATTTGTCGGTCGAAGGTGATCCAAGAGATTGTGATACTGGGTAATACAGTGTCTAGGACATCTGTTATAACTCATACCACGTGTCGACCATCTGCACCATATAGGTAAAAATATTAGTTAGAGATAATAATCGGTAAAGTAAGTAAATATATATCATTTTAAACAACTTACTTTTGTGCATACGGGAATGTGAAAGGGTTGTTGTTGACGGGCGCTAGGGACGGTAGTCTTGACCAACTCCATGCTTGGAGCAAAACAGCACATCTAGAAAAGGTAGATGTGTCTTTGTGTGAATTTTTACATAAAAGGCTATAAAGATATGTCAGATAAGCGGATCTCCAACTGTAACTTCCTATTCTATCTACATGTCTTAGTAAAGGTAAATACATAACATGCATACTAGAACCACTACCTTCGGAAAATAAAAAAGAACCAATTAAAAGCATAATGTAACACCTTATTTTTATTATTCGAGCCTTTTCGGTAGAATGCTCATCTAAATGTAAGTTGTTATAGTTACCTTAAGGCGTGAGAGGAGTATACCTTGACCTCTTGAGTTATCATATAACAAATCAGCATCCAAGAGGTCCATGCAAATTGAATTCACATAGTTGGTTTTACCATTTACAACTTTACCTTCGATAGGCAGTCCCAATAGTATGTAGACGTCTTCTAACGTCACGGTACACTCACCGGTTGGAAACCTGAATGTGTGTGTCTCGGGACACCATCTTTCACATAACACAAGAATGAATTTATTATCCACCGACCAAGACATTATTTTACTTATATGTCCAAAACCAGCGAGTTTGACATACGGTTGAATCATCGGGTTCATGTGTACATATTCGTGGACCCGAATACGGAACCTTGAAACATCCTATAAAAGAAACAACAAAACACATTACTACGTTGATATGTTATTAAAAGGTATTCTAGACAAATAACAAGATCACCGTAAATTAAACGCTGCATTGATATGTCAAGATATTTTGCCGCTTGTTAACAAAGACACATTAGTGAAGGTGAGTATAATAATATCTCATATCAGGACAAGATATAATTATACTCCATCTTACAAGAAAACGTGGATTGCGAGGACAAAGGTTGTTGAACAAGTATTCGGCAACTGGGAGCATTCATACAAAGAATTGTCACGATTTTTATGGGCACTAAAAATATATGTATCAGGAACTGTTGCAATTATGGAGACATTGTCAGCATTTACGCCAGACGAAATTTGTGTTGCTGGAAATAGAACCTTTCACCGTCTCTTTTGGCCGTTTGACTCGTGCATCAAAGGTTTTGCATTCTGCAAACCTATTATTCAAATTGATGGAAGATGGTTATACGGAAAATACAATGGTACTTTGCTTATGGTGGTTACACAAGACGGCAACAACAATGTTTTTCCCATTGCCTTTTGTAGATGCTTGATTGGCTGTATTTTATGGTAAAACACTAACTGGACTATAATGTCTTGACCGATGTCATGACATGCTTTGGAGATGTTTGATTGGCTGCATTGTGTGTTAGAACATCTAACTGTACTCTGATGTCTTGACTAATGTCATGACATACTTGAGTAGTATGCTGCAGGTTTAGCTAATACAGGATTTACTGAATGTCAAACTAGATGTTATGACATTCATCCCTGACAGCAGATACTGAGGTTTAGAATAGTTGGTTGTATGTTATAACTCAGTAAATCCTGGAGAATAACAGACCTGGCATAAGGCCTACTGTCTGAATGTCAAACTGGATGTTATGACATTCATCATTGACAACATATACTGAATAATAGGCAGGTTGGTTTTCTGCTACAGTTCAGTATGTATCTCAGTCTGTTCTTCAGGAGGATAACAGACCTGGCATAAGGCCCATTCTGTAAATGTCAAATTGGATGTTTTGACATTTATTACTGTAAGTTGATACTGAAGTATAGACTGGTTGGTCTTTTACAGTACAGCATTTTGTACAGTCTGTTTTCAGAAAAATAACAGACTTAGCATATGGTCTATGTTCTGGACGTCAAACTGAATGTTGTGACATTCATTCCTGACAGCATATGCTAAATTGTAGGATGGTTAGTTTTTCTGTTTCAGTATTTTTCTCAGGCTATTTTTCAGGAATCCAACAGCTGAGCTAAAATCCATGAAACTAACAACTGAGCAACAATTAATGAACCTAATAAATAGCCTATTTGTTAGTACTCTTAGATACCCAAAAGTGCTAATTTGAGTTATCAAATATGGGTATCTTTCACTCCATTTCCTTGCTAAACTGTTCGAAACCACCTTTGTTTTGGATGAAATGCAATTCAATGATAAACGATCTTGGTACCTTTGATTTGTGTGTTATTGTGCAGGAAGTAGGCATGAAATAATAGAAAGTGAAGACACAATAAATTTGACAAAGGGATCAAATAAAACAAGCATTCATCAGCTTGCTCGCTAGGCGAGGGTTGTGGCGAAGGACTCGCTAGACAAGCGTTCAACGAGAGCCCAGCGAAAAGCTCCAGTATTTTACAGTGGCAAACATGACCACACTCGCTAGGCGAGCTTCCAGCGAGGTGTGTGGCGAACACGTCCAGACTTGGTGAAAAGCGCAGCCAGCACTCACTCGCTAGGCGAGCCTTTAGCGAGCTCCCAACGAGCATTCCAGTAGCAAAACCTCTCAACCTCGCCGGAGCGAAGGCTGAAGCGTGGCCTTCGCTAGGCGAAGGTTTTGTTCGCTCAGCAAACATGACAGTCTGGCAATGGTTGTTTCTCTGGGCGCAGGTGCCTCATTTAGGGGCTCGCTAGGCGAGCCATTCTGCTCGCCTAGCGAGCATGACAGCCCAGTAGCAGCTCTATAAGTAGCAAGGGCTACTTTTTGGAGCAATACCTTATTTTTCCATACTTTTGTACTTTTTCTAGATATTTTACAGCATTGTTCTAAGGATCTTTTGTGACCTAGAAACCATTTTTCTTCATCTCTTAACCATCTTTCACAAAAAGAAGGTGGATTCCCATCCAATCTCGATTATTCGACTCGGATGTTGATCAACCTTCTTCCGAAACTTGTTGACCAAGCTACCATGAAAATGAGTAGCTAAGTCCTTCATTTTGTCAAGGTTAGATGTAGATGATCATTAGCTTTGTGTGTAAATGTAAGGATCTTCATTTGTAAACTCTTTAATGGTGAATATATGGTGAAAACTTTGTTCTTATTGAAAACTCTTTGTGTTGGTTTATGATCGAGAGATGTTTACCAACTCTTAACCTAGGTTTTCATCCAATCTTGTTTGTTAGCTAGAGATAGTAATGAATGATTTTGTTCACCATAAGGTTGAACCAAAAAGTTGTCATTTTGATAGATTGTGTTAGAGATAAACAATGGATCAAAATGGGAAAACTCACAATGTGTGTTAGAGATAAACACATTGGGAGGACTTTGTGAAATAGTTTATCATCTAAAGGAGTTTATAAGTTTTGTTGATCTAACATATACATGCAAAGTGATCGTCGAACCCTAACTTTGGCAATATTTCTCAAATATTCAAACCAAAACTTTTACCGCATTTTATTACACTTTTATGCAAAATACCGTGACAAATACTAAAACCCCATTGTTACCTTAAGCTAAGAATTAAAACAACTGTCGAAAGGCGGTGATATCTCACAATCCCTGTGGATACGATAACAAAAACCCGACACTTAAAATTACATTCAACAAAATGGCGCCGTTGCCGGGGATTGTGAATTGATATTGCGAGCATCACAATAGTTGTTTAAGTTTTAGCTTTCGAATTTTTGACTTGTGCTTGTAATTTGTTTGGTTTAGTGTGCAACTTACGTTTTATGCGAGGGCAAATCCCTGTGGACGAACTTCTTTTTGATCCTGAGATCGAGAGAACCGCAAGGAGGCTTAATAGCAAAACGTGACGAAGGAGGCAACAAGCGAGACATCGACAAGAACAAGGAGAAAGTTCTTCTACCACAAATCCACCACCATTCATACCTAACATGGAGCCACCACCACCGCCTATTTCTACTCCATGCATAAACAGTCCAAGAAACACTGCTCAGTTTACCAACCACACGGGAAGGCAAGCTGAGATGAAAACGGGAACTCTCAATTTATTATATGGAAGTCCATTCACCGGAATGGACCATGAAGATCCCTTTGCTTTTCTCACGAAATTTTATGAGATAGCATTGGCGGCCGGAGTGGATCAGGCTCAGGAGCTACCGTTATTCAGAAGATTATTTCCCCACGCTTTGCTCGACAAAGCAAAAGATTGGTACTTAGATCAAACACCAGCCGTCATGACAGACTGGAACGTGTTAGAAGAGAAGTTCATCGAAAGATTCTTCTCCCATAACCGGTTCATGGAATCCAAGACGGCCATCTCTGTGTTTGCACAAGGAATCAATGAATCCTTAAATGAAGCGTGGGAAAGATTCAAATCCATGCTTCGGAAGTGTAAAGGGCATGGATTTGATGAGATGACTCAAATCCATATTTTCAAAAATGGACTTCAACCAAATTGCAAGACGTTGTTGGATGCTACCTCAGGTGGCTCTTTATTGTCTAAAAGTGCCGAAGAAGCTACAAATATCATAAATCGAATGGCTCTAAATGATCTTCAGAGTCAAAGTCGAGGCAACTCTTTGAAAAAGCCGGGAGTGCTTGAACTAGGGACGAACGGTGTCATCCTTGCCCAAAACAAGCTCATCTCACAACAAGTGGAACTCTTAACGCAACAAATAAAAGAGTTGAGGGAACCTTCTAAAGCTAAACAAATAGCTTGTTGTGAGCTTTGCAAAGGTGAGCATGACACCGGATTCTGTCCACCTCCGGGGTTCGAAGATGTAAACTACATGGCAAACCAAAGGGACTACCAACCGAGACAACAACAACAACAACCTTATCAACCAAACCCTCAAAATCAACAACCACATTTCCAAGGGAACCAAGGGTTCCAACCTAGGAGTAACTATTACCATAACCAAGGTTATGGAGGTGGTTCTTCTAGCCGTCAAAACCCTCCCCAAAATCCTTATCAATCTCAACAACCGCCGGTCGTAACTTCCAAGTTGGAGGAGACATTGACGCAATTCATGCAAATGTCAATGGAAAATCAAAAAAGCAACGACGCGACTATAAAAAATCTCGAGACTCAAGTTGGGCAACTTGCTAAGCAACTCGTGGAACAACAAACCGGTCCTTCCTTTTCGGCAAACACGCAAACAAATCCTAAGGAGCATTGTAAGGCGATCACTACGAGAAGTGGGAAGGAGTTGATGAGTGAGAATAACAAAAGAGTTGAGAGTGAACAAAGAGAGAAAAAGAAAGAAAATGAGGAGGAAATAGTGGAGGAAAATATTGATGGTGAAGTGGGGGAGTGGAGTGAGGAGGAAGAAGTTGAAAAGAACGAAAAGAATGGTGAAGTTGAAAAGAAAAAAAGTGTGGAGATTGAGAAAAATACGAGTGATGAAGTAATGGGGGAGGAAGTGAAAAAGCCTAGATGGAGGAGTTCTAGAGTTGCAAAGGGAAAGGAGGTAGTGAGCACTACTCCAATCCAAAACCTTCCTTATCCTCATGCCCCGTCCAAAAGGGAGAATGAACGGCATTACGCCCGGTTCATGGATATTTTTAAACAACTACAAATAAACATTCCGTTTGCCGAAGCCTTGGAGCAAATGCCCAAGTATGCCAAATTCATGAAGGACATACTTACAAAAAAACGGAGGTATACGGAACCGGAGACCATAGTCCTAGATGCGAGCTGTAGTGCCATTATTCAAAGGACACTTCCGAAAAAAGAGGTTGATCCGGGAAGAGTTACTTTGCCAGTTAAAATTGGAGATGTCTATGTCGGGAAAGGACTAATTGACTTGGGGTCAAGCATTAATCTTATACCTTTGTCAATTATAAAGAGGCTTGGCAACATTGAAATTAAGTCCATCCGAATGACGTTGCAATTGGCGGATAAGTCGACAACCCATCCTCATGGCGTAGCCCAAGATGTTTTGGTTAAAGTCGACAAATTCTTTTTCCCGGTCGATTTTATTGTTATTGATATGGAAGAAGATGATGATGCTTCGCTCATCTTGGGCCGACCGTTCATGAAAACTGCGCGAATGATGATAGACGTTGATGACGGTTTAATGAAGGTGAGAGTCCAAAATGAGGAAGTAACATTCGATCTATTCGAAGCAATGAAGCATTCAAAAGATAGAAATGATAGCTTTCGCATCGATGTAATCGAAGAGGCAGTTTTGGAGGTTTCTAAGCATATTCATGAGATATCTCCTATGGAGTTAGCTCTTGACGACTCATTGGAGGTTTTCACCGTTGAAGAAGAGCAAGCTCTTGAGGAATGCTTAAAGGAACTTGATAGTTTAGACGAACTACAACCGTGGGAAGTTGCGGAAGAAGACTTGAAGAAGGAGGTTACTGACGAAAAAGCGCCTATTGAATTGAAAATACTACCTTCTACTTTGAAGTATGTATTCCTAGATGAGACCGAAGCAAAGCCGGTCATCATAAACAACCTTTTGACAAATGATGAAGAAGCCCGCTTGATCCATGTGCTAAAAAAAATCAAGAAGCCATGGGTTGGACTCTTTCCGATCTAAAAGGAATTAGCCCTTCCTATTGCATGCACAAGATCTTGATGGAAGAGGATTTTAAGTCGGTAGCTCAACCACAACGCCTCTTAAATCCTACCATGAAGGAGGTTGTAAGAAAAGAAGTTGTAAAGTTATTGGATGCGGAAATGATTTACCCGATCTCGGATAGTCCATGGGTTAGTCCCGTGCATGTGGTTCCGAAGAAAGGTGGAATTACCGTGATCCAGAATGACAAGGATGAATTGATCCCTACCAAAGTTGCAACGGGGTGGCGAATGTGTATTGATTATAGGAGGTTGAATACCGCAACTCGAAAGGACCATTTTCCACTCCCGTTCATGGATCAAATGCTCGAAAGACTCTCGGGGCAACAATACTATTGTTTCTTGGATGGCTATTCCGGGTATAACCAAATTGCGGTTGACCCGGCCGATCATGAAAAGACGGCTTTCACATGTCCGTTTGGAGTGTTCGCATACCGAAAAATGCCCTTTGGGTTGTGCAATGCACCGGCGACTTTCCAACGATGTGTGCAAGCCATTTTTGTCGACCTTATTGAGAAAACAATGGAAGTCTTCATGGATGACTTCTCGGTATTTGGTGGATCCTTTAGTCTATGCTTGGCAAACTTGAAAACGGTGCTTGAACGATGTGTAAAGACCAATCTTGTGCTTAATTGGGAGAAGTGTCACTTCATGGTGACCGAGGGGATCGTGCTTGGCCATAAAGTCTCTTCAAGGGGGCTTGAAGTTGATCGAGCTAAGGTTGAAGTGATTGAAAAGTTACCTCCTCCGGTGAATGTGAAGGGAATCTGAAGCTTTTTGGGGCACGCCGGGTTCTATCGGCGCTTTATCAAGGACTTCTCAAAGGTGGTTAAGCCTTTGAGCAATTTGCTAGCTAAGGACCAGGTATTTCTCTTAACCGATGAATGTTTGCAAGCTTTTGAAACTTTAAAAGAAAAATTAGTTACCGCTTCGATTATAGTCGCTCCAAATTGGAATTTAAATTTTGAGCTAATGTGTGATGCTAGCGACTATGCAATTGGAGCGGTACTTGGCCAAAGAAAAGAAAAAAAAATTCATGCGATACATTACGCAAGTAATGTTCTTAATGAGGCTCAAATTAACTATGCCACAACTGAAAAAGAATTACTTGCGATAGTGTATGCGCTTGAAAAGTTTAGATCTTATCTTATAGGGTCTAAAGTCGTAGTGTATACCGACCACGCGGCGATTAAATATTTGCTCACCAAACCGGATTCGAAGCAAAGGCTCATCCGTTGGATCCTCTTGTTACAAGAATTTGATGTTGAAATCAAAGACAAGAAAGGATCGGAAAATTTGGTGGCGAATCATTTATCTCGCTTGGTGAATGTGGAGGTTACCGCGTCGGAGAAGGAAATCCGGGAAGAATTTCCTGATGAAAAACTGTTCAAAGTTCAGGTTAGGTCGTGGTTTGCAGACTTTGCGAACCACAAGGCTAGTGGTTTTGTGCCTCCCGACCTAACTTCGAACCAAAAAAGGAAGTTTCTTTCGGATGCCAAGTATTACGTATGGGATGACCCGTACTTGTTTAAGTTGGGTAGTGATAACCTTTTAAGGAGATGCGTTACTGGCGATGAAGCGCAGAGCATCCTTTGGCATTGTCACAACTCGCCTTACGGCGGACACTATAATGGGGTGAGAACGGCCACTAAAATCCTTCAGTCGGGATTTTATTGGCCCACTATTTTCAAAGACGCACATACCCATGCGCAAAGTTGTGATAGTTGCCAGAGAAGCGTTGGGATTGGTAAGAGAGACGAGATGCCTCTCCAAAACATCCAAGAGGTCGAAGTATTTGATTGTTGGGGCATTGATTTTGTAGGACCATTCCCACCCTCTTATGGTAACGAGTATATGCTTGTCGCAGTTGATTACGTTTCTAAGTGGGTTGAGGCGATTGCCTCACCTCGGGCGGATGCGAAAACGGTGATAAATTTTTTGAAGAAAAACATATTTTCCCGTTTCGGAACCCCCCGAGTGTTGATAAGTGACGGAGGGTCACACTTTTGTAATGCACCGTTGGAAAGCATTTTAAAACATTACGGTGTATCACACAGAGTGGCAACTCCGTATCACCCGCAGGCTAATGGGCAAGCCGAGGTCTCTAATCGTGAGATTAAGAGAATTCTCGAAAAAACTGTGTCAAATTCGAAAAAAGAGTGGTCACAAAAATTGGATGAAGCGTTATGGGCATACCGTACCGCCTTTAAAGCTCCAATTGGCCTAACTCCTTTTCAATTGGTGTTTGGTAAAACTTGCCATTTGCCGGTTGAATTGGATCACAAAGCCTTGTGGGCTCTGAAATTTTTAAATTTTGAAAATGATTTGGCCGGTGAGAAAAGGAAGGTGCAACTGCTTGAGTTGGAGGAGATGCGCAATGCCGCATACCACTCAAGTTGGTTGTACAAAGAGAAGGTAAAAAAATACCATGACAAAAAGCTCCGAAAGAAAGAATTTGTGTCGGGACAGTTGGTCCTCTTGTTCAATTCCAGGTTGAAGTTATTCCCCGGAAAGTTGAAATCAAAATGGTCCGGGCCATTTCGGGTCAAAGAAGTTAAGGAGTACGGAGCTATTGTCATTGAGGACCTGGAAAAGAAGGACAGTTGGACCGTTAATGGCCAACGTTTGAAGGTTTATCTTGGCGGTCATGTGGATCGCGAGAGCTGTGCTATTCCGTTGGATGCTCCTCTGTGAGCATCACACCGTCGAGCTTAGCCGACGTTAAACAAGCGCTTGTTGGGAGGCACCCCAACATTGTAAGTATTTACAGTTTTTCTGTTCTGTTGTAGTGGGATTCCAATTTGTAAAACCTTGCTGAAATGTACCTGGATGCTGTCTTTGAAAAGGCAAATGCTGTCATGCTCGCTTGATGCTCGCTAGGCGATGCAGTAGCGAGCAGGTTCGCTAGCTGCTCGCTAGGCGAAGCAGCAGCGAGCGCTGCGTGACAGCACTAATTAAATCTCAGCAGGCCATTTATTTTGAGCCCAAACAAAATTTCTTTTTAGCGGCTCTGCTCTCACGAACACTCAATCACTCAATCACTTTTTCATCTCACTCAAACTGTAAACCCTAGCATTGCATCCCTAACCTCCTGTGCATTTCAAATTCTACAGATTTCAAATCAGGTTTGCATCTTCTTCATTACTTTCTGTTTCTTTCTATTTCCAAAAATTGCTTGCAATTTCAGAACATGAGACATTTAGGATGAAGTTGTTGGTGTGGGAAACTTTAGGTTTTGCATGTGGGAATTTTAGGTTTTGCATGTGGGAATTTTAGGTTTTGTATGTGGGTTTGTAATTACATATAACATAGAACGATTCTTTTCTTGATAGATCCTTTTGTTCTGAAATTGACACCATGAGAGACTTGGGTTTTTGGAAAATTTCACTGAAAATACTGCAGAACCCAAAAACCCGTAAGGTTCGCTAGCAACTCGCTAGGCGAACCAGAAGCGAGATTTCGCTGCCACTTCGCTAGGCGAAGCAGCAGCGAGCATGGCAGTAGTTTGAATTATGTGTTGCTTTCTAATCTGTTTGTGTGTTGTGTTGCTTCCTCTTTATGTTTTGCAGATGGAATCAAGATCCGGAGCTTCGAAGAAGAGAAAGGGAGGGAACACTTCCCGTCCCGTAACAATACAATTTGACACCGACAAGTTTGTCGGCCCGAAGCAAGCCGCAAGATACGTTGCTTTGGAGAAGCGAAAAATTCTACCGGAGAAGAGATTCATCATCAACCCTGAAGGCACGAACCGAACATTCGCCGGGTTGATTGACACGAAGAAGTGGGATCGGTTAATTAACCCCCTGGAGCATTATGATATTGCAACGGTGCGTGAGTTCTATGCGAACACACTTCCAGATGATGACGAGCCATTTACATGGACATCTAGAGTGGTCGGTCGTCCTGTTGCTTTTGATCGGGATGCTATTAACCGCGTCCTTGGTGAACCGCTCCAACTAGGAGCCGAGGAGAGAGACACCTACCATACAGAATTAAGGCTTCACCGGGATATGGATGCCATTTCTGCTGCCCTGCTTTTAAGAGGGAAATCAGTTGAGTTGAACCCATCTGGGGTTCCCATGAGATACCACAGGGAGGACATGACTCCCTTGGCTCAACTGATCCTGCTGTTGGTGCTTACAAACATCAAACCTAAGTCCCACACTTCTACCGTGCCGATCCCAGTGGCACACTTGGTACACTGTATCCTCACTAACGTCCATATCGATGTGGCGAGGATTATTGCTTTGGAATTAAAGTCCGTGATTGAAAGCGGGCAGAAGGCGGGGGCACGAGTGAATTGTCCCCTTGCTTTCCCTTGCCTAATCATGAGTTTGTGCATTCAAGCGAGGGTGAGACTACCTTCTAGGGGTCAAGTAAGGATCCCGCCACCCATCGATGACCGTTACGTGGCCAAGTATTGCAGGGCGAAGAATGTTAGAGGTAGTGCATCTGCTGAGGGTACCCGGGCTTCTGATGGTCCTGGTACTTCTACTCTCGGACCCGATCCTTACCAGCAAGCTGTCTGTAATTACAACTGGGACTGGATGGCGGCAACTCAGCGTGCCATGCTCGATATGCACGATTCTATGCCGCGGATATAGCTGCAGGGAAGTGACCCCACCGGTGATCACTCATTGATAACGCGTGAGCAGTTTCTGCTTAACGCTAACTGGCCTGTGGACAGTCCTGTGTTTGGAGAGGAGGCGGGTGCTGGTGCGTCTTCTGGTGCTGCTGATGGTGATGATGATGATGAGGCTACCGGTTCTGAAGCCGGTAGTGAGGAGGGTTATGAGTCCGTGGAGGGCTAAGTTATTTTATTTTTTATTTTATGTTTTATTTCTACTGTATTTCCAGAATTCTGTATTTTGATTTTGGCTTTGTACTTTTGGGGTGTTTCGTCCCCCATGAACAAATTTAAATTTTGAAGTTAATATTATTATTTATGTTTTAAATTTTGTTTGTTTTAATAAATTTTTGGTTGGTTGAGTGGCAAACCTTCTAGATTGGTTGCTCCTCAAAGAAGTATCCAATGAAGGTGCATCCGAGCTTGGATGACAATGATAAGAATAAACAAGTGAATAAGGCTAAGGTACATGGTTACCTCCGGCTAGAATTTTAGAATGCACTAAGAACTTTACTCTTTTTTGTAATTGAGTATTGTCTTTTTGCAACATAATTGAATGAATGTTTCATCTAGGACTTAAAACCACAAATTGTGAGGAAACCTCCATTGTACACTTAAATGCTGGATTCTAATAAGTTTTGTTGATTCATTTGATTCATGCTTTGTCTTTTATTATTGTGAATATGTGGAAGCAATTAGAAATGATCAGGGCACTTGTTTTCTATTGAGCACAACCAGTTCCAAATACAACTTACCTGTGAGCAGAGAGAGTATTCGTTAACCCCTTTGAGCTTAAACAGTTGAATCTCAGCTTGAAATAAAGCGAGATTTCAAAAATCTTTTTTTTACAACCCGGAAAATCTTGATTATTGTTCTTTTGCCGTAAAAAGTTAAGAGCATTCACTTAGGGTGAGTAAGAAATAAGTTGGGGAGAACGAAAATGAGAATCAGTAAGTGCCACAACTCTTGAAAAACCGAGCAAGCATTGAAAATAAAAATTAGAAAAGAAAAACATTTATTTTGTAAATATGATGTGAAAGAAAAGAGAAAAAAATAGAATATAGAGAAAATAAAAATGAATGCTTGCTTGGAAGAAAAATAGTGAAAAACAAAAATTGAGTTGTGAAATAAGAGTTGTGAAGGTTTCAAATGAGAAACAAATGGAACGAAGTTGAGATGTGTAAATAATGTACAGTGAATGTCTCTTTTGCATCGGCAATTTCGTTTTCAATGGCCTTAGAAATGACCCTTGTTTGTTAACCTAACCAATCTTCAACCGAAAATTCCTTAGTGATCTTCGTGCTTCCACATTACCATTTATAATTGTTAGACATTGTATGAATCGAATTGATTTCTTCATTATTTGTTAGAGAGTGAGATTATTCCCGCGGTTGCAAACGCGTAAATTCTTCAATCCTTATTCGAAGAGGAGAGATAGGGTGATTCATTCAAGATAATATTGTTGTAGATAGATACATATTTCGCATTGCTACTAAGTCTTAGTTCTTGTGTATTATTTTATTCGAACCGTTGGAAATTTGTATCTGCTGATTCGCTTGTGTTTGAGCCGTTTTATCCAACTTCGGAGAAACCTTTTTCTTAAAGCAAATCCTCTTGTCCTTCAAGAGGCATACTTTGCTTGAGGACAAGCAAGAATCTAGTTGGGGAGAGTTGTTAGATACCGAAAAGTGCTAATTTGAGCTATCAAATATGGGTATCTTTCACTCCATTTCCTTGCTAAAGTGTTCGAAACCACCTTTGTTTTGGATGAAATGCAATTCAATGATAAACGATCTTGGTACCTTTGATTTGTGTGTTATTGTGCAGGAAGTAGGCATGAAATAATAGAAAGTGAAGACACAAGAAATTTGACAAAGGGATCAAATAAAACAAGCATTCATCAGCTTGCTCGCTAGGCGAGGGCTGTGGCGAAGGACTCGCTAGGCGAGCGTCCAGCGAGAGCCCAGCGAGAAGCTCCAGTATTTTACAGTGGCAAACATGACTACACTCGCTAGGCGAGCTTCCAGCGAGGTGTGTGGCGAACACGTCCAGACTTGGTGAAAAGCGCAGCCAGCACTCACTCGCTAGGCGAGCCTTTAGCGAGCTCCCAGCGAGCATTCCAGTAGCAAAACCTCTCAACCTCGCCGGAGCGAAGGTTGAAGCGTGGCCTTCGCTAGGCGAAGGTTTTGTTCGCTTAGCGAACATGACAGTCTGGCAATGGTTGTTTCTCTGGGCGCAGGTGCCTCAGGTGCCTCATTTAGGGGCTCGCTAGGCGAGCCATTCTGCTCGCCTAGCGAGCATGACAGCCCAGTAGCAGCTCTATAAGTAGCAAGGGCTACTTTTTGGAGCAATACCTTATTTTTCCATACTTTTGTACTTTTTCTAGATATTTTACAGCATTGTTCTAAGGATCTTTTGTGACCTAGAAACCATTTTTCTTCATCTCTTAACCATCTTTCACAAAAAGAAGGTGGATTCCCATCCAATCTCGATTATTCGACTCGGATGTTGATCAACCTTCTTCCGAAACTTGTTGACCAAGCTACCATGAAAATGAGTATCTAAGTCCTTCATTTTGTCAAGGTTAGATGTAGATGATCATTAGCTTTGTGTGTAAATGTAAGGATCTTCATTTGTAAACTCTTTAATGGTGAATATATGGTGAAAACTTTGTTCTTATTGAAAACTCTTTGTGTTGGTTTATGATCGAGAGATGTTTACCAACTCTTAACCTAGGTTTTCATCCAATCTTGTTTGTTAGCTAGAGATAGTAATGAATGATTTTGTTCACCATAAGGTTGAACCAAAAAGTTGTCATTTTGATAGATTGTGTTAGAGATAAACAATGGATCAAAATGGGAAAACTCACAATGTGTGTTAGAGATAAACACATTGGGAGGACTTTGTGAAATAGTTTATCATCTAAAGGAGTTTATAAGTTTTGTTGATCTAACATATACATGCAAAGTGATCGTCGAACCCTAACTTTGGCAATATTTCTCAAATATTCAAACCAAAACTTTTACCGCATTTTATTACACTTTTATGCAAGATACCGTGACAAATACTAAAACCCCATTGTTACCTTAAGCTAAGAATTAAAACAACTGTTGAAAGGCGGTGATATCTCACAATCCCCGTGGATACGATAACAAAAACCCGACACTTAAAATTACATTCAACAAGTACCCTAATATGTGGAAATTAGGTTAACTTGCTTGACCTTAATTTTAGGAAATACAAGTACAACGCCCAAGTGCTGCAATATAAAAGGATAACAATCCTTCATTCAGAACTCGGGGATTTTTAGGCGTGAAGATTTTATTGTTCCATCATACTTCACTACTGTATTTTTGTGTGTCTTGTATTAGGTGTATCTTGTGAGCCAAGCAATTGTCACCTAGATGATTGCATTGGACTAGGGTGTTCATTGAGTTGTAAGTGTTGTGTCACTCTAAGCTTTTAAGCGTGAGTGCTGTGTATCTTGATTAAAGTTGTTAAGCACAATGAAGAGTTGTTTGAAGTGTGACTTCACTATTATCTTTAAACATACTTAAAGGTTGTAATCACTGAGGTGATTGAGAGGGAGTGAGTAGGAACTTTGATCTTAGTGTAAGATTGAAATTGCATTGGGTAGGTATTAAGTGATAGGATTAAACAGTTGGTTTAAGGTCTGAATTAATACTACTAATAGTGGATTTCCTCCCTGGCTTGGTAGCCCCCAGACGTAGGTGTGTGTGACACCGAATTGGGTAAACAATTCCTTGTGTTATTTACTGCACTTTATCTTTAAGTTCTGCATAATTCTTGTCTGCGCAGAATTGGATGTCATAGCATTCCATGTGACATCGAAAGTCTGTTAACTAGAATTTCAATTGGCATCAGAGCAGACACCCTGCCTGTTAATTTCTGGGTGAGATCTAGGGAAGTTACTTTCTAGTACCATGGACAAGGATGTAGGATACTCAAATAGACCACCCATGCTGGATGGTTCTAACTATGATGACTGGAAGCCTCGTATGATAGCCTTCTTGAGGTCTCTAGATAGCAAAGTCTGGAGAGCTGTCAACAAAGGATGGGAATGTCCAACGAAGGCAGGTAAAGATGGAATCACTATGCAAAGTCCAGAAGAAGAGTGGGACAAGGAGCAAGAGGCTTTAGCCCTTGGAAACTCTAAGGCCTTGAATGCACTGTTCAATGGAATAAGTAAGAACATCTTCAGACTGGTGCATCACTGTGAGCTGGCTAAAGAAGTTTGGGATACCCTCAAGATAACTCATGAAGGTACCTCCAAGGTGAGGATGTCTAAACTTCAAATGCTGACCACCAAGTTTGAAAATCTGAGGATGAAAGAGGATGAGACTATTCATGACTTCCACATGAATATTCTTGAAATTACCAACACTTCTGGTGGCTTAGGGGAGAAAATGGCTGAAGAGAAACTTGTAAGAAAGATTCTCAGGTCATTACCTAAGAGATTTGCCATGAAGGTCACTGCTATAGAAGAGGCTCAGGATATCTGCAATATGAAGGTGGATGAGCTTATTGGTTCTCTCCAAACTTTTGAAATGGGCTTGTGTGAGAATGTTGAAAAGAAGAACAAAAGCGTAGCCTTTGTATCAAATACTGAAGAGGATTCAGAAGCAGGAAGTACTGGAGGTGATGAAAGCATATCAGAAGCCATAGCCATGCTTGGGAGACAGTTCAACAAGTTCGTAAAGAAGATTGATCAAAAAGGTAGACCAAATGTCAAGAACATCTCGAAAAGAGCAACTTCTGAAGAAAAGTTCAACCAAGGATAGGGAATCCAGTGTCATGGATGTGAAGGTTTTGGACACGTTAGAGCTGAATGTCCTACTTACCTCAAGATGCAAAAGAAGGGGCTATCTGTCACATGGTCTGAAGGAGATTCTGAGAGTGAATCTGAAGGAGAATCTGCTAAACATGTCACTACACTAACTAGTGTTTGTGCCACTGATGATGGCTCAAGTGGAGATGAACTGACCTTTGATGAACTTGCTGCATCATATAAAGAGCTATGTGTCAAAAGTGCAGAAGTGCGTGTACAAGGAGAAAAGCAGAAGAAACTCATCAAGGAGCTGGAGGATGAGAAACAGAAGCATCTAACAGTCATAGATGGTCTAAATGGTGAGATAACCTTGCTAACCTCCAAGTTAGATCAAATGACAAAATCCATCAGAATGCTAAATAAAGGAACGAACACTTTGGAAGAAATCCTAAAGGTGGGACAGAAGTCAGGAACCATGTCTGGTTTAGGCTTTGTGAAGAAATCCTCAACTGAACTCAAACGCTCAAAGGCTGAAGTTCAGAAATTCAAGCAGAAGTCACACCCAATGTCACAACATCAGGGAACCAGGATGAGTAACCATCAGAAGAAGAAATTTCAGAGATGGAGATGTCATTACTGTGGTAGGTTTGGTCATATAAAAGCCTTCTGCTACAGGCTGCATGGTTATCCTAACTAAACCCCTCATGTCAGACCTAAGCATAAAGCATATAAGCATAATGCCCCCATCAAGAAACGATAATGGTTTGCTAGGTTAGCTCACACAACTCTAAGGGCATCTACCAGAGAAGACTGGTACTTTGATAGTGGTTGCTCAAGACATATGACTGGTATGGAGAATTTATTGGTGGATATACAACCTCACACTACCAGTTATGTGACCTTTGGTGATGGTGCTAAAGGAAAAATCAAAGGAGTGGGTAAGTTGGATAGCTTTGGAGTTCCAGAACTGAATAATATGTTGTTAGTAAAAGGACTAACTGCTAATCTCATCAGCATAAGCCAGTTGTGTGATCAAGGGTTCTATGTTCAGTTCACTAAGGAGCTATGTGTTGTGACGAATGGAGATAATCAGGAAGTTATGAGAGGAACAAGATCCAAAGATGACTGTTATCTGTGGGAACCTAAAGTCTCAAACTACTCCACAATTTTCTCCTCAGCCAAGGAAGAACAGGAGGTGAAGCTGTGGCATAGACGTCTTGGTCATCTCCATTTAAGGGGAATGAAAAAGATCATATCCAAGGAAGAAGTTAGAGGAATCCCAAAGCTACTTATTGATGAAGGAAGAGTCTGTGGAGAATGTCAGGTTGGCAAGCAAACCAAGATGTCACATCCTAAGTTGGGACATCCTACAACATCCAAAACTCTGGAACTTTTGCACATGGACTTAATGGGACCTATGCAGGTTGAAAGTCTGGGTGGAAAGAGGTATGCCTATGTGGTTGTTGATGACCATTCCAGATACACTTGGATAAGCTTCATCAGAGAAAAGTCAGATGCATTTGATGTCTTCAAAGAACTGTGCATCAGACTTCAAAGGGAAAAGGACAGTTGTGTTGTCCGAATTAGGAGTGACCATGGGACGGAGTTTAAGAATTCCAAGTTTGATGAGTTTTGCTCGTCTGAAGGGATAAGTCATGAGTTTTCCTCTCCTATAACTCCTCAGCAAAATGGGATAGTTGAAAGGAAAAACAGAACTATTCAAGAATCTGCTAGGGCAATGATTCATGCAAAGAAGCTTCCTATGCACTTTTGGGCCGAAGCTATGAATACAGCTTGCTATGTTCACAATAGAGTTACCTTGAGAAAAGGAACCTCTTCCACTCTGTATGAAATATGGAAAGGCAGAAAACCCACTGTGAAGTACTTTCATATCTTTGGAAGCAAATGTTACATTCTTACAGATCGTGAACAGAGAAGGAAAATGGATCCCAAAAGTGATGAGGGTATATTCCTAGGATACTCAACTAACAGCAGAGCCTACATAGTGTTCAACTACAGGGCCAATGTCCTGATGGAATACATAAATGTTATTGTGGATGATAAAGAGGAAGGAATCAATGTCATAGAGGATGTTGGAACATTCCTTAATACGTCAACAGACATTCCAGGCAAGTCCGAAGAGGTACAGGAGACTCCTCCTGAATGTGAGGTAGATGCATCCAACAAAGTGCCTTATATCAGAATTCAGAAGGACCACCCCAAGGATCTTATCATAGGGGATCCCAATAGTGGTGTGACTACCAGATCAAGGGAGAATAACTCAAATTCTTGTTTTGTATCCAAGGTTAAACCAAAAAATGTGAAAAAAGCCCTGACTGATGAATATTGGATCAATGCCATACAAGATGAACTGGAGCAGTTTAAACGGAATGAAGTATGGGAGTTAGTTCCACGACCTGAAGGGACTAACATCATTGGTACCAAGTGGATTTACAAGAACAAGTCTGATGAGAAAGGAGTAATCACTAGGAATAAAGCAAGACTAGTGGCACAAGGATATACTCAAGTTGAAGGGGTTGATTTTGATGAGACGTTTGCACCTGTTGCTAGACTTGAGTTAATAAGATTGCTGTTAGGTGTGGTCTGCATTCTAAAGTTCAAATTGTTCCAAATGGATGTGAAGAGTTCCTTTTTAAATGGCTACTCGAATGAAGAAGTCTATGTGGAACAACCTAAAGGGTTCTGTGATCCTAACCTGCCTAAACATGTGTACAGGTTGAGGAAAGCCTTGTATGGGTTGAAGCAAGCACCTAGAGCTTGGTATGAAAGGTTGACTGAATTTCTGACCTCTCATGGGTACAGAAAAGGAGGGATAGATAAGACCTTGTTTGTGAAGGATGAAGATGGCAAAATCATGATTGCTCAAATTTATGTGGATGATATTGTCTTTGGTGGAATGTCAGAGCAAATGGTGAAACAGTTTGTTCACCAGATGCAATCTGAGTTTGAAATGAGTCTAGTTGGGGAATTGACTTATTTTCTTGGAATGAAAGTTAACCAAATGGAGGATTCTATGTTTCTCTCCCAAATCAAATATGCCAAAAACATAGTTAAGAAGTTTGGTATGGATAATGCTAGGCACAAAAGAACTCTTGCACCTACTCATTTAAAGTTAACCAAAGATGATGGAGGTCCCAGTGTTGATCAATGCTTGTATAGAAGCATGATAGGTAGTCTACTATACCTAACTGCCAGTAGACCTGATATTTCCTATGCAGTTGGTGTGTGTGCTAGATACCAAGCAGAACCCAAAGTGAGCCACTTAAATCAAGTCAAGAGGATTCTCAAGTATGTCAATGGGACTTGTGACTATGGTATGCTATACTCTCATGGCTCTGAGCCTGTCTTATCTGGGTATTGTGATGCTGATTGGGTTGGAAGTGCTGATGACAGAAAAAGCACTTCAGGAGGATGTTTCTTCTTGGGAAACAATCTCATACCATGGTTCAGCAAGAAACAGAACTGTGTATCACTGTCCACTGTAGAGGCTGAGTACATAGCAGCTGGAAGCAGTTGTTCCCAACTGGTGTGGATGAAACAGATGCTTACTGAGTACAATGTCTCTCAGAATGTCATGACATTGTTCTGTGACAATCTCAGTGCCATCAATATTTCCAAGAATCCCATCCAACACAGCGGGACCAAACATATTGACATTAGACATCACTTCATCAGATATCTGGTGGAAGACAAAGTGATTACCTTGGAACATGTAGCCACTGAACTACAACTTGCTGACATATTCACAAAGGCTCTGGATGCTACTCAGTTTGAAAATTTAAGGGGAAAATTGGGAATATGCCTCTCTGAGGATTTATAGCAACCAATGATGTTTGGGATGTATTATTTAATATCTCAACCTATTAAACAATTGAAAGTGTGCTATGACTGTACAAGATATCACAGCTATGTTACTTGCTGCAAGCGTGGTAACAAGATGTTAAGGGGATATCCTAACATGAGATAGCCTATGTGCCTGCTGGACTTCAAGAAAGTGTTTATGCAGGAGTGGTTCAAGATGTCAGACTCAAAGTCATGGCATCTGATATGGGTGTACCTGCTGTAAAGCAAGAGTGTGTGACTACTTGATCAAAGCTGTGAAGCAAGATCAAGTGGGTGGTGTCTTGATCAAAGCTGTAAAGCAAGATCAAGAGGAGGTATTCTTGATTGAAACTGTGAAGTAAAATCAAGATTGTGTTTCTGGCAAGTTTGTGTGTCATTCTGTTTATTTTGGTATGTAATTTAACGTGTTGCTTTGGCAACATTTTTGACAAAAAGGGGGAGTAACACCTGTGATGCCCGTGATGCCTCAGGACAACAAATTATTTGCTATGTGATTAAACAGATATTGAAGATCCTCTAATCCAGAGGTTGTGCTGCAGCCTGATGTTCCACTCCTATGTGTAATGAGTGTGAGTGTGTTATCTGTATGTGTGCTGCTATTAGAAGTTTTTATTTAACTTCTATGTGTGTTGAGTGTGTTGCTGCTCTGAGTGTATTAGCTAGGTAAATTTCCCTGCTAGATGTGTGTTTTCCGCTGATGTGAACTCTGTTGTGATGCCAAGTTGTTTTAGCCAAAAATTTGCCAAAGGGGGAGTTTGTAGATGCTTGATTGGCTGCATTTTGTGGTAAAACACTAACTGGACTATAATGTCTTGACTGATGTCATGACATGCTTTGGAGATGTTTGATTGGCTGCATTGTGTGTTAGAACATCTAACTGTACTCTGATGTCTTGACTAATGTCATGACATACTTGAGTAGTATGCTGCAGGTTTAGCTAATACAGGATTTACTGAATGTCAAACTAGATGTTATGACATTCATCCCTGACAGCAGATACTGAGGTTTAGAATAGTTGGTTGTATGTTATAACTCAGTATTTATCTCAGTCTGTTTATTCAGGAGAATAACAGACCTGGCATAAGGCCTACTGTCTGAATGTCAAACTGGATGTTATGACATTCATCATTGATAACATATACTGAATAATAGGCAGGTTGGTTTTCTGCTACAGTTCAGTATGTATCTCAGTCTGTTCTTCAGGAGGATAACAGACCTGGCATAAGGCCCATTCTGTAAATGTCAAATTGGATGTTTTGACATTTATTACTGTAAGCTGATACTGAAGTATAGACTGGTTGGTCTTTTACAGTACAACATTTTGTACATTCTGTTTTCAGAAAAATAACAGACTTAGCATATGGTCTATGTTCTGGACGTTAAACCGAATGTTGTGACATTCATTCCTGACAGCATATGCTAAATTGTAGGATGGTTAGTTTTTCTGTTTCAGTATTTTTCTCAGGCTATTTTTCAAGAATCCAACAGCTGAGCTAAAATCCAGGAAACTAACAACTGAGCTACAATTAATGAACCTAACAAATAGCATATTTGTTAGTACCCTAATATGTGGAAATTAGGTTAACTTGCTTGACCTTAATTTTAGGAAATACAAGTACAAGGCCCAAGTGCTGCAATATAAAAGGATGACAATCCTTCATTCAGAACTCGGGGATTTTTAGGCGTGAAGATTTTATTGTTCCATCATACTTCACTACTGTATTTTTGTGTGTCTTGTATTAGGTGTATCTTGTGAGCCAAGCAATTGTCACCTAGATGATTGCATTGGACTAGGGTGTTCATTGAGTTGTAAGTGTTGTGTCACTCTAAGCTTTTAAGCGTGAGTGCTGTGTATCTTGATTAAAGTTGTTAAGCACAATGAAGAGTTGTTTGAAGTGTGACTTCACTATTATCTTTAAACATACTTAAAGGTTGTAATCATTGAGGTGATTGAGGGGGAGTGAGTAGGAACTCTGATCTTAGTGTAAGATTGAAATTGCATTGGGTAGGTATTAAGTGATAGGATTAAATAGTTGGTTTAAGGTCTGAATTAATACTACTAATAGTGGATTTCCTCCCTGGCTTGGTAGCCCCTAGACGTAGGTGTGTGTGACACCGAACTGGGTAAACAATTCCTTGTGTTATTTACTGCACTTTATCTTTAAGTTCTGCATAATTCTTGTCTGCGCAGAATTGGATGTCATAGCATCCCGTGTGACATCGAAAGTCTGTTAACTAGAATTTCACATTTGCTCTAGTTGAAGGTGAAACTGTTGGTGGTTAGGGTTTCTTTCTTCGACATCTCAGAACACATGTGGCTCCACAAGCCAATCTCTGTTTGATTTCTGATAGACATGCTGCCATTGAGGGTGCTTATAATAACCATGACAACGGATGGCATAATCCTCCTTCTACCCATGTCCATTGCATTAGACATATCTGTAACACCTCAAAATTCGCCCTCCTCTTCTTGGGACTAGTTTAGCATATTGCATTTCATGTTTTAGGACATTAGGCATTTGCATATTGCATTTCATGTGGAAACAATAGAGAAGTCATCCTCCAAAGTCTTTTCAGAGATGAAGAAGGTGCATGCTTCAGGCCTGAAGGTTTCATGGATTGATTGTCAACCATCTGAGGGTTTGTGCTTCAGTCAGGGCTTCTTGATTCCTCAAAGAGGTTGAGTATTATCTTGTTGGCAAGGATATGTCACCATCATCATGGTTATGTCATCATCCAGGGTTTCATTGTGCTTGCTCCAGTTCCTCTGGATTAGGGTTTTGACCTCTGGTCAACCCTGATCATTGCCTTTCTTCCAGCCAGGGTTTTTCAAGGAGAAGAGGTATTCTATTGAAATTAAGATCACATGAGTATTATATTGAGCTTACATGAGCTAGGGGTTCATTTCTGAGCCATTTCCTCAAGTGGTGGAGGTTCAAGTTGATCAGGGCATATTCAGGTCATCTGAGGACTATACAATCAACTGCGCAAGAGCTGAGGGCTTTGAGATGGGGAATGAGTTTCAACACTTCATTCATGTTCAAACAAGGCCTATTCATCATGTCAAACATCTACCTTGAAGAGTTTGAAGTCAAATCAAAAGTTTCCCAAAATGGAAAGTGACCTATAATTTCAAGTTTCCAAAAATGGCAAGTTTTTGGTCCACATTCAACTTGACTTTCCAACATCAAAGAAGCTTCAAATGAATTTTTGTTGAACATGAAAGTTGGAGATCTTCCTCTCCTAGTTTCAAAAAGTCCAAGATCATGTCCATCTGATGAATGGTTAAGAAGTTATGATCCAATGACTGCAAAGTGTGCTTGGAACTTCAAAATGCCATAACTTTTGATCCATAACTCCAAATTGAGTCCAATCTTTTTGCAACATGCTCCTTGTGACCAATAGTTTCCAAATCCATCATTGCATTGCATGAAAATAATTCACATGACCACTTGCTCATTCAAGTGCATTTTGGAGGGAAAAGTGATAATTCAAAATTGGTTCATCATGCATGCCAAATACCATTCAAAATTTGTCCATTGGCTGATTTTAGGTGAATGTGAAGCATTGCATGCTACTGTTCACGTGTGAATTAAGCCATGCACCTTCATTTTTCATTTTTTTACAAAACACCTCTAATCTCCTTAACTATGATTAGCCAAGCCTAATTGTGATTACAATGGGATTAGCACATGGTATATAAGCTAAATCATAACAGAATTGCTCATAATCACAATTCTAGATCTAGAATCCATTTTTCCCTCCAAAATTCTCTCTCATTGAAATTCAAAAATTCTTCACACAAGCACACAATTTCTTCATAGATCCTTCACCCTCATGGAGTTTTGAGCAGGATTCATCCATTTTTTGTGGCAATTGAGCAAGGTTTGGAGCTGTTCAAGTGCATTTGCATATCAATGGAAAGTTCAAATTAAGCAAGATCTAGGCTGTGTCAAGTGTTGATTTGTGCATAAAGCTTCACCACAAGGTTGATAGAGGAGATCTGGAGCTGGAGGAAGCTTGAATCCACTGTTTTTGATCACTGCATAACAGGTTGGTGAAATTTTGATCGTCTTATTTTGCCTTTCCATGTACATGATATTGTAGATCTTTCATTGCTGGTGATTCTGATATAAATATATTTGAATTTGGATGAAAAATGAGTGAGATATGATGATTTTAAGTTTGATGCATGAAACTTATTTCCTTCGATCCAGAAAATGCATGATGATTTAGGCTTAGATGTTTGTGGATTCATGATCCTCGTTGTGAGATCTTTCTGTTGATATAAGTTTCATAGAATTCTGCACTTTGTGACGGTGGCGCTCCGCCTGGCTGGCCGGAGAAGACAGCTGTTTCAGCCGTCCGCCACCGTCTGTAATTATGGCATAGGGTTTCAACAAAACGACGTCATTTTGCTAAGCGCGCCTTGTAACCAGCGTGTCCAAGGTTCGATCCTTCTGCGTGCGTATTTCTTTTATTTCAATTGATTTTTGGAGCGCTCCATTGACCGTGTGTACCCTGGTTCGATCCTTGGCAATGTGTGTTTTGTGAAATTATTTTGAGCGCATTTTGTGACCTTGGCTTCCTAAGTTCGATTCCAGGCGAAGGCATGTTTTGTGGATTAATTTCTGAGCGCCTTGTGAATCTTCCTAACCTGTGTTCAACACCTGCCATGTGCATTTTCCAATTTTATTCAAATTTCATTTGCCACATTTTCCATATTATTTTTCTATTATTCCATTTTTATTTCATTGATTTCTAAAAATCACAAAAAATAGAAAAATTGTCCAAATTAATCCATTCTTTTTTCCACATGATTTTATGAATGTCTTTTATTTTGTGATGTTTATTTCATGATTTTTGCACTTCTGGAATTTTATTTGTTGATTGTTGATTAAACATTGTGTTATATTGACATGTTGAATTCAATTGCATGTCAAATGCTCATAACTTGTCCAATTGATGTGAAACTTGACATGCTTGATCCTAACATGTGACTGGAATTTTGAGATTTGGTTTGGCATTTTTAGCATTTGTTATCACTGTTTTGGATACATGGACATTTGGTGTGACAATTTGTGTCTTAATTTGGATGCAGCACTTGTTCATTTTCATTGGCTTAGCATGTGAGCTCTTCTGGAGTTGAATTTTTGTATGATGCTTGTTCATAACATGTTGTATTCACATAAAAAAAATCATGATCATTGGATTCATTTCTGTTTTAATGTGGTTTTTCTCATTTGAATGTCCAATTGTGGTCACCATTGATTGCCTTTGACTTAGCTTGATTAATTGTTGGCTTTGCTTAATGATTTGGCTTTGGTCCTTTTTAGGACATGTTCTTGCTTGATTGAATGTGAGTCATGCGGAATATCAACTTCTGTTTTGACTTTTTGCTTTGCCTTTGACCCTAGTCTTGGTACTAGTGGTTTGTACTCACCTTTTGAGCTTTGTATTTCAGGTTCAAGCATCTAGCTCTAGTGGTTGATGTGATCTCATTACTTGAGATGCAAATTACTTTGTCCACTAACCTTTGTTGTGTTGTAGGACCCTCGGTGATGAACTCACTTGAGTTGTTTACATATAGGACTTGTATTGTGTACATATTGGAAGAGAACCACTGTGATTGTCTGTTTGGTTTGTCTGAATACAATATTGACTTGTTTGACTTTTGTACAGGTACATTAGCCGCTTCTAGCTTGCTTTTGCTTTGCTTTGGAGTGTGGTTAGTACACCACTAAGGTAGCTTAGCCTTCTAACTCCATGTAGTCTGGAAGCCCTGTCGCTTTTTTGGCAGGCGATTGGTTGAAGTCCTCCTTAAGAGGCAATGACTGTGTTTGTTTATATTTGTGCTGAAGACCTCCTTGTCGAGGCATGTTACTTGTTAAGTCCTCCTAAGTGAAGAGGCAATTGACAGATAGAAGGGACTAGTAGCCAGTCCCCTGTTAGTCGTTGAGTCGTTCATTATGCTCGCACTACGTGCTGACGCTGTTGAACCTAACCCAAGATCCTTGTATAGAGTCGGTCAAGTGGAATAGGGTCCCTCATTCTAGACCCCCACGTTTTCATTGATTCAAGCTCACCCAGGCCAGGGTTAAGAGCTATGAGGTCTAATCCTCATTACCTTTCATCTGCTCACCCTGACGGTCAATGTTAGTGGTTAAGAGCTTCGGACACCCATACAGTTTTGGCTTGTTTGTCGAGGTTGATATGACCCCTTGACTAAAGCCCAACCGTGTCTGAGCCTCTTGTTTGCATATAGAGTGTGATGATTGCTTGTGTGTTTGCTTTTCATATATGTTGATTGGCTGTTCATTTTGACTTGCTTCCTGTGCGAGTTAGGTTCTGTTTAGATACCTCAACCTAGGGCCATTGTGGATTGCATGACAACTATTAGGCTCGAGTCAGTCTCCCTTTTAGTTTGTTGCTCCCCGGTCTCTGGTTAGGAGAGAGTTTCTCCCCTGTTCAGGGGAACTACGTCGCCCTGATCCTCATACCAGATGAGGTACATAGACAGGACATTATGCGAGATCTCTCCGGGCGTCCTTTTTCTTTTTTGCGTGTGTTTTGCTTGACAGCTATTAGGTCCGAGTTCCCGACTCCCTTTTAGTTTGTGTGTTCAACCTCTTTGTTTCTTCTGACATCTCAGCCTCTTCTTGGTGTTTGTTTGACAACTACTAGGCTCGAGTTCCAGACTCCCTATTAGTTTGTCATTTGGAGAACCTTTGGTGTTCGCTGGTTAGTGATTATTTATTTGTTTGGAGTCAGATGTAAGCCCATTGAGTGGCATTCAGTTTCCTTGTGCTGTTTGTTTGGAGTCGGATGTAAGCCCATCTATTGGCATTCCGTTTCCCTGTCTGTTTTGTGGAGTCGGAAGTAAGTCCAGCTATTGGCATTCCGTTTCCTTGTTGAGTTTCTTTTGACGTCTCAGCGTCTCTATGTTGTGTTTTGTTTCGGCGTGCGTTAGCCGAACTACGGCAGCTCTGATTCTCATTCCAGATGAGATACGTAGGCATAGGATGCGATATCCTAGCAAGCCTGTTCCCCATTTCCCCGAACTACGTTGACTCTGATGTTTATTTCTGACAAACTACATAGGCCCAGGATGCGACATTCTGCCGAGTCCGCTTCCTCCATATTCTTTCACCTGTTTGCTTATTCCAGTGTGTGTGCATTCTTTGAGCAGTTTTTCAGCAACCTTATTCTTTTCTTTTGAGCGTGGATCCTGTCAAGTACGACGGACGTGTGGGGTGCTAATACCTTCCCCTTGCGTAACCGACTCCCGTACCCTGCAATCTCTGGTCGTAAGACCGTTCCTTTCCCTTTTTCAGGTTTACTTCGAGCGTTTCATTTCCCTTCTTTGGGATAAATAACGCACGATGGCGGATCTGTGTCTTTTTCCGCCGGTTGTTTTTCGCATTGCGACAGCTGGCGACTCTGCTGGGGAATAAAGAAGTTGACCTCTTGCTGGTCCATCTTCCCTAAGCGAGTCAATCCTAGTGCTCTTTAGGATCGTTCTGGTTGCTTTTGCTGCTTTATTTATTGCATTTATGATTATTATACTGTGTATATATTTGCTATATGTTTGCATGCATCATATTATCATTGTGTTGGATTTTGTACAGGTTGGTTCCTCTGATTTGGGGTGGGTGTTCTGAGTGGGGCTAAAACCCAGGCCCGAGTATACACCTAGGATTAGCGTGGTCTCACGTTTCATTACATGTTGAATCAGCATGTTGTTGCGACGTGACATACCACAAGCCGGACGAGGTTCTTCTGAGAGAGTCCTCCCGGGTGGAGTATTCCACTTTGGTTGGGTTATCTCTTTTGAGTTGTTGACTTCGGTGACCGTTCTTTCCCGGATCTTTGGTTTAGATGGTCTTATGAGAGCTACAACGACACACCCGAAAGGGCAAACCCGTTGAGTATCTTGTCCGATTGTCGAGACCATTATCCGCCTTAGGATGACCTTATAGAATTCACCTGTGAGGGGAGGGTTTGATTCTGGCAGATACAGTTTCTGTTGGTGACTCTTTGATGGTGACTCTGGTTCAGTTGGATTTTTGGATATTTATTTCTGAGACGCCGGAGTTCTGTCCGTGGTATTTATCAGTGGGGATCCGTTTATTTCAGGATTCCCTGGGTTGGTACAGATGATTTTGTTGTTACCAGATCAGTGGTTTTCCAGTGGTGATGGTGGTATATCCTCCGTTCCGTTTATTTCGGAACCCCGAGTTGGATTTATGTTTACCCGGTCCCTCAGATGGTTGTGATCAGTTCAGAGACCGGAACTTCCGCACAGTTGGTGTTCAGATGACTTGGAGGATGGCACAGTGCATTGCATTCATGCATCGGCATCATTCTCATTTTGCATTCATCCGCATCTAACTCATGTCTATCCATACTTAGGGTACATTCTCGATTGAGATCCCGGTTGAGAGACATCCTGATGTCAGAATGTTATTGTTAAATTATTATCCGTCTCAATGAAGCCAGAATCGAAGGACAGAATGTTCCTCATACGGATAGACATTGCATTCATGCGTGAGTCATAATAATCTGTCTTCTGTTTTGCAGGTGTCAGTTTCTAACCTGTTTGATTGACTGAGGAATCATTGCTCGCGCACGTAGAATCATTCCTTTGCACGTAGCACGTCCACACAGATACCCTA
Organism: Lathyrus oleraceus; assembly: GCF_024323335.1. Lineage (NCBI taxonomy): Eukaryota > Viridiplantae > Streptophyta > Magnoliopsida > Fabales > Fabaceae > Lathyrus > Lathyrus oleraceus. The sequence continues at coordinate 266,464,727 of NC_066582.1, read as the reverse complement.
CCAGGCGCAACAAATCCAAACTGATGGATACATCCAACGTAGATATTCTTGAGCTGAAAGAGAAGATGAGTGAGTGGATCAACGTCATGCAAGGGTTTGCCCTGGGACAGCAAGCGATCGCCGAAAAGATGGATAAGGCCGAGGCTTTAGCCAGGGCAGAAGGAAAATAGGCGGTGGAAGGAGATAGGTTTGGGGTTGGCTATCAGTCGGGTCAAGACTCGTCTGGACAGAATAGAGGACGTCGTCAGCCGTTCACGTTCACCAGTGCTGGAAGGTTAGAACCAGATCATGTCTGTGCGGTGGGTGAAGAGACTGACAGTGACTGCGAGTTTGACTCGTGGATAAAACCGTGCGTACCAGGGATGGAGATCCAGAACTGGAAGGCCGAAAAGATCATCACTGTCACTCTACGTGAAGAGAAATATTTCTGGTTTTTCAATACTGTTTGCATGAAACCCATACGTTTTGCCCGAAACGTAATGGTTCATTGTAAGGGCCACCTCATGTGTTTCATTGTGCAATATTTTGCATCATTAATAAATGGATGTTTTTCGCATCAAAAGCGATGTTCCCTGTTTTTCATTTATTTTTGCAGTTTAAAATAAATAAAAAATGGTAATGTTTGTTTTCATTTTCCTTTTGTTTTGTCTCGTTCCGACTTTTGTATTCTCCGGATCTCATTGATAACAATCCTGTTACACCCTCATATGACTTCGACAATCCGATCTATCATGCCGAAGAAGAAGGCGAAGAAGATTGTGAACTGCCGGATGAATTAGCCAGGTTGTTGAAACAAGAGGAGAAGGTGATTCAGCCGCACGAGGAGCAAGTTGAGCTTGTTAATCTGGGTACCGAGGAGGTCTGAAAGGAAGTAAAGGTCGGGGCCGCCTTGGAGGCGAGTGTCAAGAGTGGAGGTGATGCCATTCGGTCTCAAGAACGCCGGTGCCACGTATCAAAGAGCTATGGTGACTTTGTTGCATGATATGATTCATCATGAAATTGAATTCTATGTTGATGACATGATAGCAAAGTCCCAAAAAGAAGAGGGGCATCTGGTAGATCTGGCCAAGTTGTTTGACCGGTTGAGACAATTCAAACTGAGGTTGAATTCAAATAAGTGCACGTTCGGAGCGCGGTCCGGTAAGTTGATGGGGTATTGTAAGCGAAAGAGGAATCGAGGTTGATCCTGCTAAAGAAAAAGCAATACAAGAAATGCTTGAACCGAGAACAGAAAAAGAGGTTCGTGGTTTCTTAGGTAGATTGAACCACATTTCACGGTTCATATCTCATCTAGCAACCATGTGTGAACCCATATTCAAAAAAAAAAGAGATCAAACGGTCAGATGGAATGACGATTGCCAAGTGGCATTTGAAAAAAAATAAAAGAATATTTGCAGGAGCCTCCGATTCTGATGCCTTCTGTGGAGGGACGACCGTGAATCTGTACTTGACAGTCCTCGAGGGGTCTATGGGGTGTGTACTGGGTCAGCATGACGAGTCTGGTCGAAAAGAGCATGCAAATTACTACCTTAGCAAAAGTTTACCGACTGTGAAACAAAATATTCACTGCTCGAGAAAACTTGTTGTGCTTTGGCATAGGTTGCTCGCCGACTGAGACAGTATATGCTGGTTCATACCACTTTGTGGATTTCCAAGATGGACCCGATCAAGTATATTTTTGAGAAGCCAACATTGAGAAGCCAGCATTGACCGGACGGGTTGCGAGATGGCAGATGATTTTGACTGAGTATGATATCCAGTATACCTCTCAGAAAGCAATAAAGGGGAGTGTATTGTCTGATTACCTCGCCCAGCAACCCATTGATGATTATCAACCGATGAAGTTTGAGTTCCCTGATGAGGACATCATGGTTCTCAAGTCGAAAGATTGTGAGGAACCGATCCCGGAGGAGGGGCCTGACCCTGAATCCGAACGGATTCTGATGTTTGATGGGGCCGTTAATATGAATGGTCGTGACCTATAAGGATTGGCACGAAATGTTATCGTTTGCATTGCCTGGGTATCGAACCTCGGTGCGTACATCTACTGGGGCAACGCTTTTCTCGTTGGTGTATGGGATGAAAGTTGTGTTACCAATCGAGGTTCAGACCCCATCATTGAGAGTCCCGATGGAGGTAAAATTGGAAGAGGCTGAGTGGATAAGGACTCGATATGAAGAGTTGAGCCTGATTGAGGGAAAGAGGCTGGCAACCATTCGTCATGGGCAGTTGTACCAACAGCGAATGAAGCGGGCTTCTGATCGAAAGGTGCAACCTCGTGGGTATCATGTGGGAGACGTGGTGTTGAAAGGGATCCTTCCTCCTCAAAACGATCGTAGGGGCAAGTGGACACCCAATCATGAATGCCCATTCGTGGTCAAGAAGGTCTTCTCTGGAAGAGCCTTGTTATTGACGACCATGGATGGCGAGGATTTTCCATCCCCTGTGAATACGGATGCAGTTAAAAAATACTTCGTATAAGAGACCCGCTGGACGAAAAGAATAAAATAGTCCAGGCAAAAATGGGCATCCCGGCGAACCAAAAAGAAAAATGAAAAAGGTTCAGGCAAAAATTAGGGATAAAAAGAAAAAAACTGTACACCCGGCAAGTCGAAAACCCCCGCAAGGGCGGCTTGGGAAAAAAAGGGTATCCCGGTGGACTGAAAACCCGAAAGGACGGTCCAGGAAAAAGAGGGATTGAAACGAACAATTGCGTCTAGCATGATCGTTTGTGCTTTGGATATGACAAGTGGATAATTCCCGACAGGGATCGGTCAGAAGCGTCTTGTTCAGAAGGCAGAAAGCACGAAGAGTCTTGAGGACATATGGGGTGTAACCGAGTTGGAACTCGATGAGATCACGGGTTCACATTGCCATTAGGATAGATTTTCCTTTTGTGCGCAATTACCTCTTTTCAGGAATTGCTTCCTGTGTATTGCTCGGTTTTGAGCCACCTTTTTTCAATCAATAAAATGCATATTCAGTCAAATAATTTTGTTTTTGTTTTCATTACCGCTTCGATTGCAAAAACATCCATTTATTTTGATAAGAATCTTTGCATGTCGAGATATGGAGGTCTCTTCCAATGCATATTTATAAGATTGAAAACCTGAAATCTTATTCGGAAGGTTGAGTGACCTAGGTGTTGAAATCTTGGCGCCTGGGGCACGCTTTTATCTAACGATCTCTTTTGCAGGTGCTGTTAGATATTTTCACTCACTTGCAGGTTGTGATGTGAAGCTTTTTGACGAAAGGTCCCCGTGGAGTCCAATCAGGGACAAGGGATTGAAGAATGGTGAAAGACGGCGAGAGACATGCGACGATCCTGGAGGGTTAATCAAGAAGACTCTTCAAAGTCTGAAAGTAGAAAGTTGACACTTTGGTTAGATGGTGGATATCGTCGTTCGACGCGTCGACAGGTGTTCCGGGTTGAAGTATTCCGTATTTTCCCTAGCAGGGTCGGGATTGTTATCTCCCCAGCGGGTTCGAGACCGATGTCCTCGGCAGCCAGGCCTGAAGGTTGTTGTTACCCCTAGCAGGGTGGAGTGTTATATCCCCAGTAAGTCGGAAGGTTGCCGTTTCCCCAGCGGAGGTGTGCGTCGGTAGCTTTTTCCCAACGAAGTCCCCAAGCGGATCGGGTTCAGTGGAGGTCAGTCCCAGTGAGGGTTATTCTTTCCCCAACAGCAGTGCTATTCCCCAACAGGATGGAGATGGGAGTGGTATCGAGTTCCTCAGCAGAGTGCCTTGAGCTCCTCAGTAGAGTCCCCTGAGGGGGATACTTTTTATGCATTCATCATTTAGAGAAGCATAGCATATTACATACCTAATTGCGTAGCATTTCCATGGTTATGGAGCATTACGTTGAAAAAAACTCATGCATAAGCATTGCAAGCATAAGCTAGTCTCAAGCCGTGGTTACCGTTTGAGATTTGGTTTCACCGGATGGTGAAGATGTTACTCCGAGGAGTTTAGTATCATAACGTTGGATAAGTTAGACTCAAGCCGTGGTTACCGTTTGAGATTTGGTTTCGCCGGATGATGAAGATGTTACTCCGAGGAGTTTAGCATCGTGACGTTGGGTCAATGGTATTCCCCAGTAGTGCGATATTGGAGGAAGAATTTCTGTCGTGCGAGATGGAAGTGGGAAGGTGTTACTCTAAGGAGTTTAGCATCGTGATTTTGGATCAACAACATTCCCCAGTTAGTCCCCGACAATCGTCTGCCTTGTTTTGACATATGTAGATGTCATCCCTGCGATACAGGTAAGTGGCGTGTCGATCCCCGTAATGTCTGTTTTCTTTGGTATCAGTAAACATCATTGTTCGATGTCAATAAACATCGAGTTCCTTCCTAGTCATTGGTAAATGTCTGGTCGAGTATCTTTTCTTTGGTGTCAGTAAACATCATTGTTCGATGTCAGTAAACGTCGAGTTCCTTCCCAGTCATTGGTATATGTCTGGTCAAGTATCTTTTCTTTGGTGTTAGTAAACATCATTGTTCGATGTCAGTAAACGTCGAGTTCCTTCCCAGTCATTGGTAAATGTCTGGTCGAGTATCTTTTCTTTGGTGTCAGTAAACATCATTGTTCGATGTCAGTAAACGTCGAGTTCCTTCCCAGTCATTGGTAAATGTCTGGTCGAGTATCTTTTCTTTGGTGTCAGTAAACATCATTGTTCGATGTCAGTAAACGTCGAGTTCCTTCCCAGTCATTGGTAAATGTCTGGTCGAGTATCTTTTCTTTGGTGTCAGTAAACATCATTGTTCGATGTCAGTAAACGTCGAGTTCCTTCCCAGTCATTGGTAAATGTCTGGTCGAGTATCCTTTTTTTGGTGTCAGTAAACATCATTGTTAGATGTCAGTAAACGTCGAGTTCCTTCCTAGTCATTGGTAAATGTCTGGTCGAGTATCTTTTCTTTGGTGTCAGTAAACATCATTGTTCGATGTCAGTAAATGTCGAGTTCCTTCCCAGTCATTGGTAAATGTCTGGTCGAGTATCTTTTCTTTGGTGTCAGTAAACATCATTGTTCGATGTCAGTAAACGTCGAGTTCCTTCCCAGTCATTGGTAAATGTCTGGTCGAGTATCTTTTCTTTGGTGTCAGTAAACATCATTGTTCGATGTCAGTACACGTCGAGTTCCTTCCCAGTCATTGGTAAATGTCTGGTCGAGTATCCTTTCTTTGGTGTCGGTAAACATCATTGTTCGATGTCAGTAAACATCGAGTTCCTTCCCAGTCATTGGTAAATGTCTGGTCGAATATCCTCTGATATGTCGCCATCAGAGTGGTGGTTGGTGTTATTTCCGGCATTGCCAATGGAATTAGCATGGGAAAATGGAGAACGAGGTTCATTGTTTGGCAGCAAGATTGACATGAAGTTATCGGGGTCCAAATGCGGCGATCAGGGATCATCCGCGCGAAAAAAAGAAAAAATCAGAAAATTTTGGGGTTCAAGAAAAGCAAAAATAATAATAATCCCCAGCGGAGCGTAAATTGTTTGTCTGTCCTTGGTATTCAACCACTCTTCACCCTGATCATCTGAAAGCCGAGGTTGTTCATATCGACAGGTTCACAGTGGATTGAATAGGGGCAGCTGTAACACCTCAAAATTTGCCCTCCTCTTCTTGGGACTAGTTTAGCATATTACATTTCATGTTTTAGGACATTAGGCATTTGCATATTGCATTTCATGTGGAAACAATAGAGAAGTCATCCTCCAAAGTCTTTTCAGAGATGAAGAAGGTGCATGCTTCAGGCCTGAGGGTTTCATGGATTGATTGTCAACCATCTGAGGGTTTGTGCTTCAGTCAGGGCTTCTTGATTCCTCAAAGAGGTTGAGTATTATCTTGTTGGCAAGGATATGTCACCATCATCATGGTTATGTCATCATCCAGGGTTTCATTGTGCTTACTCCAGTTCCTCTGGATTAGGGTTTTGACCTCTGGTCAACCCTGATCATTGCCTTTCTTCCAGCCAGGGTTTTTCAAGGAGAAGAGATATTCTATTGAAATGAAGATCACATGAGTATTATATTGAGCTTACATGAGCTAGGGGTTCATTTCTGAGCCATTTCCTCAAGTGGTGGAGGTTCAAGTTGATCAGGGCATATTCAGGTCATCTGAGGACTATACAATCAACTGCACAAGAGCTGAGGGCTTTGAGGTGGGGAATAAGTTTCAACACTTCATTCATGTTCAAACAAGGCCTATTCATCATGTCAAACATCTACCTTGAAGATTTTGAAGTCAAATCAAAAGTTTCCCAAAATGGAAAGTGACATGTAATTTCAAGTTTCCAAAAATGGCAAGTTTTTGGTCCACATTCAACTTGACTTTCCAACATCAAATAAGCTTCAAATGAATTTTTGTTGAACATGAAAGTTGGATATCTTCCTCTCCTCGTTTCAAAAAGTCCAAGATCATGTCCATCTGATGAATGGTTAAGAAGTTATGATCCAATGACTGCAAAGTGTGCTTGGAACTTCAAAATGCCATAACTTTTGATCCATAACTCCAAATTGAGTCCCTCTTTTTGCAACATGCTCCTTGTGACCAATAGTTTCCAAGTCCATCATTGCATTGCATGAAAATAATTCACATGACCACTTGCTCATTCAAGTGCATTTTGGAGGGAAAAGTGATAATTCAAAATTGGTTCATCATGCATGCCAAATACCATTCAAAATTTGTCCATTGGCTGATTTTAGGTGAATGTGAAGCATTGCATGCTACTGTTCACGTGTGAATTAAGCCATGCACCTTCATTTTTCATTTTTTTTGCAAAACACCTCTAATCTCCTTAATTATGATTAGCCAAGCCTAATTGTGATTACAATGGGATTAGCACATGGTATATAAGCTAAATCATAACAGAATTGCTCATAATCACAATTCTAGATCTAGAATCCATTTTTCCCTCCAAAATTCTCTCTCATTGAAATTCAAAAATTCTTCACACAAGCACACAATTTCTTCATAGATCCTTCACCCTCATGGAGTTTTGAGCAGGATTCATCCATTTTTTGTGGCAATTGAGCAAGGTTTGGAGCTATTCAAGTGCATTTGCATATCAATGGAAAGTTCAAATTAAGCAAGATCTAGGCCGTGTCAAGTGTTGATTTGTGCATAAAGCTTCACCACAAGGTTGATAGAGGAGATCTGGAGCTGGAGGAAGCTTGAATCCACTGTTTTTGATCACTGCATAACAGGTTGGTGAAATTTCGATCGTCTTATTTTGCCTTTCCATGTACATGATATTGTAGATCTTTCATTGCTGGTGAATCTGATATAAATATCTTTGAATTTGGATGAAAAATGAGTGAGATATGATGATTTTAAGTTTGATGCATGAAACTTATTTCCTTCGATCCAGAAAATGCATGATGATTTAGGCTTAGATGTTTGTGGATTCGTGATCCTCGTTGTGAGATCTTTCTGTTGATATAAGTTTCATAGAATTCTGCACTTTGTGACGGTGGCGCTCCGCCTGGCTAGCCGGAGAAGACGGCTGTTTCAGCCGTCCGCCACCGTCTGTAATTATGGCATAGGGTTTCAACAAAACGATGTCGTTTTGCTAAGCGCGCCTTGTAACCAGCGTGTCCAAGGTTCGATCCTTTTGCGTGCGTATTTCTTTTATTCCAATTGATTTTTGGAGCGCTCCATTGACCGTGTGTACCCTGGTTCGATCCTTGGCAATGTGTGTTTTGTGAAATTATTTTGAGCGTATTTTGTGACCTTGGCTTCCTGAGTTCGATTCCAGGCGAAGGCATGTTTTGTGGATTAATTTCTGAGCGCCTTGTGAATCTTCCTAACCTGTGTTCAACACCTGCCATGTGCATTTTCCAATTTTATTCAAATTTCATTTGCCACATTTTCCATATTATTTTTCTATTATTCCATTTTTATTTCATTGATTTCTAAAAATCACAAAAAATAGAAAAATTGTCCAAATTAATCCATTCTTTTTTCCACATGATTGTATGAATGTCTTTTATTTTGTGATGTTTATTTCATGATTTTTGCACTTCTGGAATTTTATTTGTTGATTGTTGATTGAACATTGTGTTATATTGAGATGTTGAATTCAATTGCTTGTGAAATGCTCATAACTTGTCCAATTGATGTGAAACTTGACATGCTTGATCCTAACATGTGACTGGAATTTTGAGATTTGGTTTGGCATTTTTAGCATTTGTTATCACTATTTTGGATACATGGACATTTGGTGTGACAATTTGTGTCACAATTTGGATGTAGCACTTGTGCATTTTCATTGGCTTAGCATGTGAGCTCTTTTGGAGTTGAATTTTTGTATGATGCTTGTTCATAACATGTTGTAATCACATAAAAAAATTCATGATCATTGGATTCATTTCTGTTTTAATGTTGTTTTTCTCATTTGAATGTCCAATTGTGGTCACCATTGATTGCCTTTGCCTTAGCTTGATTAATTGTTGGCTTTGCTTAATGATTTGGCTTTGGTCCTTTTTAGGAAATGTTCTTGCTTGATTGAATGTGAGTCATGTGGAATATCAACTTCTGTTTTGACTTTTTGCTTTGCCTTTGACCCTAGTCTTGGTACTAGTGGTTTGTACTCACCTTTTGAGCTTTGTATTTCAGGTTCAAGCATCTAGCTCTAGTGGTTGATGTGATCTCATTACTTGAGATGCAAATTACTTTGTCCACTAACCTTTGTTTTATTGTAGGACCCTTGGTGATGAACTCACTTGAGTTGTTTACACATAGGACTTGTATTGTGTACATATTAGAAGAGAACCACTGTGATTGTCTGTTTGGTTTGTCTGAATACAATATTGACTTGTTTGACTTTTGTACAGGTACATTAGCCGCTTCTAGCTTGCTTTTGCTTTGATTTGGAGTGTGGTTAGTACACCACTGAGGTAGCTTAGCCTTCTAACTCCATGTAGTCTGGAAGCCCTGTCGCTTTTTTGGCAGGCGTTTGGCTGAAGTCCTCCTTAAGAGGCAATGACTGTGTTTGTTTATATTTGTGCTGAAGACCTCCTTGTCGAGGCATGTTACTTGTTAAGTCCTCCTAAGTGAAGAGGCAATTGACAGATAGAAGGGACTAGTAGTCAGTCCCCTGTTAGTCGTTGAGTCGTTCATTATGCTCGTACTACGTGCTGACGCTCTTGAACCTAACCCAAGATCCTTGTATAGAGTCAGTCAAGTGGAATAGGGTCCCTCATTCTGGACCCCCACGTTTTCATTGATTCAAGCTCACCCAGGCCAGGGTTAAGAGCTATGAGGTCTAATCCTCATTACCTTTCATCTGCTCACCCTGACGGTCAATGTTAGTGGTTAAGAGCTTCGGACACCCATACAGTTTTGGCTTGTTTGTCGAGGTTGATATGACCCCTTGACTAAAGCCCAACCGTGTCTGAGCCTCTTGTTTTCATATAGAGTGTGATGATTGCTTGTGTGTTTGCTTTTCATACATGTTGATTGGCTGTTCGTTTTGACTTGCTTCCTGTGCGAGTTAGGTTCTGTTTAGATACCTCAACCTAGGGCCATTGTGGATTGCATGACAACTATTAGGCTCGAGTTAGTCTCCCTTTTAGTTTGTTGCTTCCCGGTCTCTGGTTAGGAGAGAGTTTCTCCCCTGTTCAGGGGAACTACGTCGCCCTGATCCTCATACTAGATGAGGTACGTAGGCAGGAGATCGTGCGAGATCTCTCCGGGCGCCCTTTTTCTTTTTTGCGTGTGTTTTGCTTGACAGCTATTAGGTCCGAGTTCCCGACTCCCTTTTAGTCTGTGTGTTCAACCTCTTTGTTTCTTCTGACGTCTCAGCGTCTTCTTGGTGTTTGTGTGACAACTACTAGGCTCGAGTTCCAGACTCCTTATTAGTTTGTCGTTTGGAGAACCTTTGGTGTTCGCTGGTTAGCGATTGTTTATTTGTTTGGAGTCAGATGTAAGCCCATTGAGTGGCATTCAGTTTCCTTGTGCTGTTTGTTTGGAGTCGGATGTAAGCCCATCTATTGGCATTCCGTTTCCCTGTCTGTTTTGTGGAGTCGGAAGTAAGTCCAGCTATTGGCATTCTGTTTCCTTGTTGAGTTTCTTTTGACGTCTCAGCGTCTCTGTGTTGTGTTTTATTTCGGCGTGCGTTAGCCGAACTACGGCAGCTCTGATTCTCATTCTAGATGAGATACGTAGGCATAGAATGCGATATCCTAGCGAGCCTGTTCCCCATTTCCCCGAACTACGTTGACTCTGATGTTTGTTTCTGACAAACTACGTAGGCCCAGGATGCGACATCCTGCCGAGTCCGCTTCCTCCGTATTCTTTCACCTGTTTGCTTATTCCAGTGTGTGTGTATTCTTTGAGCAGTTTTTCAGCAACCTTATTCTTTTCTTTTGAGCGTGGATCCCGTCGAGTACAACGGACGTGTGGGGTGCTAATACCTTCCCCTTACGTAACCGACTCTCGTACCCTGCAATCTCTGGTCGTAAGACCGTTCCTTTCCCTTTTTCAGGTTTACTTCGAGCATTTCCTTTCCCTCGTTTGGGATAAATAACGCACGGTGGCGGCTCTATGTCTTTTTCTGCCGGTTGTTTTTCGCGTTGCGACAATATCGCACAAAACTTCATGCATACAATCAAAGATAAGAACCTTCGCAAGAAAGTGGTGAATGTTGGGTATGCTCTAACTTAGCCGTCATTTCAATATTACCGTGCTGAAATTAGACTGTCTAATGAAGATGCGGGAAGATGGTTGGATAACATACCAGTAGAGCAGTGGGCAAGGGTATTTGAAGGAGGTTGTCGATGGGGCCACGTGACAACAAACCTTGTGGAATGCATGAACGGCATATTCAAAGGCATTAGAAATCTACCAGTAATCGCCTTGGTCAAATAAACCTATTATAGGTTGGCTTTTACTTTCGCAACAAGAGGAGAAAGATGGAGTGCGGTGTTAATGTCTGGGCAAATATCCAGTGAGTGTTGCATGAAAGTGATGAAAGAGGATATCATCAAAGCTAGCACACACGCGATAACAGTCTTTGACCGTCATAGGAAAAATTTCAGCGTACAGGAAACAATGGACCACAATGAGGGGAGACCAAAATTTTCCTATGCTGTCAAACTAAACAGAAGTTGATGTGACTGTGAAAAGTTCCATGCCTTCCGCATTCCTTGCTCCCATGTCATTGCAACATGCACACATACTCGCCAAGACACTTACAACCATCTATCTGATGTTTACAAGGCCATTACCGTCATGAATGTGTATAACAAAAGCTTCTCAGTGCTACCAATGGAGGAATATTGGCCTCCATATGAATGTGACATAGTTTGGCACAACGACGAGATGCGAAGAAAGAAAAAAGGACGGCCAAACAGCACGCGTATTAGAACAGACATAGATACGACTGATAAAATGAGAAGACTATGTAGTATATGTCGTCAACCAGGACACGTAAAGAACAACTATCCCAATCGAGGAGCAACATCTGCGTCATAATCTTTTTGTAACCTTCAATTTTTATATATCATTAACTTTTTGTTACAACAAGGTTAACAACAAACATCACTACAACATAAACAAACCTAAAACAGAATATTTCTATCTGATTACAACAATCAAACTGATGTCATCTCGTCCAAACATCATTTCCCTAACATCCTTATCAGTTTTGATTCGCACTCAACCAAATATACTACCGAGTCTCTCAATACTTCTAATTAAAAAAGTTAGTTTACACATTCAATAACACAAAAGTATATTATTACAAATTAAAATATAATTAAAGTTACATAATTATATATATATATATATATATATATATATATATATATATATATATATATATATATATATATATATATATATATATGAATTTAATTGAAATACACCGACAGTGTAAAAAGATTTTACACAGTCAATTAATCATAGACGTTGGATATTAGAACAAGTTTGACTTTTATTTTAAAAGTGTATAAAGTAATGCAAACGGATGATGGTGATGAATCGATATTATAAAACTTTTTGCACTGATTAAGTTGTTGTGAAATATAAGTGGAAAAGTTGATAGTTTGTGAATCAGATAGATTCACTGCTATTACACAAAGAAGAAAGATATTATACATGTATCGATGAGGCAAACTTGTTCTTGGATTCTAAATGTCATTTTGAAACAGAGGCAGGTGGTTCATCAGAGATAGATTTTGCAAACTTTGCAATAAAATATCAAGTTTCAAACTAGAAAAATGTATTATGATTTAAAGAAACCTCAACCAATTGTGCTTTGGAGGAAGATTATGTATAGTAATGTAGCTCGACCTCGATCTATTATTGTGGTTAGTTTGTCAAGATATATTGGCAACTAAGGAAATAATGCATAGATTTAGGCTAATTAAGAATGACACATGCTACTTCTGTGGACATCATGAAACTTCACAACATCTCATCTTCAATTGTACTAACCTGAAAAACATTTAGAAGCAGATCTTGGACGTATTCAGCATGTTCTTGGAGGATGGCACGAAGAACTAAACTAGATTATCATTAGCTGCAACGACAAAGGGTGGAAGGCTCAATTCCTCAAATGTGCATTTGCATAAATAGATTACGAAACCTGGAAATATAGGAATTTAAAATGCTTTGACAATGAAACTAGTTATACTACTATAAGTCCTCACATCATTAATGTTATTGTTTATAGGAGCTAGACTAAACTCAAGCTTAGACCTCACATAAGCAAGTTAAAGATGTTGTAGCTTGGTGTTTTAGTTGTTTGTTGTGTATTTCTTTTCTGGTTGGTTGAATCTTATGAAATTTTCATCTAAGTAACCCATTTTTTCAAATAAATACTCAAATTAACCCACTTTTCCATCTATTTCTCAAAATAACCCACTTTCAAATAAAAAATATATATTTTAACATGAAGGAGACGTTAATTCAATTGGCGTAGGTGTACAACACATAAAATAACCTCTCGAGGCAATCTTTAATAAATCTCTGGCCATTAGTAAACGGATCAAGCAAAGCATGGCTCGATCTTATATATGTGAATGAAATGATTACATCCTTAATCAATTTTCTCACGAAATAATATCTAAGTCCTACTTCCCTAGACTTTTTGTTATACACTTTTTGTATGCTCTAGGTAAAGTGGCTTGACAACCACAATGTATCAACACCTTTGAAATATTTTCTTTATCCAATGGATCTTCCAACATAAGGTCCTTAAACCATTTAGCTTATTCACCAGCAGAACACAAGAGCATAGAACTCTGATTCTATGGTTGAGAGAGCGATCCATATTTGTTTCTTGCTCTTCCAAAAAGTTTCATCCTTGACTAGTGTAAATATCCACTCAAATTCATAATAGAGACCAAGATTTCTGGTTTTCATAAGATAGCCGAAAATCTAAATGATGGCCTTCCAGTGCTTACTATTTGGATTTCTAGTAAAATCTACTCATTTTACTAATTATAAATGCTATGTCGGATCTAGTACATTACATGCACTTGCATATTCCAATTGAGCCACAACTATTCCATCATTCTTTTGAAGTTTGACACTAGGATCAAATGGAGTACTCACTTTCTTGAAACGTAAGTGTTTGAACTTGTCAAGTACTTTCTCAACATAATGTGTTTGACTAAGTTCATAACCAAAAAATGTGTCAACTAGTCAAAGATCATTGATCTTGAATATGGAAGTCAGAAACCTCTTTGTTTCTAAAATTTTATTCATCTCAATGCTAATGATTAATATGTAATCAACATAGATACAAAGGAATATCACAATCTTGTCACACAACTTTGTGTACAAACACTTATCACAAGAATTATATGAATAAGGTTTTTTGATAATCATGCATGATGATGCAATAAGATTTTTAGATGAAGTGAGAGATAAAATTATGAACAATTTAAATTAATATAGTATGAATTGCAATGAGTAACTTAGTTATGTTCACTTGTCTCAAATCTTCACTTAGTGATGTGCATGACACTTTTGATTCCTTTCTTCTTTGATAATATTTGTCTTCATCAAAACTGAACTAGATATAAAATATATTTTTCACAATCTCCCCCTTTTGATGATGAAAAACTCTTGTGTGTCTCCATTTAACCGGTGAATCTTACAATGACAAAGTCAAACTTTTGATGTCATTGTTTTTGTGTCTGTTTTAATCCATACAAGGATTTGACAAGTTTGCACACTTTTGTTCATTACAAATAAGTACATAACCTTCTGGTTGCTCCATATAAATCTCCTTATTGGGATATCTATTTAGGAATATTATTTTGATATCCATTTGATGAACTATAAGATTATGCAAGGAAGTTAATGCAAACGAAACTCTAACTTCGATGTGTTTGCTACTAGTGCATATGTGTCAAAATAATCAACAATTCATGGAGAACCTTCCTCGTGAGGTTCTTAGTTTGTGGGAATCTCGAATTCCTTATCCTCCATGATAAGGTTATCAAAATTCCATATCTAAGATTCAATAACTACATTATACTCCAAATTCAAAAGCCTGTATGCTTTAATGTTAGGTGTATAGCCTACAAAAACATATTTGATCTCACGATGATCCAACTTGTTTCTTTTAGGATCCATGTTCTTATAATAAACTACACACCCCCACACTCTAAAATTATTGAGAATGTATCAAGTGTGAGTAGTATGGATAATAGTCTCATATTGGTTGGTAATGTGGAGACTTGAGCATTTATAAGTGAGAGAACCCACTCACCTATCACCTTAAGGTTTTAGGTGAATATATGGTGTATCTATCGCAAAGAGATTGGTACAAGAGAAGTGAGTAGAGCTTTCACTTGAGGGGGATCATTATAGACTCACACTTGAGGGGGAGTGTTGAAAATGTATCAAGTGTGTGTAGTATGGATAATAGTCTCACATTGGTTGGTAATGTGGAGACCTGAGCATTTATAAGTGAGAGAACTCATTCACCTATCACCTTAAGGTTTTAGGTGAATATGCGGTGTGTCTCTCACAAAGGTGTTGCTCTAAAAAGAAGAAGTCCCATAATGTTCAATGTTCCCTAGTGAAAAACTCGTGACACAACAAATTTTATGTCTTTCTTCCATTGTCAATAAAATATCATTTTACTTTGAAGTTACACTTCTACTTGAATATATCTAAAATATATTCAATGCATTAAATATTTATAGCAGTCGTCAACCATGATCATAATGAATTATATTTCTTAACTTCATGTTTAACAATGTTATATGTTATATCCATATAAAAATCACATTATAAAATAAACAATGTATCAAAATTATTAATATTTTCTATAATTTTTTTCATAGACATTTGTGAACTTTCAATAATAAAGAAAATATACAAATTACTTTTAATATCAAGATGATCAAGAAATAATTTTTTCATATTAACATGCACATATAATATGAGATAAGTAATTTTAAATTTAATAAGTTATTGCACAAACAACGATACAATTGAAACATATCTTTCAAATTATTATTATTATTATTATTATTATTGTTATTATTATTATTATTATTATTATTTATACAATTTTATTTTATGTTTCCAATACATGAATTATAACTTCACATTCATAATATATATTTTTAATTATTTTATCTATAAATAAATGTATTATTCATCTTATGATATTTTAAGTATTAATTATAAATCAATATAATTTTCTTATAGAAGAAGACACAAACAAATGTCAAAATAACTATTAAAGTTAAATAATTAATTTATTTTAATGGTAAATGAAATTTTCTTTCTCATTAATATATGATCAATTTATCGTCTACTTACTTTTATTTATTTATTTTCAATGTATTAAATATATTAACAACATCTCAATATATTTAATATCAATGTCAACTTGTATAGAAAATAACTAATAACTAACAAAAGTTATTTACATGAAAGAGTAATCTAATATCACATGTTAAATATGTACTTCTAATTATGATTATGAATAAACAAATATGGATATTTATTTCTTCATACAAATTTCATCCACAAACTAATCGCAAAAAATCATAAATTAAAATTTTATAAAATTTTAAATATTATATGAATTAATTGTATACCTTTCACCACTATAGACAATTGCCATAAATTTTTTTAAAGTAGAAACCTTTAATATTAATCATAAATAAAAGATCTTCATGACAATTAGGAGAACGAAGATCTTGTTTTAGTTCATTACTTTGATGTTTGAAACATAAGCCTCAGTTGCCATTATATGAACTACTTATAAGATTGTTAGAAAATTAATTTAAATCGAATGGATCGAGACTAGAATCGTGAACGAAATCACTTTTCTTATAAGTATTTCAAGTGCTCTCAAGTATTTTAGAGTTGAAATGTATGACTACCCATGATAATTCAGTTTATACTTGAGTTTGCAAAAGATCGATGAAAACTCAAATGTAGGGAAGGTGAAATCTAAAATTTTGTGTGAAGAGGATAAACTTTTATGTTGTATTTTTCTAAATCTGGAATGCTCAATTTATAGGCCAAAGTAGAGTTGTTTCACAAGGTTGTGACCATTGATAAAACACACACGTTCAACAACACTTTTACCAAATGTTACATTGTTTCGTCTACAACAACACTTTTATCAAATGTTGCATTATTTCGTCTACAACAACACTTTTATCAAATGTTGCATTATTTCGCCTACAACAACACTTTTGTCAAATGTTGCATTGTTTCGCATGCAATAACAATTTTCAAAGGCTGCATTGTTTCGCATTCTGCAACATTTTATGAAGTGTTGACTATTTTTTAATTCAAAATACAAACTGTCTACTACAACACTTCACAAGTGTTGTCTGTTTTTGAATTAAAAAAATTAACTTTCACTTACATATTTTCTTATCATTTTGCAACACACTTAAAATTATTAATTGTTAATAATTTACAACATATATGTCATGATATTAAATTTGACGCATTAATGTCATTTAATCCTAACATATGTGTGCGTGCTTACACATATATAAGAGTGAGACAAATGGTACTTTTAAACCATGGTAATAGGATAATGTTCACATTAATATGTTAACTACTTACGCTAGACTCGAGCAAATACAAGTGAATTTTATTAGTTATATTTAAGATAAATACAAATGTGTTTTATTAGTTATATTTAAAATGGTTGAATGTTGTTGTAATTGTTATATTCGATTAATTAAATATAATTCGTTTTAAAAATCACTTGGCATATCTTAGCTTTTATTTTTGAAAAAAACCCGGCTCGAATAGAAAAATCAACCATGTTCAGTAACTCCTACATATATTAGTTATTCTTAAATGGAGGTAATTTTTTGGACTAAATTTATGAATTTTTAAAAATAATTTTTAAGATAATTATCAAATAATGTATAAAAAAAGTAATTACAAAAATTAAATATTTGTATATTAAAAAAGTTAAAATAAATATTTTATTAAACAAATTTTCAACGCCATAATAACAAAGAAAAATTAACTAATGCATCATTAATTTCCTTAGTTCTATTAACATACTTGTAAAGCGATGGAAGTAGTGGGGTAGAGTCATGGACTTTCTATTTAATAAGTCAAAATCAAAATTATTGAAAATATGAGCGGTAGATGATTTTAAAATATAACAGTATAATTTAATATTCTAATTAATTACTTATACTACCATTAATGAAAAGAGTGTGTTTTCTTGTTTTTTTAGTTTACATCAATTGAAAAGTAAAATTGAAATTTGAAAAACAAGGTTGTTTTTGTATAGTTTCAATTTTTTAGATTTTAAAATAATAATTTCAAAAGTATATTTCAAAATAGTTTTGAGAACCAAGTCTATCAAACAAGTTTTTATTTTTCAATTTTTAAAAACTATGAAACAGTTTCTAGTCAAGTTTTTTATCTTTGTTAAAGGGAATGGTATATTTTTTGGTTCATTGAAAACTCTTGTTTGTCGAAACCATCTTATAAAGGACTAATTTGCATATTAAAGATTTTCGTGACTTAAACTGAGGTAAGAAAGATATTGACTTGATAAAGAATTTGAGGTATTGTTAATGTAGAATGAACGAGAGAATGTCTTAGTTCCCAATTTTTTATTTTTTTTTGATGTAAAGTCAATTATCGATCCTTAATAAGAATGAATTGATTAATTAATTATATAAATGATAAATTAAACCTATAAAAATATAAATATTACTGAGGTGTTATTTGATTTTCTAGCCATATATGTAAATGATATGTGGATAGTTGTGATTAAATTGACTTGATGTTGTCATAATTGTTAATTAAATATGTGAAGTTTCCATGTGTCGTTAACTCTTTATTCAAATTTATTAGTAATTATAGTTATGTTTATGTGACTTTATATTATGATATTTATGTGTCATTTAGTATTTGTAATCATGTTAGAGTGTGAATATGTGTATGAATTTTGTAATAAAAGGAATTCTGTTAAGTGTTATATAATATTCTTCGTGAATTATGAGATATATAATTGTTATAAATTGTTGTTATAATATGGCTTTCTTGTGACAAGTGTAACACCATAAAACTCACAATTTATGATGCTACTCAAACAAAACATGTATATCTTCCAACCAGTTTTAAAACTTGTAGCAGAACTCAAATAAATAACATAAATTTCAGTTATCTCATTGAAGTCACGCGAATTATACCCGAGCACATCGCACGCTCAAAGATACAACAAAGTCGTCATCGAATTTTGTAAAACTCAATTCAAACTGCCATTTCTTGTGTTTTTCACACCTTCAATTGGTATCAGAGCTCCGGTGCTGATTATGATAACAGATTTATCAACATTTCACTGTGTTCAGTATCGATCCTGTTTGTGCGAGAAACAATGGTCGCTGCTAACACTGCTAACATTGTTAACAATAATGAAAGAGATCACTACAGTGCAAAACCACCAATCTTTGATGGTGAGAAATTTGATTATTGGCAAGATAGAATATAAAGCTTCTTTCTTAGTTACGATGTTGATCTCTGGGATCTTGTAATTGATGGCTACGTTCACCCAGTTAATGCTGAAGGAAATATTATAGCAAGAAGTGCAATGACTGATCAACAGAAGAAAGATTTCAAAAATCATCATAAGGCCAGAACTATATTTCTAAATGTTATCTCTTATACTGAGTATGAGAACATAACAAACAACGATTATGCCAAATCCATTTTTGACTCTCTGAGGATGACTCATGAGGGGAATGCTCAAGTAAAAGAGACAAAGGCTTTGGCCTTAATCCAGAAGTACGAGGCATTCAAAATGGAAGATGATGAAACAATTGAGACTATGTTCTCAAGGTTTCAGATGCTTGTTGCATGACTAAATTTTTTGGATAAAGGATACTCTATAGTTGACCATGTCCACTAGATTATCAAAAGTTTTCCCAAAAAATGGAGACCTATGGTAATTGCTTTTAAGCTAGCAAAGGATCTCAACAGTATCTGTCTTGAAGAACTTGTTAGTTCTTTAAGAAGCCATGATATTGAGCTCGAGGAAGATGAACCTCAGAAGTGAGGTAAATCTGTTGCTTTAAAGTCTAAGCCTGAGAAGATAAGAGCTTATCAAGCTGGGGAAGAACCAGAAGGATCTGATGAAGAATCAGAAGATGATGATGATTTGTCTCTAATTTCAAAGAGAGTCAACAAACTCTAGAAGCACATGCAAAATGGTCAAGGAAAGTTCAGAGGAGCCAGAAGGACTGCTGGTCGTTTTGATTCTTCGTCTAGACAGAAGAAGCAAGGTTCTGGAAAAGAAGTTATCTACTTTGAGTGCAAGGATCCAGGCCACTACAAAAATGATTGTCCTAAGCTGAAAAAGAACAAAAGGCCTAACAATTTTTTTTCCAAAGGCAAGACGGGGTTGATGGCCACATGGGATGACTCAGAATCCGAAGAAGAAGATTTTGAAGAAGAAAAATCCAATGTTGCATTGATAGAAACTACAGATGATCCCAAAGATTCTAAAAAACCAGAAGATAAGGTATTATCAGAATCAGAATCCGACTCTGATTCTGGAGAGGTATTTTCTAACCTATCTCATCCTAATCTTGAATCATGTCTCTCTAAAATGCTGGAAAAGCACCAGAGTCTTTAGAGTAAATACAAGGATCTTAAACAAGTCCATGTAGTTTCTTATGAAACTCGCAGTGAGCTTGGGAAATATATTTCCTCTCTAAATGAAAAAAATATTTTCTTTAGAAAGTAACAACTCTGCTTTGAAAAGTAAAATTCTAAAACTAGAAGAGGAAATAGTCTCAGAAGTTACTGGTACTGATCACATCATTAGATATGATAGAGCATTCCAGTTCTTTCTAGCTAAAAGCATAAATAGAAGCAAAACGGTTTCTTTGATCTATGGAGTTAGCAGAAATGGCAAGAAAGATTTAGGTTATACAGAAACTATAAAATCTGATGAAAGTCAGAAAGTAAAACCAAAACCTCTCTATGTGCATTCTGTGCCTGTTGGCACTGAGATTGATGTTTCTGCACATACACAGATATATACAAAGGGTAAGAACTCAGTTCTGAAACCTAAGTATTATGCACAAATTCCACATGATTATCCTTCTTCTAAAAGACAAAAAGGTGTAAGAAACTCTAGGAAAACTAACAAGAGAGGACCCAATAAGTGGGTACCTAAGGATAAAATAATTTATGCTGCAAACATCCTTAGCAGCTCAGCTGAAACACCATTTGTGGTACTTGGACAGTGGATGATCGTGACACATGACAAGCATATGGTCTATGTTCTAAGATTTGGAACTTAATCCTAGAGGCTTCGTTGGTTTCGAAGGAAACTAGGAAGGAAAGATCATTGGCTCTGGAACTATTAGTAACGATAAACTTCCTTCTATTACTAATGTAGTTTTAGTTGATAGTCTGATGCATAGCCTATTGTCTATTAGTCAACTTAGTAAAAATGGTTATGATATCATTTTTAATCAAGTCATGTAAGGTTGTTGGTCAGAAAGATGGTACAATCCTTTTTAACGGAAAGAGAAAGGATAACATTTATAAAATTAGACTTTCTGATCTTGAGGATCAAAACGTAAAATGTCTAATGTCTGTTAATGATGAGCAATGGGTGTAACATAGACGTTTGGGCCACGTTAGCATGAGAAATATTTCTCAGCTAAATAAGCTTAGATTAGTCAGAGGCTTATCCAACCTGAAGTTTGCTTCAGATGCTCTTTGTGAAGCATGTCAGAAAGGCAAGTTTTTTAAAACATCTTTAAAAGCGAAAACTATTGTTTCTACCTCTAGATCGTTAGGATTTCTGCATATTGATTTGTTTGGGCCAATGAAAACTACCTCTATCAATGGAAATAAGTATGGATTAGTCATATTTGATGAGTATAGTCGTTGGACATGGGTAAAGTTCTTGAAACACTAGGACGAGTCACATTATATGTTCTCTACTTTTTGCTCACTAGTGCAAACAAAAATGAATTGCAAAATAGTTAGAATCAAAAGTGATCATGGTGACGAATTTGAAAATAAACTTTTTGAAAATCTTTTTGATTCAAATGGCATTTCCCATGATTTCTTCTGCCCTAGAACTCCACATCAAAATGGAGTTGTAGAAAGGAGGAATAAGACTTTGCAAGAAATGACTCACACAATGATCCAAGAAACTGACATGGCTAAGAATTTATGGGCAGAAGCAGTTAACACAACATGTTATATTCAGAACAAGATTTCTATCAGACCTATTCTAGGAAAGACTCCTTATGAATTATGGAAGAACAGAAAGCCCAACATTTCTTACTTTCACCCTTTCGGATGTGAATGTTTTATGTTGAACACTAAATAGAATTTGGGCAAGTTTGATTCTAAAGCACAAAAGTGTTTATTGTTAGGATATTCTGAACGCTCCAAAGGCTACAAAATCTTTAACACTAAAACACAAATTTTGAAGAATCAATTTATGTTAGATTCAATGATAAGCTTGACCTTGAAAAGTCAAAGCTAGTTGAGAAATTTGTAGATTTAAAGATCAATCTTTCAGAATCCAAGGATACTAATTTTGGAGAAAAAGGATCAGAAGGCAAAGCTAAAGAATCTGAAGCAAATGACTTAGATAAGACTCAACCAAAAGTTGTCGTTCGTCCAAGTTTATCAGAAAAAGAGTATATTAAGAACCCCTCATTCTGAATAACTAATTCTGGGAGATAATAATGCTCCAGTCAGAACTAGATCTTCATTAAAACCTTCTAAAGAGACTCTTATAGGTTTGGTATGTTTGATAGAACCCACAACTATTGATGGAGTTCTTTTGGATAATGAATGGATTCTGGCCATGCAATAAGAACTGAATCAATTCACAAAAAATGAAGTTTGGGATCTTGTTCAGAAACCAAAGGGTTTCCATGTTATTGGAACCAAGTGGGTCTTCAGAAACAAGCTCAATGAGAAGGTTGAAGTTGTCCGAAACAAGGCTTGACTGGTAGCACAAGGTTATAATCGGCAAGAAGGTATAGACTATACAGAAACCTTTACTCCAGTTTCCAGGTTAGAGTCTATTTGTCTTTTAATTTTGTTTGCAGTCAATCATAACATCGCCCATTATCATATGGATGTTAAGAGTGAATTCTTAAATGAATATATTTCTGAAAAAGTATATGTGCATCAACCTTCTGGTTTTGAAAGCTCTCAAAATCCTAATTTTGTTTTTAAAATGAAAAAGTCATTATATGGTTTGAAACAAGCTCCCAGAGCTTGGTATGATAGACTAAGTAACTTCCTTTTGGAAAATAATTTTACCAGTGGAAAAGTGGACACAACTCTCTTATGAAAAACCTTTAATAATGATATTTTGGTTGTGCAAATTTATGTTGATGATATTATATTTGGTTCTGCTAATGCTTCGTTGTGCAAGGATTTTGCTAAGTCAATGCATACAGAATTTAAAATGAGTCTGATGGGAGAACTCAAGTTCTTTATGGGAATCCATATTGATCAACGATAAGAAGGAACATATATTAATCGGAGCAAATATACAAAGTAACTTTTGAAGAAGTTTAACTTATTAGAATGTACGCAAGCAAAGACTCAAATGCATACCATATGTATTCTGGAGAAAAAAAAGGTGAGCAATAAGGTATATCAGAAGCTACTCAGGGGTATGATAGGCTCTCTCCTTTATCTAACCGCTTCGAGACCTAATATCTTATTCAGTGTTTGCTTATGTGCTTGTTTCCAACCAGATCCTAAGGAAACTCACTTAATTGTTGTTAAGAGAATATTTAGGTATCTGAAAGGTACTGCTAACCCCGGTTTGTTTTATAATCAAGTGAATACAAATTAGTAGGCTATTATGATGTTGACTATGTTGGAGATAGAATAGAAAGGAAAAGTACTTCTGAAAGTTGTCAATTTCGGGGAGATAATATGATGTCATGGTCCAACAAGAGATAGTCAACAACTGCGCTTTCAACAACCAAAGTTGAATATATTGCAACTTCTAGATGCAACACTCAGATACTCTGAATGAAGAGTCAGCTGGAAGATTATCAGATATCTGAGAGTAACATTCCTATTCTCTGTGATAATACTTCTGCAATTTGTTTATCTAAGAATGATATCTTGCATTCTAGGGCTAAGCATATTAAAATTAAACATCACTTTCTACGTGACTATGTTCAAAAGGGCATTTTCATCTAAAATTTGTTGATACAAATCATGAATGGGCTTATTTCTTTACAAAACCCCTTGCTGAAGATATATTTATTTTCATTCTGGAAAAATTATTTATGGATTTATGTCAAGAATGAAAAGATGTATTTCAGAATTTCTAAGTCTTCAGAATCCTTGATTAGATTATGAGAATCTTACTTGTTGACTCTGAAACATGAGCTTTCTGAAGTAAGAAAGTTTTCATGAATCAGAAAGATTCTGATTAGAAGCAATCTTATCTATTTGTCTTCTTGATTATGAATAGTCATTGCATTAAATGGTTTTCATATCGTTTGATTTCATGTGGTTCTAAGTGGTGACAGTTATCCCACTTTCTGAGCATGCATGATGAAAGCATGACACATTGGGTTTCACAATTCTTGGAATTAGGTTAAAATCTCTTATGCTTCCCCCTATGACTGCGTATTTTCACCTTGTCATCATTACAAAAAATTTATATAAACCCACTTCACTCATATTTTCACACTACACGGACACTATTCCCACACTTTCATCTTTCAAACTAAAACACCCCTCTCTGCAATTGTTCATCCTCTCCTTCATCTTCAACAATGGTTGCTCCTCAACAAAAGATTCAACAACAATTTCAATAACTGCGACTGAATAAGTCTCAATCTCCTCCCATATCTGTTACCAGTGAAAGTCCTACTTCACCCAAAAGAGAAGAAATCAACGGTAGTAATATCCCGTCAGATAACTATCCTATTTTCATAAAGATTGATCCACCTGAAGTTTTGGCATACTACATGGAGATCTGTCTCGAAGACGATGTTGATCCGTTGGTAGATCCCTTGAATTTACCGGATGACTACCCAACTATTTCGCCTCCTCCTCCTTCTCAAAACCCTTAGTTTTCTTAAATGGTCTTCACACGTGTGTGTGTGTGTGTGTGTGTGTGTGTATGTGTGTGTGTGTGTGTGTGTGTGTGTGTGTGTGTGTGTGTGTGCGCCCTTTATGTTAGTTATTACTTGTTGCATGTCTACTATTTTCCCTTTGTATTTTCGTTTTTAAAGTTATTTGTATTTTTTTCTTCTGCCTTTTGGCTTATCAATGAAAATTGTTTTGTTATTTATCATTATTTCCTTTATTATTTTGTCCATGTCTTTTTTATTGATGATAAAGGGGGAGAAATATATCTAAGGGGAAGATGCGTAATTATTTTTTATGTACCTAAATACCTAACTAAAGATCCAAACATTGTTTAATATTTTCTGCTAACAACTACTTCGAAGAATAGTTTGTTAAATGTTTTGCAGGGCTATGTTCAAGAGTCATAATGGGTATGTTCAAACATCAGAAGTTCTTATGAAGTTTCAAAGATTAGAATACAAGTTACCAGTTTCTGATGAAAATTGTCGTTTATATGAGTCTGTAAAACCTTCATGTTAATGATTGAGAATTCAAGGAATTAATATCCATGTTATGAACTTAGAACATTGGGTACTTGGCATCAAGTTCTTCTGGAAGTATTTTTAGAATTTTTTTGGCATTGGCATCTAGCTAAGAGAAAGAGTTTCCTCCATAGTAATCAGATTGGGCAATCAAGTTCTTGAGAAGAATTATTAATTCATAAAGTTTATCTTCTCAACCAGGTTCTCAAAGTTCTTTTCAAGAATTCTGCTCTTAAAATACAATCTAGCTTTGAAAGAGAATTTCAAAGAGAACCAGATTTCAAGTTCTGATTGAAGACAACTATATCTAGAGTTTCTTCAAAAAGAACTCAACCAAGCTTCTAAAGTGAAGCTCATCAGAATATTGATGTTAACAAACCAGTGCTCTGGATAACATCAATCAATTTCTGAAGATAAACCAGACTCTGATTGAAAACATACTCTGGTACTTCTAAAAGGTTAATCAGGAAATTATTTCATTCTGATTTTATCTTTTTAGGATTATACATCTCAGGGGGAGCTTTGTGCTTCTGTAAGATGTATTCTTTTGTGATTACCTTGTAAAAAACTGTTAATCAAAATACATGTTTTGTCATCATCAAAAAGGAAGAGATTGTTATAATAAGATTTGGCTTTTCATCTATATCTTGAGTTTTGGTGATAACAATATTGTATTTGTATGAGAATAATTTTGGTACCCTAATGGTTTGTTATTATGCAGCTTTAACAGCCAGTTCTGATTCTGAATATATGATACACAACGTCATCAGTTTCTGAACAATGAGTTCCAAATCTGCTTATGCGCCAACTATTAGAAGTTCTGAAAGATGTTCAATGTTGTTGCTACAATGATCTCTCTACTTCTGTGTTGATTCACTTATAAGAAGCTTCTAAGAAGACACTATGTTGCTGCTGTAACATTCAATCAGTTTGTGCTTATGGATGTGACTCAGATCACCAAACTTCTGAAGAATGGAAAGCTTCTGAAGTTATGTTACATAGCTGAAGATTGTGAAGATCTCAAGCCAGAAGATTGAAGTTATCAAGGTTATGACTATAGATTCTAAAGATATTGAAGATCCCAAGGCAGATTACTGATGCTATCAAGGTTTTAACCAAAGATTCTGAAGTTTCTGAATCCAGCTCTATGTTTCTTCATTTCATGCTTCATCAACTTTCATCAGAAGCCAATAAACTTGAAGATAAGATCAAATGGGAACATGATCAAATAGTACATAGTACAAATCAAATATCCTTTCCACTACCTGATTTCATGGGAAAATGATAATACTATACATCACACTTGTCACTGATTTTGTGGGTAAAGGACAGTACGTAATATCACTCATTTCACCATCCAACAGTGGACAACCGCTCTATGAGCTTTCCCTTTTTTTTTCTCCAACGGTCTTCTTCTTATGCTATATAAGTAAGACTTGAAGACTTGAAGAAAACGTCATCGGTGTTACAATATTTTGAAAAGTCTATTTCTTTGTGAAAAACTATCATTGTTTTGTATAAAAAATTTCTTTAAAAATTTCTTTATCATTTGTGTAAAATCTAGTTGTATAGAAGCATCTTGTAACATAAAAAATATTATCCGAACTGTTTGTTTGACTCCTTGAGGAGGTTATCTTTGAGAAGATAAAGAAGATTATTCTTTGTGAGTCCTTAAGGAGACTAGGGTATAGTTGGATCCTTAAGGTTATTCTTTGTGATTATTGTAATCTGTTGATTATAGTGGATTAAAGTCTTATGTATAAGGCAAAATGACATTAGCGGGTGGATTGAAGTAACTTTGAGTTTCAAGCGAACCAGGATAAAAATACTTGTGTTTTTATCTCGTTTTCATTAACTTTTTAAGTGGTGTTCTTGTTTTGGAAAAATATTTTTCTTGTAAAACCCAATTCAAACCCCCCATTTCTTGTGTTTTTCACACCTTCACCCATTTCTAACCATAAACAACATGCAATAGCTTATTCACAATAGTCCCCACTTCTGAACTACTCACCTCAATACAATATATACAATTATATTCATAACACATAATTATACAAGCCACATCACATCTCACATCAACAACATGTAATTATAACTCATCATACAATTATACAAATATTCTGAAACATATAACTATATCAATCAGAACACAATTATACTGATAATTCACAACTCATACACATAAGTATAATTCACAACTTATTAAACTCATCATTATATTTTATCACCAAACACTTTCATGCTTTTCACCAACACATAACAACATTCACCAAGAATATCCCAACATCACAAACTCAACATATGACAAACATCAATTCATGATTACATGATTATTCAATAACAATCTCATAAGACTTATCATAAGTAAACATAATGTCATACCCCAAAATTTGTCCTACTTTTTTTAATTTAACAGACTTATGATTTTGTTCATTTGCATACTTTTTCTATTTTGATCATGCACTCATCGACATTTGCATACGGTAACAAATTTATGTCAAATGTTTGATGATAATAGATTTAATCGGTTTAAGTGGATTTTCGAGGTGAATATTATTTGGTAATTATTCGAGTTTATTTCTCGTATTACTTGTGGTGGAGATCATCTCTTTATTTGAGATTCATGGTTATTTCGGATGTTTGCTTGGATTCAAAGAAAATGACAAAGTTGGAATGAAAGGAAGATTTCATTCATTTATTGGAAATATCACTTCTCAAAAGTACTAAAAATCATGGATTAAGCCAGTCAAAATTCAAGCCAAAAATGGTAGAAAAATCAAGGCAAATGCATGAAAATTCAAGTTAATTACTAGTGACTCTTTGCCTTACATCTTAACTTGGTACTTTTGCTAAATTTCAACACCATTGGTCTTTAACTACCCTTAACTACCTATTTCTCCACAAGCCATCAAGTTACCTAATTACCCTTAACTACCATAACTTCCAAACTAACACAAAACTTCCAAACAAACACAAATCTCAACTTTCATTTTTTTCACTCAATCCTAGTCACTCTTAACAATTAATCCTATGGTTAAAATTTGTGATATGCAACTAAGGATAAAATTAATTTATAACCATTGATAAATCAATTACTTGGATCACAATCAAAGGGTGACCATTCACCTATCAATTATATATAAACATGTTATTTCTCATAATTTTGGCCTTAGCTAAGATCACTAACCTAACTTAGAAAATTCACAATTAACCATTATTTTTCCATCATTTTTCTTCTATTCCCTCTCAATTCATCTTCTCTCTCACTCTCACTAAAGTTCATCTTCATCACCATTTAGAACTTCACATTGAAGTTCTAAAATGGTGGAACTTAACCACAATCCAATTCCTACATTATTATCAACAATCATCATCTAAAATTTATCAATATTCATAAACAATCATCATCCAAGATTCATCAATTCAAACTTATTCATTAATATTCTACATTCATGATTCATCTTCTAAATTTATTCATCATCAAGAATAATTATCAAATCTTGGAAGTTAATTGGATTAATGAAGTTTATTCTTGAAGTGTTTCAGATTTCTTTTCGGCGCTCCGATTTTCAACACTAACCGGAACAAATCTCCACTCCGTCGGTAATCTTTTATCTCTTCCACATCTTTGCCATTAAATATTGGATTTTTGCTTGTTGATCCGTTTTAGCTACTATTTTGGAATTGATTATTAGATTAATCACTTATTTTTGCATAAGACACATAAACTTGAAAATAGTGATTTTTCAATTCTTCGCTATTAATAACATGTGAATACATCACTAAAAGCAATTTTTCATCATAATTCTGAATATATGATTAGTTTTTCGTTCCGATACATATTTTAGCTGAACCGACACATTCTTTAATCAAAATTTCCCACTTTTGTTGCTTTTTTTGGTATAATTTGTAGTTTATTTTGCAATTCGCAGTATACATTTGATTTATTTGTGAAATTCCGATTCTAACAATATATTAACTCGTTGAATTCTATTCCGTTGACCGTTACCGAAAACTTGTTCAAAACTAGTATTTTTTTCCCTATGAACCATTTGTGTATACTGTCATTTCATTTCCCTTCTTTTTCTTTTCTATTACTATTATTTTAGTTTCATTTTATTATTATTTCATTTTTCCACATATCAAATGGTGATTGGCTGCTAAATTATGTATGGAAATGATTCCATTTTTCTTCTTCTTTCCCAGCCTATTCCACGTTACTGCTGCATCACGTTTATTTTACTTATATATTACTCAAAATTCAACACATGCCTACTATAATGTTTTTTGCCCGGACTTTCCCTTTTTAGTACTTTAGTTATTTTATTTATTTATAATAATTAGTAGCTTTAGTAATATATACATTTAATTACTTAGTTTAAGAAATCAATACAGTAGTAGTCTTAGAAATATACATAGCATTAGTTTTTAGTAATAGCCTTAAAAAATGTAGGTAGCAGTGATTTTAGGCTAAGTTTAGAATAAAATAACACTAGTACATTAACTTTTCTATTATAAGATGTCAATCTTAATTGAAAGATTTATATACAACACCTTTTATATTAGCTTTGGTTAGATACATATTTAGTTTTAGTTTAATAAACATAGTAGTTTTAGTTAGATATCTCAATAGGTTAGTTAGACATATGGAATCTAATTACTTAACTAGACTAATTCAATATAATAGCTTTAGTTTTATAATATAGGAGTCTATATACATTAGTAGTTTAGATAGAAAATATAATATTTTAGTTTTAGTTAGCGATTAAAACAGTAGTCTTAGTTAGAATAATAGACTTTAGTTTACTTAGCTTTTTTTAATACATCAGTTTACATTAGCTTAAAAAAACAATACATTAGTTTTAGTTATATAATATATTAGTTCTATTTTAGAAATATAATACATTAGCTTAGCTTAGAACATATACATTAGCTTAGTTTATAATTATACATTAGGTTACTTAATTTAGAGTAACCATTAGTTTTAGTGAAAATGCTAGAAATAGAATTAATGTGTTAGTTAATTGTTTTTGACTAATTGATAAATCTTTTTTAGGTTCATGTAATTAATGAATTAAATTTCAATTAATTATTTTGTTAATTCATGGCTTAATTTTTTTGATTGATTTAATTATTTGATCAATTAATTAGATTAAAAACTTTAGGACCTTTTAATATGACATTCTCATGAATAATTGCATGTTCCCTTAGTTTAGGTTTGTATAGAATTCAACGGGTATAATCTGACTGATGAATTTATTAGGTTTATTATGTACTTAATTCAACTAATCTTTTTCACTCCCATTGATTGTGTTGATCAAAGTTTACTTTGATCAACCAAATCCTTTGCAACGTGCTTAATTCTCCAAGCCTATTCAAGTGACCAAAAGACCCTCGATCACTTGATACGGCAAGTCCATCGTGCTCAAGCTATAGTGAATATGCTGAATCTCAATAGCTCAACACCTCAAGGTTCAAATGCAAGATCAAGACTTCAAAGTCAACATGAATCAAACATAGTTGACAGAGTGAACTACTTCTCAAGCACAACAAAGGTATCAACACTTGACAAGTGCGATTCAAATTGTAAGTCATAAGCCTTAAGTAATGAGGAATGATGAGATAAAGATTCTCCTACCCTTGTCTAGAGTGACTTTACATACGGGGTGTATGCCCTAGCTATTCAAAGCATTCACCCTAATTCATAGACTTTAGCATAATTCATATCAAACAATTGTCAAATCTTCGTAATACAACAAGCAACATGGCATCATCAAGATCAACAATCAGGATCTTCTAAATAATCAGAAGCCTCTAAAAACACTTGTCAATCATGATAAGAATTACACGCTATGATCATTAAGTAATGAGGAATATTGAGACAAAGTTTCTCCTACCCTTGTCTAGAGTGACTTTCCGCATGGGTCGTAGGTCCTAGCTATTCAAAGCATTCGTCCTTGTTCGAAGATTTTAGTGTGATTTGAATCATGCAATTGACAAGTCTTCAAGCAATCATCAAGCATTCAACAGTGGAACACTTTTTCTATTAGCAACTTGTGGTTGTACACCCTCTTTCAATCAATTCATAGCCTTGAAAGGTGATAAACCTTGGCGCTTGTTATTTGCCTTTTAAGGTGTTAAACCTTGGCACTTTCCTTGTAAGGTGGTAAAACTTGACAATTCAGTTCTTTCCTCTGAGAGTCATGGACTCTAGCATCTGTTTCTCTTTGCCCTGTAAGGTGATGAACCTTGGCAGTCTAATTCAGTTCCTGGCCTTAAGAGGTGGTAAACCTTGACAATTCAATTTAGATCTCTTTGCCTAGAGAGGCGGTAAACCTTGGCAATTTAGTTCCTTGTCTTGAGAGGTGGTAAACCTTGGTAATTCAGTTTCTTACCTTGTGAGATGGTAAACCTTGGCAGTTCAATTCTTTGCCTTGTAAGGTGGTAAACATTGACACTTGTTCCTTGCCTTGAGAGGTGGTAAACCTTGGCAATTTAGTTACTTGCCTTGAGAGGTGGTAAACCTTGGCAATTTGGTTCCTTGCCTTGTGAGGTGGTAAACCTTGGCAGTTCAATTCTTTGCCTTAAGAGGTGGTAAACCTTGGCAATTTAATTCTTTGCCTTGTAAAGTGGTAGACCTTGGAACTTATTCTTTGCCTTGTGAGGTGGTAAACCTTGGTCATCCAATTCTTTGCCTTGTAATGTGGTAAACCTTGACACTTGTTCTTTGTCTTGTGAGGTGGTAAACCTTGGCCATTCAACTCCTTGCCTTGTGAGGTGGTAAACCTTGGCAATTCAGTTCCTTGACATCAACAATTATAAACTCTGGTAGTGATATTTTGTCTAGAAGGTTGTGAACTTTAGAACTCCTTTTTCAGCCTCGATGGATTATGTACCCTGGAAAATCAATCTAGTTCCCTTTTGTTTCAGCCGTAGTATGTTAAACTACAAAAACTCTGATTTTCTTATTGCACTATAAGGATACGTAGGTAGGAGAGTTCAAATTCTCCGCGAGCTACCCTATTTACTAATCCATCATTCTTCATTCATTCAATCAACACCATCTTTTTGAGATCAAATATCACTCCTCCTTGGTTTCCATGCACATCCTTTTAGGACGCCTAATGAAAAGTCCGACCATTGAGCCAAGAGTTGTTTGGCTTATTTCCAGACATTCAATTCCTTTGTTTTTGGTTATTCCAATACAATGATACCAAGCCTTAGGCCCCTCACTTGTTGGTTTACCTTTACTCTTCGGTTCAGAGTTTATTCCTTAATGGATCCAAGATATCGTTCTCTTTTGATTTCAAATTGTTTGTTCTCCAGCAAGTGATATATTGTTTCCTTGTGCCAATCAATACTTCCTTTTGGGTTCCATATTCACCCTTTTAGGATGACCTAATTAATGTCCATATTTGTATCAAGAGTTGTTTGGCTTATTGCCATACATTTAATTCTCTTCGTTTCTAGTCATTCCACGACAGTGATACCATGCCTCGGGTCCCTCACTTGTTGGTCTATCTGTTTAATCTTTGATTCAAAGCTAATTTGCCGTTGTGGATTTCCCATGCTACCATTCTGTTACAAGTTATATTGTTCATAACTTCAATCATACCCCTTTAGTTTTTTGTCTTGTCAGTCCTTGTTGCTTAGACAAACACTTTTTTGTTCTCTTTCCTTTGTTTTCTTAGTTCCACGAACTACGAATGCTTTGATTTTCTCATTACACAGTAAGAATACGTAGGCACGAGGATGCAAATCCTTGGCGAGCATACTCCTAATTATTCCTCCTTCCGCCTTAGGGAACCACTCATATCTTTCATAATTCGTCATCTACCTTTACTCATTACCACTCACCCTAGTGACATACTATTTCTTTGAAATCAGATACAATTTCCTTAAGAATTTCGTATATACCCTTTTAGGACGCTTAATGAAAATTCCGTATTTGTACCTAAAGTTGTTTGACTTGTACCCGGATATTTAATTCCTTCTTTTTTGGCCCAACCATACAGTGATATCATGTCTTAGACCCCTCACTTGTGGTTTGTGTCACCTTCCCTCTATGGTACAAATTTCATTTCTCCTATGGATTCCAATACACCATTACCTTTTGGTTTTAAACTATACATCTTCAGTCGCTTGTTACCAAGACTCCGATTCTTTGACTTTGGTTATTCATTCCATTCATCTCCATGATGCATCCATATTCTACCTTCATTCACTTCATGTGATATATCAGTTATCTTTAAGCCAAATACATTATCCCTTTGAGCTCCATCTTGTACCTCCTTGTGAATCAAGAGTTGTTTGGTTTGTACCCAACACCTAATTCCTTCCTTTTCGGTTATTCCAATACAATGATACCATGCCTCGGGCCCCTCACTTGTTGGTTCATACCAGTTTTACTCTTGGGTTCATATTTCACCAATTGTTGGAATTCAAATCATACAAACCTTTGGTTCAAACCATACCTTTATCACACTTCTTTTCATCTTCCACCACTAGTTCTTAAAACTATGGAGCTCTGAATCCCTCATTGCATTATGAGGATACGTAGGCAGGAGGGCCCCAATCCTCACCGAGCACTTTATCTATTTCTTTTCTTTTACCTTATTCTTTCGCGAGTAATCTTTAGATATAACACCTATTCGAGCAAGAATAATCAAAATGGTTCCCATGGAGTACCATGGATGTAAGGGATGCTAATACCTTCCCATTGCATAACTGACTTCCTTACCCAACATATATTTTTCCCCCAAGTTTTATCGATTTTTTCCCTTTCCTTCGGGAATAAATAAAGTTTGATGGCGACTCTGTTATATGTTCGAGCGTGCGATGCGTTTGGGTATGTTTCCGCTAGCTTCAACTGGAGACTCTGTTGGGGAATTTGCTTGTAGTTAGGGGTCTCTTCTTGAGCATCCCCAGCTTCAACTAGTGACTCTTCTCGGGATGCTTTGCTACTTGGAGTACTTCCTAGTCGCTAAAAGGAGTCGAGCCTAATTTTGGTTGTTTTCGCTTACTATAGGTGTTTATCTTTGCGCTTTACTCGCTTTATCATTATATTCATTTTCTTTATATTATGGATATTATTTGTTATACTCCCTGTAGGGTTGTGATATATCACATGAGAGAGAAGCTTTATACCTAGGCTTGAGTACATACATAAGATATCAAAGTGACTAGAGTCGTGTTTGACCTCCGTGGAGTTATTATGCGATCATGGTTGACATGAGACGTCGCACCTAGAGTAGATCCTTTTGGGATCATCGTTGTTCGACGAGTTCGTCGTCTAAGGCAATGGTATCTCAAAATGGGTCATTGACTCTAGGAACATTTTAGGATAACCCTTTGAGGATAGTACATACCTATGAGGGGTATATGGGGTTTTCTGCAGGAAACCATAGACTCTACATACCTTTATTCTCATGAACGTTGGACCTTTAATCCTGCATCAGGCATTATATACAGATGATCGGTCACCATTTCCATTGAATTCCCACCGTTAATCCGACATATTTTCATCACTTTGGTAAGATTTATGGTTATTTTTAGTTGCTTCTGAGTCATTTATCATGTTTTGTTGGTTTGGTATCGCATTGCACTCGATTACAAGTTTATGTCAAAAAGATCTCGTTTATGCTTCGTTTGGTAGTGTCATTGTTACAGGCCATTGCACAGGTTTAAAAGCAATAAAGGTGAAGTTATGGATACCCAGAAAGGCAAAAATATGAAGAAACAGCAGGTCAACACGGGCACCCGTGTGCCACAACACTGCCCGTGTTGTTGATCAAGCAGAGCAAAATGGGAGAAGAAAAACAGAGATCAACACGGGCACCCGTGTGGTGACACACGACCGTGTTGTTTAAAACAGTGCATTAACACGGGCACCCGTGTGCCACAACACTGCCCGTGTTATTGGACAGGCAGAAAAACAGAGAGTTAACACGGGCACCCGTGTGTAGGAACACGGCCCGTGTTGATGCCCCTGTAACTTAATATGAAAATAATCATTTTGGAGAGCACACACGGGCACCCGTGTGTACACACACGGCCCGTGTTGTTGGGCGCGACTTGGAAACCTAAACTTTTTCTTTGTGAACCTATTCTGCTCATTAAGGGTAGTTTGGACCTTTAGCTTGGAGGAGATTCATCTGAAGCTATTAGAAGGCTTGGAAGGGAAAGGA
The DNA here is from genome assembly GCF_024323335.1 of Lathyrus oleraceus. Taxonomy (NCBI): domain Eukaryota; kingdom Viridiplantae; phylum Streptophyta; class Magnoliopsida; order Fabales; family Fabaceae; genus Lathyrus; species Lathyrus oleraceus. The sequence continues at coordinate 266,429,449 of NC_066582.1, read as the reverse complement.
AAAAACACTTTTTGACGTACGAAAGAAAACACGGCATTGAGAAGATAGCTACTACGGAGGATTCGAAGACGGCGAGATTCAAGGGTTCCGACCATTGAAGATCCAAATCTCCTAGTTCTTTGTAATGTCTAATTTTCATACTATGATTTCGTTTACTACTATGAGAGGCTAAAACCCCTATGTTAGGGGGATGGTCCTGATTTGATCGTATGTTATGAATTTGAACAAATGATTTCCTTATTGCTATGTTACTTATTTCAATTCAATTGTGTGATGTTATTATGCTTTTGTATCAGACAAATACAAATTGATCTATGACTATCAATAACAGGATTGTGATTGTTAGTGTTTTTACACAATTAGGTTTATGATTGCATCATCTAGGACTAGTAACTTTTGTAAACCACCGCAAACCTTGATATTATTTATGATTAAAACCAATGATTAATTGAATGGACATTTGAGTAATAATTGGTAGTTTAATAGTTTCTTCCTTAAGGACTTAAGGGAGAACATTCTAAGGTTAGGTAATTGAATGTTTCATATGTATTAAGGAAATCTTGACTGAATTCATAACTGGTTAAATCAACCACTTCCCCTAGCCTATTTTATATTAATCAATTATATTTTACTGTCTGTTGTGTTTATTGTTAGAATTCCAAAACAACCAAACCATTATCTTTTTGTTCTGATAGAATCAAAGTAAAATAAGTATTTCCTACACAATCCTTGAGATCGATACTTGGAGATAAAACTCCTTATTACTACATCGGTAAAAATAGTACACTTGCTATTTTTTCCGATCAACAGATTATCTAGATTATTTGTGATGTTAACCTACATTATTGCATTGTTGTACATATGTCGGAGCTTTGAGCTTGGGTTGCTATACCATTAAGGCTTTGAATCTATGGATGCGGAAAAAATCATTTTTATCTCATCCACTCATTCATTTGCATTTCATGCATGTTAACCAGAAAACTCACCTTATTCATTCCTCCGTCAGAAAGACAATGATTCACCGTCACCGATCATCGAAGAATCATGGAAGAGGGTAAGAGCATTGACAGGGCTGACATGGTCTTTGGGGATATTCTTGGATAGCATGAGAACAGACTTCCCAAATAAATTTGTGACTAGTGAGTAAACTTAAGATAGTCTGAAGAAAGGTCACAAACAGAAGGTGGCTACATGCATTCTGCCATTTCCTCCTCAAGAACAACGTTTACTGCCACATCAGAGGTCTGCTCAAAGGAACCAGAAATTGAAGCAAAAACAAATCCGTCAGAAGAATAACGATCAGGAAGGGAGCCATCCTTCCAATGATCTAATTCCTATGAGTTATGCACATCTGCTACCTATACTGGTTAATGTTGGGACAATTGTGCCTAAACGGATCCAACCTGCTGGATTTACCTATCATTCTAAGCATGATCCCAATGCCACATGTGGATATCGTTCCAGACATGTAGGGAATTCTATTGAGAACTGTAATCCTTTTAAGGCTAGAGTTCAATAACTCATTAATCAGAAGTTGTTGAGCTTTACACTTATAACTGCTGAAGCGCCTATTGAGAAGAGGTTTGATTACAAGGGTCCTCCGATTCATGTGTCATGCTACTCATTCCCACATGGTGTTGCGTCCCAGTATCAGCAGCCTCCTCAGGCTCAAGCTCTGCAAAGATAATAAAATACGCCACGTAACCATCAAGGGCAGAGGTAGACCAGAAGTTATGACTGAAGGAAAATTGCGATCCAAAATGCAGCAAAAATTAAAAAATTCTCCTTTAGTGATCCTTACGAATGTGCATGATCAGTGATAGAAATCGTTACCTCTTGTGGAGATTGAAACCTTTGATGCAGATTTAAGGAGTGATCACGAGCGTTGAATTGTGACAACGCCTCTACTCAGTCCATACGAACGAATTCCTTCAATCTCAGTGTTAGTTGCTACGAGTGAAGGCTTTGAGTGAGAGAGAGAGAAAGAGAGAGAAACGAAATTTCTTCTAATGAAATGCTTTGGCACAAGGATTCTATTTCTAGAACCATTTGTGTGAGCTGCAAGCTAAAAAGGCCACTTAAGTGTATGTGGCCCATATCTTACGGTGTACCAAAAATCACTTAATTGTGGCACCTTACCACATTTCATATTCTACTTAAGTGCGCCGTACCTTACAATGTTCTATAATTCATTTAAGTGCACCGTACCTTACGGTGTTCCGTATTTACTCTATCTCTCATCAATCCGTCCTTTTATGTGTAACCCTGTAGGTTTTTGAGACATTGGCAATTATATTAAATCACGTATTTAACATAATAAACAGTGAGCGATATCTAGCAACACGTCACTGCTACCCAAGACACAAAAATGCCATGTGATCTGACAAATCATTTTTGTGATAATACTTGTGTGTACAATTACTCTTTTTTGCCCTTATGTCTATATTGAACACAAGGCATAAACCATGTCATCCTTGTCCAGTTCAATATTGGGCCCTTAGACATTTATCCTGTTATGCAGGATGGGCAAATTCCATCTGGGTCACTCATGTCCCTCAGCATGCTTCATGGAGTATCCATCAACTGTCTTTATGGTCATCCAATTGTGGACAATGTTTGATCAACAATAAATCACTCGACTCTACATCTAGGGTCCACAGTGGTTTCAGGTCGAAGGGTGGTATACATCACTATCATCATGAGCATAACTTATGACACTTTGCATAACATTCTATGTAGTATTCTCATAATGGGTCAGTATAAATATTACTCTTAATATTCATACTTATGTTTAAGACTTGATAACTCCTTATCCATGATCCATGAGATGTGATCAGCAGTCTATATACATAATAGTCTTAATGCTTTAATGTTATCCCACTTCACAATAAAGCTCGACTACAGGTACTTTAAGAATAATGTCCTTATGTTTAATGTGATCTCATGATTAAGTCACACTGGTTACATTAAATGGACTAGCTATTCTAGGGACTTTGTTAAACAAACATAATAAATAAATAAACTTTTATTAATAATAAATAATTTGATACAAGTACCAAAACTATTGTCCTCTACGACTCACACCAACAATCTCCCACTAGCACTAGAGCCGATACGTCATACCCTTAATACCCATAGATCTAATATGGCAATCATGCTTCTGCTACGCAAAAGGCTTTGTCAGTGGGTCATTAATATTGTCAAGTGTAGGTACTCTACATATTTTCATATCTCTTATATCTATTATCTCTCGAATGAGGTGATAACGCCTAAGTATGTGTTTGGATCGTTGGTGAGATCTAGGCTCCTTAGCTTGTGTGACAGCATCATAATTATCACAATAGAGATCAATTGGATCCACAACACTAGGAACTATGCCAAGTTAACTAATGAACTTTTTGATCCAAACAACTTCCTTTGCTGCACTTGAGGCAACAATATACTCGGCATCAGTTGTAGAATCAACAACTGTATCTTGCTTTGAACTTTTCCAGCTCACAGCGCCACCCTTTAAGTAGAACACATAACCAGATTGTGATCTAAAGTCATCCTTATCTGTTTGGAAGCTAGCATCTGTGTATCCAATTACAACAAGATCTTCCTGACCTCCATATATCAATAATGAGTCCTTAGTCCTTCTCAAATACTTAAGGATATTCTTGATAGCTACCCAATGAGCATCACCAAGATCATATTGGTACCTACTCGTTGCACTTAAAGCATACGAGACATATGGTCGAGTATATAACATGGCATACATGATAGATCATATTGAAGATGCATATGGAATCTTATTCATGCGATCCCTTTCTTCCTTAGTTGAAGGGGATTATGTTTTTGATAGACATAGGTCATGTTACATAGGTATGAATCCTTTCTTAGAATCATGCATATTAAAGCGTCTATGCACTTTGTCTATGTATGTACTTTGACTTAGGCCAAGCAATTTTTATGATCTATCTCTATAGATCCTGATTCCTAATATATAGGCTGCTTTACCTAGGTCCTTCATAGAAAAGCATTTCCCCAACCAAGTCTTTACTTGTTGCAGGGTAGGGAAATCGTTTCCAATGAGTATATGTCATCTACATATAATACCAGGAAGACGATCATGCTCCCATTAACCTTATTGTAGAAACAAGGCTCATCTTCATTCTTGATGACTCCATATTGTTTTACTGTTCATCAAAACGAAGATTCCAGCTTCTGGAAGCTTGCTTCAATCCATAGATAGATCTCTATAACTTGCATATCTTTTGGGCTTCTTCTGGTATGTCAAATCCTTCAGGTTGTGTCATGTACATATCCTCAAGAAGATTCCCATTAAGGAAATCAGTTTTGACATCCACCTGCCATATTTCATAATCATGATATGCAGCAATAACAAGTAAAATTCAAACAGATTTAAGCATTGCAACTGGTGAAAAGGTTTCATCATAGTCAACCCCGTGAATTTATTTATATCCTTTTGCAACCGGTCTTTCCTTATAAGTGTGTACCTTACCATCCATGTCAGTTGTTAGTTGTAATTTTAAGTGTCGGGTTTTTGTTATCGTATCCACAGGGATTGTAAGATATCACCGCCGTTCGATGGTTGTATTAATCTTAGCTTAAGTAACACAGTGGGTTTTGGTTTTAATCACGTTATCTTGCATAAAAAGGTAATACAGTGCGGTAAAAGTTTGATTTGAATATTTGAGAAATATTGCCAAAGTTAGGGTTCAACGATCACTTTGCATGTATTTGTTCGGTCAACAATCTTATAAACTCCTTTAGATGATAAATTATTTCACAAAGTCCTCCCAATGTGTTTCTCTCGAACACACATTGTGAGTTTTCCCATTTTGATCGATTGTTTATCTCTAACACAACCTATCAAAATGACAACTTTTTGGTTCAACCTTATGGTGAACAAAATCATTCATTACTATCTCTAGCTAACAAACAAGATTGGATGAAAACCTAGGTTAAGAGTTGGTAGACATCTCTTGATCATAAACCAACACAAAGAGTTTTGAATAAGAACAAAGTTTTCATCATATATTCACCATTAAAGAGTTTACACATGAAGATCCTTACATTTACACACAAAGCTAATGATCATCTACATCTAACTTTGACAAATGGAGGACTTAGCTACTCATTTTCATGGTAGCTTGGTCGGCAAGTTTCGGAAGAAGGTTGATCAACATCCGAGTCGAATAATCGAGATTGGATGGGAATCCACCTTCTTTTTGTAAAAGATGGTTAAGAGATGAAGAGAAATGAAATTTAGGGCACAAAAGCTTCTAAGAACAATGCTGTAAAAATATCTAGAAAAAGTGCAAAAGTATGGAAAACTAGGTATGGCTCCAAAAAGTGGCACTTGCTATTTATAGAGCTGTACTGGGCTGTCATGCTCGCTAGGCGAGCAGAATGGCTCGCCTAGCGAGGGTCTAATTGAGGCACATGAGGCACCTGCGCCCAGAGAAACAGCCTATCTCAGACTGTCATGTTCGCCTAGCGAACAAAACCTTCACCTAGCGAAGGGCACGCTTCAACCCTCGCTCCAGCGAGGTTGAGAGGTTTGGCTACTGGAATCCTCGCTGGGATCTCGCTGATGGCTCGCCTAGCGAGTGAGTGCTGGCTGCGCTTTTCACCAAGTCTGGACGCGTTCGCTGCAACGTTCGCTGGAAGCTCGCCTAGCGAGTCCTTCGCTACAGCTCTCGCCTAGCGAGCAAGCTGATGAATGCATCTTCTCTTTGGTTCCTTTGCCAACTTTCTTGTGTCTTTATTTTCAATTATTTCATGCCTTCTTCCTGCACAATAACACACAAATCAAAGGTACCAAGATCGTTTATCAATGTATTGCATTTCATCTAAAACAAAGGTGGTTTTGACAATTTAGCAAGGAAATGGAGTGAAAGATACCCATATTTGATAGCTCAAATAAGCACTTTTGGGTATCTAACAACTCTCCCCAACTAGATTCTTGCTTGTCCTCAAGCAAAGTATGCCTCTTGAAGGACAAGAGGATTTGCTTTAAGAAAATGGTTTCTCCGAAGTTGGATAAAACGGCTCAAACACAAGCGAATCAGCATATACAAGTTTCCAACGGTTCGAATAAAATAATACACAAGAACTAAAACTTAATAGCTATGCGAAATATTTATCTATCTACAACAATATTATTCTGAATGAATCACCCTATCTCTCCTCTTCGAATAAGGAATGAAGAATTTATGCGTTTGCAACCGCGGGAATAATCTCACTCTCTAACAAATAATGAAGAAATCAATTCGATTCATACAATGTCTAACAATTATAAATGGTAATGTGGAAGCACGAAGATCACTAAGGGCTTTTCGGTTGAAGCTTGGTCAGGTTAACAAACAAGGGTCATTTCTAAGGCCATTGAAAACGAAATTGCCGATGCAAAAGAGACATTCACTGTACACATATTCACACATCTCGACTTCGTTCCATTTGTTTCTTATTTGAAACCTTCACAACTCTTATTTCACAACTCAATTTTTATTTTTCACTATTTTTCTTCCAAGCAAGCATTCATTTTCATTCTTTCTATTTTTGTTCTTTTCTTTCACATCATATTTACAAAACAGATGTTTCTTTTCTATATTTTTATTTTCAATGCTTGCTCGATTTTTCATTTTTTTTTCAAGAGTTTGTGGTACTTACCGATTCTCCCCAACTTATTTCTTACTCATCCTAAGTGAATGCTCTTAACTTTTTACGGCAAAAGAACAATAATCAAGATTTTTCGGGTTGTAAAAAAAAGATTTTTGAAATCTCGCTTTATTTCAAGCTGAGATTCAACTGTTTAAGCTCAAAGGGGTTAACGAATACTCTCTCTGCTCACAGGTAAGTTGTTTTTGGATGTAGTTGTGCTCGATAGAAAACAAGTGCCTTGATCATTTCTAATTGCTTCCACATATTCACAATAATAAAAGACAAAGCATGAATCAAATGAATCAACAAAACTTATTAGAATCCATCATTTAAGTGTACAATGGAGGTTTCCTCACAATTTGTGGTTTTAAGTTCTAGATGAAACATTCATTCAATTATGTTGCAAAAAGACAATATTCAATTTACCAAAAAGAGTAAAGTTCTTAATGCATTCTAAAATTCTAGCCGGAGGTAACCATGTACCTTAGCCTTATTCACTTGTTTATTCTTATCATTGCCATCCAAGCTCGGATGCACCTTCATTGGGTACTTCTTTGAGGAGCAACCAATCTAGAAGGTTTGCCACTCAATCAACCAAAAATTTATTAAACAAACAAAATTAAAAACATAAATAAATAACATTACTGAAAATTTAAATTTGTTCATGGGGGACAAAACACCCCAAAAGTACAAAGCCAACATCAAAATACAGAATTCTGGAAATACAATAGAAATAAACGTAAAATGAAAAATACAAAAACTTAACCCTCTAAGGGCTCAAAATCCTCCTCGCTACCGGCCTCAGAACCGGTAGCCTCATCATCATCATCATCAGCTGCACCACCAGAAGATGCACCAACGCCCGCCCCCTCACCATACACAGGCCTGTCCACGGGCCAGTTGGCGTTAAGCAGAAACTGCTCACGCGTCATCAAGGCATGAGCACCACTTCCCTGCAGCTGTAACCACTGCATAGAGTCGTGCATATCTATCATGGCACGCTGGGTTGCCGCCATCCATTCAAAACTGTAATCGCACACAGCTTGCAGGTAGGGATCTGGTCCAAGAGTAGAAGTACCAGGACCATCAGAAGCCCGGGTACTCTCTGCAGCTGCACTGCCTCTGGCATTCTTGGCCCTGCAATATTTGGCCACGTACCGGTCATCGATAGGTGGCGGGATCTTGACTTGACCCCTTGAGGGTAGTCTCACCCTCGCTTGCAAGCACAAGCTCATAATCAGGCAGGGGAAAGCTAGGGGACAATTCACACGAGCCCCCGACTTTAGCCCGCTTTCGATCACGGACTTAAGCTCATTAGCGATGATCCTCGCCACATCGATCTGGACGTTGGAGAGGATACTATGAACCAAATGTGCCACTGGTATCGGCACTGTAGAAGTGTGGGACTTTGGTTGGATGTTTGTCAGCACCATCAGTAGAATCAGTTGAGCCAAGGGAGTCATGTCCTCCCTATGATACCTCATGGGAACCCCAGATGGGTTCAGCTCAACAGATTTCCCTCTTAATAGCAGGGCGGCAGAAATGGCTTCAACATCCCGGTGAAGCCGTAAATCAGTGTGGTATGTGTCTCTCTCCTCAGCTCCCAGCTGGAGCGGCTCACCAAGGACTCGGTTAATGGCATCCCTATCAAATGCAACTGGACGGCCGACCACTCTAGATATCCAAGTAAAGGGCTCGTCGTCATCAGGCAGTGCGTTTGCATAAAACTTACGCACCGTTGCTATGTCATAATGCTCAAGTGGGGAAATTAAACGATCCCACTTCATAGTGTCTATCAACCCGGCAAATGCTCTGCTTGTGCCTTGGGGGTTGATGAGGAATCGCTTCTCCGGAAGAATTTTCCGTTTCTCCAAAGCAATGTACCTGGCGGCCTGCTTCGGGCCGACAAACTTATCGGTATCAAACTGGATAGGTACAGACCGGGAAGTGTTTCCTCCCTTCCTCTTCTTTGAATTTCCAGACCTTGATTCCATCTGCAAAATATAAAAGGAAACAACACACACCAAACAGATTAGACAGCAAAACCAAAATTTAAAGAACTGTCATGCTCGCTGCTGCTTCGCCTAGCGAAGTGGCAGCGAATGCTCGCCCCTGGTTCGCCTAGCGAGTTGCTAGCGAACCTTACGGGTTTTTGGGTTCTGCAGCATTTTCAGAGAATCTTTCCCAAAACCCACATTCTAATGGTTTCAATTTCAGAACCTAATGATTTATCAATTAAACGAACGTTCTATGCTATTGGGGATTACACATTTACATGCAAAACCTAAAATCCCCAATTGCAAAACCTAAAATCCCCAATTGCAAAACCTAAAATCCCACATGCAAACCTAAAGTTTCCCATACCACAACTCATCCTAATTGACATCCAAATCGGAAATAACAGAGTTCAAACATACAGAAAATGTAGTAGGGCAAACCTTAGTTACACGGATTGATTGAAATGTGAAGTGGAGTAGGGTTTGCAATCTTTCAAATAGGGATAGAGTGTTAGTGAGAGAGATGAAAATGAGAGAGTGTGGAGAGTGCTCGGTTAAAATTTTCCTCAGCAGAGTTGAAAAACAGAAAAGTTGTGTTTGGGCCAAAATGAGTGCCTTGCTGAGATTTTTAATAAGTGCTGTCATGCAGCGCTCGCTGCTGCTTCGCCTAGCGAGCAGCTAGCGAATCAGCTCGCTACTGCCTCGCCTAGCGAGCAGCAAACGAGCATGACATCAATTGTCTTTTCAAAGGCAGCAGTTCAGGTTCATTCAGCAAGGTGCTAACACTTCGAATCCCATCACAACACACAGAAAAAGCAGTAAATACTTACAATGTTGGGGTGCCTCCCAACAAGCGCTTGTTTAACGTTGGCTAAGCTCGACGGTGTGATGCTCACAGAGGAGCATCCAACGGAATTGCACAGCTCTCGCGATCCACATGACCGCCGAGATAAACTTTCAATCGTTGGCCATTCACGGTCCAACTATCTTTCTTGTCCATGTCTTCAATGACAATAGCCCCGTACTCCTTCACCTCTTTCACCCGAAATGGCCCGGACCATTTTGATTTCAACTTCCCGGGAAACAATTTCAACCTGGAGTTGAACAATAGGACCAACTGTCCGGGCGCAAATTCTTTGCTTCGGAGCTTCTTGTCGTGGTACTTTTTTGCCTTTTCTTTGTACAACCAACTTGAGTGATATGCGGCATTGCACATCTCTTCCAACTCAAGTAGTTGCACCTTCCTTTTGTCACCGGCCAACTCATTTTCAAAATTTAAATATTTCAGGGCCCACAAGGCTTTGTGCTCCAATTCAACCGGCAAATGGCAAGTTTTACCAAACACCAATTGAAAGGGAGTTAGGCCAATTGGAGCTTTAAAGGCGGTACCGTTTGCCCATAACGCCTCATCCAATTTTTGGGACCACTCCTTTTTTGAATTAGACACAGTTTTTTCGAGAATTCTCTTAATCTCTCTATTAGAGACCTCGGCTTGCCCATTTGCCTGTGGGTGATACGGAGTTGTCACCCTATGTGATACACCGTAATGTTTTAAAATGCTTTCCAACGGTGCATTACAAAAGTGTGACCCTCCGTCACTTATCAACACTCGGGGGGTTCCGAAACGGGAAAATATGTTTTTCTTCAAAAAATTTATCACCGTTTTCGCGTCTGCCCGAGGTGAGGCAATCGCCTCAACCCACTTAGAAACGTAGTCAACTGCGACAAGCATATACTCGTTCCCATAAGAGGGCGGAAATGGTCCTACAAAATCGATGCCCCAACAATCAAATACTTCGACTTCTTGTATATTTGGGAGAGGCATCTCATCTCTCTTACCTATCCCACCGCTTCTCTGGCAACTATCACAACTTTGCGCATGGGTGTGTGCGTCTTTGAAAATGGTGGGCCAATAAAATCCCGATTGGAGGATTTTAGTGGCCGTTCTCACCCCATTATAGTGTCCGCCGTAAGGCGAGTTGTGACAATGCCAAAGGATGCTCTGCGCTTCATCGCCAGTGACGCATCTCCTTAATAGGTTATCACTACCCAACTTAAACAAGTACGGGTCATCCCAAACATAATACTTGGCATCCGAAAGAAACTTCCTTTTTTGGTTCGAAGTTAGGTCGGGAGGCACAAAACCACTAGCCTTGTGGTTCGCAAAGTCTGCAAACCACGGCCTAACTTGAACTTTAAACAGTTTTTCATCAGGAAATTCTTCCCGGATTTCCTTCTCAGACGCTGTAACCTCCACATTCATTAAGCGGGATAAATGATCCGCCACCAAATTTTCCGACCCCTTCTTGTCTTTGATTTCCACATCAAATTCTTGTAACAAGAGGATCCAACGGATGAGCCTTTGCTTCGAATCCGGTTTGGTTAGCAGATATTTAATCGCCGCGTGGTCGGTATACACTACGACTTTAGACCCTATAAGATAAGACCTAAACTTTTCTAGCGCATACACTATTGCAAGTAGTTCTTTTTCCGTAGTGGCATAGTTTATTTGAGCCTCGTTAAGAACCTTACTTGCATAATGTATCGCATGAAAATTTTTATCTTTTCTTTGGCCAAGTACCGCTCCAACTCCGTAGTCGCTTGCATCACACATTAGTTCAAAATTTTCATTCCAATTGGGAGCGACTATTATTGGAGCGGTAACCAATTTTTCTTTTAAAGTCTCAAAAGCTTGCAAACAATCATCGGTTAAGAGAAATACCTGGTCCTTAGCGAGCAAATTGCTCAAAGGCTTAGCCACCTTTGAGAAGTCCTTGATAAAGCGCCGATAGAACCCGGCGTGCCCCAAAAAGCTATGGATGCCCTTCACATTCACCGGAGGAGGTAATTTTTCTATCACTTCAACCTTAGCTCTATCCACTTCAAGCCCCCTTCTAGAGACTTTGTGGCCTAGCACGATTGTTGAATAGTATATCTTCGGCAAATATTTTTGTATCGTATCCACAGAGATTGGTTGATATTACCGCCGTTCTATAATTCAAATGTTATAAGTTTAGAAAGTAACAAGGTTGTTTTGGTTGGAAAGTTATCTTGTGAGTAAATATCACTAAAAACAATAAAATGGTTTTAATCTAATATAAAAGCTTGGCAAGATTGGAGTTCACTATTTCAAATGTTTATGATTCCTTATGATAAATAAATAGATTCAAGATTATTGATGATGTTCAAGTATCCTCTCAAAGTCATTTATGTCTAAATGATATCGTGATAATCACTATATTGATCCTTAGACGATCTCTCCACCTAACTATCAATATAGCAATCTTTAATGTTTAATACCAAAGAAGAGTAATGAATAAATCTATCTCTACAACTTATTCACTACTTGAAAATCTGTTTTATGTCTAAACTCAAGTAATCTCTCTCGACAACTACTCAAATCTGGTTTTCAAAGTAGAGCAAAAACAGTATTCAATACATCAACAATCTTTATCAAATATATAAATCAAAGTGAATACATAAACAGATGAGAATAGCTACTACCTCCAATCTTGACAAAAGGGAGTTTAGCTCCTCATCATCATTGTTACAAAGCAGAAAGTTTAAGCAGAAAAATTCTGTTTTTTTCTCTCTTACCAAAGCTCTCAAGAACAATGTGTAAATGATAATGAATGAATATTTCAATGCCCTAGGTTAATGTATTTTGTCTCTAACAAAAAAGGTTGACATTTCCCTAATTGGACATTGTCATCTAAAGCAGAAAAGCAATTCCCAGGCAGACATCAAAATGGCAATTAACTTTTCCTGCACAACAGCACTTTTGACCCTCAGTCAGCTTGCTGGATTCGCATCCTTCACGGCGCGAAGGAAGTTCACGGTGCGAACTGTTGCTTCTCCAGCTTCCTTGTTTGGCAAGCTTCCTCCAAAATGTAGTGTTGCAATCCAAGGTCTTTCTTATCCACAATTCTACACAACTAACAAAAATGTGAAATAACTATTCAAAACAAAATAAATTAAACCTAATTGCATTTATACAAAATAGTGAGGATAAAAGTGTGTAATTACATCAAAACTTGGTAAAAGGGACCAATAAAATGGTATAAAAAGTAGTACTAATTGGTCCCTAACAACTCTCCCCAACTTAGCATTTTGTTTGTCCCTAAACAAAAGTTTCCACCCTTACAACCAAAGTCATGATACAAAAGATTTAAACAAGAATTTATCAAGGACATTCAAATGGTTCAAAAGTGTTTGGCCTCTTCTCAATTCACCTATCTCAATTCTAGACAAAACATGAATAAGGGAGATGGTAAGGTGCAAAAATCATTCCAAGGAATTCAAAGCCATATATGTCAAAATTGAATCAAGCTTACACACACATCATGATAATGATGAATAACATGAAGGGTTACTTTCACTCATCCAAGCAATTAAATCAACAACAACTCAAATCATGCGGTTATCACAACAAATACCAAATTATGTGAAAAATGAGAATCAAGAGGTCTTTCAAAGGTTGTAATGTGGCTTAGGTTACAAGAAAGGATATGATTAAGAGAATTCAACCAAATTGCCTATCCTAAGGGAGCATTCCCAAAGATTCACTCTACACAATTTCCCTTTCTTTGATCCCTACCTTTTTCTTTTTCTTTTTTTTTTCAAATCCACACAACCATGAGCATTTTTTTTTTCTTATGCTCTATGGTTTCAAGGGTGATTTCTTTTTCTTGTTTCTTTTTATAAATTTACCCTTTCATAGAAACTCACTTTTCCAAGTTTCTAATCAACCTTTCACTTTACTCTCCCCAACTTTAGATTCCAAACCCAAATTTATTCGATAATGCTCCCTACTTAGACATAAGCAAAAGGCAAAATTTTGAAAACAACTTAGTTTGAGGTTTCAACTGATACGAAGGAAATTAGGATTCATTTATTCCACAATTTTCAATTGATTTCACAATGATCAATCAAATGAATCCTAAAATAAGCTCAAAGGGGGTTAACTAAGGATTATTCCTCACAAGGTTAGTTGATTCAAACTTTTTGGTCAAGTGGTTTTTCTCACAAACAATGCCTCTATCATTTTCAAAATTTTCACACAAAAATAGATTGATGCATGATTTAGCATGATAAGAATGAGTTAAAATAATGCTCGGTTTCCCGCTTTTTCGTGTACAATGGAAAGTCTCCTCACAAATGGTTAAGTCCTATTTTGATTCAAAACTGACATATACTTCAATGAAATTATGAATTAAAATTTGCACACACCATCAAACTACTCATGTTAAGTCTAGAAAGCGATAAAGTGTACCTTGAAATGCCGACACTAATTCTTATCATCACCACTCGAAGTGTCCTATGCTTCTCTCTTTGCGATCATTTCTCGGTTGCTTAAAGCTTAACTTAAGAATAAGAACAATTAAACAAAAATGTTTGTAAACCACAATTTAATCAAAACACACTTAAATCTCAACTAGCATTCATGCAATTGTCAAAATACTAACAAAAATAAAGTGCCAAAATAAAGTTATGGTGAACTAGAGCCACCCCAAAAGTACATTACAAATTCCCAAAAACAAAACAGAATTAGTAAAAAGAAACTAAAAAAAAAACAACTCTCAAATCTCCACATTCTCAATCCTCCTCCTCTTCGTCACCACCTACGTTTCCAAGAACATCCTCCATCTCCTCATTCGGGTCAGCACTACCTCCTGCACCCCCCATAAAATTTGGCCTGCCCTCAGGCCAATTAGCATAAGCTGCATAGTCAGCTTGCGAAGGAAAAGTTCGGGCCTCTGGTGCCAGAAACGTGTTCTGGAACTGCTGCTGCATGGCATCGAAAAGAAATGATTGAGACCTCCTGGAGGCCTCAAAGTTCTCGCAGCAGTAGTTGGCAAACGCCATCTGATCAAAACCTGGGGTGGTGTGAGGTTGAGGTTGAGGTCGGGGTCTGGCTCGGGCTCTGGATGAAGAAGTACCGGGTGCAGCAGTTTTATCATTTTGGGTTTGCAGAAACCTGTTCAAATAAGAGTCACTGATCACACTGGTGATCGAGAAGTGTACTTCCTCAGGGATGGGAACATTTGCCTTACGGCACAGTCCCATGATAAGTCCTGGATAGGCTAGCACACCAGCTTTGCCCCCGAAATTTGTTCCGCTTAGCACTATCTTTCTCAATTCACCTGCAATGAGGGCTGCAACATCCACAGACTTCCCGACCATGATGCAGTACAATAGACACCCTACGTCCATAGGAATTGTGGTGGTGTGGCTTCTTGGTCGGATATTAGACAACAGTAGCACCAGAAAAGCCCTAGCGTCCAAATTGAAATTCTCTCTTTTCCATAATTTCGGGTGTCCTTGATCATTCATTTCATAAGATTTTCCGCTGAGACATAGGGTAGCATTAACCGCTTCCAAATTCCATCTGTTAGCTGCCTCCATGATACTGTACTCACAACGCTCACCCTCTCCGAGAATTAAGGGATTACCCAGATAAGCATTAATTCCATCGGTAAATGAAAGTCGTACCCTCCTCGCGATGCATAGCATTCGCATAAAATTCTCGAACAATGTCGTAGTTGATTGCGGCTTCCGGCTCGCATAACTTCATCCACTTTCGTTGCTCAAAAGCCGCAACCACGCTGTGATACACCCCGGTTGGAGCTAGCCGAATAAACCTTTCAGGCAAAATGGTTCTCTTGACGAGGCTCTCAAATCGTGCCTCGTGTTCATCACTAATGAACTTCCTGAATGAACGTGCTTGAGGAGGTGCCATGGTTTTAGTTCTTTTGGACATCTGCAATCAACACCAGAACAACCACAGAACAAATATAGACAGCATTAGCAACAATTAAAACAAAAAAAATATGGTGCTGGAATTCACAGTTCGCGGCGCGAAGGCAAGTTCGCGGCGCGAACTCTGCGAATTCAGGAAATCCCCAAAGCTTCCTAGGGTTCCACCATTGAGGGATTAAACTACTCCCGATCAGCCAAAATTCTCAATTCTACCCTAATCCTCTTCTAAATCAATCATGCAAAACTATTTCAAGTGGTAATCAACAGAAAAATTGGATTTCTAACCAACCCTAATGAAAAACCTAAAGAGGGATTGGAAAAGAGAAATTGAAGAGCAAATACCTTATGAATCGCTAATGCTTGCCAAAAGATGAAGATTTTGCACAATGGAAATGAAAGAATCTTAAGATTTGGTGGGATTTTGAGAGTGGGGTGAAAGCGCGGCAAAGTGGTTTGAAATGAGGAATGTTTGAAATGAAAGAGAAATGACCTAAACAGAATTTAAGTGATTCTGTCACGCAAAGTTCGCGAGGCGAACAGTGTTCGCGGCGCGAACAGCAGAAAACAGAACACTTAAAAATTTTTTATTCAGTTCGCGGCGCGAACAGGAGGTCGCGGCGCGAACTGCAAAAAACAGAACCCACTCAAATTTATTCTTTCAGTTCGCGGCGCGAACAGGAGGTCGCGGCGCGAACTGCAAAAAACAGAACTTAAAAATTCTAAAACTTTAACAGAGCTAAAAATCACAGAACAGAGAAAATTAAAATGCAAACTAACAACGTTGGGTTGCCTCCCAACCAGCGCTTTGTTTAACGTCGTTAAGAGCTCGACGGTACCTCGATTAGCTTGATCCAGATAATGACAGGACACACACATCACGGTTTATGTCACCGCTATGATAGACTTTCAGTCTTTGACCATTGACGGTCCAGCTTTCTTGAGACTTTGGGTCCTCTATCACAATGGCTCCATAATTCCGTACTTCCTTGACAACAAATGGTCCTGACCATTTTGACTTCAACTTACCCGGAAACAACTTCAACCTTGAGTTAAAAAGCAGTACCATCTGTCCAACATGAAACTCCTTATGGCGGACCTTTCCATCATGGTATGCTTTGATCTTTTCCTTGTACAGCTTATTGGAATGGTATGCATCGTTCCTTAGTTCCTCCAATTCATGGAGTTAACCTTTCCTTCTTTCTCCAGCTAGAGTGGAGTCGAAGTTCAAGAACTTAAGAGCCCATAATGCTCTATGCTCCATTTCCACTGGAAGATGACAAGTCTTCCCATACACCATTTGAAACAGAGTCAGCCCAATAGGTGCTTTGTAGGCAGTACGGTACGCCCACAAAGCTTCATCTAGTTTTAAGGACCAATCTTTTCTTGAATTCGATACTGTTTTCTCAAGGATCCGTTTGACTTCTCGGTTTGAAACCTCAGTTTGACCGTTCGCTTGTGGGTGGTAGGGAGTGGTCACCTTGTGCTTTACACCATAATGTTGCAGAACTTTTTCTAAGGGTGTATTGCAAAAGTGTGAGCCTCCATCACTTACCAACACTCTAGGTACACCAAAACGTGAAAATATGTTCTTCTTTAAAAATTTAATCACAGTTTTGGCATCGGCCTTAGGTGAGGCAATTGCTTCCACCCACTTCGAAACATAATCGACAACTACTAGTATGTACTCATTGGAGAAAGAGGAGGGGAATGGGCCAACGAAATCAATACCCCAACAATCAAAAACTTCCACTTCGAGCATGTTGGTTAGAGGCATTTCATCCCGTTTTCCTATTCCTCCACTCCGTTGGCATGCATCACAACTCTTCGCATGTTCGTGCGCATCTTTGAATAAAGATGGCCAATAAAAACCCGATTGGAGTACTTTAGTGTCTGTTCTCAAACCACTATAGTGACCTCCATACGGAGAGTTGTGACAGTGCCAAAGAATGTCTCTTGACTCCTCAATGGTTACACACCTTCTCAAAATATCGTCTGCTCCTACTTTAAATAGATAAGGGTCATCCCAGACATAATATTTTGAATCAGCTAAGAATTTCCTTCTTTGATTGCAAGTGAGGTCTTCCGGTGTTAAACCAGTTGCTTTGTAATTAGCAAAATCAGCAAACCAAGGCCTCACTTGAATCGCATAAAGTTTTTCATCTGGAAATTCTTCTCTCACCTCTTCTTCTTTGTTTGTAATTTCTACATTGACCAAATGAGACAAATGATCTGCTACCAAGTTCTCAGAACCTTTTTTATCCCGAATTTCTAGATCAAACTCTTGTAATAAAAGGATCCAACGAATAAGTCTTTGTTTTGAATCCGGCTTGGTAAGCAGATATTTTATCGCCGAGTGGTCAGTGTAGATTACAACTTTTGAACCAATCAAGTAAGCTCTAAATTTTTCCAATGCATATACTATGGCTAGTAATTCCTTTTCAGTTGTTGCATAATTAACTTGTGCGTCATTCAACACCTTACTAGCATAGTGTATGGCATGGAAAACTTTATCGCTTCTTTGTCCTAACACCGCACCAACTGCATAATCGCTAGCATCACACATGAGTTCAAAATCAAGGTTCCAGTTTGGTGCTACGATTATTGGTGCGGTGACCAACTTTTCTTTCAAATCTAAGAAAGCTTTAAGACATGACTCATCAAAAAGAAAAGGCGTACCTTTGTTGAGCAAATTGCTCAATGGCTTTGCGATCTTTGAAAAATCTTGTATGAATCTCCGGTAGAAACCGACATGTCCTAGAAAGCTTCTTATCCCTTTAACGTTAGTTGGAGGTGGCAATTTCTCAATAACCTCCACCTTGGCCTTGTCCACCTCTAGCCCTTCAGAAGAAATCTTGTGACCAAGTACTATACCCTCAGTGACCATAAAATTGCATTTTTCCCAGTTGAGCACTAGGTTGGTCTCCACGCATCTCTCCAAAACTACATCAAGGTGTTTTAAGCACAATTCAAAAGATGATCCATAAACAGAAAAATCATCCATGAACACCTCAATGCATTCTTCTATCAAGTCTGAAAATATAGCTTGCATACACCGCTGAAATGTGGCCGGTGCATTACATAATCCAAAAGGCATTCTTCGGTAAGCAAAGATGCCAAAAGGACACGTGAAAGCTGTCTTCTCATGATCTGCCGGGTTTACTGAAATTTGATTATACCCCGAATATCCGTCCAAGAAACAGTAGAAATTTTTGCCGGCGTGCCTCTCCAACATTTGATCCATGAAGGGTAGTGGGAAATGATCTTTCCTTGTGGCTTGGTTCAACCTTCTATAGTCGATACACATTCTCCACCCTGTCACTGTTCTCGTCGGAATCAACTCATTTTTATCATTTTTAATCACCGTCATTCCGCCTTTCTTGGGGACCACTTGTACCGGACTCACCCATGCACTATCAGATATAGGATAAATCATTCCGGCTTCTAATAGTTTGACAACTTCTTTCCGGACCACCTCTTTCATTGATGGATTCAGACACCTCTGAGGTTGCGCAACTGGTTTGAAATTTTCCTCCATCATGATCTTGTGCATGCAATAGGCCGGACTAATACCCTTCAAATCGGATAACACCCACCCTATCGCACCTTGGTTCTTTTTCAATACTTGAATCAACTTGTCTTCCTCTTGCGTGGACAATGTGTTGCTTATAATCACGGGTTTAGTACACTCGTTTCCAAGAAACACATACTTCAAGTGCGACGGAAGCATTTTCAACTCTAACTTTTGCTCTTTCGTTTTCTTCTTTGTATCCAAATCTTCCATTAATTCTTCTTGATAGGCTAGCTCACCACAAGATTCTAGCTCATGCAACATTGCTTCAATCTCTCGTTCCTCATTGTCGGTTAACACGTTGTATGCTCCGATAAGGGATCTTTCTAGAGGATTAGAGATATGAATTTGGTTCGCGACCTCCACTACTTCCTCTTCAATTGCATCGATTCGGAAAGAATCATGCTTATCGGTTGGATGCTTCATAGCTTCGAAAAGATTAAAAGTCACCTCTTCATCTTGCACTCGTACCTTCATTAGCCCATCATCTATGTCGATCATCATCCGAGCTGTTTTCATAAAAGGTCTTCCAAGAATTAGGGGTACATCACGGTCCTCATCCATCTCTACTATTACAAAATCCACCGGAAACAAAAATTTGTCCACTTTCACAAGCATGTCTTGAGCAATTCCGTATGGTGAGGTGGTGGACTTGTCGGCTAGTTGCAGAGTCATTCTCGTCGATTTAATCTCAACATTCCCCAATCTTTTTACAATGGAGAGGGGGATTAAATTTATACTAGAGCCCAAGTCAATCAACCCATTCCCAATGTATGTGCTTCCAATGGTTACCGGTAGAACAACCCGGCCCGGATCGGACTCCTTCCTTGGTAGAGTCTTCTGGATGATAGCGCTACACCGTGCATCAAGCAATATGGTCTCATCTTCCACGTGTCGCCTTTTCTTGGTAAGAATGTCCTTCATGAATTTAGCATACCGCGGCATTTGTTCTAATGCATCAGCAAATGGAATGTTGATTTGGAGTTGCTTGAAGATGTCCATGAACCGTGCGTAATGCCTAGCATTGTCCTTCCTTGATGAAGCATGTGGGTAGGGTAGATGTTGGGTTGGAATGACGCTCACCCCTTTCTCAGATTTCTTCTTCTTCTTTGATTCAGCATCCTTTTTCCCCTCTAAGTCAGTCTGCTGATCAGTTGGCAAAACCTGCTCTTTTCGCGGCGCGAAGGTGGTTCGCGGCGCGAACTGAGCATTTCCAGAAGCATTTTCCCTTTCACCAACTATGTCTTTTTCTTCTAGCATCCCATCAGTGATGTTCTCTTCTACAATTTCTTCACCTTTTCACTTACCAACTCTTTACCACTCCTTGTGACAATTGCTTTGCAGCGTTCCTTTGGATTCGGTTGAGTGTTAGCAGAGAAAGATGGTCCTGCGTTTTGTTCCGACAGTTGCTTCGCGAGTTGGCCTACTTGATTTTCCAGATTTTTAATTGCTGCTTCGTTACTCTTCTGATTACCCATGGAAGCTTGCATGAATTGTTGAAGAGTGTCTTCTAGCTTGGAATTTCCTCCTTGCGACTGCTGTCCTTGAGAGTTTGAATGTTGGTAAGGACTTTGCTACTGAAAATTCTGATTGTTGAACCTTGACGGTTGATAGCCTTGATTGTTTCTTGGTTGGTAGCCTTGATTGTTAGGCTGTTGTCTTTGATAGCCCTGATTCTGATTGTTCACATAACTCACTTCTTCTTGGGGTGGAGGACAAAAACCAGTAGGGTGATCCCCTTGACACAATTCGCAACATGCTACTTGATGCTGAACTTGAATTCCTTGAATCTCTTTTATTTGCTGTGGAAGCTTAGCCATTTGTTGAGTGAGAAGCTCCACTTGTTGAGAGAGTAGCTTGTTTTGAGCAAGGATGGCATCATTGGTATTTAACTCAAGAACTCCCAGTTTACGTTGTGAAGGACTACGGTCATGTTGACTTTGACGGTCATTGAGTGCCATCCGGTCAATAATAACGTTAGCTTCTTCCGCAGTCTTTGACATGAGAGAGCCACCCGCGGTAGCATCCAAAAGTGTTCTGTGAGTTGATTGGAGCCCATTTAGAAAAATATGAATTTGAGTGAGCTCATCAAAACCATGACCCTTGCATTTTCTCAACATTGACTTGAATCTTTCCCAAGCTTCATTTAGAGACTCGTTGCTTCCTTGAGTGAATACCGCGATAGCCGTTTTGGCTTCCATGAATCGGGATTGAGGGAAATATCTTTCTAAGAACTTTTCTTCTAGCAAATTCCAATCCGTCATCACTCTTGCTGCTTGATCAAGGTACCACTCTTTTGCCTTTCCCACTAAGGAGTGTGGGAACATCCTTTTGAATAGTGCCTCTTCACCCGTTTCATCAATTCCCGTAGAACCCGCAATCTCATAAAATTTTATGAGATCGGTGTACGGATCTTCATGATCCATTCCGGTGAATGGATTTGCATAGAGAAGTTGGAGGATTCCGGTCTTCATCTCTGTATTTCTTCCTCCACGGGCAAATTGAGCATTTCTTCTTGGACTATTAGCGGACATTTCGGTACGATTGTCATCCGCCATGTTTCCGTCACAAGCCTCTACAACCACTTCTTCGATTGAGACAAGTGCGGAAGTAGATGCTTCTTCTCTCCGGTTCCTCTCTTCGGCTAGTTTCCTTCTCCTTCGTGTTTTGCTATTGAGCTTCCGAAGTGTTCTTTCAATTTCAGGATCGAATTGAAGTTGCTCCTCGGTTACTTTTCCTCGCATACACTAGAATCTACAAAACTAACAAACCAAGTGAAACAAAAGAGGGATAGTAATAAATGTAACACAACTTAAAACAAAGAATTATTGCAATGCTTGTAATATCGACACCAATCCCCGGCAACGGCGCCAATTTGTTGAATAGTATATCTTCGGCAAATATTTTTGTATCGTATCCACAGAGATTGGTTGATATTACCGCCGTTCTATAATTCAAATGTTATAAGTTTAGAAAGTAACAAGGTTGTTTTGGTTGGAAAGTTATCTTGTGAGTAAATATCACTAAAAACAATAAAATGGTTTTAATCTAATATAAAAGCTTGGCAAGATTGGAGTTCACTATTTCAAATGTTTATGATTCCTTATGATAAATAAATAGATTCAAGATTATTGATGATGTTCAAGTATCCTCTCAAAGTCATTTATGTCTAAATGATATCGTGATAATCACTATATTGATCCTTAGACGATCTCTCCACCTAACTATCAATATAGCAATCTTTAATGTTTAATACCAAAGAAGAGTAATGAATAAATCTATCTCTACAACTTATTCACTACTTGAAAATCTGTTTTATGTCTAAACTCAAGTAATCTCTCTCGACAACTACTCAAATCTGGTTTTCAAAGTAGAGCAAAAACAGTATTCAATACATCAACAATCTTTATCAAATATATAAATCAAAGTGAATACATAAACAGATGAGAATAGCTAATACCTCCAATCTTAACAAAAGGGAGTTTAGCTCCTCATCATCATTGTTACAAAGCAGAAAGTTTAAGCAGAAAAATTCTGTTTTTTTCTCTCTTACCAAAGCTCTCAAGAACAATGTGTAAATGATAATGAATGAATATTTCAATGCCCTAGGTTAATGTATTTTGTCTCTAACAAAAAAGGTTGACATTTCCCTAATTGGATATTGTCATCTAAAGCAGAAAAGCAATTCCCAGGCAGACATCAAAATGGCAATTAACTTTTCCTGCACAACAGCACTTTTGACCCTCAGTCAGCTTACTGGATTCGCATCCTTCGCGGCGCGAAGGAAGTTCGCGGCGCGAACTGTTGCTTCTCCAGCTTCCTTGTTTGGCAAGCTTCCTCCAAAATGTAGTGTTGCAATCCAAGGTCTTTCTTATCCACAATTCTACACAACTAACAAAAATGTGAAATAACTATTCAAAACAAAATAAATTAAACCTAATTGCATTTATACAAAATAGTGAGGATAAAAGTGTGTAATTACATCAAAACTTGGTAAAAGGGACCAATAAAATGGTATAAAAAGTAGTACTAATTGGTCCCTAACAACGATCCCCTCGGTCACCATGAAGTGACACTTCTCCCAATTAAGCACCAAATTGGTCTTCACACATCTTTCCAACACCGTTTTCAAGTTTGCCAAGCATAGACTAAAAGACCCACCAAATATCGAGAAGTCATCCATGAAGACTTCCATTGTTTTCTCTATCAGATCGGCAAAAATGGCTTGCACACATCGTTGGAAAGTCGCCGGTGCATTGCACAGCCCAAAAGGCATTTTTCGGTATGCGAACACTCCAAACGGACACGTGAAAGCCGTCTTCTCATGATCGGCCGGGTCAACCGCAATTTGGTTATACCCGGAGTAGCCGTCCAAGAAACAATAGTACTGTTGGCCCGAGAGTCTTTCGAGTATTTGATCCATAAATGGGAGTGGAAAATGGTCCTTTCGAGTTGCGGTATTCAACCGCCTATAATCAATACACATTCTCCACCCCGTTGCAACTTTGGTAGGGATCAATTCATCCTTGTCATTTCGGATTACGGTAATTCCACCCTTCTTCGGAACAACGTGCACAGGACTAACCCACAAACTATCCGAGATCGGGTAAATCATCCCCGCATCCAATAGCTTTACAACTTCCTTTCGAACAACCTCCTTCATGGTAGGATTTAAGCGGCGTTGTGGTTGAGCTACCGGCTTGAAATCCTCTTCCATCAAAATCTTGTGCATACAATAGGAGGGACTAATTCCTTTTAAATCGGAAAGAGTCCAACCCATGGCTTCTTGATTTGTTTTTAGCACGGTGATCAGACGAGCTTCTTCTTCATTTGTCAAAAGGTTGCTTATGATAACCGGCTTTGCCTCGGTCTCATCTAGGAATACATATTTCAAAGTAGAGGGTAGTATTTTCAATTCAATAGGCGCTTTTTCGTCAATAACCTCCTTCTTCAAGTCTTCTTCCTCTACTTCCCACGGTTGTAGGTCGTCTAAACTATCAAGTTCCTTTAAGCATTCCTCAAGAGCTAGCTCTTCTTCAACGATGAAAACCTCCAATGAGTCGTCAAGAGCTAACTCCATAGGAGATATCTCATGAATATGCTTTGAAACTTCCAAAATAGCGTCTTCGGTCACATCGATGCGAAAGCTATCATTTCTATCTTTTGAGTGCTTCATTGCTTCGAATAGATCGAATGTTACTTCCTCATTTTGGACTCTGACCTTCATTAAACCGTCATCAACATCTATCATCATTCGCACGGTCTTCATGAATGGTCGGCCCAAGATGAGCGGAGCATCATCATCTTCCTCCATATCAATAACAATAAAATCGACCGGGAAAAAGAATTTGTCGACTTTAACCAAAACATCTTGGGCTACCCCATGAGGATGGGTTGTCGACTTATCCGCCAATTGCAACGTCATTCGGATGGACTTAATTTCGATGTTGCCAAGCCTCTTTATAATAGACAAAGGTATAAGATTAATGCTCGACCCCAAGTCAATTAGTCCCTTCCCGACGTAGATATCTCCAATTTTAACTGGCAAAGTAACTCTTCCCGGATCAACCTCTTTTTTTGGAAGCGTCCTTTGAATAATGGCACTACAGCTCGCATCAAGGACGATGGTCTCCGGTTCCGTATACCTCCGCTTTTTTGTAAGTATGTCCTTCATGAAATTGGCATACTTGGGCATTTGCTCCAAGGCTTCGGCAAACGGAATGTTTATTTGTAATTGTTTAAAAATATCCATGAACCGGGCGTAATGCCGTTCATTCTCTCTTTTGGACGGGGCATGAGGATAAGGTAGGTTTTGGATTGGAGTAGTGCTCACTACCTCCTTTCCCTTTGCAACTCTAGCACTCCTCCATCTAGGCTTTTTCACTTCCTCCCCCCTTACTTCATCAATCATATTTTTCTCAATCTCCACACTTTTTTTTTCAACTTCACCATTCTTTTCGTTATTTTCAACTTCTTCCTCCTTACTCCACTCCCCCACTTCACCATCAACATTTTCCTCCAATATTTCCTCCTCATTTTCTTTCTTTTTCTCTCTTTGTTCACTCTCAACTCTTTTGTTATTCTCACTCATCAACTCCTTCCCACTTCTCGTTGTGACCGCCTTACAATGCTCCTTAGGATTTGTTTGCGTATTTGCCGAAAAGGAAGGACCGGTTTGTTGTTCCGCGAGTTGCTTAGCAAGTTGCCCAACTTGAGTCTCGAGATTTTTTATGGCCGCGTCGTTGCTTTTTTGATTTGCCATTGACATTTGCATGAATTGCGTCAATGTGTCTTCCAACTTAGAAGTTACGACCGGAGGTTGTTGAGGTATATAAGGATTTTGGGGAGGGTTTTGACGGCTAGAAGAACCACCTCCATAACCTTGGTTATGGTAATAGTTACTCCTAGGTTGGAACCCTTGGTTCCCTTGGTAATGTTGTTGTTGATTTTGAGGGTGCGGTTGATAAGGTTGTTGTTGTTGTTGTTGTCTCGGTTGGTAGTCCCTTTGGTTTGCCATGTAGTTTACATCTTCGAATCCTGGAGGTGGACAGAATCCGGTGTCATGCTCACCTTTACAAAGCTCACAACAAGCTATTTGTTTAGCTTTAGACAGTTCTCTCAACTCTTTAATTTGTTGCGTTAAGAGTTCCACTTGTTGTGAGATGAGCTTGTTTTGGGCAAGGATGGCATCGTTCGTCCCTAGCTCAAGCACTCCCGACTTCTTCAAAGAGTTGCCTCGACTTTGACTCTGAAGATCATTTAGATCCATTCGATTTATAATGTTTGTAGCTTCTTCGACACTTTTTGACAATAAAGAGCCACCCGAGGTAGCATCCAACAACGTCTTGCAATTTGGTTGAGTCCATTTTTGAAGATATGGATTTGAGTCAATTCATCAAATCCATGCCCTTTACATTTCCTAAGCATGGACTTGAATCTTTCCCACGCTTCATTTAAGGATTCATTGATTCCTTGTGCAAACACCGAGATGGCCGTCTTTGATTCCATGAACCGGTTATGGGAGAAGAATCTTTCGATAAACTTTTCTTCTAACACGTTCCAGTCTGTCATTACGGCTGGTGTTTGGTCCAAGTACCAATCTTTTGCTTTGCCGAGCAAAGCGTGGGGAAATAATCTTCTGAACAACGGGAGCTCCTGAGCCTGATCCACTCCGGCCGCCAATGCTATCTCATAAAATTTTGTGAGAAAAGCAAAGGGATCTTCATGGTCCATTCCGGTGAATGGACTTCCATATAATAAATTGAGAGTTCCCGTTTTCATCTCAGCTTGCCTTCCCGTGTGGTTGGCAAACTGAGCGGTCTTTCTTGGACTGTTTATGCATGGAGTAGAAATAGGTGGTGGTGGTGGCTCCATGTTAGGTATGAATGGTGGTGGATTTGTGGTAGAAGAACTTTCTCCTTGCTCTTGACGTTGTCTAGCCTGTTGCCTCCTACGTCTCATTTTGCTATTGTTCCTCCTTGCGGTTCTTTCGATCTCGGGATCAAAAAGAAGTTCGTCCACAGGGATTTGCCCTCGCATAAAACGTAAGCTGCACACTAAACCAAACAGATTACAAGCACAAGTCAAAAATTCGAAAGCTAAAAATTAAGCAACCATTGCGATGCTCGCAATATCAATTTACAATCCCCGGCAACGGCGCCATTTTGTTAGTTGTAATTTTAAGTGTCGGGTTTTTGTTATCGTATCCACAGGGATTGTAAGATATCACCGCCGTTCTATGGTTGTATTAATCTTAACTTAAGTAACACAGGGGGTTTTGGTTTTAATCACGTTATCTTGCATAAAAAGGTAATACAATGCGGTAAAAGTTTGATTTGAATATTTGAGAAATATTGCCAAAGTTAGGGTTCAACGATCACTTTGCATGTATTTGTTCGGTCAACAATCTTATAAACTCCTTTAGATGATAAATTATTTCACAAAGTCCTCCCAATGTGTTTCTCTCGAACACACATTGTGAGTTTTCCCATTTTGATCGATTGTTTATCTCTAACACAACCTATCAAAATGACAACTTTTTGGTTCAACCTTATGGTGAACAAAATCATTCATTACTATCTCTAGCTAACAAACAAGATTGGATGAAAACCTAGGTTAAGAGTTGGTAAACATCTCTCGATCATAAACCAACACAAAGAGTTTTGAATAAGAACAAAGTTTTCATCATATATTCACCATTAAAGAGTTTACACATGAAGATCCTTACATTTACACACAAAGCTAATGATCATCTACATCTAACCTTGACAAATGGAGGACTTAGCTACTCATTTTCATGGTAGCTTGATCGGGAAGTTTCGGAAGAAGGTTGATCAACATCCGAGTCGAATAATCGAGATTGGATGGGAATCCACCTTATTTTTGTAAAAGATGGTTAAGAGATGAAGAGAAATGAAATTTAGGGCACAAAAGCTTCTAAGAACAATGCTGTAAAAATATCTAGAAAAAGTGCAAAAGTATGGAAAACTAGGTATGGCTCCAAAAAGTGGCACTTGCTACTTATAGAGCTGTACTGGACTGTCATGCTCGCTAGGCGAGCAGAATGGCTCGCCTAGCGAGGGTCTAATTGAGGCACATGAGGCACCTGCGCCCAGAAAAACAGCCTATCTCAGACTGTCATGTTCGCCTAGCGAACAAAACCTTCGCCTAGCGAAGGGCACGCTTCAACCCTCGCTCCAGCGAGGTTGAGAGGTTTGGCTACTGGAATCCTCGCTGGGATCTCGCTGGAAGCTCGCCTAACGAGTCCTTCGCTACAGCTCTCGCCTAGCGAGCAAGCTGATGAATGCATCTTCTCTTTGCTTCCTTTGCCAACTTTCTTGTGTCTTCATTTTCAATTATTTCATGCCTTCTTCCTGCACAATAACACACAAATCAAAGGTACCAAGATCGTTTATCAATGTATTGCATTTCATCTAAAACAAAGGTGGTTTTGACAATTTAGCAAGGAAATGGAGTGAAAGATACCCATATTTGATAGCTCAAATAAGCACTTTTGGGTATCTAACATCAGTCTTCTTTTTGAAGACCCACTTGCATCCTATAGGGTTAACTCCTACATGAGGCTCTACCAAGGTTCAAACCTTGTTTGTGTACATGGAATCCATTTCGAATTTCATGGCTTCTAGCCACTTCTCAAACTCAGGACCAATTATGGACTCTTGGTAGGTCATAGGCTCATCTTGATCCATGAGTAACACATCACTTTGATCAGTTATGAGATATCCATATCTCTCAGGTAGGTGACGTATCCTGCTTGACCTACGTTGGTCTTGTTCTACTTGAGCAGGTTGCTCTTCCACAACTATTGTGTTTCCTGCTCTAATTCCTCCATATGTGTATCAATTATTTGTGATTCTTTAATTTCTTCAAGCTTTACTTTCCTCCCACTAATTCCATTGGAAATAAAATCCGTTTCTAGAAAAACTCCAGTTCGAGCGACAAACACTTTGCCCTCAGAAGGATTGTAGAAGTAATACCCTCTTGTTTCTTTAGGATACCCCACAAATAAGAATTTGCCAACTTTGGGCTCACGCTTAATTGAAGTTTGTTAGTTCACATAAACTTCGCAACCCCAAATCTTCATGTAAGACATATGTGGTTTCTTACCACTCCATATCTCATATGGTGTCTTCTCAACCTTTTTGGATGGAACATGGTTAAGTGTGTAAGCTGCTGTCAATAGTACATGTCCCCAAAAGGAGTTTCAAAGATCAGCGTGACTCATCATGGATTAGACCATGTCTAACAAGGTTCAATTTCTTCTCTCAGATACACTGTTCCATTGGGGTGTTCCAGGAGGAGTAAGTTGGGATATAATCCCACACTCTTTCAGATGGTCATCAAACTCTCTCTCTCTCTCTCTCTCTCTCTCTCTCTCTCTCTCTCTCTCTCTCTCTATATATATATATATATATATATATATATATATATATATATATATATATATATATATATATATTATGGACAACACTCATTGTAACAAAAAGTAGAAAATCGTTGGAGCTGAGATTCGAACCCTATATATATATATATATATATATATATATATATATATATATATATATATATATATATATATATATATATATATATATATATATATATATATATATATATATATATTATGGACAACACTCATTGTAACAAAAAGTAGAAAATCGTTGGAGCTGAGATTCGAACCCTGTCACTCCAAGAATGTATAATCATAGTTAATTGTTTTGACCGTAAATATAAAAAACAAAACGCGTCCAAAAATGAGGTATTACCACCGTTAACTATCATACCATTGTAATTTTGTGATACCAAAGGTATATTTTGCAGTAGTGTAGTTTTTCTAATTTTGATTACTTTTACTATTAATGCGTTTTTTATTTTGTATGTCTTTATAGACAATCCGAAAATTCGTGGAAAAGACCAAATTATATGGAAATCATCCCAACTAGACAAGTTTCATAGTATTTTACTCTAGATGTCATGATGAATAAGCAAGAAGAGTGATGAAACACGAAGACCAGATGAAAAATCAGATAAATCTATAAAATGCATGCGTACCATGGCACACCTATATCTCAAAGCGAAGTGATTCAATGTCAAAAGGCCAATGCCTCATGAGGACATAACATCCACATGATTCAAACTTTCTTTCTGAAGTGAAAATATAATATCAAGATCACATGTGGCATCCTCAAAGCTCATCGACACGATCTCAACTTTCTGCCAATACATAAAGTGTTTTAACTATTAAATTATGACGCAATTGTGCACATAATTTAACTTTTAAATAAAGAAACATTTATAGTCATTAGGGGTAGAATTTTAGAGAGTCTAAGGTGTTTTTCTGATCTAAGAGAAGGTAAAAACAAAGGCTATGATGAGGCACTTGCTCTTTGTGGATCTATGTGCTTGCAAGTATGAAGTTGATGATCCTGCTGATAACCTTCCTAAGTATTTTGATGATAACATCATTAATGATTGTTGAAGTTGGTGCTAATAACCTTCCAACTCTCTGATGATTTTGATTAACGTGAAGACATGTCAAGCCTCATTAAGTAGAAGACTCAAAGTTTCATTGAAGTGCTTATATGATAGGTGTATCTGGAAAAAGAACACGAAAGCCTTAGAATTATGAAAGAGAAGAAGTGTTAAAACTTGTCTGGCTGTATGTGTCTAAGTGACCAAAGTCTTGTGAAATTAGAAGATTGACTCCTAAGATACTAAGGTAATTCACACACACACACACACACACATACATACATACACACATACACACATACACACACACACACACACATACACACACATACACACACACGCACGCACACACGCATGCACACATGCATGCACGCGTGCGCATACACACACACACACAATACTTTTAAAAACCTTTTTTAACAAAAGAAATCACCTAAAAATGTTTTTAAGCCTTAACCAATTGATTAAGATACTGTCAACTTCATTAAAAAGAATTTTTTAACTACCTAATTGATTAGATCCTAAATTAAATTTATTATATAAATAAAAATAAATTACATAATCGATTATGATTGTGTTTAAATGATTGATAATAGTTCTTTATCTAAACTTTTCAAATTGGGCTAAAATAGTCGATTATTTATGGTATCTAACTGATTAGACTTGGGACCTAAACGATTAGATGAGTTACTTGGCCCATGAATCGTTTCATTTTTATCCAATTATTCTCTTATATAAAGGAGGTGCCTTTCCTCATCATTTCACACCATAATTCAATATTTCTTTAGTTCTTTGTAATTTATCTTTCTTCTCTCCCTCTCTAAATATTTTCTTTCATCAAATTTGCCTTAGTGCCTTGTGAGTGAAAACTGCTTGTAAGGAAAGAGTTGTACTGATGTCGTGCCATGTTGTTATTTTCAAGAGTACTATACTCTTGAAAGATCAAATTTGGTTCTTGAGATCAACAATCTTAAAATCTATGTTTGGTTCTAGAACTTAGCCCGAAAAAGTTTTGTTTGGTTATTGAGATCAACTTGTAAAATCTCTAATTAGTTCGCTATCTTAGACAGTGGAAAAACTTTATTTTGGTTGAGGATAATCCATTGCAAAATCTCTAGATTTGCTTGTATCAATGGTGTGTGTACATAACCTCTAAAAATTCAAGTTTATAGTAATATCTCAAGAAGATCTCTTGGGGACAAGAGTCGGCCAATGTTGGCCAAACCTGGATAATTCTCTGGTTCCATCTCTCTAACCCTTATTTTTTATTTTTTGTTATTTACTTTATTGCTTTTAATTTCTACTGTTTTTTTATTCTGATCTTTAAACATACTAACACAAACTTGCTTCTTAAGTAACAAAAACTCGAAATTAATCGTGAATTTTGCATACCACAATTCACCCCCCTCGTGCTTGAAGTCAATTTTCTAACACTCTTCATCATTTTAAGTATTTATATTTACTTTCCAATTGTAAAAATCATGAACCCCTTAAGGATGAGTGACTAATCCCCTTAGATTAGGTTCCCTTTAGATTATTCTACCCTAAACATGTGATTCAATGTAATTCTTTGTTGTTGCTTTTATAATGAAATTTTTATTTTAATTATATAGTTTTATTTGAAATTAATTCTTTCTCTTGTCTACAAAATTAAGAGAATTAATATAGATGGCAATGAGGCTTAATGGTAATTTATTTATCTGATTGGTAAAACTATGAGATTGTAATAATCGTTTGCGTTGTAAAATGAATAATTTTGACCATTAATCTAGTTTTATGTGCTATAAAACCTTTGTCTTAAATATTTTAAAACTCCCAACATCTGAGGGTTGCCTTGACGAAGCATATATCCTTGAGATTAAATACTCCTAGAAAAGGAGGGTTGTGATGTCTAATTTTATGTTTTGTAAAATTGTCTTCATATTTTACGTGCAATAAAACCTTCTCCATTGTGATCTAAGACTCCCAATATCTCTGAGGTTGCTTTTACAAAGTGGATCGCCTAGCGATTGAAGACTCCTAATATCTGGGGCTTGCGAGGTTACAATTCATGTTTTGTAAAGGTCATAATTAAACCTGATTCATTATAGGAATAGTCATATGAATTATCACATATATGGGTAGATGATCCAAAAGAAGAACTTAATAGTCTTTTACCATCTTTCTAAACCATATTTAATGGTGAAGGATATGCTTGTGGGAAAGAAAGAAATTATTGAAGGGACATATTGTGATATCTATGACACTGTTAAAAATGGTCATTTTGTTCCCAAACATCAAGTTGATAACGTTGTTGGGATTCATGTTTTTCTAATCGTCTTCAAATGATTCTTCAATTTCGTTTATTTTAATCTTTAGAGTTTTCTCCATACTACCAATTATTTTGGCAATTGTTCTTTTCATCTCTAAACAATAATTTTCTACTTTCCACTCTATAGTTTTTATTAGTCAAATTATTGCTACATTGATTGTTTACTACAACATGTACCTCTATGGGTAACTTGAAGGGTATCTCATATTTATTTTGCAAAATTACACTTTAAAACATGAAAAAACATCAATACCAAGTGCGGTAGTGATAATATTTTTTTTATCTTTCAAACATTACAACATCTTTTCTTTAGTCTCTTTGGTCCATAAGTCTCTAGTTTTATTTTCCATAGAATTATCAACTTGATGTGTGGGAACAGAATCCCCATTTTCAACAGCGTATTAGATATAATGATACATTCCTTTGATAAAAAAAATTATTTCTCTTTCCAATAAACATATCCTTAACCATTTACAAATGGGGGTTTTCTTAGTGAATCGTTTGAAGCCATCTTGCCACCTGAGACGATTAGTCTTTAGGGAGAAGTCAGACTTTGATGCCACTTGTTACCCAAGTGACTTTAAACACAAGAAGGGAAGTGAGTTCCGATAAAAAATATTTTTAAAACTTTAAAGAAAAAATTGAACTTAAGAAAAGAGAAAAAATATAGATTAAGCATAAAAGATTTAATAACATAAACATAAAGAGATAAGGAAAATTAAAGAAAACTCTAGAAGTTATATTGGTTTGGACTTAAACGTCACAACCTACTCTAATCTCCAAGGATTTCCCCTTGAGAATTCTACTAACAAGAGAGCTTTTATCATTTTATCAAACCTTAACATTCTTAAACAAAGCTTTTATCCTAGGATTAACTTACAACTTTCATAATGTTATCAAAGTTTACAAAAGAGCAATACTCTCTTGAATTATAATTATAACACAATCAAATTAACTGACAATTACACAAGAACAACTCTTATTAAGTGTTTCACTCTCTCAACACTAAAATGATTCTAAGTGAATATGAAATTCTAAGAAGAGAGTAAGAGTATGAGAATGACTAATATTCAAATTTCTTGTGGGGTTTTCAACCATATAGAAGTCCTCTTTATATAGTAAAACAATTGTCCGAGAAGGGAAAATGTTTTAGGTCGGATCCACATCAAAATAGATTAGATTGCAACTCTAATCGACCATGACCTATAAAAATAGGAACACCTTTGCTAGATCTGAACCATAATTAATCAGAAAGCTTCCTTAATCTATTATTCGACGAGTTCGCTACATAATTGTTTAAACAAGTGTGATAATCAATTATCCAAGCTTCATAATTAATTAAGCTTCGAATTCAAATAGGATTAACCCAACTTAAGAGGTTTAGAAGATTTTTTTTTGAAAAAAAAGATGAAGTTTAGAAAATAGTTTAAGTGTGTGTATGCATTTATCTTACTACTTTGATAGCTACACACTTAATATTACATATGATCTGAATAAAGATAAACAAACAAATAGAGCAAGGATCACTGGTGAGCTTTTTGCATAAACATCTGCTCCTTTGACGTTGTTATTAACATTTTATTCTCTTGCACTAAACATCTTAACCTTATTGCTTTTTGATTTACTTCAATCTTTTTATTCACTTGATGATGTTTATGATAGATTTTCTTTATTTCCTTTGTCATCATCAATACCTATCAAACCTATTAAGCACATAGAGCCACAAACCATGTGTTAAACAATCAAGTTTATAGTCAAAGTGAACGTTTTTATTTAAGATCATTTCAACATAGTGAGATTGATCCAAACAAATTCCCTTTTCCGAGTCATTTCTCAAAGGTCTTTCATATCAAAGTTGTAACATAACAATGACTTCCTGTTATTAATGACATTGATGTTTTAACCAAATATAAGTAAATCATCTACATAGAGAAGTATGATGGTGAAACTCTCATTTTATAACTAAAAATAAATGCATTTGATACTTTCAATCACTTTAAACTCATTCAAGATTACACGATTGTCAAAATTTTCATGTCATTACTTCAGACCATGTAGAAACTTATCTAGTTTAAAGACCTTACTTTCTTGTCCATGAATCACAAAGCCTTCAGGTTGCTCCATATGATTCACTCTTCCTAGTTACCACTCATAAAAAAATGTTTTAGCGTTTATTTTGTGTACCTCTAAATTATGAGAATCCTCTAGTGAAATGAGTATCCTAATAGATGATATTCTTGTAACTGGTGAAAATGTGTCGAAGAAATCTATATTCTCTCTTTGTCTAAAACCTTTTACTACAAGGTAAGCATTATATATTTAACATGTTCCATCATGTTTTAGTTTCTTTTTTAAAACATGCTTATATTTTCATCAGAATAAGGCAAATGTGGTTGTATTTTCTTCATAATTTCATAAGGTGAGACATTGGTCTTAGATGTTTGAACTCTATTAAACACATGTAAAATAATAAATAATACTTTCCTCCACCAATAAGATGCAGCACCATAATACAACATAATAAGAAAAACCAATTTAGTTAAAGTTCTACTATTTATTTCAGATTTACCATTTATTTTAGGAGAATATGGTGCAATAATTTCATGTATAACTCTATGTAGTTTATAAAACTCATTAAACAAGTCTGATTCATATTATATACCTATATCATTACGAAACCTCTTAACTTTTTCTAATGAATCAATTTTCAATATATGTTATAAATATCTTAAACATGTCAAGTGCCTCCCTTTTATTTTTCATTAGATATACATAAGTTTATACAAAATATTCATTGATAAAAGTGATAAAATATCATTTTTCATTTCTAGTTAAAGTTCCATCAAGTTCACATATTTTATAGTGTATTAAATCTAGAGGCTCATATTATCTAACAACTAATTTAATTTAAGTAAGATTTTGATTAATTTAGGTATACTATATAAATCACATTTTTCTATATCACTAACAGATAATTTTGGAGTTAAACCTAAGTTATTAAAGTTTGAGATTTATGTGTTTCTTCACATGAGAGAGTCTAACAAGCCAAATATTAAATCACACAACAAATAAATTGAATTAACATTTTTATTCATGTCAATAATAAGTTGGGAAATGCCATCAGTGGTGTATCATTTCACACAAAAAAATACTATTTTAATAATGGTGTACAAATCTACCTCGATAGACTTAGTAAACGTTTCCTTATTAGAAACTTGGAAACAAGATTATTCCTTATCTCTGGAGTATACATAATATATCTGAGGATTTTAGAGGTGAGTTGAGCACCACATCTCTAGTTCTAGTAATGCTACATGTCTAAGCATATCACAACAACATTTTCTTATCTTCAGTATTTGTGTATGTTTTAAACATAACACGCTCATAACTGATATGACGGGAGACGCCAGATCCAATTCATTATCCACATGATCCACATATAAGGATGATATCGATAATCATAACAATAATTGTTCTTTAATCAAGTTGTAATGCTGATAAGTGTCATATTTATGTTAAATATGTCAACATTTTTATCTGCTTATTTTTACAAATAATCATCACAAAACCCCTTATTTATCTATGAAAAGTAAAAAAAAACACCTCTTTATACTTTTCTTGTATGCATTAATCAAAAATAGGTGAAAAGAACTGGAAAACCACGAATCATCATGAAAAAAACATGCAATCAATGCACGGTGAAACACAGGTTAGTGTGCTAGGGGTGGTGCGTTGGGCGAGAAAAGGTGGCCAAAGATACATGGAAGACATGCAAGAGTTGATTGATGAAGAAGAAAACAAGTTGGTCAGGGTTGTCAGAGTATGGTAGGCGTGTTGGGTGAGACAATGATGCAGCCAATGCGAGGCTCAAACTTTTGCCATTAAATAAAAGATTTTAGTTCATTACAAATGGAGTTTTGATAGATCTGAGGAGTACAAAATTGGAGTAGATTCACTCCGGTCTATAATGAGTGGATAAGAAAGGAAGTCTCAAGAAGGAAGCTACTTAGGTGATATAGCATATCTAGTTTCTGAAGTCGACGTCTATGGAAAGACCAGCTGTTGCGCTAACCATGTTTAAGCATATCTAAAATTTCTATTGTTGGGATTAGATGTGGTCATTATATTCATGTACTAAATATGTCATGATATTCTATGCAAATCTACTAATATTGTAATATTGGTGACTCTTTAATCTTAATGGTTGTTTTAGCTTTGCAACCTAAACATGTTTTCATGGTGTGACATGACATCTAAAGGTGTTTTTCATGACTAGATCCAAGATAATCATCTATTAATTACTAAGTCTAGACATATGTATAGGCTTAATATTCCATGCATTGTATCACGATCGGTGTGGAGTCTCGCTCCTTTGCGACTATTGAGACTTAATGTTTTGTGTTGGTTAATAATAACGTATATCATTCATTCTATTGGGTAATGCACTGATCTCATAACATAGAGACCGAAAGGAGATACGGATGAGGGTAACCGGTGGTAGTATTATACGATGAGTAGATGAGCATCATACTAACATATGGATGTGCATGATAGATACGAAATGATGAAATCTACCCCCAATAAGCATTCTCACCGTTAACACTGAAATCTCCAACTTTACTTTCTGTTATTTATTTCTTTGTCGTTTACTTTTTCCGCATCAGAACAAACACAAAATCATTTTCTTGCTTAAGATAATAAATCATTGCTACCCTATCTTTGAAATCGTCAGTCTCTATGGATACGATAATTGTAACTTACTTTTACTACTAACATAACAACTGTAGGATAACACTAGCCTTATTCCTTAAATTGTGTGTCATATGTCTTATTTTCCGATAGTTGTAACAAAGGAATTCTGATTCAAAGTCATTTTTAGGAGATGATTACTAGTTTACTAGATGACCCTTTTAATGGTTACCCTTCTTGTAATGGTTAATGTTGAAACTCTTATTTACATTACAATTATGATTCTTTAGAGCTTTTTCAATTGATTTAAGTTCAAAAAAAATATAAAATTCTTTTTATTTTTGAAACAAAAAACTCTACTTCTTTCTAATCCTATTTTAGAGATTCCTCCTTTATATGAACGTGAGTTATCAAACTTTTTAAAGAGAACTCTTTCGTCTTGTGTATTAGAGAATTTTAAAATCCTTCTAAGAAGGGGACATCTTGTCAATAGAAACTGCCACTTGAAATTTTTCATATACATCCATAATTTTAATGTTAATTTTATGAAATATCTTCTAGATCTTATGGGATTGAGTCTAAATAGATTTTTCATTAGTCATATAGTATTTGAGGTATCCATTCACATCATATTTTTCCTCCTTTTTCAAACATCCTACATTTCTTTGGAAGACTTGTAATCAATTTAATAAAGATATAAATCAGGAGCAAGTCTAATTTTATATATATATATATATATATATATATATATATATATATATATATATATATATATATATATATATATATATATATATGTATATAGGTAATGCTAACTTGTGCCCCAAGGACACAAGTTAAGAGATAAATAAAGAAACAAATTCTTGGAAATTGTGTATTAAATTTATTAGAAACTTATAATTAATAATTTTATTTATTTTTTCAAAACAAATTTTCTATTTGTGGGTTTCTTAATATGTGTCCTTGGGGCACAAATTAGCATTACCCTATATATATATATATATATATATATATATATATATATATATATATATATATATATATATATATATATATATATATATATATTTTGTAGAAGTAGTTTTTATATTGCCATAAGGTTAATTGTCAGTCTTTTTTTCATTTTTGGATTGTTCACTTATTTCGTCAACGACTAGTAAGTCTTGAGGCAAGACCATGACAATATTTTTATAATTAATAAAAATGACATTTTTTGTTGTAATTGTTTGAAATGACTACCCTTAAACATAAAAGTTTGTTGAAGTCAGAAACAATTGAACCAAAATCAATCAGGAAAATCTTAGGTAGACACGACAAAAAATAATTTTAAAATTGTTATTTTTCGTATTTAAATATTTTGTTTTTTTTTGTCACCAAAGAAATTATTGGATGGAATCGTGTACTAGGTCTCTCTACTTACGACATTTTTAAGGCTTTGTCGAAAACTATGTAAGCAGACTATCTGCCACAGTTCTCATGATAAAATTGTTCATCTATATTGTTTGGTATACTACAACACTGTAGAAAATGTTATAAAATTACACCCTCAAATACATTACGAATACAACTTGCAATAATTTCTCGAAAGAAGGGAAATTTCTCCAAACCGACTATATTTGCGTAAAATAAATTCTTTGAAACTAACTTTTCTCTATAGAAAAAATTTGTGAAAACAATTTTTTTTTCTAAAAAAAATATTTTCGAAGACAACAAAAATATATTCGAAAAACTCAATAAATAGAAATGAAATAAGCTACTCTAAAACATGTATAATGGAAAAAGAAGAGAGAAATTGGAATTCGTGTTTAAAAGATTTATAATGAAAAATTCAGTATCAACCCTTGAACAAACAACCCATATCATTTGACTTGTTATTAAATAAATGATTAGATGAGAAAACATCGGGAGAGAGAACAAAAAAAAAGGAGGGTTTGGTCAAGCATATGTACAACACACTGATATGTGCAAAACATTTGTTGACGTATGTGAAGCGGATGACATGACATCTTTGAATTTTTTTTAAATTAAAAAGAAAGTTTTGAATATCGATAAATAATATTTACCACCAAGTCACAAGTCAGGATTCATGCCCAAATCAGAGAAGCGGAAAAGACTGCATATGTAGTATTTAATTTTGACATCATTCACTATTCACAAAATCTCTATACTCTTTAGGTCACACATAAAAGTTCTCATATGTGGAACTCAAAGAATTTTTTCAATTCACAATCACACCATACACTTAACACAAATTTTTATTGATTCAACAACCTCCCACTTAACACAAAGTTATTCTCAATAAAACTCTTTAAACTTGAAGTTGAAGTTTTTTTTTTCTTTACTTTTTCGTGCAAATAGTGTCTCAAAAGTTTTTCTACTTTATTAGTGTAGGTAAAGTCTTTTGAATTTGTAACAAACTCTTTTAGATTGATAAAACGGACCGAAGACAAATCAATTGTGATATGGAGTTCTTCCTCAACTGTTTCAACTAATTCTATTGTGAAAGAGACATTTGGTTCTTGAAGTAGATGTTCCACAACTAGTTTGCGTTGGCATGCGTACAAAACAAGTCTTCTTGTAATCATGATTTCAACTAATTTAAATATAAGCCTATGGCTAACATGGACCACAATGTTAGGTAATTTATGGTAGACCATCCTTTATACCTTGTGATAAAACTCCATCAAAATCTTTACATTTTATTCATGTTTAGAGTCCAAATACCTTGTAATACATGTCGTTACTAGTTTTGCAAAACTTAAATTTCAATGTTGAACCAACTTTTAGTTCTTAGAAAATTGTAGAGAAATCTCTTGTAAATACAAAAATATTATTATTTTTATAAAGAAATATTATTTAGATTATTTGGAGCATGTAAATACAAAAATAATAGGTTTAAATATTCTCTGATCTTTGTAAGTTGGTGTATATTGGTTTTTCGTCCCTGTATTTTTTTTGGATAATATCCTTAAATGTTGAATTTCATTTGCATTTAGTCTCTAAAATTAAAATCCGTAGGAAAATCCGTAAATTTTCTACGAATTTTCTTGGAGATTTAAACTTTAGGGACTAAAACTAAAAGAATTTTAACATCCAAGAATTATTTTTTGGAAAAAAAAATACATGGACAAAAATAAAAAACACACAAATTTATAGGGACCAAAAAACTATTTAAGCAAAAATAATATTATGCAAGACTAGTTTATCTCCAACAAGAGTTTTAATAGGAGTATGATGAGATCCTTGCGTAAGAGGAGATTTATTGGTGTCAAAAGGTTAGAGATCATTGGATTAAATTGGGAGATTGTAACACCAAATTTTTTCATACCAAGATGGTAATCAGGCGGAAGAGAGATAAAGTTCATGATCTTCATCTTCCAAATGGTGTTTAATGCAATGATGACATTATTCTCAGGGAAGAAGCATTGCTTTTTTAAATGTATTTTCTGTTCTACATCTCCGGGGATCCTCGCTAGTATGGATGACTAAACTATGTGATCCTTACTAAAGAAGCTCAACACTATTTGACTCAACAAGTGACGAGGGAAAAAGTTACTTATGTGATGAATCATATGCACACTTTCAAAGCGCTTGACCCTAATAGATTTCAAGGTATTTTCTTTAAACAATTTTTCCATATAGCTTGAGATGACGTTGTCCAACTTATATCAGATGCTTTTGTGACATGTAGCTTTTAGGAGTATTCACGGTGAGGTTTTGATCGGTTTTGAAGCAAAATATCATCCGATCAAAGATAAATTTACTTGTAGTTCGATTAGATTTTGGATGATTGATGGAAAAAATTTGATCTGATTCGATCTAATTTCATGCGGTTTGATTTAGAACAATTTTTTGGATATCCAAATTTAAATTATATTTTTATTAATATTATAAAATACTAATAAATAATAATTTTAATATATAATATATACTATATTAAAATTTAATATTATAAAATAATAATGACCGCTTATGGTTGAAATATATGAAATAATAAAAATAAATAGATTAAATCAAAGTAAAACTAGTATTTTAAAAACAAATATCATCTAATAATAAATTAACATAACAATATCATATTAAAAAAATCGTATAAAAATATATACATGCGGTTTGGTTTGATTTGGATTGGTTTTGAAAAATCAATCTGAAATTCGATTTGAATTGAGCGGTTTTTACAAAATTACATCTAAACACATCCAATAATTTTTTGTTTTTGTGATTTTTGGTTTTTTTGAATCGATTTGGATTTGAACACCCCTAATATCTTTCACTTCTCTCTTTTTGAGACTCTTATCGCATTAATTTTTAGGGTAGATTGTCCCCACAATTTTAAAGAATCCAGGCTCATTAACTTGTGCAACACTTTTTACAAAGCTTATTTCGAATATTATGGTTAACATATTGCGTCCTTATTGTCATACTCAAATT
Organism: Lathyrus oleraceus; assembly: GCF_024323335.1. NCBI lineage: Eukaryota > Viridiplantae > Streptophyta > Magnoliopsida > Fabales > Fabaceae > Lathyrus > Lathyrus oleraceus. Next base: position 266,388,033 of record NC_066582.1, on the reverse strand, counting down.
TCGCTTCACTCTTTTTTCATTTTCTTTTTTCTTTTCTTGCTCGGGCTAAATTCATCTGATACATCATAAAAAGTTTCATCTGGTCCACCTTACATTTCATTTTACTTAATGGTTCAAAGGTTTTCTATTAATCTTTATATTTTGTTGGTTTGTGACTTATAATTGACTATTGATTGACTTTGATAATTTCAATATTGTTAATCATGCTCCGGTCAATGATGACTTTTATCATTATTGTTGACTTTTTTCATGCGTTGACTTTTATCATAATTGTTGACTTTATCATTACCACTGACTTTTAGTTATTATTGACTTTTCGTCATTTATTGAATGTTATTGACTTTAAATCGTTATGAACATTAATCATTGTTGACTATTTCCTTATTATTTTTACTTTGACCATGCTTTGACTTTTGTTGACTTTTTAGAAAGAGAATATATTCATTCATGAGTAATTGCAATACATTACAAACATCACAAGCTTTGTTATAAGGAAAATGATCGATTACAAAAAAAACTGCAAAAATTTGGTATAATTGACTTTTAGTCAACTGTTGACTTTTGGTCAACTGTTGACCATTTACTCAATTTTGACTCCTGAATTTTTCTAGACCTATTCTACAAATATTTTATCAAAGGGTCATCATCATTCATTGAAAACCCAAGAGTTCATGGGTATGTTACATGTAGCATTTCAACAAGTCTTATATCCTTCAAGGTTCCATTTCCATGACTTTTCTTCATGTATTCACTGTTGTCGTTAGCTTATTCTTCCACTACTATAATCACTTTGCTACAAGAAAAAAAGAGGATCAAGTTAAACTACCATATCATGAAGTTAAATCATCAAAAAGTCATGGAAAAATCATGAAAAACTCGAGAAACAAAAGAAAAATTATGCATTTTTGCTAAGTAAAATTATGGTTTCTTCAATGTAATTCAAAGCAATTCTATGACAACAAAAATCAGAAGTTGATTCATGAGTTTACACAATTCAAAAGTCCACTTTTCAACACGTAAAATCACTTTTCAATGGCCATGGAAGAGCTTAATCCTACAACTTTTGTCCATGATTAATTCATCAAAAAAATAGTCAAAAGAATCAAGCTAAAACATTTAAATTCAATTTTATCACTAATGACTTTTTGCCTTACATCCTAACTTGGTACTTCTCCAAAATTCCAATATTTCTACGTCTAATTACCTCATTCCTCACAAAACCCTCAATTACTTCATTACCCTTAAACTATCTAAGCCAAATCAAAACTTAACCAACTACTAACTTTCAAATTAACACAAATTCTAACTATCATTTTGGGGAGCATTCTCAACCCTTGAGAATATTCTTCATAGGATCACTATCCTAGGGATAGAATCAATCCATCCATAACCACCTACTCCCTTTGAAAACTATAAAAACCTATTAGTTTTCATCATTCTTCAACCATGAATTCATAGTAAAGTTATTATGTCAAAATTCTTCACCATCACCTAAAGGTCATAAACCAAGTTGATGGAGTTTCATCACTTGAAACTCCGCTCGATTGAGCATAAACTCCTACCATTTTTCATAACCATCTTCATTCTAAACTCATTCAAAATGCAATATTTTCATCACCATTCACAAAATTCAGCATTACTTCTATAAAAAAAAATACAAGGGTTTGGATCAACATTTATCAAGGGTTCAACCTTTCTATCCTATATTTATCAACTAAAAATTCATCAACATATTCATCATCTAAAATTTAACTCAACAAAGTTTCAAGCATCATCAATATTCAACAATAATTCACCAAGACTTTCCATTCAAGAATAATAATTATCATTCACAATGATATGTTCATCAAGAACTTAGAAATTAATTGGATTAAAGGAGATTATTTTGAAGTTTTCTGGATTTCTCGTCGGTAAATTCATCGGCGATTCTCAACACTAACCGGGACAAACCTCCACTCCATCAGGAAGATATTTCATCTTTTTTTTTCCGCATTTTACATTATCGCTTCCGAATTGGTTGAAACATTTCATAGAGCACCTTGCATGCAATAGCGAAATCTATATTTTTTCTTCAATTTCATCGGTTAATTCGCATCTCATTTATCATTATAGAGTTGTATAATTGCTATTTATTATGTTCAAATAAAAGTTTGCATCAAAACAAACTCTGAATCACATAGAACCACAAAACTGGAATCAATCTAAATGCAAAATTTAGAACCAAAACAACAACAAAAAACCAACTAAAATGCAAGCTGAACCCACAGAACTTCGAATCTGAAACACAAAACTAGAACCAATCGAACTAAAATGTGATGCTGAACTGAAATAAAATAGAAGAAAACCGAAACAGAACTTCGAATTCTGAACCGTAACAGAACTTCAAATTCTGAACCGTAGCAGAACCAATCAAACTAAAATGCGATGCTGAACCGAAACAAAATAGAAGAAAACCGAGTCAAAACTGTAAGAAATCCGGGCGACTGATTGGTGCGTGAGAACCGCGTCTAATCGGGTTTGAAGAAATCACACGGAAAAATCGTTTATGCAAGAATCACTTATTTGAAATGCGGTCATGAGCTTCTTCTTCGCCGTACGTTTCCACATTTCCCTTCCGTCCCGCCTGCGTTTCATGTTGCTTTCAGTTCACGTTGTAAGCTGCCACTGCCACTGTCTTTCACGCTAATGCTTTTTCCTTTCTTCTTTTTCCATTATGCTTTTATATAATAATAATAATAATAATAATAATAATAATAATAATAATAATAATAATAATAATAATAATAATAATAATAATTATTATTATTATTATTATTATTATTATGTCATGGTTTTTTTATTGTAATATAATTTAACACATGTTTAGTGGTGATTGGCTATTGGTTTATTGGCAAAATTTCGAATTTTCATTTCCAATTGTTCACACGTACTCATTCAACTCTTCTTTCTTGATATCATTTATTTTAATATACAAGTCAATGCCAAATGTCATTATCTTGTTGGTGTTGACTTTTTCAAAACCAAATAATCATATGTTATGCTACTGCTGCAAGCTTATTTTTCTTTTAATCTCTATTGCTTTTTTTTTTATATATAATGTTTTTAATCACCGTTACTTGTAGTTTTATTTTATATAATATAATCATAATTAGATCCTTTAAGTTATTTGTTTGTAATAGGTTGACCTTTAAATTTGATTTTAACAACTTGATTTTTTATTTCTGATCTTACCTATATATTTTAATGCTACTTTATGTATTTAGAATGACATTTTATATAGTTTGGTGCTACTTTATGTATTTTGTGTCATTTGTTTAGTCAAATATTAAAAAAAAAAAGGTAACGGTGTACACGTTTGTTAACTTAAATGATGAAGTTACTACAAACAAAATTTAAGAATCAACATGTTACAAACAAATAATTTAAAGGATCCATGGTGTAATTATGTTTATAATATAAAACCACATGTAGGCCCAGTTTGTTTTAGTTTTAAAAAATAGATTTTTTCTTTATATTTTTGAAAATGGATTCTATAAAATCGTTTTTAAAAATATTACAAGTTTTTCTAAATTTATTTTTTATAAATTAAAAGACTAATTTTGACATTCTATAACATAGACATATATTATTTAAGATCAAAACATAGTCAAAATCACAAATATTTTAAACAAGTTGTATCTCAAAAATGATTTTTATAAAAAACTATTTGAAATAGCTTCAAAATTAAGTGATTTTTGAAATTTTGATATTAAAAAAAAGTTTCAATAAAATCATAAAATATTTAAAATAACATTTTAAGAATAACTATTCAAACCAAATTTTCATTTGAAACTTTTATGAAAAGTTTCTTTGTAAATTTTTTTACACCGAAATATACAACACTATAAAAATCATTTTAAAAAAAAGCCAAAACAAACGGACCTATAATATTTCAATTGATAATTAAATTAAGTTTAGAAAATGATTCTATACATTTCCTATAAAAATTATTATAATCATGCCCAATTATTTGTAGGATATAATTTTTGCTTAATTTTTTTTAGAGTTAATCTCGTTTTTTGTAACAAAAATAGGATTAGTCCTCTTGATTAACTGAGATTAGGTTTGACTCATGACTTTAATTTTGGTTATCTTTTTCATGGTTTTAACTTAGGTTACATTCTTTTATTCATGACTTGGTAAACTTGTGAATTAAAGTGTGTGTTGGATAATGCTTGGATAGTATGGAGAATTTTTATCATCCTTGTTTGGTCAATTTGTTAATTGATTAAACATGAACCCCTAGGAGTTTAGCTTTGATTAATCCTTTTGGTAACTAGCTAGATTTTGAATCTAAGGACTATTTACATGATTTTAATACCCTTTTGGTGTTATAAAAGCTATCTTGCGATTGTATTGATAATTCACAAACTTTGGTCTTTTATGTCCAATAAGATAAAAACTCTTTTTCTTACTAAACCATAAATCACTTAAAAAATACAACGTGAATTATGCACCATAAGCCTTAAGAAATAGAGAAGATGAGATGGTTTATTCTTATCCTCATTCTAAATATCTTTGGATATGCGACACATGATTCAATTGTTAAAAGTATTCACCTTCATTCATACACTTTAGTGCAATTCAAATCAAGTTCATTTCCATAATCAAAGGAAGAAAAAGGATGAGGGTGTGGACTTTCTCTCCCCGAATGTTCAAACATTGTTGTAGAGCTCTCTGACTGAATATTAGTCTTCGGACTAAAATCAATCACAACCAATATAAAAAAAATTCCTTAATCATTCTCCCTTGGTTCCAATACAACTCCTCTTGGTTTTGACACTCATACTCTTCCTTTATCCCATTTTCCTTGTTAATCCATTGGTTTAGGCAAACTCTTATTCTTCTTCCCATTTGCCTTGTTAATCCCTTGATTTAGGCAAATTCTTATTCTTCTTCCCGTTTGTCTTATTAATCTTCGGTTTAGGCAAAATTCTACAATTCTTTGTCCTTGGTTCACACACCACCTTTACAATTTTTTGTCTTTAGTTCATATAACACCTTTTTAATTCTTTTTCTTTGATTCAGGCCAAACAATAATTTTTTTTCATAAAAGAACTGTTATAATCCATTCCTTAGCAGTTAGACTAACAACTTAGAGCATCCGAACCAGGATCAGACAACTAATGTCAAAATACTTCTAGGATACGATTATAATATCGTTCCCTAAAATCAACAACAAATACTTATTTTCTACCACGAACTATGAAGCTCTATTTTTCTCATTGCACTATGGGAATACGTAGGCACATGATTTTGAAATCTTGGTGATTGCATTAATTAAAAACATATTTTTCCTATAATTACAACCAATCGCATTGACTGTAAGCCGTTTATGTCAATTTACTTGCCAGACAACTGCTCCATCAAGGTTATCAATTCCAGGTGAGATCTTCATATCGACCCTTACGAGGAAGGCACCTCAGTGACCTATACTACACGACCATCGGTCTAGGCTGGCCATGGTTAAATGTTCTATAAAAAATATGTCTTAGGATCACAAACTCTAGTAAGGGTAAGGATGCTTACGCCGAAAGCACGACGGTCATCAATCCCCTTAAGAGTATCTACCACTAAGTAAGGTTCTCGTACGACCCTAACGAGGAAGGCACCTCGCAGACCAATACTACTCAACCTCTCCTATCTCAAGTAAGCTCTCAGACTCGGGTGGGGAGTCTTTCACACAAGGTTTAAACTTTGTAATCACTACTGCCTTCCAACATTTTCTTCGTCACGGAGCCATAGATTTGGATCAACAGGGAAACAAAGAAGAGTATATACAGATTAGGAATAAAAACAAAAAAAAATATATACAAGAAAAATAAATACATATAAATTCCCACGTGCATAAAATAACCTTAACTAGGCTAGACTTGCTTAGAGAAACCGAGTCCCCAACAGAGTCGCCAGCTACCTCCACCGGGGTTTCAGATTAACGAGGAGACTGGACGGGTTGAACAAAAGAATGCCCACTCAATGAGAGAAGGCAAAATCAGAAGACTCGCCACCGAATTTTATTTGCGTGCCTCCATCGGAGAGGCGAGGGGAAATAGTCGATAAAACCCTCGGAAAAGGTAAGCGCACGGGAAACGCTATAAAGGATAGGGTATCGGTCTCACAACTGAGATTTAGGTTCGGAAGTCGATTACGCAAGGGGAAGGTATTAGCATCCCTCACGTCCATGGTACTCCATGGGAACCATTAAGGTTGATTTTACGTACGTGAGAATTTATCTCGTTTGTTTGCTTATTCTTCAAAAGAATGTGTGAAAGAGAGGTTTTGGTTTTATTATGGTGCTCGCCAAGGATTATGGCCCTTGTGCCTACGGATCACTCATTCGGGATGAGAAATCAGAGCTCCGTAGTTCGGAGTAGAAAATGTTTGTGTGTTGATTGATTTTACCTTTTAAGAAAAAGGTTTTCGGAGTGGGTGCCCTAAGACACGAAAATTAGGTTTGATGGGTTGTGTTGATTTTACCTTGAACAAGGGTTTATGAAAAATAATGTTTGGGATTAGATTGCACTAAGTTCTATGGGCGGAGGTGAATATTCTAGACAATAAGCCAAGCGTCTTGCGTCCAAAATAATCAGAGTGAGGGTAGGAATGCTCTACTCTCACTCTTTCTCCGCCACTTAAGGTTCGTGGCACACAATACTAATCGTAGTTATTAAGTATTTTGAGTTTGATTAAGAAAAAAACCAATTGACGTTGAATCAAGGGTTCGGTTCTTTGATTGAGAAATGTGACTTATGCAATATGAATGCAAAGTAACCAACAAGAAAATAAATGGGTCTCATTGTAAGGTAGCCAAAGAGAAAGCCTTGTGTGTGTGAAAGTGGCTTATGTTAAACAAAGGATAATGGTCTTACAATCATGCCCCTCTAAGATGGTGCCATGATGCCATTCTTACAACTGGAATGTAAGTACGAATGAAACCCAAGTGTTTACAAAGTATCACGAAAGAGTAAAGGAAATGCCTCCAAGTATAGGTCCTAAATGGAATCCTCTAAGTCCGAGCAATTAAGTGCCATGACTTATTTTTGGTCTTTTAATTTTATCATGTTTTGGTTGTTTTTAAATGATGACAACAATAAAGATAAATGACATTAAATAAACATGTATGATGGAGTTTGTACAATGATGATGATAATGAGTACTTAAATATAAATGACATAATAAGTAAATAATTATGTATAATGATAACAATAATAACAAAAGGTAAGCAATAATCAAAGATTAGGTTAAGTTATGGTTATGAACAAGTGAACTAACATTAGGGGATTATCTATCCTTAGGTTAATAGATTCAAAATATGGTGCATCAAGGGATAACTTATCATTGATGCAAATTATGGAAGATGATAAATGGATCAACTTACCATAGATTTGTAACAAAGAAAGTTGTTCAATCTCAAATCCATCTATCAATAGATTGACAAAAAGAAGACTAAACAACCCATAGTTGAAAGATTGATTAAGTTATTAGATTAACAAGGTTATATTACATGATAATATTAACAAGTTAGATGGTTAGTATGAACAAGTCAATATAATAAACCAAATAATATGGAGGGGTTAATAGGTTAGTATAATCAAAATAAGTGCAAATGTATCAGATGAATCCATGTTGGCAAAATAAGACTTCAACCACAAGTCAAATGACTAAGGCACACACTGGGGTCAAACCCCTGACCTTGGGGTCATGGCGGGATTGACCCCCTCACCCACTGGGCCAAAGGTCCGGTTGTGATATTAAGTGAACCAAAGCATATAAATAATAAGAATAATAAGTAAATGAGACATGCGCGCATTTCAACCAATCGAAAAGGGACACAAATTTAGTTTGAATTTAAAAAATACGCGAGGTAATGACCAAAACATCGTCTTCAACCTCGAGTAATCCAAAATCAAAATTCCAAATCATGAGTTTCTAAACAATTTTAAGGATCCAAACTTGTTGTGTGATCATAACCAAAATGTTCTCCCCACTCATGAGCCATTGATTGGCTCTAAGTGGGGAGTTTTTCACCATGAAAATGAAGAACACAAGTGACCTAAAAATAAAATTAAACTCTAAAACTTAAGCAATCAAAGGTGTAAGGTTGGGGGAAATGATCAGAAATGAATTTCGAGGGTAACTTGTTTTAGAGATGGGGTGAGTATTTCTACCTGATCAGAAGTTGCTCAGGTGAGTTTTCCGACGGTTGAGCTCAGGTCAGGTGAGGCTCAGGGAAGGGTGATTAAGTATTTGGGAAGCTTGAGTGATGTGTGGTGAGTGTTTTTGGATAATGGTTTGGGGTTGAAAAGCTTTGAAACCAAAAATTTGATACTCTGTTAATGGAGATTTGAGGGAGAAAGTCAAATATTGATGGGGGCCTTTTTCAACGTACCTTGGCAATGAGACACCTTCACCTATTTATAGGGAAGGTGTATGGATGGTTTTGGGGGGAATTGGAAGGAGTTTGGACATAATTGGCATGTGAGTGGGAGGGTGGTTGGAGTTGACTTGGGGGACATGGAAACGGCTAGCATCTGTGACCATTTGCACTGCAGGCAAGTTTGTCTTGGCCCATAACATGTTTCTGGAACAACCAAAGGCCATGAGACACCCTGCAGTAGAATCTGCTTTTTGCCATTTTGGGCAAAAAGTGATTTCTAGCACATGGGGCCGGGTTCTTGGCTTGGAGATGTTTTAGCATGCATGTTGACCTTCATTCACACCTCAATACCATTTGTGAGATGTTTGTGGTGTTGGTGTAAGCCCTAGAGGCCAATACTTTTGGTACTTGTATCGAATTATTTATTAATAATAAAAGGCTTTTTCTTTATTATGTTTGTTTAATAAAGTCCCTAGAATAGCTAGTCCGTTTAACGTATCAAGTATGACTTAATCATGAGATCACATTAAACATAAGGACACTATTCTTAAAGTATCCGTAGTCGAGCTTTATTGTGAAGTGGGATAACATTAAAGCATTAAGACTATTATGTTTGTAGACTGATGATCACATCTCATGGATCATGGATAAAGAGTTATCAAGTCTTAAACATAGGTATGAATATTAAGAGTAATATTTATACTGGATTGACCCGCTATGAGAATACTATATAGAATGTTATGAAAAGTGTCATAAGTTATTCTCATGGTGATAATGGTGTATACCACTCTTCGACCTGAAACCACTATGGACCCTAGATGTAGAGTCGAGTGCTTTATTGCTGATCCAACATTGTCCGTAACTGGATAACCATAAAGACAGTTGATGGGTACTCCAAGAAGCATGATGAGGGACATGAGTGACCTAGATGGAATTTTCCCATCCTGCGTAATAGGATAAATGTCTATGGGCCCAATATTGAACTGGACAAGGATGACACAGTCTATGCCTTGTGTTCAATATAGACATAAGGGCAAAAGGGTAATTATACACATAATTATTATCATAGAAGGACTTGTCAGATCACATGACATTTTCGTGTCTTGGGTAGCAGTGATGTGTTGCTAGATACCGCTCACTGTTTATTATATTAAATACGTGATTTAATATAATTGCCAACGTCGCGAAAACCTATAGGGTCACACACAAAGGACAGATTGATGAGAGATAGAGTAATTAAGGAATACTGTAATGTACGGTTTCCTTAAGTGAATTATAGAACATCGTAAGGTACGGTGTACTTAAGTAGAATACGAAATATGATAAGGTACCAAATACTTAAGTGATTTTGGCATATTATAAGATATGGGCCATATACACTTGAGTGGGCCTTTTAGCTTGCAGCCCACACAAGTGGTTCTATAAATAGAACCTTTGTGTAGAAGCATTGTAAGTCTTGCCTGCAATTTCGTTTCTCTCTCTCTCACTCAAAGCCTTCATTCGTAGCAACTAGCACTGAGATTGAAGGAATCTGTTCGTGTGGATTGAGTAGAGACGTTGTCATCGTTCAACGTTCGTGATCGCCAGAAGAGGTAACGATTCTATCACTGATCATGCCCATTCGTAAGGATCACTAAATGGAGAAATTTTTAAATTCCGCTGCGCCTTGGATGGCAATTCTCCTTCAGTGGTATCAGAGCTACTTACGAAACCATGAAACTGATAACTGTTTATTTTCTGTATTAATACGATTAAAGACAGAATGAATCAAAGATTAAATTGAGATCGATCAAGTTATATATATGATATAAGCAATCCTGATGCAAAATACATTATATATGATATAGTGTTCTCGTTTCGTTCATTCAAACACTCAATGGTTGTTTTCCTTTAAGCGATCAATGGTCGTTTGCTTCTTGATCCGACATTAGTATGGTGAAGCAATGACGTATTGATCAATCATACTGAATCAACAATCGATATGTGTTTGACGGTCTGAAATTGGTGCATAAGGGTTAGTGACGGCACAAGGGTTGTGTTGTCAGAGAGTTATGCGATTGGGGTTGTGACTGCACAAGAGTTGTGCTTTCTAACACTTTTTCGAACAATGTTAACCGGTTAATGCATATGGTTAACCGGTTAACGCAATACGGAATACTGTTTTCTAAAAGGATTTTCAAACAGTGTTAATCGGTTAACGCATATGGTTAACCGGTTAACGCAAGATGAAATACAACTTTCTAAGTTTTTCAAACAGTGTTAACCGGTTAACGTATTTGGTTAACCGGTTAACACAAGACAAAAAACAAATTTTGAACAGATTTTCAAACAGTGTTAACCGGTTAACGCATTTGGTTAACCGGTTAACGCAAGACAGAAAGAAAATTTTCTAACAGTTTTTCAACAGTGTTAATCGGTTAACGCATTTGGTTAACCGGTTAACGCAAGGCAAAATTCACCTATTCAGCTAACTCTGCGTAATGTGATCGGTCGTCGAGAATTAATTTGGTTTTAATTGATTAAAAGAATTAAAATTGATAATAATAATAATGTGTTTATTATTGTCTTGTGGTGATCAGTTATGGCCTTAGTTTTCCTTTATTTTATTTTGGGTTTTAAAATACGACCTGCGTGTCGTGCCTCTCTTTTAATCTCTCAATGTAACTTCTTTTCTCATCTCACTCCCTCGTATGTAAAACGAGTTTCTTTATATAATGTAATGATATGAAGAAAGCAAAGAAGTCAATGCCAAAGGAGGACAACGTTGAAGATCTTGCTTGGAGAAGCTTAGATCGTTATTAGGTTAGCTTAGGTTCTCTCATTGGCTTGGGAGAACAACTGCGCTAGGGGCCATAATTGTTTCATTATGTATGTATGTATGTTGATGCATGTAAATGTATTTGAGAGACGATTTATATGATAAATAAGCCGGTGAGATCAGAAAAATTGCAATTCCCTCAAATTAAATATTAAGTTTATGCTTTCCAAGTTTTAACACTCATCAAGACTAGTATCGGATAATGTAGGTTTCGCCTACGCGAGGTGCATGTTCTATATTAGTAAGGTGCGATGGGATAATTGTAATATCCAACTGTTAAAACAATGGGTCAAACTTAACTAAACAAATTATAATAATATTATATATGTTTGCTTTCCAAGTTTTAGCACTCATCAAGACTAGTATCGGATAATGTAGGTTTCGCCTACGCGAGGTGCATTTTCTATATTGGTAAGGTGCGATGGGATAATTGTAATATCCAACTGCTAAAACGATGAGTCAAACTTAATTATAATAATATTATATATGTCTAGAAGCAAGAGTTGGGAATGATCCATATGATGGATTGGATTAAGGAGTTATTCACCCAACTTAAATTTTCGAGAGTTGTATGAGATACAATTGGAAGGAGTTCCTACCTAAATAACCTAGTTTTGTGTAATCCGCCTACGCGGACTTAGAACGAAGTGAAATATGGATCTCGACCCACTAGAAATTCTTCCAACGGGATTTTCCGAATCAAATGATGAGGGTCATTTGTTTTGAGTAAAATAGTGGGAGCATATTTAATTAAAGGCCTAATTAAATATGTCAATGATACTTATATTTTCATTAATCCTTATGTAGATTACCATGACAACAAACACCTCTAACAACATCTTGCGATCAATCCTTGACAAAGAAAAATTGTCTGGGACAAATTTTCTGGATTGGCACCGAAACCTGAGGATTGTCCTCAAACATGATAAAAAGCTGTATGTCTTGGAGAAACCTGTTCCTGAAGAGGAACCTCCTAGTTCTGCACCTAAGGCAGAAAGAGATGCTTATAAGAAGCATGTAGATGATGCCAATGAAACTGCTTGTCTCATGCTAGCTACCATGAACTCAGAATTGCAAAAGCAACATGAGAACATGGCAGCGTTCGATATGATCGAACACTTGAAGATGCTCTATCAAGAGCAAGCAAGGCATGAGAGATTTGAAGTTTCAAAAGCCCTTTTTCAAGGCAAGTTAGCTGAGGGAGCCCCTGTAGGTCCCCATGTGCTCAAGATGATTGGGTATGTGGAAAACCTTGAGAGATTGGGTTTTCCCCTCGGAAAGGAACTTGCGACTGATTTAATCTTGCAATCGTTGCCAGATGGATTTAGTCAATTTGTCCTAAATTTCAATATGAATGATATGGACAAATCTCTTCCTGAACTGCTAGCCATGTTAAGAACTGCTGAGCAGAATCTGAAGTCGAAAGGGAAGTCCATTCTGATGATCGGAAATGGAAAAAAACAGAACAAAAGGCCCACCAAGCAGGGTGATAAAGGGAAAGGCAAGGAAGTTGCCAAACCCAAACCCACTGTTGCTGCTTTGAAGCCTAGTGGAGGCATAGCAAAAGAAGGCACCTGCTTCCATTGCGGTAAGACTGGACACTGGAAGAGAAACTGCCCAAAGTACCTGGAAGATAAGAAGAATGGAGTAGAGACTTCAACTTCAGGTATTTTTGTTATTGAAATTAATTTATCTACTTCTGCATCATGGGTATTAGATACTGGATGCGGTTCTCACATTTGTACAAATGTGCAGGGACTAAAAAGGAGTAGAGATTTGGCAAAAGGTGAAGTCGACCTACGAGTTGGCAATGGAGCAAAGGTTGCTGCTTTAGCCGTAGGAACTTATGTATTGACTTTACCTAGTGGTTTGATAATTCAGTTAGAGAACTGTTATTATGTACCTGCAATTAGCAGGAATTAATTCCGTTTCTTGTTTGGACAAGTTTGGTTTTTCATTTATAATAAAGAACAATTGTTGCTCAATTTATTTGAATGATATATTCTATGCTACTGCACAAATGAACAATGGATTATATGTCCTTGATCTTGAAATGCCTATTTATAACATTAATACTAAAAGGATGAAACCTAATGATTTAAATCCAACTTACCTTTGGCATTGTTGATTAGGCCACATAAATGAGAAACACATTTCCAAACTCCATAAAGATGGACTCTTGGACTCTTTTGATTATGAATCATATGAGACATGCAGATCTTGTTTAATTGGAAAGATGACAAAGTTTTAATTCATAGGAAAAGGTGAAAGAGCTAATGATCTTTTGGCCCTCATACATACTGATGTATGTGGACCACTGAACATACCAGCCAGAGGAGGTTTTCAATACTTCATCACATTTACTGATGATTTCAGTAGATATGGTTATGTGTATTTAATAAAACACAAATCAGAGTCCTTTGAAAAGTTCAAGGAATTCAAGAATGAAGTACAAAACCAACTAGGTAAGAATATTAAAACTCTTCGATCAGATCGAGGTGGTGAGTATTTAAGCCTAGAGTTTGATGACCATCTGAAAGAGTGTGGGATCCTATCCCAACTTACTCCTCCTGGAACACCCCAATGGAATGGTGTATCTGAGAGAAGAAATCGAACCCTGTTAGACATGGTCCGATCCATGATGAGTCACGCCGATCTTCCAAACTCCTTTTGGGGACATGCACTATTGACAGTAGCTTACACACTTAACCGTGTTCCATCCAAAAAGGTTGAGAAGACACCATATGAGATATGGAGTGGTAAGAAACCACATATGTCTTACATGAAGATTTGGGGTTGCGAAGTTTATGTGAAACGACAAATTTCAACTAAGCTTGAGCCCAAATCTGACAAATGCTTATTTGTGGGGTATCCTAAAGAAACAAGAGGGTATCACTTCTACAATCCTTCTGAGGGAAAAGTGTTTGTCGCTCAAACTGGAGTTTTTCTAGAAAAGGATTTTATTTCCAAAGGAATCAGTGGGAGGAAAGTAGAGCTTGAAGAAATTCAAGAATCACAAAGCATTGATACACCTATGGAGGAATTAGAGTAGGAAACACAAATAGTTGTGTAAGAGCAACCTGCTCAAGTAGAACAAGACCAGCGTAGGTCAGGCAGGATACGTCACCTACCTGAGAGATATTGATATCTCATAACTGATCAAGGTGATGTATTACTCATGGATCAAGTACGAACATGAGCCCTGTGTCTACAAGAAGGTTAGTGGGAGCATGATCGTTTTCCTGGTATTATATGTAGATGACATATTACTCATTGGAAACGATATCCCTACCCTGCAACAAGTAAAGTCTTGGTTGGGGAAATGCTTTTCTATGAAGGACCTAGGTGAAGTAGCCTATATATTAGGAATCAGAATCTATAGAGATAGATCACAAAACTGCTTGGCCTAAGTCAGAGTACATAGACAAAGTGCTGAGACGCTTTAATATGAAAGATTCCAATGGTTATGTGTTTTTGCTTAAATGGTGGCGCTGTGAGCTAGAAAAGTTCAAAGCAAGATACAGTTGCTGATTCTACAACCGAGGCCGAGTATATTGCTGCCTCAAGTGCATCAAAGAAAGTTGTTTGGATCAAAAAGTTCATTAGTGAACTTGGCATAGTACCTAGCATTGTGGATCCCATTGGTCTCTATTGTGATAACAATGGTGCTATCGCACAAGCTAAGGAGCCTAGATCTCACCAACGATCCAAACACATACTTAGGCGTTATCACCTCATTTGAGAGATAATAGATAGAGGAGATGTGAAAATATGTAGAGTACCTACACTTGACAATATTGCTGATCCACTAATAAAGCCTCTTGCGCAGCAAAAGCATGATGGCCATACTAGATCTATGGGCATTAGGGGTATGCCTGATTGGCTCTAGTGCTAGTGGGAGATTGTTGGTGTAAGCCCTAGAGGCCAATACTTTTGGTACTTGTATCGAATTATTTATTAATAATAAAAGGCTTTTTCTTTATTATGTTTGTTTAATTAAGTCCCTAGAATAGCTAGTCTGTTTAATGTATCAAGTATGACTTAATCATGAGATCACATTAAACATAAGGACAATATTCTTAAAGTATCCGTAGTCGAGCTTTATTGTGAAGTGGGATAATATTAAAGCATTAAGACTATTATGTTTGTAGACTGATGATCACATCTCATGGATCATGGATAAAGAGTTATCAAGTCTTAAACATAGGTATGAATATTAAGAGTAATATTTATACTGGATTGACCCGCTATGAGAATACTATATAGAATGTTATGCAAAGTGTCATAAGTTATTCTCATGGTGATAATGGTGTATACCACTCTTCGACCTGAAACCACTATGGACCCTAGATGTAGTGTCGAGTGCTTTATTGCTGATCCAACGTTGTCCGTAACTGGATAACCATAAAGACAGTTGATGGGTACTCCACGAAGCATGCTGAGGGACATGAGTGACCTAGATGGAATTTGCCCATCCTGCGTAATAGGATAAATGTCTATGGGCCCAATATTGAACTGGACAAGGATGACACGGTCTATGCCTTGTGTTCAATATAGACATAAGGGCAAAAGGGTAATTATACACATAATTATTATCACAGAAGGACTTGTCAGATCACATGACATTTTCGTGTCTTGGGTAGCAGTGATGTGTTGCTAGATACCGCTCACTGTTTATTATATTAAATACGTGATTTAATATAATTGCCAACACCGCGAAAACCTATAGGGTCACACACAAAGGACGAATTGATGAGAGATAGAGTAATTAAGGAATACTGTAATGTACGGTTTCCTTAAGTGAATTATAGAACATCGTAAGGTACGGTGTACTTAAGTAGAATACGAAATATGATAAGGTACCAAATACTTAAGTGATTTTGGCATATTATAAGATATGGGCCATATACACTTGAGTGGGTCTTTTAGCTTGCAGCCCACACAAGTGGTTCTATAAATAGAACCTTTGTGTAGAAGCATTGTAACTCTTGCCTGCAATTTCGTTTCTCTCTCTCTCACTCAAAGCCTTCATTCGTAGCATCTAGCACTGAGATTGAAGGAATCTGTTCGTGTGGACTGAGTAGAGACGTTGTCATCGTTCAACGTTCGTGATCGCCACAAGAGGTAACGATTCTATCACTGATCATGCCCATTCGTAAGGATCACTAAATGGAGAAATTTTTAAATTCCGTTGCGCCTTGGATGGAAATTCTCCTTCATGTGGACCATTTGGATCAAAAGGAATGAGTTAGAGAAATTGGCATGCTGAATTGCAAATTCTGACTGATGTGCAATTGGCTTGTGCACCAAGGTAAGACGCCAACTTTGAACCAAGGCTAAATAAAATTGGCTCACGCACTTTGCTTAAATTTTGGGCCATTTGTTCTTTCCTATGAACTTGATTGAATGAAAAAAGAACCAGGTAAAAAGGGCTTGTGGTTTGGAAATGGAAATGTGTCAAAGTAGGGGTCATGACATGATTTTAGAGCATGGTAGGCATGTTGGACCAACTTGGCCAATAGAGAAATTGAACCCCTTCCTCAATGAATTAAGTCTTTGAACTTTAAATAAAGTTGGATAGGAAGTTATTTAGGAAATTTGGCTCAAAGTGGAATTTAAAAATCTTGAAAAATGAAGAAGTTATGGTCTTTGAAACTTCCCATAGGCCCTTCTTGCCAAAATGTGACCAACCAACATGACCTAGTTTTAGGTTTTTTGTGATTTCTTGCTTTCCAAGCCACAATGATGGATGTTTTGAGTTCATATGATCATATCATGATGGGAAATTAAGTTTTGACCTTTGTGGAATGATTTTAGGTCAAATTGGTGGGTGGATCAAGTCATGAAAAGTTGAAAAATCAAGTATGAACCAACCACTTGTAACATGGATTGGATGGATGTTTAAATAGTTGATTGTGATTGTAATAGAAATAAAGTGATATTGAATGAATGGTGGGGTGATTGGATGGAAAATAATGAGCAAGATCAATGACCAAGGAATCCTTAAACTAGGGTTTCTTGAGCCACAAGTTTCATCAAGAACCAAGCCAAGAAGCCTTAAGGTTTGAGATGTAGGGATCAAATTGAGATGTTTAAAGGTTGTAGGGCATGAAAAAACTTTGGATTTGAGGTATCCTCAATGGCATAGCCAAGATCCTTGAGGAATCAAGACTTGTACAAGCCAAAGGAGGATTAAGAGCTAAGGTTTGGTCCTTAGGTGGCCATATGAATCTTGAAGCTTCTTCAAAGGGGATTCACTGCCCAATTTGGATTGGGGGAATGAATGAGATGTCTTGAGTGGTCCTTCAATCTTTGTGGGATGCTTGAGGATGAGATTAGGGGTGAGGTGGCTTGGGAATACCTCTACATGATCGAAGGCTCTTAGGGCTTTGCAGATGAATCACATGCCTTGAGTTTGTGGGCTATTGTGAATCATTAAGTGCCAATGCATATGAGATGATGTTTATGGAATATATGTTTATGAATTAGGGTTTAAGAAGGTGATATGCGGTAGGGAAAATATGAGGGTATGACAGTTATTACAAAGTACATTATAAGATTTTCTTTAACACATTTATACTCCTTTGTGATTTATTTTGTAACTAACTCTGAGTCCCCCCATTATTTCGACTCGAGTTTCCCCCAATTCTGGCAAGATCTTAAGTCTGGCTATCAAAGCCTCATATTCAGCTTCATTGTTTGAACAAAGGCCTTCGACCTTGTACTTGAATTTTGTTAGGAGAAATAATCATTACTCTCACACCCGTTCCATCTTTATGACTAGAACCATGAAAGTATAATTTCCAGGGTTCAAGCTCCAGATAATTTAGGGAGTTTTTGACTATAGAGTGGTTGACTATAAAGTTTGTTACCACTTGTCCCTTAACAGCCTTTAAAGGCATGTAGGTTAAATAATACTCAGTTAAGGCCAATGCCCATTTACCGATTCGACTATGTAAAATTGGTTTCGATAACATATGTTTAATAATGTCGAAGTGAGATGAAACGTAAACATCAACTGGATTTATGTAATGCTTAAATTTTGTACATGAGAAATATAGACATAGATATAACTTTTCGAATATACTATATCTAGTTTCAGCATCATTTAATACTCTATTAAGGTAGTAGATGGCTCTTTCGATGCCATTTTCATCCTCTTGAGCCAACATGCTCCCTAAAGTCATATCAGATACATATATGCACAATCTCATACTTATATTCCTACAAGGAGGCGCCATAATTGGAGGATGAACAAGGTAGTATTTGATCTTGTTGAAAGCCTCTTGTTGCGCTTTCCCCCATTCAAAACCTTCCTTCTTGAGTCGAAGTAGAGGTGAGAAGGCTTGAGTCTTACCACTTAAGTTTGAGATGAACCTCCTTAGGAAGTTGATCTTTCCTAGATGGCGCTTTCGCTTCCATGATGGCCTTGGTCTTATTTTGGTTAATTTCAAATCCTCTCTTATGGACCACAAAGCCTATAAAATCCCCAACTTGCACACAGAAAGCACATTTAAGAGGATTCATCTTTAGACCATGTTTCTTCATTCTTTCGAATGATTGTCGAAGTAGGTCTATATGAATTTTTCCTGAAACAGACTTAACCACAATGTCATCAATATAAATTTGCATGAAAGTTTCAATAAAGTCATGAAATATAAAGTTCATTGCTCTTTAATAAGTTGCCCCAACATTTTTAGGCCAAAAGGAATCACCACCCATTCGTAGGTGCCTAAGGCTATGGGACATCGAAATGTTGTTTTTGGCACATCTTCGCCAACAATGAAAATATGGTTATACCCAAAATATCCGTCGAGCATACTAAGATATCCGTGCCCTACAGCGGAACCAACAAGCATTTCTGCTACGAGCATTGAATATTCATCCTTTGGGGTTGCAACATTCAAATCTCTGAAGTCAATGCAAACCCTTAAAGTGCCATTTTTCTTAATGACTGGTACAATGTTAGCAATCCATTCGACATACCTGGTCATACGAATGAATTTGCATTTGAGAAGCCTTTCGACCTCTTCCTTAATTTTCGATAGAACTTTAGGTGCGAAAACGCCTTGGAGTTTGCTTGATTGGCTTCTTCTTGGGCTTTATAGGCAACTTTAGTTTGACCAATTCCATGCTTAAACTCAGAATCTCGTCGTAATCCCAGGAGAAACAGTCCTTGTACTCCTCTAACAGTTGGATTACTTCGACCTTGAGTTATGGGCTAATGTTGACACTTATGTATGTTGGTCTTTTGGTTGCCCCCTCTCCCTGGTCGATATCTTCTAAAGGATATTGCTCTAGCATCTTTATGTTATTTTCCAACGGATCCTTTTCGAAACCCAAACGCTCGTCATCATAAATGGCGTCGAGCCTCTAGCCTTGCACTTCATCTTGAACCTCATCAGGTGGTTTTGGCTTGAAGTCCTTACCAGGACCTTCTAAGTTTTCTTCATTCCTTTTGGCTTTGACAGTTATGTATTTGACTTCAGCCTCTAAGGCCACTTTTAATTTGTTTTCGGCTATATAAGCCAAAATCTTCTCCAATGTCTTTGACTCAGACATCGTCATCAAATTCACTTCCCCAACTAGTTGGTTGGATTCCTTCTGCTCCTCCAAATCCCAAATCTTCCTCATCTACTACCTCCATATCCCATTGGAAACCATGGGTGGGGTGCAGGTAAAGGGAACAGAACGCATTGTCAGTGGGTGTAAATTCGAACCCTGCAGGATTGCAAGGGGCAATGTGTGTCGGGTATTTATCGAAGTGCCTTCTATCCACCTGGTTGACTTCCACCATATAATAACTTTGGTCCGCCTCAATATTCTCCACTATTCCATCATTTTGCCATATTGAAATTAGTTGATGTAGTGAAGAAGGGACTGCGCCAATACTAGGATCCACTCTCGACCCAAAAGAAGAATGTAGTTGGCTTTCAACGCTATGACCATAAACATAGTTGGCCTTGTGATGGTGCCAACTGTGAGGTCCACTTAGATTACCCCCATTGTAGTACCAACCTTTCCCTCATAGTTCGATAGAACCATATTATGGGGTTTAATGTCAATATCAGCTTTTCCTATTCTTTTCAACATGTAATGCGACATCAAATTCACAGCTGCTCCACCATCCACTAAGATTTTATTCACTCCAGCGTTTTCCACTTTGCCCCTAATAAATAGAGGTTTTAAGTGGTTCTTCATTCCTTCGTCTGGCCTTTCAAAAAACACATTTTGCTCTTCCATGCATCCATTGTTCATTACGTAATAGAAAACTGGCCTATGCTTGGCCATTTCCAAATCAGTTGCATCCTCAGGTTCCTCTATCTCCATAACTTTGTCGTATTCCCTAGGAAACACAAAAACCATCTTACAAGTGATATCCAATGATGGCTTTGAGTCTGTGTCAAAATTATCTATCAGCATATCATCTTCTACTGCTGCTTGGTCAAACTTCTCTCTATATTCCTCCTTTTGAGAGGAAAAGAGCTTCCTTTCGACAAGCTTCTTCTCTTCATTCCTGTCCTGCTTAAGGGGTACACTACTACTTGATTCAGCCTTTGCCTTTTCTCTATCCTCTTGCTCAACCTTTATTCTTCTTTGTTATCTCCTCCATTGAGACCTTGGCATAAGGTTTTTTCCTTTGTAGTTTTTAGAGCGATATGCTAACCGTTTTAAGGCTTGAAATTCCTTACAGTATGCCAATGAGGAACCTCTATCAACTTCAAAGTTTTTCCACTTCTTATAGCGTTGCTCCCTTCTTTCGATAAGCTTCACCTACTTACCCTTAGGGGCATCAGCCATATACTTGAAGGTGGCTGGTTTATTGCCATGGGGTCCTGGTCCTCCTTGATCTTGCTTCCTAGGTACTTCTCTCTTGTTGAAGGTAAACCGGTTGTTAGTGTCTCTTAAGTTTTTCCTATTTTTGCCTAGTCAAACCCCCTCGGCATTTTCTGCTTCCTTTCTATCAAAGACTGAGTTGCACCTTGGGCACAATATCACCTCAAATTTCTTCCTCTGACACATGTGAAGGAATTCAACCAAGCTTTCATCTTGCTTGGGATAAGCCACTTTGACATGCTCCTCTTGCCTGAGGCTTTGTTTATCAACCTCCTTTGCAGTCTCTTGGGTCATTTCGACCATGTTAACCGTTAAGTTGGCACCCTCAGTGATGTCTAAATCCTGTAACTTGATTCTAAGGCCTTTAGTGGCCTCAATTATGTTGTTAATTTGTATGAAACCTTCAGTAGTTTCATTTGTTGTGATCATTTGTTTGTAACCCTCAGTGATTCCCTTGTTGAATCCTTCAGCGACTCCTTGAATGAAACCCTCAGTGGTTCCCTTGTCGAAACCTTCAGTGACTCCTTGGTTGAAGCCTTTAGTAGCTTCGACCATTACATCTTTCTTGGCATAACCCTTAGACACTTCCATCATATGAACAAAAGATAGTTCAGTCAAGTGGGTGTTTTCCACCTGGAGAGGATCTGAATCGATCCTCATTTGAGACTTCGACTTTTCTCCGAACTTGAGCCTTCCGTCTCTGATAGCCTTCTGCACAAGATCCTTGAAAAGAAAACATTACGAAGTTTTATGGCCCAAAACATTATGATATTTACAAAAAAAAAACTTTTTTTCTTTGTTATAGAGGAGGTATTTTAGCACCAGGTGGCACTATCATCTGGCCATCTTTAACTAATAAGTCAAAAATCTCGTCACACTTGGTGATGTCAAAGGTGTCTGTTTTCTTAGGGAACCTATCACTCTTTTTTGGTTCGACTGAGTTTTTTTCCATTCAAAGGCGCTAGGACTTTGTAGGAATAAGGTGGTCTTTGCTTTAGTTCAGCAAGGTCAACTTCAGTTTCGTCTAAATTTAAAGGACCGTTATACGTCTCTGGATCATCTTCATCCAATTCAATGTAGGCTACCCTTTCCCTCCTGTTATTCTTATTTGCCCTAACTTTTTCAGCCTTCATGCATTCTACCTGTCGATCTCTGTCAGCCAACTGGGCCATGTCCCTTAAGTATTGGGTGTCCAATTTCTTCCTAATGGAATAATCAAGGCCATCAACGGCCATTTCGACCAATTCATGCTTAAGCACTTATGTAAAACATCTGGCTTTAAGCAAACAAAATATATTCAAATAATCATCTATTGGTTTAGAGAATTTTCGTTTAACACTGGCCAATTCCTTCAAACTGATCTTCGACTATCCCATATAGAATTGTTCATGGAACAATCTTTCCAGTCGAGTCCAATCATGGATTGAATTCACTGACAACATGGTGAACCACGAAAAGGAATTCTTCGTAAGGGAACTTGGGAAGTATTTTATCCTTAGGTTCTCGTTATTAGCAATTTCCCCTACTTCAATTAGGTATCTTTCCACGTGTTCAACAATGGACTCATTAGTGTCCCCAGAAAACTTAGTAAACTTGGGGACTTTCCCGTTAGGGGGTAATTATGATTGTAGAATATATTCAGACAATGGTGATGTGTAATTTGGTCTATGAAGGCCAACATTCACCCTTTCGCGCCATAATTCTTTCGACCATGGCTTCCAGGTTATTGTATGCCGCCATATCATCACGCTGAATCTAATGTATGACTTCGTCAGCATCTTGGTTCCTATTCACCATTACTACCCTTGGTTGTCTCTCTCTTGGGATTTGTGGCTCAGGACCTGGGGGTTTGACTCCTACTCCCTGATTTACCACATTTGCGTGGGGTACGTTTCTTTGGTTTTGTTGGAATTGGTTAATGGTAGGGTCTTCTTCAAGGGTTATCCACTGACTTTCTATCACCCACTCTAGGGATGTCGAGGAGGTTGTGGGACACCAAAGAAATCAGCAATGCGCGACATCTGTGCTTCTATTTGTTGGTTCGTTTGGGTAGTGTTTTGAATTAAAGGGTTAAATATTGTACCCATTTGGTTAGCCAACATTTGGACCATTTCATGGTTGCTTTCATCTATCTGCTTCCTTATTACTACCGCATAATTGTTGGTAAGATTGAGCATTTGGATAGGAAATCCCATCCCTAAGGGTTAACTCATTCTAACCATGTTATTAATGCCTGGACCAGATCCTTGTAATGGTGACACTACGCCAAAAGAGGGAAAAGAGGGCGCTTTTTTTGGCCTATAACAGCGCTTTAAAGCGCCCTCTAATCTGGCGCTGGCATAGGTAAAGACAGCGCTTTTTTTCCTGGTGAAAGCGCTGTCTAAAGTGGCTCTTTAAGCCCTTTAAGGGCCACTTTAGAGGGCGCTTTTTAAAGAAAACGCCCTCTAAAGTGGAAACATTTAAGGGTTTAGAGGGCGCTTTTACTAGAAAGCGCCCTCTAAAGTGGAAACTTTTAAGGGTTTAGAGGGCGCTTTTACTGGAAAGCGCCCTCTAAAGTGGAAATTTAAAGGGTTTAGAGGGCGCTTATTTTGGGAAGCGCCCTCTAAAGTGGGTGGTTATTTAAATTTTTTTTTTTAAAAAGCGCTATATTTTTTATTTATTTTAGACAACCTGTATATTGAAGCAGTACACCCAAAACTGTATAATTTGAAGCCCTTTTTCACACATTGCATTCAACAAGCCTTATATACAACAATCCATACATATACAACAATCCACTGATATATAATTGTTTAACTTCTAAAGATTCTAAATATACAACCAATTCATAACTTAAAAAGAAATAAAACTAAGTAGCAAAAGCATCTCTGAGATGTATGTTTTTTTTGCTAGCAGCAGTCTTCTTAGCAACAACCTCTTTTTGTTCAATATCAATAGCATGAACCTAAAATATCATAAAATTAGTTAGGTGATGTATAAGATCAAGAATTAACATTTTCTATGCATAAATATCATATAATTGTGTTTATACCTTTTTTTTTTGATGCAACTGACTCGATTTGCTACGTAATCCCCTTATATTTTTGGTCTCTTATCTTTTGAAGATAGAATTGATATTTGTTTAGATGGACATGTTCCATTGTCGTAGAGGGATACTTTCAAATATCCAGCATCATCATCTACGCGAATGAGGCTTGACGGTAATGGAACATCTCCATCTAAACAAATATCAATTGATACTTTCGAGTATCCCTTGCCCCTTGCACGAATGATTGACTTCATAATAGCCATTTTACCTGTAATAAAGAAAACAATTAAAATCAGATGACAAATGTAAAAACAATTAAAATCATAAAAGTCATTTTACCTGTAATAAAGAAAACAATTAAAATCATTTGACCTGTACCTTTTTCACCAAGTTCTCTTTCTTTTCTTGGTTGGAATATGTTCTACATGTCTCTTAACAACACGGACGGTTGGATTGATCCAAATACCCTCATTATGATCATTTCTAATATATGAATCATTTGATATAATATTCTCATCTTGATCATTTCTGGTAAACGATTCAATCTCAACATCAATATCACCTTGATCTCCAGTGTTTTCATCAATTACTTTGTTGGAAAAAAGAACTATAGACCATTTCGTACTTTTCGGATCATTGACATAGAACACTTGTCTAGCTTGAGAGGCTAGAATAAAAGACTCATCTTTGTATCCCACCCTATTAAGATCCACTTGCAAAAATCCTGACTTATCCATTCGAATGCCGTTATTATTTTCAACCCACTTGCAACCAAATATAGGAATCTGAAACTTCTCATAATCAAACACCCAAATGCGCTCGATAACACCAAAATACGACAGATTTGCAAATTTGGGGTTTAAGTCCTTCACACTTGATATGTGCATTGCTTCAGCTACCACGGTGACACCACTATTCTGCATAGTACTTTTATCATCTTGTTCTTTGGTATAAAATGTGTATCCATTAATCGCGTATGCGCTATAAGAAAAAACATGGAAACTTGGACCATATGCTAAGCATCTCAACCTTTCTGTTATTGAAGCGGGATCTGAATAATACTTTGAATAAATATGATCCTTAAACCAAGGTATAAAACATCGATTGTGCTCTCGTACTATCCAATTTTCATTTCTATTGGGATTTAAACCTCGGAGAACATCCTTGTGAATTTCAACATACGGCTCAACCTCATTCTCATTGTGCAGAACATACAAATGCACTTGATCCCGTTCGACCCTTGATACTGCCACGATTTTATTTCCAATTAGATTTTTTCCTTCTTTCTTTTCGACAAGCTGAGACTTGGGGAGTCCGATTGACTGAACATTAGACAAATATTCAGTACAAAACTCAATCGCTTCTTCAACAATGTATCTTTCAACCATACAACCTTCTGGTCGACTTCGGTTCTTCACGTACCCTTTTAATATTTTCATATAACGTTCAACAGGGTACATCCATCTCATATAAGCTGGTCCACACAATTGTGTCTCTTTCACAAGATGAACAACTAGATGTACCATTATGTCAAAAAATGATGGAGGAAAAAACATTTCAAGCTCACACAAAGTAATAACGATTTCTTTTTGCAACATTGGTAAGATCGCAGGATTGATCACCTTACTGCAAATTGACTTGAAGAAAGAACACAACTTAGTTATAGAGCTTCTTACTTTTTCTGGAAGAATAGAACGTATACCTATTGGGAGAAAATGTTCCATTATAACATGGCAATCATGGGTCTTTAAACTCTTTAACTTGAGGTCTTTCATAGACACAAGTCTTCTAATATCTGAAGAGTACCCTTCTGGAACTTTAACTTCACTTAGAAACTTACACAATGTTTTTTTCTCCTTTCTAGATAGAGTATAAGCAGCAGGAGGTAGATATGTTCGTTTTCCTTTCTTCAAGGGTCCTAATTCAGTTCTTATTCCCATCGCTATCAAGTCCTTTCTTGCCTTAAGGCCATCCTTAGACTTTCCTTGTATATTGAGTAACGTGCCAATAACACTTTCAAATACATTTTTTTCAATATGCATAACATCAAGAAAATGTCTCACATACAAGGACTTCCAATACGGCAATTCAAAAAAAACTGACCTCTTCTTCCACCCACTTTTAACAAGTGTGTGGGCAAAAGGCTTGCCAAACTGAGTATCCAAATCTTTCACCTTTTCAAAAGTTTGATCACCCGTCAATATAGGTGGAGCTCTGCCTTCTTCTGTCTCTCCATTGAACGCCTTTCTCCATCCACAGTAGTGATGATTTGAATTTAAGAATCTCCGATGACCGAGAAAGACATTCTTCTGACCAAACTCCAAGCGCTTCCAATCTGTTTTATCTTCACAAATAGGACACGCACATTGACCTTTTATGCTATACCCTGATAGATTTCCGTATGCTGGAAAATCATTAATTGTGCCAAACAACATCGCCCTCAAGTTGAAACTTTCTTTCCTATATCCATCATAAACCTCCACACCGGTCTCCCACAAAATCTTTAAATCTTTGATTAAGGGCTTCAGGTACACGTCTATGTCATTCCCTGGTTGTTTAGGTCCAGAAATTAACATAGACAACATCATGTACTTACGCTTCATACATAGCCATGGAGGTAGGTTATAAATCATAATAATCACAGGCCATGTACTGTGTGAGATACTCTGGATACCGTGTGGGTTCATTCCATCAGTAGATAATGCCAAGCAAAGGTTTCTTGATTCTTCTCCAAATTCAGGATAATCATTATCAATTTTCAACCACTGTGGTGAATCTGCCGGATGTCGATACTTTCCATCTATAATTCTTTCATCTGCATGCCAGGTCAAGTGTCTTGAATCGGTTTCACTACGAAACATGCGTCTAAATCTCGGAATAACAGGAAAATACCACAAGACTTTTGCTGGAGACAACTTGTTCTTATATCGCGAGACACCGCATTTAGGACACTCATTTAACGATGCATACTCATTTCGAAACAAAACACAATCGTTTGGACATGCATGTATCTTATCATAGCTCATGCCAATAGAGCACAACATCTTTTTGGTCTCATATGTTCGATTGGGAAGAACATTATCCTCAGGAAGCATATCTTTCAAAAGGGCTAATAACTCTGTGAAACTTTTATCCGACCATCCATTGCCCGCCTTTAAGTTGTACAACTTTAATACCGCAGACAATCTTGTGAATTTAGTGCAACCATCATACAAAGATTTCTCTGCATCACTTACCAACCTCTCAAACATTTCGGGACAATCCTTAAGATCTCCTTCAAGTGCTTCTGCAATCTCTTCAACTCGATCACAATCGTATGTATCTGTGCCACTATAGTTTGAGGCATAGGTCGTACTATCCCCCGGTTCAACATTCTCGTTACTTTTCTCACCATGCAAATTCCAACATGTATAACTTCGATCAATTCCATGCCTCATTAGATGCGATGTCAACTGAACTGCGTCAACCCGTTTCCCATAACAACAACCCAAGCAAGGACATATCATTCTACTGGGGTCTTCGGCGTGCGCAACAGCAAACTTAACGAATTCTGATACCCCATTCTCGTACTCTCTCGACAATCGATTGGAAGACATCCATGTATTAACCATTACTAATTAGAATAAACAAAAAACAATTTCAGAAGAGTTCAAACACATTCGGACCTAGGTTTCTAATGATACTGGTGTTGACACAAAATCATATGTTCATAGGTCGTATAACCCTAACTACTGGGTAATGTAGTCCCATTGCATGCGCTATCATGGTCACTAAAAACCAACCGTCAATTTCCTAATAAACCCAAACTATTTAAATGACTATGAATATTGAAACTTTACAGGTCGAAACAAACGTAGCATAGACAACAATAACATAAAACAGAAATTAGGCAAAGCTAAAACAAAGCAATAACATAAAACAGAAATTGGGCAAAGCGTGTACCTTTGATTGGTAGAAGGAGGAAACGCGCAGTAATAATGTAGATCTAACAGAGGTGGAAGGAAAACGCCTTAGAACCCTAACGTGAAAAAGAACGAAAATAACAGATAGTGAAATAACAAAACGCGCAGTATGTTATAATTTTAATGTTTACTAAAGGGGACATTAGAGGGCGCTTGTGGAAAAAAAGCGCCCTCTAAAGGGGGCCTAAGAGGGCGCTTATGGAAGCGCTCTCTAAGGCTTTCCAGAAGCGCTTTATAAGCTGGAAATGCACATGGACTTATAACAACGCTTTATTAAAAGCACCCTCTAAGGGTAACCTTAGAGGGCGCTTTCTAAAAAGCGCCATGTATTGTTGTCCCTCTATCTCCTCCTTATTTTTTCGTTTCACCTTAGAGGGCGCTTGTGGAAAAAACGCGCCCTCTAAAGGGGGCCTAAGAGGGCGCTTATGGAAGCGCTCTCTAAGGCTTTTCAGAAGCGCTTTATAAGCTGGAAATGCACATGGACTTATAACAGCGCTTTAGTAAAAGCGCCCTTTAAGGATAACCTTAGAGGGCGCTTTCTAAAAAGCGCCATGTATTGTTGTCCCTCTATCTCCTCCTTATTTTTTTGCTTCACCTTAGAGGGCGCTTTATTACAAAAGCGCCCTCTAAAGTGCGCTGTCTATTGCTCCTTATTTTTCGCTTCACTTTAGAGAGCGCTTTTGTAATAAAGCGCCCTCTAAGGTGCGCTGTCTATTCCAGTTTTTGGCGTAGTGTGAAGTCGCATTCACCACTGGTTCTGTAAACGTTGATGTTGTATTGTACAAACTTGCCACCATCGAAGTTGTCATGCCATAAGGTTGTTTGCAACCATTTAAAGGTATTAAAAATCTAGGCATATAAGGCCTGAATAAGTTATTTCCTACTGCAGGGGGATCACTGGTGGACCATGCGTCCCTACATAAGATAAAATGGGTCCACTTTGGGCAATCAACTTCACAGGCGCCATACTTGTCGTTGATGTGATCAGGAAAATAACAAGTGTACTATTTTGCCAATGTAGTAATAATAGGGATGTTTCCCAAATATCGATCTTGAGGACTACGCAGTAATATTAGTTTAAATTGTGATTCAATTAAACAAAAACAGTAATTTGAAGGTTTAGAATAAATCTGCACTATAATTGAATTAGACAGAATACAAAATACAGCTTGTACACAAATGATAAAATTATGCCAAGGACGGTGTGTGATTATCTCCTGTAATGACCTTGAATGTATATCTCCTCAACCAATTCAAATAAGCAATTACTAGATCTTAAAATTGTTTCCTCCTAAAACCTTAGAGGGAAACCTTTGATCATTCATTCTAATCTCTAAGTCCTTATGGAATTATGATGAAACCAAGCCTTTTGAAATAACAAGATATAACCAGTAACCATAGGGTATCCCTAGTCCTAGGTGATATCTACTACAGTTTAATTGTGCAAAAACCTTAACAATTGCAATCCCGCAACTTGTTAACCATATAACAATCCTTATTTTTCTGATAACGAAAGCGTTAAAAACATTGCACAATGAAATTGAATAACAAACATAAAATTGAGGGAATTACAAATTCAGAGTCATTACACGATCAAATCAGGGACTCCCCCTGGCATTGTGGGGTTTATCCGCTCATATTAGTCAAAGAAAATACAACATTTAAATTAGACATTACAAGAATAAGGGGATTCCGTTGATCTTCAATCACATTCGCTCTTGAAGGACCTCCGTTCTCCGCAACTCTTGATCGTTCCAATCTCAATCGTACCAATCCTTTGTCGTGCAAAAAAGTCCCACTCTCTTTCTCCAAAAGTACCCTAAATAGTCACTGATCAATTATTCGATGTAACAAATACCCAAAATGCCCTTCGAGATCAGCAATTCCAAAAATCTGGTAAAATTAGAAGACGAGGCGTCCAAGCCAACACTGGTCGTGTCAGGCAACACAGCTGACCGTGTTGGCTTACTACTACTAGCTTCCCAACACGCCCATGCCAGGCCTGTTGACACGGGCCGTGTCAACTGACACGGGCACCCTTGTCAGCCCATTATTTTAACCTCTTTTCATCCTCCTTTTTTCTTCCCCTGACATGGGTCGTGTCAGGCAACACGGATGTCCGTGTCAGAGCTACTATAACTTCAAAAACTTCTTCCCGTGAGCCCGAAACGCCTGATTCCCTTGGCGAGTCTTTGGGAATTCTTTCTTTCACCTGAAAACCAACAGAACTACCAAAAGGAAGCATAGAATGTAGTACATTGACGAAAACCAAAGATAATAACCAAACGAGAATGGAAATGCGAACATCTAATTTATTACAAAATAACACAAACAGGTAAAATAAAGTGTTACCGACTTCATGAATTAATGCCGAATGAGTGTCAGAAAACTAGTAGAATTGGTGACCAATCACAACCCCAAACTTATCTCATTGCTTGTCCTCAAGTAATGCTCGGGACAATAGGACGGTCACCCCCAAATTCTTCCAATTCACTTGCCGTAATACTATCGTGATCTTTCCTGACTCCCTTTTCACTTTTTGTTCACTGTTTTACTCTTCATCGACTTCCAATGTTCCGCCACACTTTCACATCGAAGCACCTCTTCACCTGTAGCTTTTCACACTCTCACAAAATCTCTCAGGGTTAAAGTGTTTACGCTCAAAATTCATAGCATGCAGAGTCAACTCATAAGTTTGAATAACAGATATCTTCTTTTCAAAAACATACCACACACATTATTCAATGGCTTTTATGGTTGTAATGGGGCTTAGGCACAAGGTGGGAAAAACAAACAAAAAAAGGGGAAACTAGTGGTCCAGGCTCAGAGTCCGTGTTGTCATCCTCATCACTATGTTAAATCGTTCAACTTAGAGTTTTTTGGACACTGTTCTTGTTAGGATTCATTAGCTTTTTCTTTTTCTTCATGCGTTTCTTTAAGCAAGCTTTTTGCCAAACTAAATCTCCTCTAGATAAGTGCTTTATTTTACTTCTCATTTTTTTTCGTTCTCTTTTTATTGAAGTTTCACAATAATTTTTTTCTTTTCATTTACACTTATCTAGTTCTTACCGGTGTCCTAACCCCAAACTTAGAATTTTCCACAGATCAACAATCAACAACACTTATCCGAGCAAGGTAAGGGAGTGTTTGGGCTTACGATTATTTACAGCGGTTCATAACAAACAAAAAGGGGAATATGGCTCGAATTGGGTAAACGAAGGGTAATATTGAATTGTTGGATGGAAAGGCTCGGGGTTAAAACAAAGAAGTGCCTCAATGTGTATATGTGTGTTATGAAATTCCAATATCTACTTACGAAAACTCAGAGTGACAAAGACATACCTGGAAAGCTCTCATGATAATAAGTGTTTGGCTTTTTGTGATTCTCACCATGTTTGGTATAGCCTACAGGTTTCAAGATACCTCTTAGTGTAATGTAGCTTCGTCTTCACTTCGGGTACAAAGTATTCATGTGTCAGTCTAGTGACAGAAAATCGCGTCTGATTATTCACTTCACCAATATCAACTTTCAGTGGTTTCCGGGAGAGCAAGTAAGGGGTCTGTCTTTCATCCAATAGCTCCAAGTCTCGTCATTCATCTGGCACGAATACCCTCGATCTGTAACATACAAAATACCATGCACACTAATTAAATAGACAATAAACAATCAGAAAAATGACATAAAAATAATGTTGAGAGTGATAAAGTAATAAAAAAACACACCTGAACCAAACATTGACCGCAATGTTTAATCCATGATAGAAGGGGAACTCACATAGCCTCACTGCGGAGGAGGAAATTGCAACATTAATTGTTGCATCAGTGCATGCATCTCATCCATTATTATCCCTTGACGAGCTTGCTCTATTCCTTGGCATGCCTACTCCGCTTGGAGATCACCGACCTCAGTCTGTATCCACGATCATTGGTCAGGTGTCATAGATGACGACCCGACACCTGTATATGTGGTGTCCTTTCGCAGAGGGATAAACTGATATTACTCTTGCACATCTTCCTCGTTTTGGTCACCTGCAACAAAAGTGTCAGCATTGTGCTCGTCCAGATCATCATGGACGACACTCTCATATAACCAATTAGCAGTGTCAAAAATGCTTATCCTCGTAGGGCCAGGAAGGGTCATGATAAACTGTGAAATTCTGGTATCAGATATGAGATGTCAAAGGTAATGTCACGACACTAATATCTGAGTAATGCAAGCAAAATAAAGATAAAGAATGGTAATGTAAGATACACAAGCAATTGTTAACCCAGTTCGGTCTAACTCACCTACATCTGGGGGCTACCAAGCCAGGAAGGAAATTCACTAAAATAGAATCAGTTCAAAGACTCTTCGTACACTTCAACAAGTTACAGTCTTTCTCACCTAATCTCTACCCGTGCAATTTCTACCTAAGCACTCTTAGATATGAGAACCCACTCACTTCCCTACAATCACACCTGTGATCTTAAACAACAATCCCTTGAGAAAAGAAAACACTTTTCAATAACACACTCTTGATTTTACTTCACAGTTTCAATCAAGAAGACACACTCTTGATCTTGCTTCACAACTTTGATCAAGAAGACACACACTTGATCTTGCTTCACAGCTTTGATCAAGTAGACACACACTCTTGCTTCACAGCTTTAGAGTGACAAATTACAACCACAAATCAGTCCAATTCAATCATCAAAAGATGACTTGAATGACTTACAAGTCTTACGACTAAACAGACACAAACCCTAGCTCTCTCTCTATATTTCGCTCAATATTGGTTGTGTTTCAAATCAGGTTTTCCATGTCCTATTTATAGAAGCATTCAGCTGGGCTTGGACATCTTGAAAACCCTAAATCTATTTTCCAATCAAATCTTCTTATGACAGCTGGTTAAATCTCCTTGGAAAATAAGTAAATCAGGTTGTAATCAATGATTGAATGCGCCTGCAAATCAGATCTTCAATCATACATAGATTGCCATTAATTGTGCAATCACAAAACACCAGACATCGGGTCTGACATCTTGGAAAAATCCTGCATAATTCCATAATTCCTTTTATAACTTCCAGCAGGTACAACCATATCAGATGCCATGACCTTGTGTATGACATCTTGAAACAATCCTGCATGAACATGTCTTTCATTTAAGCTCCAGCAGGTACACATATATCAGATGCCATGACCTTGTGTATGACATTCTGAAACAATCCTGCATGAACATGTTCTTGAACTCCAGCAGGTACATAGGATATCTCATGTTAAGACATCACACATAACATCTCTTGAACACTCTTTGTTTTACCAAAATTGCTGCCAACACTAGGATTCAACAAACTCCCCCTTTGGCAAATTTTGGCTAAAACGTATATCTGTCCTTTTTGTTCACAAGGTAAACTATCAGCAGTTAAACAACATAACAGTAGTTTAAACAGCAACAGAAGCAACACAATTACTAGCTAGTTACTAGTAATACACACATGCACAAGGGTACTTCTCCTTCCCCTAAATCTGTGCAACAAAAACAGAATTACTAGTTATGGATATAACTAGTAAGACACACAAATGCACAAGGGTACTCCTTCTCCCCCTAAATCTGTGCATACATCAAACATCTTCCATGAACATAACAGCTACTGTAACCACAGTACCTGTACCAGCCAGAATGTCATACTGACATCTGCTTCAACATCAACACCTGTGCACCATATCAGACATCCTCTTTGACATCTATAAATAGAACAACATTCTGTTTTAACACCTGTGCACTTCCTTCAATAATAGATGTCCTTCAATTCAGCTACAGTTATATACATCTCACAACTGCTTCCACATCAACACTTCTCCCCCTTTTTAGTCAAAATTGACCAAAGGTGACCAATTATACAAAATAAATGTCAATTAGCCTAGCAGAGAATGCCAGATCAGATGTTATAACATTAAAAATGTTAAAACATAAAAGTTAGGCAGTACAAACCATCATTATACACAGTTGTGATAGTTGGGATAATGGACAAATCCAAGGAACTCATTAAGAGCCCAAAATATTCCAAACAGGCATCAATGAGGACTGCCACAAATTACACATTTTAAAAAAAAACAATAAAACTTCAGCCTCCAACCATCAGCAACACATCTTCAGCCACACTAGACCAGTCTTTGCCACAACACACTTCACCCAGTCAGAAATATCCTCTGGGATGAACAAATCCAAACTCCTTTGCTTGCTATAGGTTCTCATGAACACAGATCCCCAACTTCCCCCTTAAACATTCAAATTGATTGGCATCCAAAGCTTTAGTGAAAATGTCTGCTAATTGCTTTTCAGTAGTGACATGCTCCAGAGTTATGATCTTTTCTTTTACAAGTTCTCTAATAAAGTGATGACGAATGTCAATGTGCTTTGTCCTGCTATGTTGAATAGGATTTTTGGAAATATTTATGGCATTCAGGTTATCACAGTATAATGTCATGACTTCTTGTGTGACATTGTATTCAGACAACATTTGCTTCATCCAAACCAGTTGAGAACAGCTACTCCCAGCTGCTATGTATTCAGCTTCAGCAGTGGATAAAGATACACAATTTTGTTTCTTGCTGAACCATGAAATCAAATTGTTCCCCAAAAAGAAGCATCCTCCAGATGTGCTTTTCTTATCATCAGCACTTCCAGCCCAGTCAGCATCACAGTAACCAGTCAGCATGGATCCAGATCCATGAGTATACAACATCCCATAGTCACTGGTGCCATTGACATATTTCAGTATTCTCTTCACTTGGTTTGTGTGACTAACTTTTGGTTTAGCTTGATACCTAGCACAAACACCTACAACAAATGCAATGTCAGGTCTGCTTACTGTGAGATATAACAGACTACCTATCATGCTTCTGTATAGACTCTGATCTACACTGACACCATTTTCATCTTTGGAGATTTTCACATGAGTAGGAGCAGGTGTCCTTTTATGGCTTGCATTTTCCATCCCAAACTTCTTCACAATGTTCTTAGCATACTTGCTTTGAGATAGAAAGATAGAGTCTTCCATCTGTTTGACTTGTAGCCCAAGAAAGTAGGTCAGTTCTTCAACAAGGCTCATCTCAAACTCAGATTGCATTTGTCTAACAAAATGTTCAACCATCTGATTTGACATGCCACCAAATACAATGTCATCTACATATATTTGTGCCACCATGAGCTTTCCTCCTTCATTCTTCACAAACAGAGTTTTGTCAATACCTCCTTTCCTGTATCCATTGTCAGTGAGGAACACTGTGAGTCTTTCATACCAAGTCCTGGGAGCTTGCTTCAGCCCATAGAGGGCTTTCTTCAATCTGTACACATGTTGTGGAAGGTTTGGATCTGTGAATCCTTTAGGCTGTTCAACATATACTTCTTCATTTAAGTAGCCATTCAGGAAGGCACTTTTTACATCCATTTGAAACAGTTTGAATTTCAGAATACATGCCACTCCAATCAATAATCTAATTGACTCAAGGCGAGCTACAGAAGCAAATGTTTCATCAAAGTCTACTCCTTCAACTTGAGTATATCCTTGAGCTACTAATCTAGCTTTGTTTTTAGTAACAACCCCTTGTTCATCAGATTTATTCTCATATACCCACTTTGTACCTATGACATTTACTCCTTCAGGTCTAGGAACCAATTCCCATACCTCATTCCTCTTGAATTGGCCTAACTCCTCTTGCATGGCATTGATCCAGAACTCATCAGTCAAGGCTTCCTTGATATTTCTGGGTTCAATTTTTGATACAAATCAGCCATGTGAGATCACTTCCCTTGATCTAGTAGTGACTCCTTTATCTGGATCTCCTATGATAAGATCTTTGGGATGATCCTTCTGAATTCTGATAGAGGGACCCTTGTTGATTCTGTCATCTTCAAGTTCAGCTTGAGGAGGTTCTTCTTCCTTATTTTTGTCTGAGAGGTCAGCTGGAGAATCATTCAGAGATGTCTCGACATCGTCTGTGACATTAACCTATTGGTCATCAACCATAACATTAATGGATTCTATCAAGACATTAGTTCTGGAATTAAAGACCCTGTAAGCTCTGTTGTTTGTTGAATAGCCTAGAAATATTCCTTCCACTTTTGGGATCCATCTTCCTTCTTTGCTCACGATCATCCAAGATATAACATTTGCTATCAAATACATGGAAGTATTTGACTGTAGGTTTTCTTCCTTTCCAGACTTCATAAAGGGTTGTGGGAGTCCCTTTCTTTAATGTCACTCTGTTGTGAACATAGCAGGCTGTGTTCATGGCTTCAGCCCAAAAATGGTAGGGCAATTTCTTAGCATGAATCATAGCTCTGGCTGATTCTTGAAGAGTCCTATTTTTTCTTTCCACCACACCATTTTGCTGGGAAGTGATGGGAGATGAGAACTCATGATGAATTCCTTCTGAAGAGCAG
The DNA here is from genome assembly GCF_024323335.1 of Lathyrus oleraceus. Lineage (NCBI taxonomy): Eukaryota > Viridiplantae > Streptophyta > Magnoliopsida > Fabales > Fabaceae > Lathyrus > Lathyrus oleraceus. The sequence goes on along the minus strand of NC_066582.1, from coordinate 266,351,546 downwards.
AATTCAACAAATTTGTTGTTCTCAAACTCCTTCCCATGATCACTTCTGATTTTGACAATAGGACTTTCTTTTTCCCTTTGAAGTTTCAGACAAAGCTCCTTAAAGACTTCAAATACATCAAATTTTTCTCTTATAAAATTGATCCAGATCTATCTAGAGAAATCATCCACCACCACATATGCATACTTCTTCCCATCAAGGCTTTCTACTTGCATGGGTCCCATCAAGTCCATATGAAGGAGTTCCAAGACTTTGGTAGTGGTGTCATGTCTGAGCCTCTGGTGTGACATCCTTGTTTGTTTTCCAATCTGACATTCTCCACAGAATTTTCCCTCCTTAATCTTTAAGTTAGGAATTCCTCTAACAGCTTCAACTGATATGATCCTCTTCATACCTTTAAGGTGTAGGTGGCCTAATCTTTGATGCCATATCTTCACTTCTTCCTCTTTGGCTAGGGTACACATTGAAGAGTATCCAGTTTCTTGAGAGCTCCACATGTAGCAGTTATCTTTGGACCTAACTCCCTTCATGATTACTTCATTTTCCTTGTTAGTAATCAGACATTCAGTTCTGGTGAAGTTTACATTCAGACCTTGATCACACAATTGACTGATGCTTATAAGATTAGCAGTTAATCCCTTAACAAGTAGGACATCGTCAAGGTCAGGAACTCCAGGGCAATCCAGCCTACCCATTCCCTTAATTTCACCCTTTGCACCATCACCAAAGGTAACATAACTCATGGCATGAGGGTGAAGTTCAGTTAGCAGATTTTTGTTCCCAGTCATATGTCTGGAACAACCACTGTCAAAATACCAATCTTCTTTGGCTGAAACTCTGAGGGAAGTGTGAGCTATTAGACTTGTAACCTTTGTCTTAGGAACCCATTGCTTTTTGTTGACAGTCCTGTGATGCTTGAATCTTGATTGGTATTGAGACTGAACTGGGCTAGGATAACCATATAGCTTATAGCAGAAGGGCTTCAGGTGGCCAAATTTTCCACAGTATTGGCATCTCCATCTTTGATGTTTCCCTTTCTGCTGTTGTGACATCTGATGTGACATCTCAGGTCTGCTTTTAACATGGCCGCACTTAGGTTTGGATTTTGGTTTGCAACCAGTGTAACTGCACTCAGCATTGAATCCAATGCCAGATTTGTTTCCTGTTATTTGGCCAGTCTGGAAATCTTGTCTAAGATGGCAAATCCATTGTTAAGCATTCTTACATACTTAGTCATCTCATCTAGTTTGGAATTCAAGAATACAGCTTCAGTCTTCAATTTTAAGATGGTTTCCACATACTTTTCCTTTTCATTTTCCAGCTGAGCTATCACTTTCTTCTGGCTTTCAACTTGTCTGCACACTCCTGCACTTCTATGGCACAACTCTTTGTAGGTAGTGGCCAACTCTTCAAAGGTTCTTTCATCATCAATTGACTCTTCCTCAGACCCCCATCTTCCTGTCAATGCAGTCACTTGGTTTGTAGCTTCTGCTGTTTCACTTCCATCAGACCAAGAGGCAACAAGACTCCTCTTTTGTTTCTTGAGGTAGGTCCCACATTCAGTTTTAATATGACCATACCCATTACACTCATAGCACTGAACTTCTTTGGGCTTTTCTTCAGACTTTGTTTTCTTACTAAAGCTGTTGGATTTAGTGATGTCAGATGCGATGTTCTTGACATTGCCCTTTGCTCTCACATCTACCTTTTCATCAGTCTGTTGAACTGTCTTCCCAGCATTGCTATCTCATTTGCCAGATCTTCATCAATATATTGACCACCTTCCTCATCTTCCTCTTCAGTATTTGACATGAATGCTATGCTCTTGGCTTTCTTTTTAGCTCTATCACATATTGCCATCTCAAATGTTTGGAGGGATCCAATTAGCTCATCAACTCTCATATTTGAGATGTCTTGAGATTCTTCTATGGTTGTTACTTTCATAGCAAATCTCTTGGGGAGTGATCTGAGTATTTTTCTTACTAACTTTTCATCTGACATCTTCTCTCCCAAAGCTCCAGAGGCATTGGCAATTTCAAGGATACTCATGTAAAATTCATGAATATTTTCATCTTCTTTCATCCTTAAGTTTTCAAACTTGGTGGTGAGCAGCTGTAGTCTGGACATTTTCACTCTAGAGGTGCCTTCATGAGTGGTTTTGAGAATGTCCCAAGCATCTTTAGCTACTTCACAGTTGTTTACTAATCTGAAGATGTTCTTGTCTACTCCATTGAAGATGGCATTCAATGCTTTAGAATTTCCAAGAGCTAGGTCATCCTCCTCCTTGGACCATTGTTCTTCAGGCTTTTTCTCAGCAGTGGCTTTTCCTTCTATAGTAATTACAAGGTGCACCCAGCCTGTCAACACAACCTTCCAAGCCTTGTTATCAAGAGATTTTAGAAAGGCTACCATTCGAGGTTTTCAATAGTCGTAGTTAGAACCATCCAAAATTGGTGGCCTGTGAACAAATCCTCTATCTCTCTCCATTGTACCAGAAAGTATTGCCCCTAGATCTCACCCAGAACCAGAGCAGGATGCCTGCTCTGATACCAATTGATATTCTGGTATCAGATATGTGATGTCAAAGGTAATATCACGACACTAATATCTGAGTAATGCAAGCAAAATAAAGATAAAGAATGATAATGCAAGATACACAAGCAATTGTTAACCCAGTTCAGTCCAACTCACCTACATCTGGGGGCTACCAAACCAGGAAGGAAATTCACTAAAATAGAATCAGTTCAAAAACTCTCCGTACACTTCAACAAGTTACAGTCTTTCTCACCTAATCTCTACCAGTGCAATTTCTACCTAAGCACTCTTAGATATGAGAACCCACTCACTTCCCTACAATCACACATGTGATCTTAAACAACAATCCCTTGAGAAAAGAAAACATTTTTCAATAACACACTCTTGATTTTACTTCACAGTTTCAATCAAGAAGACACACTCTTGATCTTGCTTTACAGCTTTGATCAAGAAGACACACACTTGATCTTGCTTCACAGCTTTGATCAAGTAGACACACACTCTTGCTTAACAGTTTTAGAGTGACAAATTACAACCATAAATCAGTCCAATTCAATCATCAAAAGGTGACTTGACTGGCTTACAAGTCTTACGACTAAACAGACACAAACCCTAGCTCTCTCTCTCTATATATTTCGCTCAGTATTGGTTGTGTTTCAAATCAGGTTTTCCATGTCCTATTTATAGAAGCATTCAGCTGGGCTTGGACATCTTGAAAACCCTAAATCTATTTTCCAATCAAATCTTCTTATGACAGTTGGTTAAATCTCCTTGGAAAATAAGTAAATTAGGTTGTAATCAATGATTGAGTGCGCCTGCAAATCAGATCTTCAATCATACATAGATTGCCATTAATTGGGTAATCACAAAACACCAGACATTCATACTGAATGTTCTGTGTACAGGATGTCATGACATCGGGTCTGACATCCCGGAAAAATCCTGCATAATTCCATAATTCCTTTTATAACTTCCAGCAGGTACAACCATATCAGATGCCATGACCTTGTGTATGACATCTTGAAACAATCCTACATGAACATGTATTTCATTTAAGCTCCAGCAGGCACACATATATCAGATGCCATGACCTTGTGTATGATATTCTGAAACAATCCTGCATGAACATGTTCTTGAACTCCAGCGGGTACATAGGATATCTCATGTTAAGACATCACACATAACATCTTGTGAACACTCTTTGTTTTACCAAAATTGCTGCCAACACTAGGAATCAACAAACTGGCTAGAACTCATCAAAGCATAATAATCAGAGATTTGAGAGATCATACCTTGCTGAACTAGAGCGTTCATGTCCAACTTATTCTTACCTGACACTGGTGTCTCATTCGGGGCATCTGGGTCATAACCAAAATGGTGGGTTATCTGTATGATTATACTCCCAATGGAGATTCCCCCCTAAGCAGCTATGCCCACTCTGCCGAGGTAGTCAGCTGCAAATGCTACAACACTCACAGTAACCCTGTTTGTCATGGCAAACAGAAAGAACAACTCCCTCTGGGTATCCACACCGGTACTATCACCCCTACCAAAGAGTGTGAAAGCCAATACCTTCTGAGCATAGCGGAAACATCGTTATGAATGCCAGATGCTTTAGCCCCATTCACCACATAATCGGTTCGACCCATGACGGCTAACCAATTTTTTTTAGCATTAAAGCTATCCGGAATGGCTCCGGGACCATACATGGGTAAGCGGAGGATGTCACCTAGTTGCTCAACCGTCAACTCATGGTCAATGTTATATAACCTAAAATGCATAGTGCCACCATAGTACATCGTGGTACTTGTCCATCCCTTCTTCAGCTTAAACTCAATAGTACTCAAAAATTACAAAGTTATGCGCTCAAACATAGGTGCCTCACAGTGCACAAATTCTAGCATGCCTAACACATGAAACATTCTATCCAATTCCTCAGACATACCCAATTGAGCTAGAGTGTCAGAGTATAAATACCTCGTTGGCGTGATCTTACACTTGACGTGAGATGAATAACACTTCTCATGCTCTGGGTTGTCGAAGATGATGTCGTGAGAATTTGGATGGAGAATGGTCCTCTTCCGAGGCCTTGATGGCTCAACCTCTATTTTCTTTCCCTTAGCAATTCGTCTAGGCGGCATATTTGGTCCCTGCAAAAATTTTGAGCAAAAAAAGTATGGAGTTAGGAGAAAAGATTACCGTATACGTGTAGAGACGGAAAATGGAGCAGCTTTCATGAAGTGAGTCGGCGATTTGGAAGGTTTATGGTGGTAAAGGGATGAGCTTTGATGGTGGAGGCTATGGAGAAAAATGAGAACTAAAGGAGGAAGAAGAAGGGTTAAGTGAGAAAGAGAGAGAAAAATGGAGAAAATCTAATTAATAGGATTGATGATGAGTTAATATGGTGGTTATTGGTGAAAAATCCGATTGGGGACCACACAAATGAAATTTGAAAAGCCAAAAAATTTGCCCCCGCGCTGCCTGACACGGGCCGTGTTCTGTGACACGGGCGACCGTGTCAGGGCTCTGTTTTCCACCCTTGCTACAGTAGGGCTGACACGAGTCGTGTCAGCTGACACGGGCGGTCGTGCCAGCTGACACAGGCGGTCGTGCCAGCCTATTGGAAACTCCATGTATCCTTAAGGGCATGTCCTGACACAGGCCGTGTCAGCTGACACGGGTTCCCGTGTCAGGACCCTGTTTTTTGCAAAAAAAAATTATTTTCCACCTGTCTCTCCTTGCTCTTCTAGCATACTGTGATTCTCTTGGTTGAGTTCCAACCTCTCCTTCCGTCCTATGTGATTACTGCGTGAACCTACAAATAAAAAGGAACGAATCACACCAAAACAACTGAAACCGTTAGAATTAAACAACATGGGTTGCCTCCCACGAAGCGCTGTGTTTAACGTCGCATGGCTCAACGGTCGTCCATCTTATCCTTTGAGACGAACATTGTCTATCAACCCACTCTCCTGCCCTTTGTAGTAAGGTTTCAATCTTTGTCCGTTTACTTTAAATGTGTCCCCGTTACTTTGATTTTTAAGTTCTATTGCTCCATGGGGAAACACTTTGTGAACTAAAAACTGACTGAACCATCTGGATTTCAACTTTCCTGAAAAAAGTTTTAACCTGGAATTAAACAAGAGTACCAACTGCCCCTCCACAAACTCCTTTCTCGGGATCTTCTGATCATGCCAATTTTTTGTCTGCTCCTTATAGAGTTTGGAATTATCATAAGCTTGATTCCTAAATTCTTCTAGCTCATGGAGTTGAAGAATTCGGGATTCACCAGTTTTGGCAAGATCATAATTTAAAAATTTGGAAGCCCAAAACGCTTTTTGCTCCAACTCGAGTGGCAAGTGACAAGCTTTACCATAAACTAACTGATAGGGGGACATACCTATAAGCGTTTTGAATGTTGTTCTGTACGGCCATAGTGCATCTTCCAGCTTCATTGTGCAGTCTTTTTGAGATGCGTAGACAGTTTTTTCCAAGATTTGCTTTATCTGCCTGTTAGACACTTCGACCTGGCCACTCGTTTAAGGGTGATATGGGGTGGCGATCTTGTGTTTAACATTATATTTCTTCAGCGGATTTTCCATCAGTTTATTTAAGAAATGAGTACCTTCATTACTGATAAGTGCTCTCGGCACTCCAAATCTCGAGAAAATATTGTTCTTCAGAAAAATCACTACCACTCTAGAATCATTAGTGGGCAATGTCACCGCTTACACCCACTTTGACACATAGTCCACTGCTACCAAGATGTAATTCTTTCCAAATGAGGTTGGAAACGGTCCCATGAGGTCTATTCCCCACACATCAAACAATTCGACTTCCAGTACGGCGTTCTGCGACATTTGATTCCTCTTAGAAATATTGCTTGTTCTTGGAGATTTGTCACACTCCTTGACTATGACTTGGGCATCTTTGAACATTGTGGGCCAGTATAGACCCGAATGAATGACTTTAGCTGCTGTTCTGTCACCACTAAAGTGTTCTCCATAATCTGAGTCATGACAAGCTCTAAGCACATCCCTTTGTTCCTCCTCCAGGACACATCTTCTGACTAGCCTATCTACTCCTCTCTTCTATAGGAATGGATCATCCCACAAGTAGAACCTGCAATCATGTAAAAAAAATTCTTCTTATTAGAATCAAAATCATTAGGGATTACACCACCTACCAGATAATTTGCGTAGTCTGCGAACCAAGGGATACCAATGACAGCTAGGATGTGTTCATCAGCAAACTCATCCTTTATTGGTCTCTTGTCTTCCGTTTCTTTAATTGGAGACATTCGAGACAAATGATCGGCAATGGTGTTTTCACATCCCCTTTTGTCCCTAATCTCCACATCAAATTCTTGGAGAAGCAAGATCCACCTCAGAAGCCTTGGCTTAGAATCGTGTTTAGCAAATAAATATTTCAAAGCAGCATGGTCAGTATAAACAACAACCTTCGATCCTAACGGGTATTGACAAAATTTGTGAAATGCATAAACCACAACCAACAACTCATTCTTAGTAGTTGCATAGTTCATTGGTGCAGGGTTCAGCACATGACTAGCATAGTAAATAACATGTAACAACTTCTCTCTCCGCTGTCCTAGAACTGCCCATACAGCAATATCACTAGCATCGCACATGATCTCAAACGGGAGAGACCAATCTGGGGCAATAACAATTGGTGTTGATACTAGTTTGTTTTTCAATGTCTCCAAAGTTGTGGCACACTCTTCATCAAACAGAAAAGTCTTATCCTTGACCAATAGAGTGGTCAGCGGTTTGGCTATTTTAGAGAAATATCTTATGAACCTGCGGTAAAAATCCGCATGTCTTAAGAAACTCCTGATACCTTTTTCATTAACCAGAGGCGGAAGTTTAGATATCACCTCCACTTTTGCTCGGTCGACTTCAATTCCCTTGTAGGAAATTTTGTGACCCAAGACTATTCCTTCTCGCACCATGAAATGACATTTCTCCCAGTTCAGAATCAAATTTGTTTTCTGGCATATGTCTAAAATAAGAGAAAGGTTAGTGAAACAGTTATCAAACAAAGATCCAAAGACCGAAAAGTCATCTATGAAAACTTCCGTATGCTTTTCAAGCATGTCAGCAAAGATAGAAGTCATGCAATGTTGGAAGGTGGCCGGAGCATTACACAGCCCGAATGGCATTCTTCTGTATCCAAACAAACCATAAGGGCATGTGAATGTTGTCTTCTCTTGGTCTTCTGGAGCAACAACAATCTGATTATACCTGGATTATCCATCTAGAAAACAGTAGTAGTCATGACCAGCTAGCCTTTCCAACATTTGATTAATGAATGGCAAGGGGAAATGGTCTTTCCTGGTCATGATGTTTAACCTCATGTAGTTAATACACACGCACCAACCTGTAATTGTCCTTGTAGGGATTAACACATTCTTCTCGTTTCTTATGACGGTGGTCCCTCCCTTTTTGGGGACCACATGTACCAGACTCGCCCATGGGCTGTCAGATATAGGGTAGATAAGACCCGCGTCTAACAATTTCACCACTTCTTTCCGAACCACTTCTTTCATTGTTGGGTTAAGTCTTCTTTGGGGCTGGACCACCGGTTTGTGATCGTCTTCCATGAGAATTTTATGAATGCACACTGTAGGGATAATACCTTTCAAGTCCTCAATTGCCCATCCGATAGCATTCTTGTATTTTTTTAGGACTTGGATGAGCTTTTCTTCTTGGATACTCTTGAGGCTCGAATTTATTATAGTCAAGCATTTACCTTCAAAATCGAGAAAGACATATTTGATATTCTCGGGAGGTTGTTTCAACTCCGTCCCCTTCTTGGACTCTTTATTCTCCTCACATGATTTAGCTAATCATAAATCTTCCCACCGGTATGGTCGAGATCCTTTCCAAGGGGGTTGTGCGTCCATCATGGCCAACACTTTGGATTCCCCGTTGCCCACTTCTTTATCATCGTCAAAAATGGACAAACTCAACACTCTTTCCAAAGGTAACTGCGGTGCATTCAAAGGACTATCATAAGTAGTCACTTGATCCAGAACCTCTATTGTATGACTGGTGCCAATATCATATTTGTATTTCATGGTGTTTTTAACATCAATTTTTAATTCCTCATCATAAACCTTCAAAATCATAGTACCTTCCTCTATGTTGATCAAGCATCTTCCAGTCTCTAAAAAAGGTCTCCCAAGAATGAGAGAAATCTCTTCATCCTCAGGCATTTCTAGAATCACGAAATCCACCGGAAATACAAACTTGTCAATTTTCACTAGAACATCTTCAAATATACCATAAGGTTTCTTAACCGAATGATCGGCGAATTGGAGTGTCATCCCGGTATCTTGCATAACCCATATACCCAGTTTCTTGTAAATGGATAACGACATGAGACTCACACTGGCTCCTAGATCAATAAGAGCTTTTTTGAATGACCTATCTCCGATGATGCAAGGAATAGTGACAACTCCTCGATCTTTCTTCTTCGTCGGAATCTTCATACCCTACAAAATAGCACTGCAAGTTTTGGTTAGAATAATCGGGTTGGTGCCAATGGTACGCCTATTAGATATGATGTCCTTCATGAACTTGGCATAGGTAGGCATTTGTTCAAGTGCTTCCAAAAGCGGAATGTTGATTTCTAGCTTCTTGAACAACTCTAGGAATTTCTCATAGTTTTTCTCATGTTGCCCCGTTTTCTTGTTTCGGGTGGGAAAGGGAAGCTTAATGATCGGCTTTGGTTCAGTGACTTTTTCTTTCACCACTTATTTCAATGCAACCAATTCTTCCTATCGCGGCGCGAAAAATACCTGAGCGTAAGGAACGCTCGAAATATAAACAAAACAGAGTCGTCACCGAACTTTATTTATTCCAAAGGAGGAAAGGGGAAATATCGATAAAACCCACGAAAAACAAAAAGAAATGGTCGTCGCAACCAAATCGGGTTCGGGAGTCGGTTATGCAAGGGGAATGTATTAGCACCCCTCACATCCATCATACTCGATGAGACCCATTTAGTTAGTTTCATGTTAGAGTGTTAGCGTGATATCATTTGCGATATTCTACTTATCGGGTAAGGAAAGAGAAAGAAAGAAAGGAAAGACTTATGGGTGTTTTAATATTAATGTGCCTGACAAGATTTTGTAATCCTGCTCCTACGTATCTTCAGGTGCTATGAAGAACTCAAGGCAAACATAGTTCTGTCTAAAGAGAACTACTTGGTGGATTGCTTTTAAAGAGAGTGATGCTTGGATCATATTTGAGCGATTAAACCTTTACTTGCTGCTCACTCTTGGAGGCTAAAGTCTTTGTTTGTTTCGCATCAAAATAGATGTCGCATACTCTTTTCTGAAAATGTTTCTCGGAGTCGCACAAGGGCGGAAAACAAATTTGATGAGTTTGAGTTGATTTTAAGCGGAGACAAGCATCCAAGCAGGGAGCTCTATTGCAGTACTTAGATGCTCAAAAAGGAAGAGGCCTAAGCCTAATCACTCTTTTTTCATCCAAAAGTTTGTTTATGAAAATATGTGGAAAATTAGGTCAAAGTTCATTAACGGAAGACGATTAATCAGACAGAGAGCTCTACAGCAGTGTCCAAATAATCGGGATAAAGAAGGTCGATACCCAATCAATCTTTTTCTTCTATAAGAGAAATGACCTAATTCTAGTAATTAATGTATGTTAATATGGAAAATGAATGTTTGAACATTGAGCTCTACAGCAGTGTCCTAACATTCGTGTAAAGACAAAGTGTCATACAACATACGATATCAAGTTTCGATGATGACAAAAGACCATCATGCACGTCTACAAACAAATGCAACACATTACCCACCATATCCTTTTCTACGCTCCTCTAAATCTACTATAATCATCAAAAAAACATGTAGACAAAGTGTGATCATGACTAAATGCATGAAAATCACAAATCACATTTTTTTGCAGATTTGAAAGCTTTGAGTCGACCATAGGGGTCAGCTCAAAGCTCACGGGTCAGCGCAAAGCTCAACCCAAACTGGAGAATGGTCAGCGCAAAACTGCTTGCGTCGACCATAGGGTCGGCGCATAGCTCACGGGTCGGCGCATAAACCCCTTGAGTCGACCACACGTCAGCGCATGGCATAGTGATGCTATCCACGGGTCAGCGCATGAAATGTTTGAGTCGACCATAAGGGTCGGCGCATGCCCCACGGGTCAGCGCACGCCGACCTATGGTCGACCGTTCGCGCGCCAACTCAGTTTTCTAAGTTATTTCAAATATTTGAAATACTGTTATGTTTGTTTGATTTTGTCTGTTACTATATATATAGAAGTCAAAACACTTCTATTAACCAACATTTGTTAATTTGTTTGCAAGTGTTCAAGGAAACAAGAAAGAGTGAAAAAGGTGTCAAAGATTCATCATCTTCATCCTCAACAGTTCACAATACATCAACTGCACACAATAACGTTTGATGTGATTCGTGATAGATTGAAGGTGATAAGGTTCGTAGCTACGATTGAAGAATCGGGTTCGAGTTGAAGTCTTGGCAGGTTCTTTCTTGAATAAAACCATTAGGGTTTTATCCTCCAATACCGGTTTGTGTTTGGGGGTTTTTGGACGAATTGCTTCATTAACATTCAGCTGAGCGAAGGTGACTGATAAGAGAACGTCTTCATCAGTCTAGTAGCGGATTCGGTGTTTGTGTAGTGAAGGATTCGGGTTTGATTCGTTCGTGTTCGTGATCAGCCGGGCCAAGGGGTTGAAGAACGGAAGGTTCCTCAACGAGTGGCAGGAAACGAAGGTCCAGCATCAACAATCAAAGGTCTTGATTCATCTTGAATCAAGGAGCAAGGATAAGAAGTATCATTCAACACATTGGAAGTTCTGTTGTTTACATACTTTGAAATCCTTGTAAAAACGATTAAATCTCACAGGTGATATCTAATTAATCATCTCAATTCTATTTTTAGAATTGAGGGCAGACGTACCCCGAAGCGAGGACGGCGGGGGAACTGCCTCATCAAATCTGCGTCTTCTTTAATTTTCTGCATAATCTGTTTTTCAGCTTAAAATTTAAGTGATTTTAGTTTAAGCAATTTTTACCAAACGCTGATATAAGTTGAGTAAGTGATTAAAACTGCTGTTTGAATACTAAGTACAATAATACATTGTACTAGGACAAATTGATCTACTTACTCAACTCAAGTATCACTTGGGGTGTTTATGCACACCAAGTGTTTGTAAATTTGCTTAAGCCAAAGCTGTCTTAAGTTTACATTCTGTTTGATTGGGCATTTTGTATCATTGGAACTAGGCTTGCTAGTAAGTGAATTATTTCATTGATTGAGCAAATAATTGTAGTGACTTGTATTCCAATTCATCTATTATCCATTAGCTTAACGCATATCCGGTTTTCCAATAACGGTTCGTTTTAGACTAAATTTTCCTCGGTCGCTTCCGCACCTAAAACATTTTTAAAACCAACTTTTCTTCTAAATTGGTAGCGCCGACTCGAGTTTTTAATTGGGATCTATTCAACACCCCCCTTCTAGATCCGTGCCATAGTCTAACAAGTGGTATCAGGAGCTCCGGTTCACTCCATGCTTCAAAATACAACGTTGATAGAAAATGGCTAACGAACCTAAAGGGGCTTACAATAGAGCTCCCGTTTTCAATGGTGAAAATTATAGTTATTGGAAAGACTGTATGTGGGTGCACATAAATTCCATAGATAAAAAAATATGGAATGTTATTCTCAATGGTCCAATTGAAATAACCATGACCAATGAGAATAATGAAATAGTGCCTAAGCCTGAAGCACAATGGACCGATGATGATGAAAAGAAATACAACTATGATTGGAAAGCCAAAAACATCTTAATCTCCTCATTAGGGGTAGACAAATACTATCGTGTATCCCATTGTCCTACTGCTAAGGCCATGTGGGATTCACTTCAAATTGCCCATGAGGGGACGAACGATGTTAAATTGGCTAGAATCAATACACTAACACAAGAGTTTGATCTCTTTTTCATGGAGCAAGGGGAAACCATTGCCGACATGCAAAAGAGATTCACTCATCTAATCAATCGATTACATTCACTAGGCAAACCCATTTCCAATGATGTTGCTACTAATAAGATCTTAAGATGTCTTAACAGGGAATGGCAGCCGAAAGTGACCGCCATCAAAGAGGCAAATGATCTTACCATATTGGACTTGAAAACATTGTTCGGTAAACTACAAGAGCACGAACAAGTTCTCTTAAGCTTGGAACAACATGAAAAGAAAGATAAGAAAGACAAAGCAAAGGAGAGTGAAAAGAAATCAATAGCTCTAAAGACTTGATAACACGAAATTATATCATATTTTAGGACTTAATTCCATTAAATTCTATGACTATTTATTTCGGTTTACTGCATTTTATGAGATATTACGTGGTATTTTCTTCCTATTTGTCTCAGGTAGTCTACTTTGAAGAACAAGTGAAAATGGAAGAAAAGGAGGTGCAAAAAGGAGAGAAAAGGAACCAAATGCCAAAGCCCAGCCCAAAGCGCACAAGTCACCAATGTTGTGCCTGTGACGGGCGTCACAGGGTGTGTGACGAGCGTCACGCAAAACAACCTTGTGACGGACGTCACACATGGTGTGACGAGCGTCACACCGTTCCACTACCTTTTTGGCGCAAGTAACGCCCTCAGAAGACTTGAAGAGACGTTGAGGAGTTGGTGTCCTATATCCACGCCGTGCATTTAGCCACATTGAATACGTTGGGAAAGGAAAAGCAGTTGCCAGCACCAATATAAATAGCTACATCAAAAACCTAAGAGGGTTCCTGGATTTCTCGGTTTTTCCACGCTCACATTGCCGAAGCTTTGCCAATTTTCTTTTTACGCCTTTTGCTTATTTTTCTTTTCCAGCAACTTAACATTGTTTATTTATTTCTTTTGCAAGTTCTACATTCTTTTTCCCTTGCAATTTACCTTTCCCTTTTTAGCATTTAGATATTTTTCGCATAATAGTTTCTACACCGGAAACTATTGTGCAACTTTTTATCGGATCTAACCTTACGTTAGATTCTAGTTTTATTTCCTTGGTTTAATTTATTGTTTAATCGAAGAATCCAAGAACAAATCCTACCGGCTTGTGGTGGAGTGTTCAAGACTATTGTATTACGCATTCAGGTTCTTTAATCATTATTTAATGTTTTGTTTTATTATTTATCTATATTATCTGCCTGGAATGAGTCTGTTTATGCATGATATGTATTCTTGTTTATTTAGCATGTCTGGCTAATTCGCCTAGGTATCGGTATGTAAAGTAAGCAGAATAAGGGATCAAGACTGAGTCGGTCTATTTAAACTTAAAATTAAAATCAATCTTTTTACGGTCTCAACTTACAGGTTTAATAACAAGATTTTTTACAAAAAGTAAAGGACATAAAGAAGTTAAAATCAATAGAGCGAGAGTTTGAGGTTTTAACTGGACAGTGTAAGTTAGGCATTAATTCTAGATCAGGGCGAGAGCAAGTTTTAGAGTTAATTAAATTCTGACCTTTTCCAAAAAGTATTTTTAAAGATTGAATGTGAGGACGAGAGTTAAGCATTTGGATTTAATTGTATAACCTAAGTCAACAGGGCGAGAGTTTGAGATAAGGGTGTTTAAAACGGTCAGTGTTTTCTTAAAAAGAGTTTCTGCAACTTTATTGCTTTCAAAATATGGTTTTTGACTTAATTATAAGTGACAGCTACATTAATATAAAATCATGGTTTATTCAACAGAGCGAGAGTTTGAGATAAAACCTTTAACCAATAAAGTTAACTGAAACGATTTATTTTAAAACCAAGAAACCGACAAAGACTTGATTCCCTAGTTTTGACGAACTACATACCGATATCCGTTTTATTAATATTTAATTTAGATCTTAGTTTAGCTCTTAGTTTTTCCCCCAAACAATCAAACATTTCTCACCTTAGATTTACGTAGTAACCTTAGATAACGGTATATCGATTCATAAGTCCCTGTGGGATCGATATCTTTTAAAACTACGCGATAGAACTGTGCACTTGCAGTTTGTATCCCATTCTCGACTCACACAGTCGAGCGATCAAGTTTTTGGCGCCGTTGCCGGGGACTTTTATTTAATCGATATCGTAACTCTTCCGTTACGCTGTAGAGACTAAGGTTTCTCTTTCTTCTATTCTTTCTTTCGTTGATTTGTATGCCACGCACTCGCTCACAAGGCGAACCGCTCTATTTACGAATCAACGATATCGAGCTATATCTCCGAGTCTTACGACGAATTCGGGAATATCGTGCTGCAAACAATCTCCCTCCTATAGACTTTCCTGATCTCAAAGATCTTCCTTCTTTAACCGAGATGGCAGAACCAGTTCGTGCTCTTAGAGATTACGCCACTCCATCGCAAGACGAGCCGCATTCAAGTATTGCTCCACCCGCAATCGAAGCAAACAACTTCGAACTAAAACCTTCGCTGTTGCAGGCTGTGCAACAGAACCAATTCTCTGGAAATCCTACCGAGGATCCAAACCTTCATTTATCCGTATTTGTCCAATACGCTGATACCGTTAAAGCTAATGGTGTCACTTCAGAGGCAATTCGACTTCGTCTTTTTCCTTTCTCATTAAGAGATAGCGCTAGAAGATGGCTTCAATCTCTCCCTTCCAACTCAGTAACCACCTGGAACGAGTTGAAGAAAGTTTTTCTTGCCCGATACTTTCCGCCAAGCAAAACAGCTATGTTAAGAGCCCAGATAAACGGATTTAAACAGAAAGACAACGAGTCTCTTTTCGAAGCATGGGAAAGATACAAAGACATGATGAGACTTTTCCCACACCATGGTTTGGAAGACTGGTTAGTAATTCACACATTTTATAATGGTCTCTTATACAACACAAGGTTAACAATAGACGCCGCTGCAGGTGGTGCACTAATGAACAAACCTTATGCTGATGCTTACCAGCTTATCGAGAGCATGGCCCAAAACCACTATCAGTGGGGAACCGAACGAACAACGGTGGAAAAACCTCAAACGAAAACTGGCATGTACGAGATAAGTAACCTTGATCACGTTAATGCAAAAGTGGATGCTTTGGTCCAAAAAATTGAAAGTTTAAATGTATCACCTCCAGCCGCCGTGGTTGCTATAACTCAGAATTGCGAGGTCTGTGGAATCCAAGGCCACACTCCTACGGACTGTCAACTTTTGACTGGAATCCAAGCAGAGCAAGTGAACTATGCTCAAGGAAGCCCCTATTCGAATACCTATAACCCAAATTGGAAGAACCATCCAAACTTTTCATATAAGAGTAATAATGCTTTGTACGCACCTGGACAGTCTCCAAATCAAGCCCCATCTATACCTCCGGGATATCAGAAACCAAATCCATCCATGCCTAACAATAATACCCCTAGAAAATCCAACTTGGAAATCATGATGGAAAACTTTATAGCTTCCCAACAACAAACCAATAAAGATTTCTTAAACCAGAACATACACACTGGCGAACAACTTAAACAACTAGCAAGCAAAGTAGATGCCTTGGCTACCCATAACAAAATGCTGGAAACACAAATATCTCAAGTAGCTCAACAACAAGCACCTACTGCTGCCCCAACTGGTACATTCCCTGGACAGCCCCAACCTAATCCGAGAAGCCAAGCTCATGCAATTATATTAAGAAGTGGAACGGAAGTGGAAGGACCGTCTGATCCAAGGATAGAAAACCAAAACCCTAAGAAATCAACTGAGGAAAGTGAACCTAAGGAAAAGGAAGAGAGTAATAAGGAAACCCTAGAAAAGAAGGAACCTTATGTACCTCCACCACCTTACAAACCACCTATCCCTTACCCTCAAAGGCTTGTTAAAACCAAAGATGCGGGCCAATTTAGAAAATTTGTTGACCTCCTTAAACAATTAAACGTTACAATTCCGTTCACCGAAGCTATTACGCAGATGCCCTCATATGCTAAATTCTTAAAAGAAATCCTTTCTAATAAGAGGAAACTTGAGGATAGCGAAACTGTTACACTCCCTGCCGAATGTAGCGCTATAATCCAAAACATGCCTCCTAAACTCAAGGATCCGGGTAGTTTCTCTATACCCTGTCACATAGGAAAATTTGTCATCGACAAAGCTTTATGCGATTTAGGAGCCGGAATTAGCGTTATGCCTTTATCCATATGCAAGAAACTGGAAATGGGAGAATTAAGACCAACCAAAATGTCTGTGCAACTAGCAGATCGTTCCATCAAATATCCTGTAGGAATCCTTGAAAACGTTCCCGTACGCATAGGTCAGTTTTACATTCCCACTGACTTTACAATTATGGACATTAGAGAAGATAATACTACGCCTATTATACTAGGAAGACCGTTCTTAGCAACTGCCGGTGCAATCATAGACGTAAAACGAGGACGACTCACCTTCGAAGTAGGTGAAGAGAAAATTGAATTCATTCTTTCCCAATTCTTGAAAGCACCTGCAATAGAAGATACATGTTACTTCATGGATATCATCGATGAATGCATAAAAGAAGCAGAGTTAGGAGAAGACAAATCATCAGACTATCTTTTAGAGGACAAATCTAACCAATGTTTAGCAATAACACCGGACCCTACGCAATGTCTTAACAAACCAACCCCTGACCTGAAAACACTTCCCAAAAATCTGAGATATGAATTCCTAGACTTAGAACTTGAACGACCTGTGATAGTTAATGCAGACCTAGGAAGACTCGAAACAGAAAAACTCTTACATATCTTAAGGAAGTACCCCACCGCACTAGGATACCACATCACCGATCTTAAAGGAATAAGCCCTTCTATTTGTATGCACCGCATCATGTTAGAAGAAGACTGTAAAACCTCTAGGGAACACCAGAGAAGACTAAATCCGATCCTGAGTGAGGTAGTAAAGAAAGAAATAACCAAGTTATTGGAAGCAGGTATTATATATCCTATATCTGATAGCAAATGGGTTAGCCCTGTACACGTTGTACCAAAGAAAGGAGGCATAACCGTTATTGAAAATGAAAAAGGAGAAACTATAACTAAACGAATCGAATCGGGATGGAGAATGTGCATTGATTATAGGAAACTAAACAAAGCAACCCGAAAAGATCATTTCCCTTTACCATTCATTGACCAAATGTTAGAACGATTAGCAAAACATTCACATTTCTGTTATCTAGACGGTTATTCAGGCTTCTTTCAAATACCAATTCACCCGGATGACCAAGAAAAGACAACGTTCACATGCCCTTTTGGTACCTTCGCTTATAGACGAATGCCGTTTGGTCTGTGTAATGCCCCTGCAACCTTTCAAAGATGCATGATGGCAATTTTCGCCGACTTTCTCGAAAACATCATGGAAGTATTCATGGATGACTTTTCTGTATACGGACAAAGTTTCGAAGAATGCCTTGAAAACCTAGAAAGAGTCCTTGAGCGATGTGTGAAAGTAAACTTAGTACTTAACTGGGAAAAGTGCCACTTTATGGTACAAGAAGGAATTGTTTTAGGACACATCATCTCGAACAGAGGAATTGAAGTAGACAAAGCCAAAATAGAGGTAATCGAAAATCTTCAACCCCCAAGAACCGTGAGGGAAGTACGAAGCTTTTTAGGACACGCCGGTTTTTACCGACGATTCATCAAAGACTTCTCTAAGATAACTAAACCTCTAACCGGACTATTGATGAAAGATGCCGAATTCATATTCGACGATAACTGTTTAAAAGCATTTCAAACTCTTAAACAAGCATTGATCTCAGCACCCATAATGCAGACACCAGACTGGAATGAACCATTCGAAATAATGTGCGATGCCAGTGATTATGCTGTAGGTGCTGTTTTAGGACAAAGAAAGGATAAAAAGCTTCACGTTATATATTACGCAAGCAGAACCCTGGATGAAGCGCAAATGAATTACGCCACTACCGAGAAAGAACTCCTAGCAGTGGTATTTGCGCTAGATAAATTTCGTTCTTACTTGGTAGGAGCCAAAATAATAGTTTACACCGATCACGCTGTTATCAGGTACCTTTTAACAAAAAAAGACGCTAAACCTAGACTCCTAAGATGGATCTTGTTGCTACAAGAATTCGACTTAGAAATCAAGGACAAGAAAGGAACTGAAAACGTAGTAGCAGACCATCTCTCTAGACTTGAGAACCTTGAACCGGAAAGAACATCAATTAATGATGATTTCTCGTATGACAAACTTATAGCTACTTTGGAAGAGAACAACTCCGACATGCGAGTAGAAACCACCTTAGCTATATCCGTCACACCATGGTACGCTGATCTAGTCAATTATTTAGCTGCCGGAATAGTTCCACCTACTTTATCTTACCAGCAGAAGAAACGATTCTTCTACGACATAAAACACTATTACTGGGATGATCCCTTACTTTTCAAAAGAGGCCCCGATGGTATTTTCCGTCGATGTATACCCGAAGAAGAGGTAGAAAATATAATCCAACACTGCCACTCCGCTCCTTATGGTGGACACACAAGTACATCCAAGACCTGCTCTAAAATCCTACAAGCTGGCTTTTATTGGCCAACTATATGGAAGGACGTACATGCGGCTATTAAGGAATGTGACAGATGTCAACGCACGGGAAACATATCTAGACGTGACGAGATGCCGCAAAAAGGTATTTTGGAAGTAGAGATTTTTGACGTGTGGGGGATAGACTTCATGGGACCTTTCCCATCCTCTTTCGGTAACAAATACATACTCGTGGCAGTTGACTACGTATCAAAATGGATCGAAGCTATAGCTTCCCCAACAAACGACACCCGAGTAGTAACTAGACTCTTTAAGAATATAATATTTTCGAGATTTGGCATCCCAAGAATAGTAGTCAGTGATGGTGGATCGCACTTTATATCCAAAGTACTCGAAAAACTACTACTTAAATATGGAGTAAGACATAGGATAGCGACACCTTACCACCCTCAAACCAGTGGACAAGTGGAAGTATCTAACAGAGAAATCAAGCAAATACTAGAAAAAACGGTCGCCACTTCAAGGAAAGATTGGTCATTGAAATTACCAGAAGCTTTGTGGGCATACCGAACTGCTTATAAAACCCCCATAGGGACGACCCCATTTAAGCTCATTTATGGAAAATCCTGTCACCTCCCGGTAGAATTAGAACATAAAGCCTATTGGGCTATTAGAAATTTAAATTTGAATTATAAAGCCGCCGGTGAAAAGAGAATCCTTGACATAAACGAATTAGAGGAACTCAGAAGAGACGCCTATGAAAATGCCAGAATCTATAAAGAAAGAACAAAACAATGGCATGACAAGCGTATATCAAGGAAAATCTTCAAGCAAGGCGACGCAGTACTTTTATTTAACTCTAGACTAAAATTATTCCCGGGAAAACTACGATCCAGATGGTCAGGGCCTTTTCATATCACTAAAATCTTTCCCAGTGGAGCGGTAGAAATAAAAGGAAAATCTACAGAACCGTTCACCGTAAACGGGCAACGTCTGAAACACTATCACTTTGCGGAAACCAACGAGGATTCGCAAATCCAGCACTTAGACGAAACGCCCCCAGGACCTATAGATTATATTTAACAGTTTCTTTGTCGAGCTTGCGACATTTAAACAAAGCGCTTAGTGGGAGACAACCCACAAATTAATTTGTTATTTTATTATTCTATTATTATCATTTCCCTATTTCTTTCTTAATTATTCTTTTAATTTCTGTTTAGTATTCATTCTTGATTTATTCAAAAAAAAAAGAAGAAAATATATATATATATAAATAACAATAATAATTTTTTCTTCTTTCGGCATTTGGCCAAATCCTGACTTAAACTCATGTTTTCTTTTCTCTAGACTAACACTAACCAGATGGGACATATTGATCGTATGGGTATCAAGTTCAGAGGAATGGCTCAGAAACAAAAGTTTGAAGAACTAGCCGCTAGAGAGATGCTACCTAGTTTATATGCTGATGATTGGGCTATGACTGCCCTTGGACTGAGACAGAGTGTCCTGTATTTGCTGAATCAGATAGGATGGGAGACCTCCCCTATCCTGAGACATTTCACCACCTACCGAAGACTCACACTAGAATTCCTTAGCTCATTAATCTATCTACCCAGCCATGGAAAAGGAATTAGCAGAGGTTTTATCCAGTTCAGAATGTTCAATATGGAGTACCAATTTAATATTAGAGACTTCACCAACCTTTTGGGTTTCCCTACCTCCTTTGATACATTCACTGTAAGCCAGGAAGAACTTTTTGAATATAGAGAGCTTGAACACTTTTGGGGTAGGCTGACTGGAAATGATGAGCCCGAAGAACATGAGTTTCTCTCTGGAAACATACACAACCCGGCCTTTCGCTATTTCCATAAGATCCTGACCCACACTTTATTTGGGAAGAAGCCAAATAGTACTTCAGTTTCACGTGATGAACTCTTCATCATATTTTGTGCTTCCCAGAACCGTCCAGTAAACGGTGCCACTTTTATGTTAGCTAATTTGGACCACCTTATCCAGGATGAGAGAGCACCCATTAGAATAGGCGGTTTGATAACTATGATAGGTAATGCTATTGGATTACGTCAGCCTATGCTTGACCTTAGCCCTTTTGGTGGCATTACTACTATGAGTATACCTTTCCTCTTCAACACTATGTTTATAGCAAACCTAGGGATTGATGAGTTTGAGCTTATTATTGATAACCAGGTTCTCTGCCTATTCACCTTGCCCGATCCTAGGACTAGTGTTCATAACCAAAGGAACTGGCTCTATAACCTGAATGAAACCCCAACTCCTGCTAGATCCACTGAATCCATCCAGGATTATGAGATTTGTAATGACTATGAGAATTATGTTGACCAGATCCCTCATGCTGAATCTGACCCTCAGACACCATCCGGCTATTATGATATTGACCCTCCTCCTCAGCCTGTTCCGACCGAAGAATCAGCCATACCTGACCTCCGACATCATATGCCCGGAACTGATTATAACACCGCCATTGAAGCTTTGATGTCAGAACAAGACGCCCTCAGAGGAGAATTTACTAACATGAGACAAGAAGTTCTAGGATACATGAGCAGTATGACGAATCAGTTCCACGAGTTGCTACATCATGTTAACTCTTTTGCTCCTCCGGCCAGAGATCGTACAGAGGGATAGAGTTTAGTTATTTTTCTAAGTTATTTAGTTTTAAGTTAGATTATTTATTAATGTTATTTGAATTCATGTTTATTTCTCTTTCATTTCATTGTTTTCCTTTCCTGTATTACATTATGATCATTTTTATTGAAGCTGTTTATTTAATTTTATTCTGCAATAGCTATTATGCTCTACTGTTGCTACCTATGAATTATTACTATACAAAGCAGATTAAGCGTGCACAATAAATTAAACTGCAGACTAAACTGATCATAAGCGAAACAAAACTAATAAATTCACCAACCAAAGTAATTCTGTGAAGCGCTACTGAGGCCTTTCCAAAAAGGAATGTGTGACGAGCGTCACACATCTTGTGACGGACGGCATGCCTATTGCCTGTTACGAGCGTCACACCCCTGTGACGAGCGTAACACTCCTCAGACTAGTGAACGTTAAGGAGCCGTTGGAGACGAACGTTACACCTTTAACTTTTTACCTTCCCCATTCATTTTTCATTTAACCACACTTAATTACTTTTCAACCACTTTTTCTTTCCACCTTCCAAATTCTTCTCCTATAAATACCCACCAAACCTTCCTTCATTCACCACAAAACAATTCTCTCCTATCAAATACATTTCTTTTTTCTTTCCAAATCACCCCTTCAAAATTCATCACAATGGCGGGAAATCAGAATTTCGGAAATATCATCTTCCGATCCGTAGATGACAATTATCAGAGGGAGCAATTCGAGCGTTTCCAACAGTGAGGCGTCGCTTCCACCAGGTACCCCGATTTAACCTGTTTACAACAATTAGGCCTACTCCAAGGTATCGAATGGATGCTCCGTCAAGCCAACCTAACCTTCCTTTGCACTCATAATCAACCCACCTACCCATCCCTAACCTTAGAATTCTTAAGTTCATACGACTACACCACTCCCGCCGGTGAAGACGAATTTCTAACCGGTACCGCAACCTTCCGAATGTTTAACACCGAGTACTCCTTAACCCAAAACCAATTGAGTACCATGCTACAATTTCCCACAGAAGGTCTGCTGCACGCCAGAATCCCTCCAACCTCAAACTGGAACACAATTGGCGTTTTTGGCCTTTTTAAGAAAATTTCCGGTATAGATACCTACAACTGGGAAGAGCTCCTTCTCTCCCATATACATAACCCCACTATCCGGTACTTTATCCGCATTTTGCAAAACACAATTTTTGGAAGGCCAAACAACAGCAAGGTCAACTCAAAGGAACTATTTTTCCTCCAGTGCGTCTTCGAACCAGATACTCAGGTAAACGCCGCCTCCTTTCTCTTTCATCATATCCGCACCTTATGTGCTAGAGGCAGGCAACCTTTTATAATTGGTGGATTAATCACCACCATAGCACTTGGCCTAAACCTAGGGGATAAACTCCAAACTTTAGAATCCCTACCTCACCTATCTATGGATATCAGCTACTGTCGATCCAGCCGCTTGATTAAGAACAGAGTAGGCGGAGGATATTATCTTATGGTGAACAACCAGGCAGTCCCAAGCGTGGTTCTACCAAATACTGCCCTCACTGATGTCACAAACCCCGACCGCCACCTCTATGATCTAAACGCTCCCGAAACCACCGAGCCTTCACAAACAAACCCGCAAACAGATGAGTTTGAAGAAATGGAACAAGGTGATCATCCGCCTACACAACAGTCAGTCCCGCTCAACCCTTCCAGTAATGCAACCGGCCCATCCTCCCAACGTCGTCGACGAAGAAGGCCTGCAACCAACGATGACATTATGGATGCTATCGATGGTATAAAGGCACAAAATGTCGAAATGCTGCAGATGATGCGTCAAATGCAACAGCAACAGGATGCTAGGAATGCCATAACCGACCAGCGGTTTACTGAGTTGTTTAGTAGGTTCGACAACTTAGACTTACGTCAGAGATCACCAGGTCCAAGAACCAGAGGCGGAAGACAACCTTAGTTGTAGTTTCTTTTTCCTTTCCATATTGTATTTCATTTCCTTAAAACATTGGGGACAATGTTTGATTTAAGTATGGGGGGAAAACTTGTTTCTTCCATTTCCATTTTTCAAGTATGTTACCTTCCCTTCCCTAATGTGAAAAACTTCTATTATCTATTCCCCTCAATTTTCTTGAGCCATAACAAAAAAATTTTAACACACCCAATAAGTATAAAGGTTGCTTACTTTATAAAACTTGAGTGAAATCAAGACAAAAAATCATTACCATAACAACGCTCTGAGAACCTCAACATGCTAGATCAGGATAAGTACCTATTATACCGATTCCTCGAACTTTTAGTTTTATAATAACCCCGAGTAGTTTATACGAGAAGTCAGCACCATCTTAATAGCAAACTACGTGGAGAGCCGATGAATATAAGTGAATGATCCCCAAAGTAACATAAAATATATGAATATATCAGGAAATGCACTGATTAAATTAGGTGATCCTTACCAGATCATTTAATCTAAAGGTTGCAGATCATGCAAAAACACAATATGAAAGATCCATTATGAGTTGGTTCAGTAGGTATCTGGTACTGAACTCGGTAGGGCGGACTACGGTTCGATCCCCCACAATTTGCAATGGACTGAATAACGAAGTTATCCGACTTATGTACCAGAACTTCTAGCTAAAAGCGGATCATAATCACTAACCGGTTACTCCACTATGTGCGCGAAAAGATAAAGGGCTTAATGTGATTTCTCTAGAATGAAAGCGGGTGAAATAAAAGTAAAGGAACTAGGATAGCTATAATGGCATTACTTGAACTGATTTGCATAAGGTAGGGTTATCTAAGTTGTAACGGTAGTTGTTGATGCCAAGATTAAACTCAAGCTGCTTCTAAACAAAATCCACTTGCAACCTATTACGAATTGATGTGTGTTTTGAAACTTCGCCTGGCTAAATTTTTTGAAAACGAATTCTATGCTGAATTTTGCTTGAGGACAAGCAAAGATCTAAGTATGGGGGAGTTTGATAACACGAAATTATATCATATTTTAGGACTTAATTCCATTAAATTCTATGACTATTTATTTCGGTTTACTGCATTTTATGAGATATTACGTGGTATTTTCTTCCTATTTGTCTCAGGTAGTCTACTTTGAAGAACAAGTGAAAATGGAAGAAAAGGAGGTGCAAAAAGGAGAGAAAAGGAACCAAATGCCAAAGCCCAGCCCAAAGCGCACAAGTCACCAATGTTGTGCCTGTGACGGGCGTCACAGGGTGTGTGACGAGCGTCACGCAAAACAACCTTGTGACGGACGTCACACATGGTGTGACGAGCGTCACACCGTTCCACTACCTTTTTGGCGCAAGTAACGCCCTCAGAAGACTTGAAGAGACGTTGAGGAGTTGGTGTCCTATATCCACGCCGTGCATTTAGCCACATTGAATACGTTGGGAAAGGAAAAGCAGTTGCCAGCACCAATATAAATAGCTACATCAAAAACCTAAGAGGGTTCCTGGATTTCTCGGTTTTTCCACGCTCACATTGCCGAAGCTTTGCCAATTTTCTTTTTACGCCTTTTGCTTATTTTTCTTTTCCAGCAACTTAACATTGTTTATTTATTTCTTTTGCAAGTTCTACATTCTTTTTCCCTTGCAATTTACCTTTCCCTTTTTAGCATTTAGATATTTTTCGCATAATAGTTTCTACACCGGAAACTATTGTGCAACTTTTTATCGGATCTAACCTTACGTTAGATTCTAGTTTTATTTCCTTGGTTTAATTTATTGTTTAATCGAAGAATCCAAGAACAAATCCTACCGGCTTGTGGTGGAGTGTTCAAGACTATTGTATTACGCATTCAGGTTCTTTAATCATTATTTAATGTTTTGTTTTATTATTTATCTATATTATCTGCCTGGAATGAGTCTGTTTATGCATGATATGTATTCTTGTTTATTTAGCATGTCTGGCTAATTCGCCTAGGTATCGGTATGTAAAGTAAGCAGAATAAGGGATCAAGACTGAGTCGGTCTATTTAAACTTAAAATTAAAATCAATCTTTTTACGGTCTCAACTTACAGGTTTAATAACAAGATTTTTTACAAAAAGTAAAGGACATAAAGAAGTTAAAATCAATAGAGCGAGAGTTTGAGGTTTTAACTGGACAGTGTAAGTTAGGCATTAATTCTAGATCAGGGCGAGAGCAAGTTTTAGAGTTAATTAAATTCTGACCTTTTCCAAAAAGTATTTTTAAAGATTGAATGTGAGGACGAGAGTTAAGCATTTGGATTTAATTGTATAACCTAAGTCAACAGGGCGAGAGTTTGAGATAAGGGTGTTTAAAACGGTCAGTGTTTTCTTAAAAAGAGTTTCTGCAACTTTATTGCTTTCAAAATATGGTTTTTGACTTAATTATAAGTGACAGCTACATTAATATAAAATCATGGTTTATTCAACATAGCGAGAGTTTGAGATAAAACCTTTAACCAATAAAGTTAACTGAAACGATTTATTTTAAAACCAAGAAACCGACAAAGACTTGATTCCCTAGTTTTGACGAACTACATACCGATATCCGTTTTATTAATATTTAATTTAGATCTTAGTTTAGCTCTTAGTTTTTCCCCCAAACAATCAAACATTTCTCACCTTAGATTTACGTAGTAACCTTAGATAACGGTATATCGATTCATAAGTCCCTGTGGGATCGATATCTTTTAAAACTACGCGATAGAACTGTGCACTTGCAGTTTGTATCCCATTCTCGACTCACACAGTCGAGCGATCAAGACTTCCTCCTCAAAGTCTCAAGCAAAAGAGCAAAGTGATTATTCATCAAGTGACGAAGAAGAAGAAGACAAAAGTGAAGATATGGGGCTGTTCGTCAAACGCTACAACCGTTACGTGAGAAAGAACGGCATCCAACATTCCGAGAAGAACTTAGTAAACTTCCGGAAGCAATCTAGGTTCTCCAAAAATGATGACTCCAAAGGAAAAACAACTAGAGGGTCGTGCTACAAGTGCGGAAAGCCGGGTCACTACAAACCGGACTGTCCGATGAACAAAAAGACAAAAGAAAAAGATTCATACAAATCACATAAGAAACCATCAAAGCCAAGGAGGGCATACATTGCTTGGGAAAGCGATAGCGACTCCTCCGATGATGAAAGCTCTAGTGATGAAGATGAAAATGCAAATCTATGTCTCTCTGCTCATCAAAAGAACAAGAAGAAACAGGTACGACATGTTAAATATGAAAATTCCTCTAGTATGTCTCATCATGAATTACAAACTGTTTTTGAAACTTTATACTGTGAAGCAAAAGAGGCCTTTAAAAGGCTTGCCTCAAATAAGAAAATCTTTTCTCATTTAGAACAAAAAATTCAAGAATCCGAAAGGAAACTTGAGGCACTTAAGGCTTCTATAGTGGAAAGCACAAAAACAAGTTATGAGGACCTTAAAAGTAGAATGATGAACTTTGGGTGTGATACTTGTTACATTTGGCAAGGTGAAGTAAGGAACCTAAAAGCCAAACTTGACAAGGCTCTTGAGCCCAAGATTACATTTGCTATTGATAAATCTAATTTTCGAAAGAGTATGGTTAATCCATATCAAAAATACAAATATGTTATAAAGGATGAAGATAGCAAAAGTGATCAAAATGAAAAGTTCTCTTGTCTTTATTGTTGCAAGAAAGGCCATTCCATTGCTAAATGTAGATTTAGGAGATTTTTGGTTCCTAAAGGCATTTATCAATGGATGCCCAAATGCAACCATTTTGTTCCTCACCACTCAGGACCCAATAAGCCATTGGGTACCTTCTCTTGTTAATTATCTTATCACAGGTACAATGCCTCGAGACTACTGAGAGAAGATGGGTTCTCGACAGTGGATGCTCAAGGCACATGTCAGGAGACATATCTCTCTTCATTGACTTCGTGGCTAAGAAGAAGGGATATGTAACTTATGGTGATAACAACCGTGGAGCAATACTTGGTAAAGGTAGTGTAGGTAATCCCTCCTCTACTACTATTTCTGATGTGTTGCTTGTCGAAGGTCTTAAACACAATCTACTTAGCATCAGTCAATTATGCGACAAAGGATACAATGTATCATTTTCAAAAGATTGTTGCAAAATTGTACATAATGATGATAAGAAGAGTATGTTTAATGGTCTTCGTGTGAACAATGTCTATATGCTTGACTTAAATGAAGTATCGTTAACAAGTGACAAATGTCTCATAACAATGAGTGAAGACTCATGGTTATGGCATAGGCGTTTAGCACATGTTAACTTTGACTTACTCAACAAAGTAGTCTCAAAAGATCTAGTCCTAGGTCTCCTCAAAATTAAGTTCACCAAGGATCACCTTTGTGATGCTTGTCAAAAAGGGAAGCAAACGAGAATCTCATTTAAATCCAAAAATATCGTTTCAACAACTAGACCTCTCGAGCTTCTCCATATGGATTTATTTGGGCCATCTAGGATTAAAAGTCTAGGAGGAAACTATTACGGTTTCGTAATAGTGGACGACTTTTCTCGATTTTGTTGGACTATTTTCTTAGTAAGCAAGAGTGACACATTCGCCGCCTTTGAACGATTTGCCAAGCTTTCCCAAAATAAACTAAATACAAACATTGTTGCAATTAGAAGTGATCATGGAGGTGAGTTTGAAAATCACTTATTTGAAGAATATTGCGGTAACCATGGTATTGATCATAACTTCTCCGCTCCACGTACCCCTCAACAAAATGGGGTTGTGGAGCGTAAAAATCGAATTTTGGAAGAATTGGGAAGAACAATGATCAACGAAAGTGGCTTACCGAAATATTTTTGGGCCGACGCCATTAGTACGGATTGTTATGTCTTGAATAGGGTGCTTATACGCCCCATTCTAAATAAAACACCGTATGAACTTTTAAAAGGGCGAAAGCCAAATGTTTCTCACTTACATGTCTTTGGTTGCAAATGTTTTGTATTGAACAATGGAAAGGAAAACTTAGGGAAATTCGATTCCAAGGCCGACGAAGGTGTCTTCCTCGGATACTCTCAATCTAGCAAAGCATACAGAATATACAACAAGCGATTACTTACTGTAGAAGAGTCTGTACACGTTACTTTTGATGAATCCAATCCGAGAAACATCGGAAAGGGTAGTGTTTTTCATGGTGCAGGTACATCTACCGAAGACATACTCAAAGGTGGCGAGCCGGGGATTGATCAACCCGACATAGTCAAAATTGAGGAGGACAAAGATGTACACCATGATGAAACTGAGGTAGACCACCCGCCTTCAAACGATGATCTTCCTCAAGCTTGGAAGTCTTCCAAAGACCATCCAATCGACAACATTATCGGAGATATATCAAAGGGTGTAACAACTCGATCTAAGCTAAGTAATTTCTGTTATCACTTCGCTTTCGTTTCACAGATGGAACCTAAAAACCCTAAAGAAGCCCTACTCGATGAACACTGGTTTTTATCAATGCAGGAGGAACTTAATCAGTTCACCAGAAATGAGGTTTGGGACCTTGTCCCTCCTCCGCGAGATCATCGAGTAATCGGCACCCGATGGGTGTTTAGGAACAAGCTGGACGAAAACGGGGTAATAACCCGTAATAAGGCGCGTTTAGTCGCGCAAGGCTATAACCAAGAGGAAGGCATCGACTATGAGGAAACTTATGCGCCGGTTGCCCGACTCGAGGCTATACGCCTTCTCCTTGCCTTCGCTTGTGCAAAGGACTTTAAGCTATTCCAAATGGATGTCAAGAGCGCGTTCCTTAACGGTCACATAAATGAAGAAGTTTATGTCGCACAACCTCCGGGTTTCGAATCCCATGAGTATCCTGATCATGTTTATAAACTGAAAAGGGCTTTGTATGGCCTCAAACAAGCTCCTAGAGCTTGGTATGAGAGACTAAGCAAGTTCCTACTCGATCAAGGTTACTCAAGAGGAAAGGTTGACACAACCCTCTTAATTAAACGTCAAGGAAAGCACCTGATATTAGTGCAAATTTATGTAGATGATATCATTTTTGGGTCTACTAACATGAATCTTGTGAGAGAGTTTTCTGACCTTATGCAGGGCGAGTTCGAGATGAGTATGATGGGGGAGCTCACATACTTCCTCGGTCTGCAAATCAAACAGCTCAAAGAAGGAACTTTCGTGAGCCAGACAAAATATTGTTTGGACCTTATCAAGAGATTTGACATGGCAAAAGCTAAGGCCATAGACACCCCCATGCCTACGTGTACCAACTTGAACAAAGATGAAGACGGTAAGGAAGTAGATGTAAAACGGTATAGAGGTATGATTGGTTCACTCCTTTATCTTACTGCTTCTCGTCCCGATATTATGTTTAGCGTATGCATGTGTGCAAGATATCAATCATGTCCCAAGGAATCCCATTTAAAAGCCGTTAAACGGATACTTCGATATCTATCCGGTACTCCGAAGTATGGACTATGGTATTCCAAAGGTAATGATTGTTCCTTGGTAGGTTTTTCCGATTCCGACTTTGCCGGTTGCAAATCGGATAGGAAGAGCACCAGTGGCACTTGTCACTTATTTTCAAACTCTTTGGTTAGTTGGCATAGCAAGAAACAGGTTTCTGTTGCTTTGTCAACCGCCGAAGCGGAATATGTTGCCGCCGGTAGTTGTTGTGCCCAAATCCTTTGGATTAAGCAACAACTATTGGATTTTAATCTCAAACTTGAACGTATTCCCATCTTTTGTGATAACACAAGTGCCATTAACCTATCCAAGAATCCTGTGCTACATTCTCGCACCAAACATATCGAAATACGACACCACTTTCTTCGGGATCATGTAGAAAAAGGTGACATTGTGTTTGAACATGTCACTACTGAAAATCAACTAGCGGACATTTTCACAAAGCCGCTAGCCACTGAACCTTTCTTTCATATCCGCCGAGAACTTGGCATTCTCGATATTTCGGAACGGGAACTATAATCTACTGCTTTACCTAATTCCATATACGACTTTAATCTTGTACTTCTAACAAATCTATGTTGTTGTAAGCACTAGTCTACCGTTCACTAAGTCACTCCGGCATTGAGGTGATATTGTTCCTCTCTTTCTCTCTCTCTGCTAAGTCTCATAACTACAATAGTTATATCTCAAAATGATGTTGTTTACCTATGTATATTTGATATCTCTCTTTGGTTGTGTATTGCTGTATGAACTGTTAATTATGCATCAAACTGGTCATTGCATGTGCTGAATAGTGAAAAATGGAAATTTAAACTGTATGAGTCGACCGCAGCAGGGCTATGGTCGACGCATGATTAAATAATTTTTGCATTTTCTCAAAAATCAAATAGTATGCGTCGACGCATACAGGGGTATGGTCGACGCATCGCTCGAAAATTTTGTTTTTCTGCAGAAAAATTCAAATCGCTTTTCATGCATTCTCTTTCAAAAATCACCATTAAGTGTGCATTTACTCTCCATCACCTTTCAAACTACCCACTAAGTTGTAACTTGCATCTACCTAGTGGCTATTGTTATTTGATCTTCCATCTTCCCAAAACCCTAACCTTCAACTATAAATTGGGAGAAACCTCTCTCTAGCAGAATCTCCTTCAAAACCCTTCCCAAACCTTCTCTCTACACACAAACACCCTGTTTCACACTTGCTCAATGGCCTCCTCATCACGCAGACCTTCCGGCAAAAGACCCCGAGAATCATCCGGTGCATCTCTTCCCGTATCTGCTGTATCACTCGTTCCACCTGCTCGTGTCGAAATTTTCAACAAAGACATCGGTAAACGAGGAGTTGTGCAACAACATGCGTTCTACAAACTTGAAGCTGAACGCATGCACCTACCGGAAGTCCTGTCTCTGTTGCAGCATCAAGGCCTCATCAACTTCTTGGAGTGCAACACTCAATACAGTGAAGACCTTGTCCGAGTTTTCTACTCCGGTCTTCATGAGAACTTTCGCGGGCACAAGCTTTCCTCCAGAGTTGGCTCTACAAAGATATCGATTAAATCAAATTTCTGGAACAAGTATTTTGACATGTCTGTGGATGATGCTGGAAATTCTCTACCTGAGGTGACTGACTCTCACCACATAGATGGCTATGAGTTTAAGAGTGCATTAAATGACATGCTGGCACGGCCATATTCTGATGAGTTTGTGCAAAGTGACCTGTTCCCACGAACCGTCACTGCCGGCAAGCTGAACGCCGGAGAAAGGATTCTTCAATGGGTTGTCTCACGCATCCTGCGGCCGAAGAAGGGCGGTCTCTCCAGAGTCGAACAGCCCGAGGTTCATTTGATTTACATTCTGAAAAATAAGATAAAAATCAACTGGCCATACTACATTGCTAGTAGAATGTATAATCTACGTGATTCCGGGCGAGGGACTGCTCTTGCCTACGGATCATTTATTCAAGAAGTCATTACTGCCGCCAATGTTAATCATCCGTCTTTCCCGTTCACATCAATCTCACCTGACAAAGAGTTTAGCACAAAAACCATGTCTATGATGGGATATATTTGGTGCAAGGAGCGGAGAAAATATAAGTTTGTTAGAAGAGGATACGTTCCTCCAAGTGCTGACAGTGATGAAAGCGAAGAACAAGACGATGAAGTGGAAAATGAAGAAGAAGAAGAACAAGAAGCTAGGCACGATGCTGCTTACAATGGTGGAGACGACAGTCCTTCACCCGTTGGCACGCATGACTACTCCGGCTCTGCTTGGGTACAGCAGCCGGATACATATGAAGAAGATGTTTCACGATGGGGTGGCTGGGGGGAATGGCAACATACGGGATGGACAACTCAACGTGAATCTTACCAGCCGTATCACCAAGTTGAGGAAGAACTTCCTCCATCCCCTCCACATCAAGCTGATTCTTCAGAGCTGTTGGAGATGATGCGGAACATGCAACTTGCCCAACAATCCTTCATGCAATCCCAGGATGACCGACTTGCTCAAATTAACAGTCAACTTCAAACCCAAAATGAGCGGCTCGACAACCTCTCCACAAGTCTAAATGAACGGTATGCAAATTTGGATCGGACTGTCACCGGGAGTCTTAGGCATCTGGAAGGTGTGTGTGATTACCTAGAAACTCTGGCTGACCCTAGCAGAAACCCAAGCGTCTGCTACCATCCCGGCCACCGTCACTTAAGATAATAGCCCTTCATATGCATATTACATGTTGCTTGTTGTCTTTGAATGCATTCCTGTTTTTTTTTCTCTGTTTTGCATGTTTATGCAACCGTAATTTCCTTATGTATTTTCTCCTTTTAATTAATGACTATTAGTAAGAAATGATATAAGTGTGATATTATTTCGTTGGTATCTATATCTCTGCTACTACCTGTGAATTTTTTTCGTTATTTTCTTGAAAAATCACTTTGTCTCTCTTTTTGATGTTGTCAAAGGGGGAGAAAAGTGCTGACAAAATGTCCACAACTAACAGTCTGACAAAATGTCCACAACTAACAGTCGCTTTCGCTTTCTGCAAATAGCCTTAGATTACAAAAGAAAGGGGGAGTGTGCAAAATGTGTCAATACCGCATGCTGTTTGTTACGTTGATTTATACAGGTTGTCATCATCAAAAAGGGGGAGTATGTAAAGACAAAGTGTCATACAACATACGATATCAAGTTTCGATGATGACAAAAAACCATCATGCACGTCTACAAACAAATGCAACACATTACCAACCATATCCTTTTCTACGCTCCTCTAAATCTACTATAATCATCAAAAAAACATGTAGACAAAGTGTGATCATGACTAAATGCATGAAAATCACAAATCACATTTTTTTGCAGATTTGAAAGCTTTGAGTCGACCATAGGGGTCAGCTCAAAGCTCACGGGTCAGCGCAAAGCTCAACCCAAACTGGAGAATGGTCAGCGCAAAACTGCTTGCGTCGACCATAGGGTCGGCGCATAGCTCACGGGTCGGCGCATAAACCCCTTGAGTCGACCACACGTCAGCGCATGACATAGTGATGCTATCCACGGGTCAGCGCATGAAATGTTTGAGTCGACCATAAGGGTCGGCGCATGCCCCACGGGTCAGCGCACGCCGACCTATGGTCGACCGTTCGCGCGCCAACTCAGTTTTCTGAGTTATTTCAAATATTTGAAATACTGTTATGTTTGTTTGATTTTGTCTGTTACTATATATATAGAAGTCAAAACACTTCTATTAACCAACATTTGTTAATTTGTTTGCAAGTGTTCAAGGAAACAAGAAAGAGTGAAAAAGGTGTCAAAGATTCATCATCTTCATCCTCAACAGTTCACAATACATCAACTGCACACAATAACGTTTGATGTGATTCGTGATAGATTGAAGGTGATAAGGTTCGTAGCTACGATTGAAGAATCGGGTTCGAGTTGAAGTCTTGGCAGGTTCTTTCTTGAATAAAACCATTAGGGTTTTATCCTCCAATACCGGTTTGTGTTTGGGGGTTTTTGGACGAATTGCTTCATTAACATTCAGCTGAGCGAAGGTGACTGATAAGAGAACGTCTTCATCAGTCTAGTAGCGGATTCGGTGTTTGTGTAGTGAAGGATTCGGGTTTGATTTGTTCGTGTTCGTGATCAGCCGGGCCAAGGGGTTGAAGAACGGAAGGTTCCTCAACGAGTGGCAGGAAACGGAGGTCCAGCATCAACAATCAAAGGTCTTGATTCATCTTGAATCAAGGAGCAAGGATAAGAAGTATCATTCAACACATTGGAAGTTCTGTTGTTTACATACTTTGAAATCCTTGTAAAAACGATTAAATCTCACAGGTGATATCTAATTAATCATCTCAATTCTATTTTTAGAATTGAGGGCAGACGTACCCCGAAGCGAGGACGGCGGGGGAACTGCCTCATCAAATCTGCGTCTTCTTTAATTTTCTGCATAATCTGTTTTTCAGCTTAAAATTTAAGTGATTTTAGTTTAAGCAATTTTTACCAAACGCTGATATAAGTTGAGTAAGTGATTAAAACTGCTGTTTGAATACTAAGTACAATAATACATTGTACTAGGACAAATTGATCTACTTACTCAACTCAAGTATCACTTGGGGTGTTTATGCACACCAAGTGTTTGTAAATTTGCTTAAGCCAAAGCTGTCTTAAGTTTACATTCTGTTTGATTGGGCATTTTGTATCATTGGAACTAGGCTTGCTAGTAAGTGAATTATTTCATTGATTGAGCAAATAATTGTAGTGACTTGTATTCCAATTCATCTATTATCCATTAGCTTAACGCATATCCGGTTTTCCAATAACGGTTCGTTTTAGACTAAATTTTCCTCGGTCGCTTCCGCACCTAAAACATTTTTAAAACCAACTTTTCTTCTAAATTGGTAGCGCCGACTCGAGTTTTTAATTGGGATCTATTCAACCCCCCCCCCCCCTTCTAGATCCATGCCATAGTCTAACAATTCGAAACAGAGAAAGTCTAAACTTAATTAGTTTCTTCCATTTTTATTGTGAAAAGATTTTAAAAACAGGGGGACAACTTGATGTTGGATCAAGTGTCAGAAGCTGACTTATGAAAATAATTTGGATGTGGCGGGGGCGGTGCTCGACTTTGCAATCAATTTGGATTTGATTTGGGGAAAAAGACTCGACGTTGGATCGAGTGTTTGTTTTTGTTCTTTTCTAAAAGGGTTGATTTTAATCTTGTGTTAACAATCAACTAATACAGTAAAGTAAATGAAAGCGGTAAGTTTATTACACATGTTTAGGAATGGGGGTACAGTTTATCGAAAAACCAAACGGACAAATAAATCAATTTTTTTAACAATTTAAAGAAAATAATCAATTAACTCAATAAATAATAATAATAATAATATTAAACAAATAATACTAATTATAATAATAAATAATACTGATAAATAATATAAATAAATAATATAAATAAATAATAGTAACAATAATAATAATTTCCAATAATCAATAATAATTATAAATGAGAATAATAAATAATTAATAATAAAATTATCAATAATAATAATTAGTAATAAAAATAAAATTCAATATTAAGAATTAACAATAATAATAATAATCAATAATAATAATGAATAATAATAAACAATAATAATAATTAACAATGATAATAATAATAATACTATATAATAATAATAAAAATAATAATAATAGTAATAATAATATAACAATAGTAATATATATATATATATATATATATATATATATATATATATTAATAAGAATAATAAAAATCAGTAGCAGTATATTATGAAACAAAATAAATATAAAATAAGTAAAATAAAAAAAATAAAAAAATAAAACGAGAATGGGAGAGGACCGCCCTCTGCTACCATTCTCATCATCAAAATAATAAAATAAAAGAATAAATAAAAAAACTAAAAAATAAGACATCCCATAATGACCAATAGGGTGGTGCCACATGGCCACCCTTTAAAAAATATGAACACACAAAAATAAATCAGGGAGAATAAAACCAACAGTAAAACTTAAGCTTCAAAGTTTTCTTGAAATCATTCATGGCTTCTTCTCTCTAAATATACCGACCATTTTCACCGATTGAAAATAAAATAAAATAAAACTCAATCTCAAAAATAACTTAAGCATAAAAATAAAAATCCAACAACATCCAAAGTAAGAAAACAGAACGAGAAAAAAAAAGGAGCAACCTTGATGACAATGGCGATTTCGACAGCGGTGAAGGTTTTGTGTGTTTTAAAAGAGAGGTTTCGTCGGAGTTGGTTGGAGGTTGTGGAAGGTTATTGTCGTTTGGGTGGTGGTGTTGGTTGTTATGTTGTTGTCTTGTGTTGGATGGAGAATATGAAAATATTGGTTAGAGGTGTTTATGAAGTCGTGTTGTTGAGAAAATGTGACTTTTATGGTAGGGTATATATGAAGAAGAAGAATATTGTGGTTTAAGATATGATTTTCATGAAAAACATGTGTATGGTATGATGTAATTTTAGGGAGAGTTTAGTGTGTTATGGTGTTTATGAAGTGGTTGGAAGATGGTGATATGAAAGAGGATGAATATTTAGTTATGGTGAGGAGAAAAAATATGGTTATGGTAGTAGCAAAGAAAAGAGAGTGAAGCGATGGTTTTGTTAGTGGTGTAGATGTTGTGGTGTTGAGTTTATGATGTTGGAGAAATTTTGGAAAATAGAGAGGTTGTTGAAGAGGAAGTGAGTTAGTGTGAATTGTTTCTGTCAAAACCAAGTGAGATTGAGGGAGTCATCTGAGAAAGTGGAGACAATGTGTTTTTTATTAAGGCCACGTTTGGATCAATTATGAAAATGAAAAAAACATTTTTTTTTCTTTCTTGGATAATAAATGGCCACGTGGTCTTCTTCTTGTGGTTGAGAAATTTTCCCATCACATGTCAGTAATGTATATATATATATATATATATATATATATATATATATATATATATAATATAACTGATGATAGTTTTAATTTAATGATTAATGATAATTTAATATAAACTAAATAGAATTAAATTAAAATATCGAAATACATTAAATTAAATAACGATTAATGATTAATGATTGAAACAAATTAATTTAAACAAAGTTAAACTATTTTAAATAATTAACTTAAAATAAAAACATGAAAATTTTAAATTAATTAACAAGGACATATTGAAAAAAATAATAATAATTCGATAAAAATGAATAAAAATCAAGCGTAAGAGGTACCAAAAAAATAATTTGAATACACCAAAATGATCAACGCGAAATAAATTTTTCGGAAACATACAGGTTTTGATGAAATTAAAAATAAAAAAAAACCGGTTAAAAGACTCAGGCGGGCAAAAAAATATGATTGAAAAAGTAGTCGATAAATTAAAATGAGCACACTAGGTTAAACTACACGAAACGTAGTTTAACAAAAATGATGTCTACAAGCTCAATTTTGAAATTTTTCGCCCGCTAATTCGACATACAGTTGAGAAATGATTCAACTAGTTTGTCTGTAGAACCAGAAAAAAATTATCTGGCTGATATTTTAAACACCCTGTGAAACAAAATGCATGATGCGACAATCAGAAAGTGCAAATGTCTTGTAAATGAACTAGATTGCTGACTGAATAACCGTGAATAGACAATCAGATGTAATGGAATCACTCTTTACCATTTGCTATTGATTCTCAAACACAAACAAAAAACCCTATAAAGATTCAGACGCAACATAATAAATGATGCACTGAGATTGAGAAATCAAGTATTTCTACTTCTTAATCAATAAATGACTGAATGAAATATTATCAAGATCAGATAAAATGTCAAAACTTCTGAATTTTCATCTAAAACCCTGATAAATGCTTTTCATTGATGAAATGCACGACAAAATTGATCGATTTATATTATGCTGATGCGAGTGAAAAACTCAGGGTAAAATTTAGGGTATGACACTTCCCTCACAACTTCATTTTCCTTGATCTCAAGATCCACTTCAATCAATTGATCTTCATCTTCAGCTGTCTCCTCAAGGACTTCATGAGATTTACCGCTTCTTGTTGTCACAACACTAACATTATTATGCTCTCTAGGATTTGTCACAGTTGCACTAGGTAGAGCACCTTGTACTTGAGAACTTGAGGCTAATTGCTGTGCTATTTGACCCATTTGAACTTCAAAATTTTTTATGGATGTGGTAGTGTTTTTCTGATTGTTTCTGGTTTCTTCTTGGAATTGAACATTATGAGCTGACATTCTTTCAATGGCAATCTCCCAATCATCTTTCTTAGGGGTTTGTTGTTGATATTGAGTTTGATATTCACCTTGTTGAGGAGCGTTCCCTTTATGATCTTTCCATGAGAAATTGGGATGATTCTTCCAACCCAGATTATACGTGTTGGAATAGGGATTATTCTGCTTCAAAAATTTGATTTTCTCAACTTGTTGAGGAGTTGAAAAACAATACACTGTTTGGTGCGGTCCATTACAAATCTCACAACAGACAATAGGAGCAGGTTGGACTTGAGCTACCTGTTGGGTACCTATATTCATCGCCTTCAGCTTCTTTTCAACTTCGGCAGCGATAATATCTTCTATACGGATTATATTGGATTATATTGGTTTCTAGCTTCAAATTGATAACTCCTTCCGATTTACTTACACATCTGTCATACAACTCCAAGTGCTCATTAGCCGCAATTG
The DNA here is from genome assembly GCF_024323335.1 of Lathyrus oleraceus. NCBI lineage: Eukaryota > Viridiplantae > Streptophyta > Magnoliopsida > Fabales > Fabaceae > Lathyrus > Lathyrus oleraceus. The sequence goes on along the minus strand of NC_066582.1, from coordinate 266,312,704 downwards.
CTTCAATGATCTTTTTGATACTAGTGGCTGTTGAGAAATTGGTTGATCCTTCGACTGCGGTATCAATCAACTGTTTGGTCTTTATTTTGAGACCATTTACAAATATTTGCATTTGTTCTGTTGGATCCATATTATGAGTTGGGCAGGCTACTAGAACCCTTTTGAATCTCTTGTAGGCATCTCCCAAAGATTCCCCATCTTTCTGCTTAAAATTCAGGATTTCATACCTTTTTCTCAGAAAAACCAACGCTGGAAAATACTCATTCAGGAAAGCCTTTTCCATCTCTTCCCATGATGTAATGCTACCGGCTGGGAAAGAATAGAACCATTCTTCAGCTTCTTCCGCTAAGGTGAACGAGGACATTCTTAACTTCTTAGATTCCTCCGTGTGACCATCAATTTTGAGAGTGTTGCTCATGGCCAGAAACCTCTACAAATGCTTGTTTGCATCTTCGTTTACCTTTCCAGTGAAATGCTTTCTTTCAAGTTGATTAATAGTACTCAGATGTAACTGGAAATTATCTACATTCACCGGTTGGTTGACAATTGTTAATCTTCTGGTTGGTGCCTTTACGCCTCCGTAGTCACCCAACAATCTTTCTGGTGGCGGTGGGTTCTCCCCCACTATTTTGATCTCTCTCTCCGAACCTGAATCTAAACCTGAATGAATGGAAAGTTGTTCTTGTTCTGATTCTAGTCTTGCTAATCTAGCTTGTCTGAGTCATGCACACAAAGTTCTTTCGATTTCTGCGTCAAAAGAAAAATCAGCTGAGGCCTTACCTCGCATACAAATATCAAACACAAATTAGTTTATAATGATCGAAATAAATAAATAAAAGAACAGAGAATATATTTTAGTTGCAGAGCAACAAAAATTCAATTGAACTAAATTTAAACTTTATATTTGGCAGTCCCCGGCAACGGCGCCAAAAACTTGATCGAGAAAATAGTAAGTGTACTATTTTTCCAATGTAGTAATAATAGGGATGTTTCCCAAAAATCGATCTCAAGGACTGGGCAGTAATATTAGTTTAAATTGTGATTCAATTAAACAAAAACAATAGTTTGAAGGTTTGGAATAAATTTGCACTATAATTGAATTAGACAGAATACAAAATACAGCTTGTACACAAATGATAAAATTATGCCAAGGACGGTGTGTGATTATCTCCTGTAATGACCTTGAATGTATATCTCCTCAACCAGTTCAAATAAGAAATTACCATATCTTAAATTTTTTTCCTACTAAAACCTTATAGGGAAACCTTTGGTCATTCATTCTAATCTCTAAGTCCTTAGAGAATTATGATGAAACCAAGCCTTTTGAAATAACAAGATATAACTAGTAACCATAGGGTATCCCTAGTCCTAGGTGATATCTGCTACAGTTTAATTGTGTGAAAATCTTAACAATTGCAATCCCGCAACTTGTTAACCGTATAACAATCCTTATTTTTCTGATAATGAAAGCGTTAAAAACATTGCACAATGAAATTGAATAACAAACATAAAATTGAGGGAATTACAAATTCAGAGTCCTTACACGATCAAATCAGGGACACCCCCCTGGGCATTGGGGGGTTTAGCCGCTCATATTATTCAAAGAAAATATAACATTTAAATTAGACATTACAAGAATAAGGGGATTCCGTTGATCTTCAATCGCATCCGCTCTTGAAAGACCTTCGTTCTCCGTAACTCTTGACCGTTCCAATCTTAATTGTATCAATCCTTTGTCGTGGAAAAAATTCCCGTTCTCTTTCTCCAAAAGTACCCTACATAGTCATTGATCAATTATTTGATGTAGCAAATACCCAAAAAACCCTCCGCGATCAGCAATTCCAAAAATCCGGTAAAATTAGAAGATGAGGCGTCCAAGCCAAAACCGACCGTGTCAGGCAACACGACCAGCCGTGTTGGCTTACTGCTGCTAGCTTCCCAACACACCCATGCCAGGCCTGCTGACACGGGCACTCGTGTCAGCCCATTGTTTTAACCTCTTTTCATCATCTCTTTTTCTTCCCCTGACATGGGTCGTGTCAGGCAACACGAATGGCCGTGTCATGGCTACTATAACTTCAAAAACTTCTTCACGTGAGCCCAGAACGCCTGATTCCCTTGGAGAGTCTTTGGGCATTCTTTCTTGCACTTGAAAACCAACAGAACTACCAAAAGGAAGCATAAAATTTAGTATATTGATGAAAACCGAAGATAATAACCAAGCGAGAATGGATATGTGAACATCTAATTTACTTAACAAAATAACACAAACAGGTAAAATAAAGTGTTACCGACTTCGTGAGTTAATGCCGAATGAGTGTCAGAAAACTAGTAGAATTGGTGATTGATCAGGATGGTACAGGTTCAAATACAAACGGTGCAACCATAGTTCCCCCTGTCGAAGATGAAGGGGATAGTTCTCCATTATTATTTGGTGGATTTTGATTCACCATTCTCCTTACGTATCCTCTCCTTAGTCTTTCCTTGTTGTTTGTGGATATTTTATCACTTCTTAGTCTCATGCAATGAAGTTAGAGAGATAGTAAAATCAAGAACTTATACAAAAAAATTCAAAAAGAAAAATGTTTTAACAATAACGTTGTCCCACTAGGCGTGCCAATTTGTTTACCGTGAAAATTGGCAAACAAACTCTGGTCTCCAAAAATGGTTTACTTTACAGGATCAAACAGTGAATCCTAGGACATGTTCTCTTGCTAAATTATATTTTAAAGTCTATGAACACTTCGAAAATGCCCATGATTTGAGAATGTTGTTTAAAGTTTAAAAGTAAATGCAGAATTTGTAAAGGAGCTATAATAAAGAACTTCAAAGTAAATTGCAATAAGAAAAAATAATTGATAAACTGCAAATGAATTCAATTGAAATGAAAATATGGTGATTCATATGTACATTCTCAACAAACTTGTTTCTCAAACACACTTAGATACTTAGAGTAATTTGTGAGTATTTGTACAATGATTTAACACACGAAAATCCTATACACTAAGACCCCTATTTATACTAAGTCGAAGGAAACCAGAAAGGAAAGATCATTGGCTCTGGAACTATTCGTAACGGTTAACTCCCTTCTATTATAATGTTCTTTTAGTTGATGGTCTGATGCATAACCTTTTGTCTATTAGTCAACTTAGTGATAATGATTATGATATCATTTTTAATCAAAATTCTTGTAAGGTTGTTAGTCAGAAAGATGGTACAATCCTTTTTAACAGAAAGAGAAAGAACAACATTTATAAAATTAGACTTTCTGATCTTGAAGATCAAATTGTAAAATGTCTAATGTCTGTTAATGAGGAGCAATGGGTATGGCATAGAGATTTGGGCCATGTTAGCATGAGAACAACTTATCACTTAAATAAGCTTTGATTAGTCAAAGGTCTATCCAACCTGAAGTTCACTTCAAATGCTCTTTATGAAGCATGTCAGAAAGGCAAGTTTTCTAAGACATCCTTCAAAGCGAAAATTGTTGTTTCTACCTCTAGACCGTTAGAACTCTGCACATTGATTTGTTTGGACCAGTGAAAACTGCCTCTATCAATGGAAAGAAGTATGGATTGGTCATCATTGATAATTACAATCGTTGGACATGGATAAAGTTATTGAAACCCAAGGATGAGTCACACTACGTGTTCTCTACCTTCTGCTCACTAGTGCAAACAGAAATAAACTATAAATAGTCAAAGTCAGAAGTGATCATGGCGACGAATTTGAAAATAAATATTTTGAAAATATTTTTGATTCAAATGGTATTTCCCATTATTTCTCCTATCCTAGAACTCCATAGCAAAATGGAGTTGTAGAAAGGAATAATGAGACTTTGCAAGAAATGACTCGCACCATGATCCAAGAAACTGATATGGCTAAGCATTTTCGGGCAGAAGCAGTTAACACAGCTTGTTATATTCATAACAAGATTTCTATCAGACTTATTCTGGGTAAGACTCCTTATGAACTGTGGAAGAATATAAAGCCCAACATTACTTACTTTCACCCTTTTGGATGTGAATGTTTTATGTTGAACACTAAAGAGAATCTTGGCAAGTTTGATTCTAAAGTACAAAAGTGTTTATTGTTAGGATATTTTAAACGCTCTAAAGGCTACATAATCTTTAACACTGAAACAAAAATTGGTGAAGAATCAATTCATGTTAGATTTAATGATAAACTTGACCCTGAAAAGTAAAAGCTAATTGAGAAATTTGCAGATCTGAAAGATCAATCTTTCAGAATCCAAGGATACTAATTCAAGATAAAAAGACTTATAAGGCAAAGTTAAATAATTTGAAGATACGACTCAACCAGAAGTTGTCGTTGATCCAACTCATCAGAAGAAGAGTAGATCAAGAACCCCTCATTCTGAAGAACTGATTTTGGGAGATAAGAATGCTCCAGTCAGAATAAGATCTTCATTCAAACCTTCTGAAGAGACTCTCCTAGGTTTGGTATCTCTCACAGAACCCACATCTATTGATGAAGCTCTTCTGGATAATGAATGTATTTTGGATATGCAAGAAGAACTAAATCAATTCGTCAGAAACGATGTCTGAGATCTTGTTCAGATTCCAAAGGGTTTCCATGTCATTGGAACCAGATGGGTCTTCAGAAATAAGCTCAATGGGAAAGGCGGGGTTGTCAGAAACAAGGCTCGACTAGTAGCACAAGGTTATAGTCATTAAGAAGGTATAAACTATACAGAAACCTTTGCTCTAGTTGCCAGGTTAGAATCTATTTGTCTTTTAATTTCATTTGCAGTCAATCATAACATCATCCTTTATCATATGGATGTTAAGAGTGCATTCTTAAATGGATATATTTCTAAAGAAGTATATGTGCTTCAACCTCCTGGTTTTGAAAGCTCTCAAAATCCTGACTTTGATTTTAAATTGAAAAAGTCGTTATATGGTCTGAAGCAAGCTCCCAGAGCTTGGTATGATAGACTAAGTAACTTCCTTTTGGAAAATAATTTTACTAGAGGGAAAGTGGACACAACTCGCTTTTGAAAAACATTTAAGAATGATATCCTGGTTGTGCAAATTTATGTTTATGATATTATTTTTGGTTATGCTAATGCTTCGTTGTGCAAGGATTTTGCTAAGTCAATACAAGCAGAATTTGAAATGAGTCTGATGGGAGAACTCAAGTTCTTTCTGGGAATCCAGATTGATCAATGTTTAGAAGGAACATACATTCATAGGAGCAAATATACAACGGAACTTCTGAAGAAGTTTAACTTATCAGAATGTAAGCAAGCAAAGACTTCAATGCATCCAACATGTATTCTGGAGAAAGAAGAGGTGAGCAGTAAGGTAAATCAGAAGTTATTCAGATGTATGGTAGACTTTCTCCTTTATCTCCTCTTCTAGACCTGATATTTTATTTAGTGTCTGCTTATGTGCTCGCTTCCAATCAGACCATGGGGAAACTCACTTAACTATTGTTAAGAGAGTCTTTAGGTATATGAAAGGTACTACTAACCTTGGTTTGTTTTATAGAAAATCAAGTGAATACAAATTAGTAGGCTGTTGCGATGCTGATTATGCTAGAGACAGAATAGAAAGGAAAAGTACTTCTGGAAGCTGTCAATTTCTGAAAGATAACCTGATCTCATGGTCCAATAAGAGACAGTCAACAATTACACTTTCAACAGCCGAAGCTGAATATATTGCAGCTTCTGGATGCAGCACTCAGATACTCTGGATTAAGAGTCAATTGGAAGATTATCAGATATCTGATAGTAACATTCTTATTCTCTGTGATAATACTTTTTTTATTTGTTTATCTAAGAATCCTATCTTGCATTCTAGGGCTAAGCATATTGAAATTAAACATCACTTTTTACATGACTATGTTCAGAAGGGTATTTTTCATCTAAAATTTGTTGATACAGACCATCAATGGGTTGATATCTTTACAAAACGCCTTGTTGAAGATAGATTCGTGTTCATTCTGAAAAACTTATTTATAGATTTATGCTCAGAATGAAAAGATGTATTTTAGAATGTTTAAGTCTTCAGAATTCTAGATTAAATTCTGAGAATATTTTTGTTGACTCTAAAACATGAGCTTTATGAAGTAAGGAAGTTTTCATGAATCAGAAAGGTTCTGATCAGAAGCAATCTTATTGATTTGTCTTCCTGATTCTGAATAGTCGTTGCATTAAATGGTTGTCATATCGTTTGATTTCATGTGGTTCTAAGTGGTGACATTTGTCCCACTTTCTGAGCATGCGATAAAAGCGTGACACATTGGGTTTCACAATTCTTGGAATTAGGTTAAACTCTTACACTTCCCCCTATGAGTACATATTTCCATCTTGTCATCATTACAATTTTCTTATATAAACCCACTTCACTCACATTTTTATACTACACGCACAATATTCCCACACTTTCATCTTTCAAACCTAAAACACGCCTCTTGCAGCGGTTCTTTATCTCCAGCAATGGCTGCTCAACAACAGATTCAATAACAATTTCAACAAATGCAACTAGCTCATGCTAGATCTCCTCCTAGATATGTCTCTATTGAAAGCACTCCTCCATCCAAAGAAGAAATCAACGGTAGTAATATTCTGTCGGAAAACTATCATATCTTCACAAAGATCAATCCACCAAAAGTTTTAGCATACTACATGGAGATTTGCCTTGAAGATTATATTGATCCTTTGGTAGATCCCTTAAATCTTCTGGATGACTACCCAGCTATTCCACCGCCTCCTCTTTCGTCCCAAAACCCTTGGCTGTTTTCAATAGTGTCTTCGCACGAGTGTGTTCTTTTTATTTCTATCTAAGTGTGTGCATTCCCTTTATGTTTGTTAAGATACTTGCTGCATTTCTTTGTGGTTCTTTGTATTTCCGTATTTTTCATTTTGTTTGTATCTTTTATGCCTTTTGGAATAATCAACGAAAATGATTTTGTTTCTTTCTCATTATTTTCCTTTACTATTTTGTTTATGTCTTTTTTATTGATGACAAAGGGGGAGAAACATATCTAAAGGGAAGATTCGTTGTTATTTTGATATACCTAAATTCCTTAAGTAAGAACCCAAACATTGAATAATGTTTTCTGCTAACAACTACTTCGAAGAATAGTTTGTTAAATGATTTGCATAGTTATATTTCAAGAATCATAATGGTTATAATCAAACATCAGAAGTTTTTGAAGTTTTAAAGATCAGAATACAATTTACTAGTTTATGATGAAATGGTCTTTTGTCTGAATATGTACAACCTTCATGCTAATGATTGAGAATTAGATTCAAATGAGTGAACCTTCAAGGAATTAATATTCATGTTCTGAACCTAGAACATTGAGTACTTGGCATCAAAGTACTTCTGAAAGTTCTTTTTGAAAATTATGGTGTTGGCATCTAGCTATAAGGAAGAGTTTCCTCCATAGCAATAAGACTTGAAAGTTAAGTTTCTTTAAGAAGATAACAAGTTCTAAAGTGTCTTTAAAAGAACTCAACAAAGCTTCTAAAGTGAAGCTTATCAGAATGTTGATGTTAACAAACCAGTGATCTAGACAACATCAATCAACTTCTGAAGATAAACCAGATTCTAACTAAAAATTTACTCTGGTACTTCAAAAAAGGTTAATCAAGAAATTGTTCTTTTATTCTGATTTTATCTTTTTAGGATTATACATCTCAGGGGGATTTTTGTGCTTTTGTAATATGCATTATTCTATGACTACCTTGTACAAAACTGTTCATCAAAATACATATTTTGTCATCATAAAAAAGGGGGAGATGTTTAGAACAAGATTTGGTTATGCATTTATACCTTGAATTTTGGTGATAACAATGTTGTATTTGTGTGAGAACAGTGTTGGTACCCTAATGGTTTGTTATTGTGTAGCTTTAACAGGCAATTCTAATTCTGAATATATGGCGTGCAACGTCATCAGTTTCTGAATAATGTGTTCCAAATCCGCTTCTGCGCTAGCTATTAGAAGTTATGAAAGATGTCCAATATTACTGCTGCAATGATCTTTCTGCTTTTGTGCTGATTCACTCTTGAGAAGCTTCTAAGGAAACATTATGTTGCTGCTGCAATGTTCTCTCAGTTCTTGCATTTAGACGTGACTCTGATCACCAAACTTCTGAAGAATGGCAAGCTTCTAAAGTTGTGTTATGTAGCTGAAGATTCTGAAGATCTTAAGTCAGACGATTGAAGTTATCAAGGTTCTGACTGAAGATTCTGAAGACTCTGAAGATTTTGAAAATACTAAAGATCTCAAGCCAGACTACTGAAGTTGTCAAGGTTCTGACCAAAGATTCTGAAGTTTCTGAATCCAGCTTTATGTTTCTTCATTTCATGCTTCATCAACTTTCATCAGAAGCCAATGAACTTGAAGATAAGATCAAATAGGAACATGATCAAATAGTACATAGTACAAATCGAACATCATTTTCATTACCTGATTTCATGGGCAAAGACAGTACTATACATCACACCTGTCACTGATTTTGTGAGCAAAGGACAGTACGCGGTATCACTCCTCTCCCATCCAACAGTGGACAGCCGCTCCATGAGCTTTTCCCTTTTTGCCCTCCAACGGTCTTCTTATTATGCTATATAAGTGAGACTTGGAGACTTGAAGAAAACACCGATGACACAATACTTTGACAAGTCTATTTCTTTGTGAAAATCTATCATTTGTTTATACACAATTTTTCTTTAAGTGTTTATTATTCATTTGTATAAAATCTACTTGTATAGAAGCAACTTGTAACACACAAAATATTATTCAAACTGTTTGTTTGATTCCTTGAAGAGGTTATCCTTGAGAAGACAAAGAAGGTTGTTCTTTGTGAATCCTTAAGGAGACTAAGATATAGTTGGATCATTGAGAAGATAAAGAAGGTCATTCTTTGGGATTATTGTAATTTGTTGATTATAGTGGATTAAGTCTTTGTGTATAAGGAAAAATCACATTGGCGAATGGATTGGAGTAGCTTTGAGTTTCAAGCGAACCAAGATAAAAATACTTTTGTTTTTATCTTTTTGTTATTAACCTGTTAGTGGTGTTCTTGTTTTGGAAAAAGCTTTTACTTGTAAAACCAAATTAAACCCTTCCCCCCCCCCCCCCCCCACACACACACACACACATACACACACGCAATTTCTTGTGTTTTTCACACCTTTAACTAGTGCATCACTCGCTTGGGAAGATTGGGATACATGAGAGATGACCCACATGTCAACCATTCGGAGTATAAGGAAATGGCGTCAAACTGATGTGTCTGACGGTGACCTTCGTATGGGTTGAAGCAAATGTCATATGGTACCAAACGCTCAAGAGAGACTCAGAATGGCTGGACTGCACCATTTCCCTTGTACGGAACAAAACTGGATGCAGGCGGCCAGTCCTAATCATAGGCAGGCACAACTTTCCACCTGGTGATACGAGGGAAGTGAGAGATAATCCATCCTAGAAAATGGTTTAGATACATTATTAATAACATGTGTAACAAATGAATCACGAAAATATTAGTAACAAGAAATTACCGTAAGAATCATGCAACTCCCTGTCATTTGCTTTGTCATCCAAAGATAACTCCCATCCCCCAATTGTACTCGTGAATCGTAGTCAGGTCGGTGAAGTAATTAAGGTAGACCACATCGACATAGGGTGCATTTTTATCCACAAACATGAATGTGGCAACCAAGAACAAGAGGTAACACTTTAATGCGCAATGTCGGTGGTACTCAACCTGCATATCATCATCTACGACATCCAAGCCCCCCTGAAAATGGAATTTATAAAGCTTTTCCAAAAATACTAAATCTCGCATGAGCACCTCTAGTGTCATGTGCCTCATGTGAGGCCTTAGCAAATTCATCCCCCAAATGGCGCACCATTATGTTGACCCCTTTCTCTCGCCCGATCCTTCCGTGGTCTAGTAATCTCCCCCCGATGAGAAGATGCAAGTGGCATGAGACGACATCCAAGGTGATGGTCATCTTATATACAGGTAGGTGGAAAAATGATGTCTCTGAATGCCACCTCTAAGTAAAAGCCACCAACATGTCGTTGTTTATGGTCATATAAGCCGAAGAACATAAGCGAATAACATCAACGAACCAAGTAGCAGTGGGTTGTGGCAGCATCAAAATCTTCCTGTCAGGGTTAAGAAATTTCAAACAATCACGCTCCTATAAAAAGAAAGTTTAACCATCAATATGGATATAATTAGTTGACAACATATGTATTGCAATAGAAAAGAAATATACCTTTCCATGCCAGACATGCCTACCAAATGGACTGCATAAAGATGTAGTAAAGAGGTGTCAAATGAGCCTCCTGGGTAACTATCTAACAGGAACTGGGGTTGGCAGCGACCTCCTCCTAGGCTTCAGAGGCTTTAGGGTCAATAGAGGCTTTAGGAACTTCGGGTTCTGGTGCCTGTGAGGCATGAGAGAGTCGGCTACGAGAACCAGACGAGTGGGAACCTCGAGGCTATGAAGTTTACGCACCATTAAATGAGTTATCAGAAACTCGCAACCTCGTGATCCTCGATGAGGCCCTCTCACGTCTTATCGATGCAATTTAAGACACATGCCCCAACCTAATCCGATCAGTGTTGTCTTCCGCCATTACACCTGCGTTAGAAATAAAGACAGATATAAACAACATATCCAGAGCAATTCACAAATTCTACAGAATAAACAATTTTTTTTCCAGAGTTTAATACGAAGATGTATCTTCGAAAATAATGTAGACCGAATTCGGAGATGCATCTCCGAACAAACCTGCGACTATCTCCCTTGGCGGATATGTCATTTCTTCCCTAATAGTCCCAAAAAATCTCAATGCACATTCTTCAAGCCTATCATATTCGTTTACACTACTGTCTATCGTAGATAATAAATCTAATGTAGCCAAAATAACTATCTACAAATCAAAAAATAAAAAGGAGGAGGAGTAGTTACCTAATCAAAATGACGAGAAGTAGTTTGAATGTTTGAGATGTTGGAAAGGATGGAAAGTTTCAATGTTGCAGAGCTCCAATGATGGTGTTTGGATGATTGGATGAGAAAGTTCATTTTTGCAGAGCTCAAATGTTGTTTTAATAACTTTTTTAGAAAATGAAGAAGGATGATGAGGGAATGTCTGACGTGGGATATGAAATATTACCATCCGGAGATGCATCTCCGGACCACCTACAAACTTTTGAATAAATGGTGTTTACGGGTATGCATCTTCGGACACACATTTTATACATATGGATATGCATCTCTAAATTAAGTTTTGACACAATGAGAGTGCCCCATCAATTTGGCCTGAGAAATGACTATAATAGGTGTGTTTGGAGATGTATCTCCATATTCAAGAGGCAGTCTGGACTTTTTATAATAGTGTGGAGCACCCATAAAAGTCGAAAGAGCATTTCCCTTAGAAAAGTATGTGTGGAGAAGTAAATAAAACCAAATGAGTATTATGTAAAGGATTATTGTAAGGGGCTAATGTCAAATATTCCAAGTCATCACTATTTTAAGGATGTCTAATTAATTTGCAGAGGCTAGGTTTCAATAACTTGTTGATCATAGGTTTGGAGGTCTATCATGGCATAGTGGTTGAGAGTGTCAGTGTGGAGCTAGGTGCGTGTTTATATACCATTTCTATGGTTGGACAAAAAAGGACGACCCGTCAGTGGCCCGTTATAATCGAACAAAAAAGTCTTATTGGGCGGGTGTGGGTCGGATCACGGGTTGCAAAATTGTTTTTTTTTTGTTCTAATGGTTTTGTACGGGAGAGATCAGATGTGGTTTATAAGCGCAGTGAAATCCATAATTGATTATGGCCCAAATTAAAATATCTTACTGTAATTTTGAAAATTTCTTAATGCATCCTATATATTACTAGTACACCATGTGAAAAATACTAAAATGTTTCAGATTCAGGAGATGCATCTCCGGACACACCCAATACACACACAATCTTGACTATTCTCAGTTATGTCCTAGAAGTTGGTTTTTTTAACCCGGAAATGCATCTCTGAAATCTGTCAGTAGATGCATTTTCGTATCATATGTGTAGCAGTATCAGAGACAGAAACCAAAATTTTATATTTTAACAAAATAAAATTACTATTCATAATATAAAATAAGCATTACATAGGTGATGAAACTTTATATCCCACATAATCCTTATATAGGTGCGTCCAAAGATGCATCTCCTGAATCTGTTTAGTATTTTTCACGTGGTGTACAGTAAGATATATGATGCATTAAAAAATTCTCAAATTTTTACTTTTTTTTTTTAATGTTTTAGATGTTATATTTTTGCATTCAATCCAGCTCTTTCTCACGACTAAAATGTAAGCCTTTTTCTACTTTTTATTATTTCACACTATTCAACAAGAGATGTTGCAAAATGATTCTAAAGTTTCAAAAATCTGTATTAAATTATATTTTTTTTTTAGTTTTTTTTTAATTTTTTTTGTTTATGTAGATGATGATTTCTATGATTTCTGGATTTTTCTTCTTTCAGTTAAGAACAGCTCTAACCCACCCATATGAAACCGCCACCCACATTTCTATTTTATTTTTTTATCATCAAAATTTTGGGATGCATTAATCATTTAAGCTCTAACAACCTAGCCAATCAATTTTACCATAAAGATCTTATTGAATTGGACAATTTAGATTAATACCTCCTCTGAACTTGCGCCATTAGAAATTATGAAAATAAGGCACACTTGACGCTCTGATGAATATATAAAACGTATAAAAACTGTATTACAACAAACTTAATTTCATTACATTTATTGTCCTGTTTCATCAAAAATATACATATAGAGCTAAAGGTTTAGTGAATACAAGGAAACTAGCTTTATAAAGTAAACAAAAAGTTTTTCCCCTCTATATACATTACACTTGTCTATATCACAAGATTGAAATTTATAGTACATTATTATTTTTTTGCTTCGCAAAGAATTGTATATAACCCTTCTATTACATTAGAAACACAATTGGCTGGTATGGGTAAAAAAAAAAAAAACTCCAGATTCTCTTAAATACAAAACATACAATTTTAGAGGATTCGGTCTTGAAGATCTGTCATCAAGGAGGATGCCAAGGAGCTGAGCTTTTTCCCAGTCTCTCCGGCAATGTTCTTAAGGGAAGAGATATCCTGTTGTGCCTGAAAAACAATCAGGAATGGGGCAGAAAGGGGAAAAGCATCCTATCAGACATCAATGCAGGAACTGAAACTGAGAACTCAAGAGGCAGACATCATGAACCATGAGTTTCGATATCAATAATGTAAGGAATACCTGAAAGGATAATCGATTGATGAGATCGCTGGCAGCAAGATCAATGGTGGAATCTCCGTTGTTACCAAAAAGATCAGCACTGGAGATGGAAGATGAACCCTGAAATAACAAGAGGAAAAACAAAGTCAAGTGGAGTCCCACTCAACAAATACTGGCCTATTCTGAATCTCAAATTTTAAGAGAATTCTTTTTCACATGGATAGGAAAATTCTACCGCTGGAATTGGATAAAAATCATGTGTTAACTTGATCCTTTACTGCCCATTTAAGTAACAAAAATTAGCTTAGCTTATTTATGAGAGACCTTTCTGAAAAAGTACTAGAAACAACTTTCCGTAGGATGTTCAGAAATAATTTCAGGGTTGTCTGTTGTTTATGGCAATAACAGTTTTTAATTGGGATAAACTCATAATCATGGACATTAAGAAGTGATCCCTAGGACAGACAGTAGAAAGGAGAACTATGTGACCCATAGACCACAAGTGTGTGAATAATTAACTACCTTCTTAAAAAAGACTAGTTTGATCGTACAAAATAGGTTCAGCTACATCGATCAAAAGCCGTCATAAAGTTCTATCATATATCATATTTCTATCCAACTCAATAATCTGCAGATTTTTCCTAATATTTCCTTTAAAAAAGATTTCTAGGTCTTCATCTGCCTCTAGTGATTTGGCTGTCCTTATCTGATTTATTTTCCTTACTGTAGAATCTACTAGTCTATTCTCTATATGCCGAAACCACGTAGGCCGAGTTTCCATCACCATTTCTGCAATTGGTGCTACTTCCATACCCCAACTATCTCTAATGTTGTCCTGTCTAATCTTACCACACATTCAACAAAACATCCTTACCTCTACTACATTTATTTTTTATATCAATTAGTTTTCATATTAGTTAATAATTTTCCTTGAGAAATTTGCTGCGAAATACACTAGCCCTTGATAATGCAAACGAATCACAAACCCCAATTACATTAGTCCTTTTTAGAGATTATTGTGGCTGGTGCTTAAAAACTAATGACTAATATTTTAGGTTCCATAGAGACTAGGAAAGGCATTTTGCACTAGGAACTAATGTGTCCATGACAAAATTTCTTAGGGATGAATTCAGGAGTTTGATTATTAATGCAAGTCCTAGCAATCAAAATAACATGGTTTGAAAGAAGCAATTCAATATAGTCCCATAAAGGGGATTGATCATTCAAGATAACACAAATGTCTTTTTTAAAGGAAGAACATGTTTCAGCAAGTTATTATAAGGAAGAACACATACTGAAAATTTTGACAAAGAAGCTCGAGTCTCAGCATCTCTCGCCTTGTTCTGGTCTCCAAAATATTGAGATGACGAAATAGATTTGGCATTTGAGAACTTCTTTCTTGCTTCATCAGTTTCCTCAATCTTATATCAGTCAAAAGTAAAAAAAAAAATTTAAAAAAAAAAAAAAAAAAAAAAAACACAATAAGTTCATGGAGAAAATAAAATAAAAATAAGGTGCAGGTTAAATGATTGTTGAAAGAAACACTAAGTGCAAGTTTTATGATGATTGGCAACATATGTTGTAGTCAGATGAGATATAAATGATGTTCACTGATTACAAGAGTACTAGTACATAACATGTAGATACAGTTTCAAAACAAAAATAAAACAATCATTTAAGATTCGGTAGCAATAATAATCATTTGTTCAAACATAATCAATACTTTTCAACATGAATGTAACATGGCTTGTTTACTACGTACTAGTACTATTGAAAAATATCAAATTTAAACAGTAATGTTTGTGTTATCTTAATTCAGATGATACACGTTTCGACATGAATGTAACATGGCTTGTTTACTAAGTACTAGTACTATTGAAAAATATCAAATTTAAACAGTAATGTTTGTGTTATCTTAATTCAGATGATACACGTTTGTGTAAGTGTAACTTTGCTCCATATTTTTACTTTTGGGATCATGTGACAAGAAGTGTTTGGGAACAACCGTGGTTGATTTTTGTAGAGTTGTCAAGTTGAGTCTTAGTTAAGTCTGTTTATACCCCTAGTATTTTTCAATGATTTCATGTTTAAACTATTATAGTTTTAAACAACATTGAAAATCCCTAAGAAAAACCAAATAAGACCATAAGATGGATGATATTGTTATAGCACACAGTTGTTCTCTGCCAATCATGTTCATGTTGTTCTCGGCTAATCTAACCAATGCATATCTTCTACTTATAAAACTGAAACGGGCACTATCACAAAATAAATTTAGGGATCCACAAATTTTGAAAAACAAATAAAACAACAAAATAAGTTTTACTAGTTTTCCTTCCTATTATGTAACATTACAATGTCAGCACTTTCCAACATATTTTGCATGATGGATCTGTATCTTGTTAAAAGTTCGAACTGGACATAGCCTCGATATCAAATTTTGAAGACAAACATATATAACTAAAATTGTGCAAGTAGGGCTTACTTGCAGTTTTGAGGTGCTTGACCCAAATTTCTTGGGAAAACCACTATCCATTCCAAAGTCTGCAAAGAAGCTTGATGACTTTGGTGCAGAAACATGATTGAATGCATTTGAACTTCCAGAATCCAACTCAGGTGATGGAACATTATCTACATACTCAAAACGAGAACTCAGAGATGACCTGGCAGACACATTGTTGTTTGTTGTGGATGGAACTGGAGCAGGTGCTTCTTCAGGCTTCTGCTCGTAGAGGTTCTCACTTGACTGCATTTTACAAGATCATTTTGTCAGCCATTCCTTTAATCAAACTAAAATAGAGAAACAGACAACGATAACCCAACAGGCAGTTCCGGTAAACAGCATACAAACAAAGATAACAATTTGCACACCTTTCTACTGAACTTAATTATTTGCTTACCTGTTTATTGAGCTTACGAGCACCAAGTCCCCCACCCTTCACAGGCTTTTTCCCACCAATAGGCTTCTTCAAATTATTTGATACTGTATGTGAAGCTCTAGGTGAAGATGCGCTCTCGGGCTTTTCTGCCTTCTCCAGTGTGTTTTCTTTCAGTACCTCATTGATTTTGACCTCAGGAAGTCCATTAGAAGACTGAGAAACAATAGGTGATGAACTCAAGCCGCCCTCCTCAACCATACTTTTAGCTACTTCCTTTGAAAGAATTTGCCTGTATAACTCTGCAGCCCTAGATGTATACTTTGCTTCTATTTTACCACCATCGGTCCAACCATGTTGCTTAAAGAAAGTCTGTGCACGACTGTTTCCTCCGAAGCTCATTATTTTCAGTTGCTCAGGTGTCCATGAGTCTAAGTTTGTAGATCTGCATAGAAAAAGGTATATAGGTATCAATCTTTTCTTCTTTCTTTCTTCTATTCTACCACTTTATCTTATTGATTGTTATGCAATTCTTACATAAGATTGTATGAAACAAAGATGCAGACAGGGTGAAAAGTTTCAATTGAGCGACAAAACATAAGACTAACGACTTATGCTTACCAGCCTAGTAAAATTTATTAAGCAAATGACTCCTGTTCAACATTTTATAGACCTATACACAAAAATAGATAGTGTTTTGCAGGGACAATGAACCTCTTAATGAAATGAATTTTTCTCTTAAAAATTACATTCACTCTTCATAGGAGTTAATCTGATTGATTATTTATCATCAATAATCTATTCAATTGCTTCACTATCGGTCCTTATACCACATTGAAACTCAAGAAGCACAACAAGATGATTTTATATAAACAATCATCTTTCCAATCCTGATTCTCATATAATATCAATCTAATCATGTAACACGGAAAAAACACAAAACACTAACAGAAACAAGAGTGATACTTTCTCAGGCTTTATTATCACAAAATGACATGCAACCAATGGACGACACTTTGGTCCCACAGTAATGTTTTCTAAATAATCTAGATGAGCCACCATCAGAGTAAGTGAGGACAAAGTATGTGCAAAGATCATGACTCAATTCTAAAAGTCATCTACAAAGCAAAGTCAAATTGAACATTACTCATAGATCAGAATCCAAATTGTATTAAAATCGAACGCCAACAACAACTCCTTCCCCCCACCCCCAACGTACAGAAAAACAACAATATTTCCAATTTCCAAATCAAATCCAGATCCCATATCTGAAACATACGTTATTCTGATTTCAAATAAAATTCAAAACCTGCCACAAAAAATTTGGAACTCATGTCTAGATCAACAATCCAAAACATACACAATATATAATAAAAATATCCACCAGCAACTTATTCTACATAGCATCCATATTCCAGACCATAAAATCATTTCACACATAACAAACTAAACCTACATATTAGAAGCAAAACCTCCTAGTGCAATTTCATCAACTATTGAAATTTCAACTATTTGTTTCCGGAAAATCACTAATCAAACAGCATTACTCTGAATAAACACACACATTAAAATCTCATCAACACACAACAAAATCACAAACTCATACATACACATTGAGCACAGAATCACAACATAAGCAACCAAATTCATCAGCATTAAACAAAACCAAGCAATAATTCACCTCACGAAACTGATGTGAACACCGAGACTTCTATGAACAGCAGAACAATCAATGCAGAGAAAGATCCCATACGTAACAGACGCCCATGTTGGATTCTTCGTATTGCAATCGAAACACATCTGAAACCAAAAACCACCACATCTTCAAAAATCGCACGCACACAAATCAAAATCACAGATCTAAAACCCGATCTCATAAATCACACAATGCAAATAAATTCTCAAGCCAAAAATCACAATCACAATAACCGCGATCAAAAATCAAATAATGCACCAGAAATCAAAATTCAAATGCAAAACCTTATTCTCAGACTTCAATTTGAGTTTTCTGAACACGACGTTCTTATCGGTGAATCCATCGGAAGCCATTGATTATGAAAAATGCAACAAAAAATTTCAAAAAAAAATGTATATGAAAAATGGAATTGAATGAAGCCCTTTGATTTTAGAATATCTCAGGGGTGCTTTGGTGGAAGAAGAGCACCACCTGAGAAAAATTAGATTACTTTATTTTTGGGATGAAAATTATTGTGTAGTTTGAAACCGCAAATTTGGTGATTTTTGCGTTTGTGTTATTTCCTTAGTTTGCTCATTTTCCATTTTCGATCGTCTTAATAAGGTGATTTTTTATAGTAGCAAAATAAAGTTTGTCTGGAAAGACGTAATTGCCCTTTGAGTAATGAGGTGTTGTTAGCAATTGGGTTTTCGGGGGTCGGTGAATGGTAGTTGTCCCTGACCAAAGAGTGAACAAATCAGACCATGTGAGTTTTCAACAATAGATAGATCTATATTGTCGCTGTAATGTAATTCTTTTAGATCTTATGATTATTATTTCCTCTCATGAACTGGGTTACTCTTCACTCCAAGATTAGTTTATAGACAAAGATTAGTTTGTGGACAAATATTTGGGTAATAGTAAGAGTAATGTTAACTTGTGCAGGGGCACAAGTTAACATTACCCTAATAGTAAAAAAAGGAAAAATGCTCTTTCTACTTTTTGACGGTGTCTTTTACATTCTTGAAAATTTAAAAATATCATTTATGTGTTTGGAAATATATCTTCGAACATAATCAAATCACATTAAAATGCATTTTTTTTAATTCAATTCATTTTGTAAAAAAATATGATTTGGAGATGCATATTCGTATTATATTTTGGGTGTATTCGGAGAGGCATCTCCAAAATAACATATGTATTCAATTATTGTGTTTTAATTTATTGAGTTAATTAAATGAATGACTCATTGATATTTTCGGAGATACATATCCGAACATGACCAATGAAAAACTGGATAAAACACCACCTTGCACGATCTTCTCCATACTCAAACAACACTCTATTTTCAAAATCCTTAAAAAAAAGTTTCCTTCATTATCAATCATCTCTTCAACACCAAAACATCATTTTTATATTTCATCACATCAAAGGGAGCAAAATAAGGTAGAATTTGAGATAAAGTTCATTTATTTCTTACATTAATCTCGTTTATGAGTTGAAAAATGGACACTGAATTTGGATATACATCTCCGAACAAAGTTCGGCGTGGTCCGGATATGCGTATCTGGATGGTCCCGTTAGTTTGATTTTAAAAAAAAATTGTTATTGGTGTATTAAATATGGTGCATTCGAATATGTTTCCCAAAGCTATTGTGAGTGTGGATGTTAAACCGATCAAAATGAAGTATGATTTTAAATTGGATGAAGTGAATGATGATGTTCAACCGGATGAAGTGAATGATGATGTTAAACCGAGTAATCGATTGATTGTTGTCGAGGTAGATGTCCGTGCATAACTTACAAATAAATGAGTGTTTATTATTCGTGAATATATGTTACAATGGGTCCATAGGAAAGCCGGAAATTGGGGTTTATCGTTGTAATAAAAAAGTCCGACAACGGTTCTAATATAAGACAAGCATTTATAACAATGATATGCGAAAGAAGTGGCACATACCAACCAAGGATTAGGAAGTTGAAACAAGATGTCACTAGATCAAGGAAATATGAGTGTCCATTTAAATTGCACGGATACCATATGACGGATGAGACATGGAAACTTAATGTGATTTCTGGTATACATAATCATGCCTTGACTGACAAGCTAGTCGGTCATCCCATTGTATGTCGCATTGTTCTAGAGGAGAGGAAACTTATTTCAGACATGACATTAAACATGGTGGCGTCGAAAAACATACTTGCATCTTTGAAATGAAAAAGACCTCTAAATATTTCAAGTATCAAGCAAATATACTATAAATTTAAGCTTTCAATGAAGATGTTTTGATGAAGAGAATCAAGATTGTGAAGACATGGTCAAATGACATATAACCTTAAGTGCTCAAACTATCTAATATTAATCCATGTCACCTCTCATAATTCATGTCATTGCATTTTATACTTAGAAATATTTTGCATGGTTTTTAAATTGAAAAAAAAAATCTAAGCCAAACAATCGGCTGCAGTGATACATCAATCAATTGTCATCATTCAAAATTGCAAAAAATTTAAGACCATCAATCAACTGCATTGGATGAGCATTCGATTGACATTAGTTGAAAATTTAAAATTTTCAACATATTAAAAGGAGAAATCGATTGTCTATTTCATTCAATCGATTGACACTGTGAATTTTCATAAAAATACTTTTGTGCATTGCATCTTTTCATGGCACCTTCATTTTATCTTTTCAAATCAATTTCACAGCTTATCATAATTTATTAAGAGTTATGTATTTATTCAAAAGGGTGTGAATGGGCATATAAATAAGATGTATTTTATCTTATCAAATTCACCTCTTTCAAAAAAAAAATCCTAAGTATTTCACTACAACTGTTATTTTCAATCATCAAGAACTTGTGCATTATTTTCATATTCAAATAACGTGAAAGTTCTTGAGCACTTAAAAATATACTGTGATATACCATATTTTTGAAAGGGAGTGAATTCTACAAATTAGGATTCATTCTATCATATTGCTTCAAATTTATATTTATTAAAAACTTATATATTTGTATCGGTATCTTGTTGTCCAGGATTGTTGGAAACAAGAGGTTGAAAAAGAAAGGGTGTTTTCTTTTTCTATGTTGTAAAATCACAAGGTGGTTTGCCTTGGTGATTTAGTTAAAAGCTTGTGTATCGAAGTTAGTTATAGGCTTGTACAAAGTTATAACAATAGTAAAATCTCTTACAATGGTAAGGGCACTAGACGTAGTCTCGGATTGTGAGGGGAACTAGTATAAACTTCCAGTAAATAAAGATACACTCACTCTAAAAACCAGAAGTTTTCAAAGTACATAATTCACCCTGCCCTCTTAGGTGCACTATATACTTACATATACAATGTGCGTGCTCGAGACAACAAGGCGATAAGAGGATCAAGATCTAAGATGCAACAACTTTTAAAGCTATTGGAAGATGACAACTATGCTTCAAGATACATAGTTTGTGAGGATGAAGTCACCGTTCAAGGTATATTTTGGAGTCATCCTAATTCCATCAAGTTGTTCAACACCTTTCTCTTTGTGCTCATAGTTGACTCAACATACAAAACAAACAAGTATAAACTTCCACTATTGGAAATTATTGATGTTACTTCTAAGGAGATAAATTATTAAGTCGGTTTTTAATTTTTGGAATCCGAAAAAGTGGACAACATTACATGGGCTTTGGAAACGTGAAACATTATGTCGAAGGACTAAGAAAACATGCACAAGTTATAATCATCGATCACGATACCACACTGATGAATTCAGTTGCAATGGTGTTTCCTACATTGTCCATATTACTTTTGTAAGTATCACATAACCAAAAATGTGAAACGTTAAGTAAAACCTAAGGTTGGCGCGAAACAAGTCAAACGTGAAGATGGAAAACTTGTTAAGCTTGGTGTGGTAAGGGAAAATAAAATGGATGCATGGAATTTTATAACAAATTCTTCCAGGGAAGAATTATATGTTAAATATTTTCTACATTTCAGGAGTGTGTATGCGAGATATCCAGATTTTCTGAAATATGTTGAGGGCATTATTCTGGATCAGGTTAAAGAGAAGATTGTTTGTGCATGGACCGATCAGGTTCGACACTTTGGCAATACAACAAGTAACAAAGTTGAATCTGCACATGCTTGACTGAAGAATTGGCTGGGAAACAGTAAATGTGATTTTTTTTGAGATTGGGATGTCGTGAACCAAATGCTCTAAAACCAACATAATGGAATACATACATCTTTTGGTCAGAGCATTATTGTGTTAGAACACTAATTCAAAGACAACATTCTTTATTCATATTTGGTTGGCAACGTATCTCAGACGACTTTGAATTTTATTTTTCAGGAATCCAAGCAAGCAGATAAAATATGTTTAGATAACTTAAAGTGTGGATTTACATTTAGGAAGACTTACGGTCTTCCACATTCCTATTTAATTTCAAAGAAGATGAAGCTTGAAAAACCAATATGTATGGATGAAGTTTGCATTCATTAGAAGCGACTTCATTTTGATGATGATGGTGTGATGAAGGATGATAAATCAAACATATCTATCATGATCGAGTGGAAAGTGATCCAAGAGAGATTCATGAAATTTGATGACATAATGAAATTTCACATCAAAGAGAAACTGAGGAATATTTCCTATCCAGAAACAACAAATTTGAAACCACTATCGTAGCCGGTTAAAATAAAGGGTGGCCCTAAAAAGGTCAAATTGACGCAAAGTGACAACTCCACGAGACAATCTCCTTCATATTTTGAAGATGTTGAGTCACACTTTTCGGATCCTCCGACTCCAAAATCCCAAAAGAGTGTTTTCAAGGGTGCTCACATTAGCAAACCATCTCCCTCGCCACCATTACCAAAAATCTTTCATATTTAAGAGATGTCGATTTTTATGCAAAAATACATTGAGCGGATTATAAATGTCGGAGGTGATGGGAACTGTGGTCTTCAAACTATTTCAGGTCTGCTCCGTAAGGGAGAGGACGACTAACAATTTGTCAGTCATCATCTTATACAAGAGATAAAAACGCATAAGGAATCATACACAGTTATATGGGAACAAAGCAAATTCTGATGCAATTCCAGTTCCTTGTCTTATGGGTCACTTTATAGCAAGTGTAACACCCTAAAACTCTGACCCTTTATTTTATAAATTAATTCAATTTAATTTGCTCAAATGCATTACCCATGCTTCACCTAACATTTTACTCAACAAATATGTCACATTTATTAAAGCAGCAAAATAAAACACATCATTTTGATATAAAAAGTCACAAACCGATAATGAGGTAATTTAAAACATCTCCTAGAAAAATATAAAATATAATAAACAATGTGTCCCCAGTGTTATACATCATAGCGAATCCAAATCTAAAAGACTCAAAAGTAATAAGAAAAACGAAGAGGCGTCAAAGTCATCCTCTAACTTAAATAATAGTTACTCCTCTACATGATTATCTGTACCCCAAAGGAGTACAGAACACCACAATAAAGAAACATGGGTGAGAATACGCTTAAAATATGTCAATGGTGCAAAAGTAATAAAGGGTAGTACACACCAAACATCAACACAATCATATCATTCACAACTCTCATCAATCATCAACATATTTATAAAACAATCCCAATCATCACCAATCATAATATACACAAAATATCAACATATTCATATTACTCACCCTCATTGTCAATCGCCAACCTGTTCATAACTCGAGTACAATCGTCACCGAATACAACCACATACGTCACCAATTATAATTACATTCACCACCAATTACAAATGCAGATGTATATGTAGTGTACTCATCCCTTCATCACCAAATGCATGTGGTACCATCCTACTCACCAATTGGGTTTCAAAGTTATGTTACTGAATAATCCCAACACTAATATTTGGACATCAAAGTTATATTACTGGTTTAGTCCCATCACCAATATTTGGATATCATATTTATATTACTGACTTAGTCTCCTCGCCAATATTTGGACATCAGAGTTATGTTACTAATTTAGTCCCATCACCAATCATTGTCGATTGGACCGAAGTATGTCAGAACAAGATTTGGTTTTGTATCTATACCTTGAGTTTTGATGATAACAATATTGTATTTGTATGAGAATAATTTTGGTACCCTAATGGTTTGTTATTGTGTAGTTTTAACAACCTGTTTCGATTCTGAGTATATGACGTGCAACATTATCAGTTTCTGAATAATGAGTTCCAATTCCGCTTCTATGCCAGACATAAGAAGTTCTAAAATATGTTTAAAGTTGTTTCTACAATGATCTTTCTGCTTCTGTGTTGATTCACTTTTGAGAAGTTTCTGAGGAGACGTTATGTTGCTGCTGCAATGTTCTCCCAGTTCATGCTTATAGACGTGACTCTGATCATAAAGATTTTGAAGAATGGAAAACTTTTGAAGTTGTGTTACTTAGCTGAAGATTATGAAGATCTCAAGCC
The DNA here is from genome assembly GCF_024323335.1 of Lathyrus oleraceus. Lineage (NCBI taxonomy): Eukaryota > Viridiplantae > Streptophyta > Magnoliopsida > Fabales > Fabaceae > Lathyrus > Lathyrus oleraceus. The sequence goes on along the minus strand of NC_066582.1, from coordinate 266,288,410 downwards.
AGGCGTTAAGGTTATCAAGGTTCTGACTGTAGACTTTGAAGAATCTGAAGATACTGAAGATCTCAAGCTAGACTACTGACGATGTCAAGGTTCTGGCCGAAGATTCAGAAGTTTCTGAATACAAATTTATGTTTCTTCATTTCATGCTTCATCAACTTTCATCAGAAGCCAGTGAACTTGAAGATACGATCAAATGAGTATGTGATCAAATAGTACATAGTACAAATCAAATATTCTTTCCACTACCTGATTTCTTGGACAAGGACGGTACAATATATCACGCATGCCATTGAATTTGTGGGTGAAGGACAATATGCAGTATCACTTCTTTCACCATCCAATAGTGGACAATCTCTCTATTTGGTTTCCCATTTTACCCTCCAACGATATTCTCCTTATGCTATATAAGTGGGACTTGGAAACTTGAATAAAAACACACATGAGACATATAGAAGAATACTAAAATGCTGAAAAAACTTGATCAAGTTTATCATTTTTCTATACAATTTTTCCTTAAGTATTTGTTTATCATTTGTGTAAAATCTTCTTGTGTAGAAGCAACTTGTAATACACAAAATATTATTCAAACTGTTTGTTTGATTCCTTAAGGAGACTAGGGTATAGTCAGATTCTTAAGAAGACAAAGAAAGTTATTCTTTGTGAGTCCTTAAGGAGACTAGGGTATAGTTGGATCATTGATAAGACAAATAAGATTATTCTTTTTTATTATTGTAATCAGTTTATTATAGTGGATTAAGTCCTTGTGTATAAGGCAAAATCACCTTGGCTGGTGGACTGGAGTAGCTTTGAGTTTCAAGCGAATCAGGATAAAAATACTTGTGTTTTTATCTCTTTGTTATTAACATTTAAGTGGTGCTCTTGAGTTGGAAAAAATATTTTGTTTTATAAAACCCAATTCAAACCCCCATTTCTTTTGCTTTTCACACTTTCAATTGGCTTCAGAGCTCCGGTCCTGATTATGACAAAAGATTTATCAACACTTCACTGTGTTTAGTACCAATCCAATTTTGTGTGAGAAACTACGGTTGCTGCTAATGCTGCTAACGTTGTTAACAACAATGAGAGAGATAACTATAGTTCAAAAACACCAATCTTTGATGGTTAGAAATTTGATTATTGGAAAGATAGAATATAAAGTTTATTTCTTAATTACGATGTTTATCTCTGGGATCTTGTAGTCGATGACTACGTTCAGCTAGTTAATGCTGAAGGAAATAATATAGCAAGAAGTGTTATGACTGATCAACAGAAGAAAGATTTCAAAAATCATCATAAGGCCATAACTATATTGCTAAATGTTATGTCTTATACTGAGTGTGAGAAGATAACAAATAGAGATTCTACCAAATCCATATTTGACTCGCTGAGGATGACTCGTGAGGGGAATGCTCAAGTAAATGAGACAAAGGATTTGGCTTTAATCCAGAAATACAAGGCATTCAAAATGGAGGATGGTGAAACAATTGAGACTATGTTCCTAAGGTTTCAGATGCTTGTTGCACGATTGAAAGTTCTGGATAAAGGATACTCTACAGTTGATCATGTCAAGAAGATAATCAAAAGTCTCCCTAAAAATGGAGACCTATGGTAACTACTTTGAAGGTGGAAAAGGATCTTATCAGTATTAGTCTTGAAGAACTTATTAGTTCTTTAAGAAGCCATGAGATTGAGCTCGAGGAAGATGAACCTCAGAAGTGAGGTAAATTCGTTGCATTAAAGTCCAAGCCTGAGAAGACAAGAGCATATCAAGTTGAGGAAGAATCAGAAGATTATGATGAAGACTCATATGATGATGATTAGTTGTCTTTGATTTCTAAGAGGGTCAACAAACTCTAGAAACATATGTGAAATGGGCCAGGGAAGTCCAGAGGAGCCAAAAGGACTGTTGGTCATTCTGATTCTTTGTCTGGACAAAAGAAGCAAGATTTTAGAAAAGAAGTTATCTTCTTTGAGTGCAAGGAGCCAATCCACAACAAAAATGAATGTCCTAAGCTGAAAAAGGACAGAAGGCCTAAGAAGAATTTTTCTAAAGGAATGAAGGGGTTGATGGCTACATGAGATGACTCAGAACCCGAAGAAGAAGATTCTGACGAAGAACAAGCCAACGTTGCATTGATGGAAACTACAACTGATCTAGAAGGTTCAGAAGAATTAGAAGAGAAGGTGATGACAAAATTAGAATAAGACTCCAATTCTGAAGAGATATCCTTAGCAGCTCAGCTGAAACACCAGCCATGGTACCTGGATAGTGGATGCTCGCGACATATGACAATAAGAAGGTCTATGTTCCAAGACTTGGAACTTAAGCCTTGGAGGCTTACAAATGTTCTTTTGGTTAATGGTATTACGCGTAACCTATTATCTATTAGTCAACTTAGTGACAATGGTTATGATATCATTTTAATTAAAAGTCATGTAAGGTTGTTAGTCAGAAAGATGGTTGATCCGCTGTCGCACGCGGATCAAAACGAGTAGTTTTTCAAAAATGTAGTTTAGCGACAAATTGACTCGGATTATCGTTCTCACAAGGATTCTTGAATGAATTAACCAATGATAGTAACGATTAATGGGGTTTTGGTTGGTTTAGGATTCAATTAGAAAAATAGATTAAAATAAGTGATTATTGAAATAAGTTGTAGCAACAACTTATTGATTCGGTCTTTGCCTATCATCGACTATCGTAATTTTAAACGCAGATTAACTATTCCTATTCGATTATAATATCAACTGACAAGCGCAATTGATAGTATAAGTTGTATGTTCCTATTATCCGAATTAAGCAAACGGGATTAAGTTTCATGAATTAAGCAAACATGAATTAAACGGACTCGATAACGAATTAAGCAAACGAAATCGTGACTATAGTTAGGATCACACAATCAATCGGATTAAATCAATATAGCATATGTAAATCAGATTAAGCAAATAAAATACATATATTAATATTGAAAGGAATAAAACACCTGAATAAGAATTACTAAAATCTCAAGGTATCGGAACCCGAATACAACAAATTGTTTGGATCAATTAGTTCTTCATGAGAATTCTTGCCAAAGCTTTCAAGTATTTTGTGAATAGTGATTATCCTCATGTTATGCGGCTGCTAGGTATATGGAAAACAAGGAATTTGGTTTACAACCCAACTGGATCGAAAACATAACCCAAGCCCAAAACTAATGACCCAAAATTTAAATAAAACTAATGCTGCAACTTCAACGACTTTTCTGGCCTTTCTACAATCTGATTGAGCTCTCGACTTCTGAACAAAAGTTGTAGACCTTTTTCTTAACTTTCCATCGACTGGTAGCACGTCTCAATCCGATACTCCTAGCTCAAGATATGATTTTTCTCGCGAAAGCTGCTAATGCTGAAAATTAAATACGAAAATTAAATAAGTGCAAAAATAACATAAATTATGAAAACACATTAAAACATAAAAATAATCAAAGCAAACCGAAGAAATGCTTGAGTACAAACATGAAAGAAACGTGCATCAAAATGCACTGATCAAATTCCCCCACACTTGAACTTTTGCACTCCGAGCAAAATGAAAAACAAAACAAAACATAGACACATCAACGGTTACTCATTCTAGGCTACAAGTCATCTTCGGTTAAGTTTGCTTCGATGGGTACTAATCTTGCACACTAAGGACATTGTAAGAACACTAATCCACCATTATGCAGACATAAACCTCCTGAATACACAAATCAACTCGAATCATGTTATCATATTAAAGCCTAACTTACTCATCCTTCTTTGCCTCTTTTTCATTCAGGCGCAATCATATTAAGCCCGTTATCTCCACACACTCATAACAAGGCGACCGATTAGTGACTCTGATCCTTTCATGCATGGGGTTCTGGTACTTAAGTGGCATAACCCTTTGCTTATTCAATTGTAGTTGCGGGGGATCGGACCGTAATCCGCCTTACCAAGTTCAGTACCAGAAACCGCTGAACCAACTGACAACTAGTCTTATTTTCAAAAAAAAAATTGAAGGTTCTACATCCGCTGGGTTAAGTGACCGGGTGAGGGTCACCAAACTTAGAAGGTGAATTCCCTTTTCTTTTTTCTTTTTTTTTTCCGGAACACTCACTTATATTCATCGGCTTCCCTGCGTAGAGTGTGTGTGAGATGGTGCTGACTGCTGAAATAAACTACTCAAGAGCTATAAGATAAATGAGAACTCAAGGCTATGTCATAACAAGTATTCAAAATGATTTTCATATTCAGGAGATTTAAGGTGTTAAAACGATACCGATCTTGTGAACTTTTCCAAAGTCTCTACAAACCAACCTCAAATTATTCTATAGCCTAAAACTTTCAACAAAAATGCAATTTTTTTTTTAGAAAGAAAACAAAAACAAAACAAAACAAAGAACAAAAACAAAGAAAATAAAGTATTCCCTCCCCCACACTTAAAATATGCATTGTCCTCAATGAAAGAAACAAACATAAAATAAGAGAGAGAAGAGAGAGGAAAGAACACACCCGAGTAGTCAAGGAGGATAGGTGATCACATAAGCAGCCTTTCCCAAAGAGATATATTCTACATTTTCTTCTTTCAAAGTGGGGCTGTCATGGAATAGCTTTGGGTAATGTCCATTGAACTTGAATTTTTTTTAATATCTTCGCCTTTTATTCCAGGATCAAAGAATCTTCTAAAAGTAAAAGTGTCAAATGGACACGTGAAGGTGATCTGATCTGGAATGTCAGCCAATGTCCAACCAAATGCCTTTTTATGCTTCCTTAAAACCTGCAAAAGCTTATTTTCTTGATCGAAATCAAGGTTAGAAAAAATTATAGCCGGTAGTTTTTCATTCATCTCTAAATAAGTATATTTCATATTTTCAGGAAGTTGCTTCAGCTCGAGGGAAGGTGGCTGCTCAATAGAAGGAGTGTTTGGGGCAGCCGGGGTGTCAAGAGCTTTATCTACATGAACAACTTTATTTGCAACCTCATCTGCAGTAAGAATATCAACTTGCAAGGCAACCTCAATTTCAGCATAAACAGAGCAAATTTTAGTTTCAGTACAAATATCACAAGAATAAACATCATCAAAATCAGACAATGATGGAAAATCAGATGCAAACAAATCACTACAAGTATCATCAACAATTTCAGAAATCAAATCTATTTGAAAAACAGAATGTTCTTCCAAGGGTTGTTGGTTTGATCCTTGAGCTTGTTGCATGGCATTCACCAAAGTGACAAGCTGCCCAATCTGTGTTTGCAAAGTCTTTAAAGTAGAATCTACTTGTTGTTGAAACTGGAGATTATTTGCAGTCATTTGTTTGACAATATCTTCTAGTGAAGGTCCATAAGGTGCAGAGCACACAACCTCAAATTCCTTCAGATGCTCATGCGGATCCTCACCTGCAAGACCACTAAACCTTGGAAACAAGTGTATTAAACCAGATTTCAATTCAAAATGAGTGTCAGCTTCAGGATATTCAATACACATGTCATTATAATTCACATCAGGGACAGCTAACTGCCTTAAAGTTCTTTGGTCAACCATAGTCAAAAACAAACACAATGAAGGAAAACGATTAAAATAAATTTAGAAAAATAAACTAACACTGAAATTAATCTAATGACGTCAATTAAGAATTTTGAGAACTTTTTCAGATTTTTTTAAAACTACGAAAACCGAAAATAAATCATAAAAAATAGAAAAATAAGGAATTTCGGTTTTTTAGGGCGGCATCCATTATTTATTGCATAAATAGAGGCTTTTGATTACTGATTTTTTCCTAATGAATCGACAAAAATTCGGAATAATCTGAGACAATTTGTTTAAAAACAGATTTTTTTTCCTAAACCGCAAAAAGACCCGAACGCAAGGAAGTTAAGGCAAAAAATGCTAAAAAAAACAACACCTATGACTATAAAGACGATTAATATAATCAAGAATCCCCGGCAACGGCGCCAATTTTTGATCCGCTGTCGCGCGCGGATCAAAAACGAGTATTTTTGACAAAACGTAGTTTAGCGACAAATTGACTCGGATTATCGTTCTCACAAGGATTCTTGAATGAATTAACCAATGATAGTAACGATTAATGGGGTTTTGCTTGGTTTAGGATTCAATTAGAAAAATAGATTAAAATAAGTGATTATTGAAATAAGTTGTGGCAACAATTTACTGATTCGGTCTTTGCCTATCATCGACTATCGTAATTTCAAACGCAGATTAACTATTCCTATTCGATTATAATATCAACTGACAAGCGCAATTGATAGTATAAGTTGTATGTTCCTATTATCTGAATTAAGCAAACGGGATTAAGTTTCATGAATTAAGCAAACATGAATTAAACGGACTCGATAACGAATTAAGCAAACGAAATCGTGACTATAGTTAGGATCACACAATCAATCGGATTAAATCAATATAGCATATGTAAATCGGATTAAGCAAACAAAATACATATATTAATATTGAAAGGAATAAAAAACCTGAATAAGAATTACTAAAATCTCAAGGTATCGGAACCCGAATACAGCAAATTGTTTGGATCGATTAGTTCTTCATGAGAATTCTTGCCAAAGCTTTCAAGTATTTTGTGAATAGTGATTATCCTCATGTTATGCGGCTGCTAGGTATATGGAAAACAAGGAATTTGGTTTACAACCCAACTGGATCGAAAACATAACCCAAGCCCAAAACTAATGACCCAAAATTTAAATAAAACTAATGTTGCAACTTCAACGACTTTTCTGGCCTTTCTACACTCTGATTCAGCTCTCGACTTCTGAAAATAAGTTGTAGATCATTTTCTTAGCTTTCCATCAACTGGTAGCATGTCTCAATCCGATACTCCTAGCTCAAGATATGATTTTTCTCGCGAAAGCTGCTAATGCTGAAAATTAAATACGAAAATTAAATAAGTGCAAAAATAACATAAATTATGAAAACACATTAAAACATAAAAATAATCAAAGCAAACCGAAGAAATGCTTGAGTACAAACATGAAAGAACGTGCATCAAAATGCACTGATCAATGGTACAATCCTTTTTAATTGGAAGAGAAAGAACAACATTTATAAAATCAGACTTTCTGATCTTGAGGATCAATATGTAAAATGTCTAATGTTTGTTAATGAGGAGCAATGGGTATGACACAAACGTTTGGTCCATGTTAGCATGAGAAGTATTTCTCAGCTAAATAAGCTTGGATTAGTCAAAGGCTTACCCAACTTGAAGTTCACTTCAGATGCTCTTTGTGAAGCATGTCAGAAAAGCAAGTTTTCTAAAACATCTTTCAAAGCGAAATTGTTGTTTCTACCTCTAGACCGTTAGAACTTCTGCATATTGATTTGTTTGGACCAGTAGAAACTGCCTCTATCAATGGAAAGAAGTATGGATTGGTCATCGTTGATGACTATTGTCGACGTACATGGGTCAAGTTCTTGAAACACAAGGATGAGTCACATTATGTGTTCTCTACTTTCTGCTAACTAGTGCAAACATAAATGAATTGCAAAATAGTCAAAGTCAGAAGTGATCATGGTGGAGAATTTGAAAATAAACATTTTGAAAATATTTTTGATTCAAATGTTATTTCCCATGATTTCTTATGTACTAGAACTCCACAACAAAATGGAGTTGTAGAAAGGAAGAATAGGACCCTACAAGAAATGGCCCGCACCATGATCTAAGAAACTGATATGGCTAAGCATTTTTTGGCAGAAGCAGTTAACACAACTTGTTATATTCAGAACAGGATTTCTATTAGACCTATTTTGGGTAAGACTCCCTATGAATTATGGAAGAACAGAAAGTCCAACATTTCTTACTTTCACCCTTTTAGCTATGAGTGTTTTATGTTAAACACTAAAGAGAATCTTGGTAAGTTTGACTCTAAGGCACATAAGTGCTTATTGTTAGGATTTTTTGAATGCTCTAAAGGCTACTAACTTTTTAACATTGAGACACGAATTGTCGAAGAATCAATTCATGTTAGATTCAATGATAAGCTTGACCCTGAAAAGTCAAAGCTAGTTGAGAAATTTGTAGATTTGAAGATCAATCTTTCAGAATCCAAGGATAATGATTCTGGAGAAAAAGACTCAGAAGGAAAAGCTAAAGAATCCGGAGCAAAAGACCATGAAGCGTCTCAACCAGAAGTTGTCGTTAGTCCAACCCATCAGAAGAAGAGTAGACCAAGAACTTCTCATTCTGAAGAATTGATTTTGGGAGATAAAGATGCACCAGTCAGAACTAGATCTTCATTCAAACCTTCAGAAGAGACTCTTATGTGTTTGGTATCTCTGGTAGAACCCATATCTATTGATGGAGCTCTTTTGGATAATGAATGGATTCTGGCTATGCAAGAAGAATTAAATCAATTCACCATAAACGATGTTTGGGATCTTATTCAGAAACCAAAGGGTTTCCATGTTAATGGAACTAGATGGTTTTTTAGAAACAAGCTCAATGAGAAGGGCGAAGTTGTTAGAAACAAGGCTCGACTGGTAGCACAAGGTTATAGTCAGCAAGAAGGTATAGACTGTACAGAAAACTTTGCTCTAGTTTCCAGGTTAGAGTCTATTCGTCTTTTAAAATTTTGTTTACAATCAATCATAACATTATCCTTTATTACATGGATGTTAAAAGTGCATTCTTAAATGGATACATTTCTGAAGAAGTATATGTGCACCAACCTCTTGGTTTTGAAAGTTCTTAAAATCTTGATTTTGTTTTTAAACTGAAAAAATCGTTATATGGTCTGAAACAAGCTCCCAGAGTTTGGTATGATAGACTAAGTAACTTCCTTTTGGAGAATGATTTTACCAGAGGGAAAATCGACATAACTTTCTTTTGTAAAACCTTTAAGAATGATATTCTGGTTGTGCAAATTTATGTTGATGATATTATTTTTAGTTCTGCTAACGCTTCGTTGTGCAAGGATTTTGCTAAGTCAATACATGCAGAGTTTGAAATGAGTCTGATGGGAGAACTCAAGTTATTTTTGGGAATTCAAATTGATTAACATTCAGAAGGAACGTACATTCATGCGAGCAAATATACAAAGCAACTTCTGAAAAAGTTCAACTTGTCAGAATGCAAGCAAGCAAAGACTCCAATGCATCCTACATGCATTCTGGAGAAAGAAGAGGTAAGCAATCAGGTAAATCAGAAGCTATTCAGAGGTATGATATGCTCTCTCCTTTATCTAACCAATTCTATACCTGATATTTTATTCATTGTCTGCTTATATGCTCGCTTCTAATTAGATCCTAGGGACACTCACTTAACTGTTGTTAAGAGAATCATTAGGTATCTGAAAGGTACTAATAACCTTGGTTTATTTTATAGAAAATCAAGTGAATATAAATTAGTAGGCTATTGTGATACTGACTATGCTGGAGATAGAATAGAAAGGAAAAGTACTTTTGGAAATTGTCAATTTTTGGGAGACAATCTGATCTCATGGTCCAGTAAGAGACGGTCAATAATTACACTCTCAACAACCGAAGTTAGGTATATCTCAGCTTCTGGATGTAGCACTCAAATATTCTGGATGAAGATTTAACTTGAATATTATTAGATATCTAAGAGTAACATTCCTATTCTCTATGATAATACTTATGTTATCTATTTATCTAAGAATCCTATCTTGCATTCTAGGGCTAAGCATATTGAAATTAAACATAATTTTTTATGTGACTATGTTCAGAAGGGTATTTTTTCACCTAAAATTTATTGATACAAACCATCAATAGGTTGATATCTTTATAAAACCCCTTGCTGAAGATAGGTTTGTTTTCATTTTGAAAAAAATATTTATGGATTTAAGTCCATAATGAAAAGATGAATTTCAGAATGTTTAAGTCTTCAGAACTCTAGATTAAATTCTAGAAATTCATTTGTTGACTCTGAGACATTAGCTTTCTGAAGTAAGGAAGTTTTATGAATCATAAAGGTTCTAATCAGAACCAATCTTATCAATTTGTCTTCCTGATTCTGAATAGTTGTTGCATTAAATGGTTGGTTGCCGTTTGATATCATGTGGTTCTAAGTGGTGACAACTGTCCCACTTTTTGAGCATGCGTCATGATAGCGTGACACATTAGATTTCACATTTCTTGGAATTGGTTTAAAATCTCTTACGTTTCCCCCCATGTCGGTGTAATTTTAACTTGTCATCATTGTAAATTTTTCTATATAAACCCACTTGACTCATATTTTCACACTACGCTCACAATATTCCCACACTTTATTCTTTCAAACCTTCAAACACTCTCTTTGTAACTATTCATCATTTCCTTCAACTTCAACAATGACTGCTCCTCAATAACAGATTCAACAACAATAATCTCCCAGTCGCTCCATGGCTGATGAAAATCATCCCATTAAGGAAAGGATTCCTGAGTTAACTCTCAATACTCCTATTGATGAGTTAATGGTCCTATGTGAAACGATTGAGAACTTCGAAAATCTCAAAAAAAATGGGTTTGATTTTGTCGCATTACGCGAAAAACCGGTGGGAAACGAAAACAACAGAGCCGCCACCGTGCGTTATTTATCCCAAAAGAGGGAAAGGAAACGCTCGAAGTAAACCTGGAAAGAACATGGTCTCGCGACCAGAGAGAGATGGGATCGGGAGTCGGTTATGCGAAGGGAAGGTATTAACACCCCTACGCATCCGTCGTACTCGACGGGATCCACGCACAAAAGGAAGGAATATGGTTGCTAAACATTGCTCACAAACAAACAAACACTGGCTGAAAGAGACACAAGAAAACAAACGAAACCAACTCGGCAGGATATCACATCCTGGGCCTACGTAGTCTATCAGGCATAGACATCAGAGTCAACGTAGTTCAGACCGGGGAAAACATGCTCGCTAGGATGTCGCTGTAAGAACAAAAATTGTTCTACAACAGATTCCTTGATTTTGATGATAACAAAGGTAGAAACCAAAAATGGCACCCTAACGAGAAGTTTCTAAGTGTGCAGGGTTCTAAAGAAAGAAGGAAGAAATCTGATGACGTCATCAGATACAGAACCAGATCAGATACAAATTATCAAATGATCAGAAGCATCTGAAGTTGAAACACGTTCAAGAAAGTCTAACTCTGAGCAAAACAGCAAAGTATCAGAAGCATCTGAACAAGAAGTAAGCTCTAGAAGTTCTGACTCTGATCAACGCTATCTCTAAACTCCAGAACTTATCAGCGCTATCTGAAGAATCCATCAGAATCCAAAAGAGATCAACATCAGAAGCAAGACTCCAAGATTCTCAGATACACGAAGACTCTGATCATGGAATTGCTAATTATGAAAGAGTAACGTTAAAGTCAAGTAAAGGTTTGCAAATGGTTTTCCTAATACAGAAAGAGACGTTAATCTCCAATTTCAATAAAGAAGATACTATATGTGGTAAGTAGTCATTTCAAGGAGAGAAAGTTATCCTGCAGAAGCTATTTAAGTGATGGCGTAAATTCATTTTAATATCCACCAGTTTCAACCACTACTTCTCTTCTATATAAAGGACTGCAAATCAACATTCAGTATATAACATATACAAGGAAAAATTATACTGAAACATCAACGCTCAAGAAAACACTCTTGCTCTCTAAATCTTCACGAAGCTTTTGCTTATAACGTGAATCACTTTGTTCTTACTATTGTAATATTTGCTTTCTTAGAAGCACTTTAGATTACATAAATCTTTTATCTATTGTTTGTTTATTTCCTCAAGTGACTCTGTGTAGTCTGTATACTTGAGAGGACTAAGAGATCTTTCTCTTAGACGTTGTTTGTAATCAATCTTTCAAGATTAGTGGATTAAGTCCTTGTTGAAGGCGAAATCACCTTGGCCGGGTGGACTGGAGTAGCTTTGTGTTATAAGCGAACCAGTATAAAATCCTTGTGTGATTTTCATTTTGAAAAAGCGCTTATTTTCCAAACAATTCAAACCCCCCCTTTCTTGTTTTTCTCACCTTCAATTGGTATCAGAGCTCCGGCTCTGTTATTGATTTTCTAATCAAACACTTAACAGTGTAGAGAGATCCAGAAAGAGAAAAACTATGGCCCACACAAATGAAAATGATAGTTATAATGCTAAGCCTCCTGTCTTTGATGGAGAGAAATTCGATTACTGGAAAGATAGAATTGAAAGTTTCTTTCTAGGCTATGATGCTGAACTCTGGGACATTGTCACAGATGGATACAAACCTCCTGTCACAGAGGATGGAGCTGAAGTTCCCAGAAGTAAGATGTCAGATGATCAGAAACGAGTTTTCAAGAATCATCACAAGGCCAGAACCATACTCCTAAATGCTATATCTTACAACGAGTATGAAAAGATCACCAACAGAGAAACAGCCAAAGACATACTTGACTCTCTAAGGATGACTCATGAAGGAAACTCTCAAGTCAAAGAGACAAAGGCTCTGGCGCTTATCCAGAAATATGAAGCCTTCAAAATGGAGGATGATGAAGCCATAGAGGCAATGTTCTCTAGATTCCAAACTCTGATTGCAGGTCTCAAGGTTCTAGACAAAGGATACACAACTGCAGACCATGTCAAAAAGATAGTCAGAAGTCTGCCAAAGAAATGGAGACCTATGGTTACTGCTCTGAAGCTGTCAAAGGATCTGAACAATATTAGCCTTGAAGAACTTGTCAGTTCTCTCAGAAGCCATGAGATAGAACTAGAGGAAGATGAGCCTCAGAAAAGGAACAAGTCTGTAGCATTAAAGTCCAGACCTGAAAGACGCAAACTTGACAGAACCAAAGCTCTCCAGGCAGAAACTGAAGATGCTGACAACTCTGAACCAGAAGACTCTGATGATGAAGAAGAATTGTCCCTACTAACCAGAAGAGTTAAGCAACTCTGGAAAAAGAGGAACAACAACTTCAGAAGACCAAGACCCAGAGGGGATCGATCAGAATCAACTTCAAAAGGTAAATCTAACAAAGATATTACCTGTTATGAATGTAAAGAAACAGGTCATTACAGGAGTGAATGCCCCAAGCTAAAGAAAGACAACTCTAGAAAAGAAAGCTTCAAGAAAAATACCTTCAGGACAAAGAAAGGACTGATGGCTACCTGGGATGATAGTGAATCTGGATCATCAGAATCTGACTCTGATGAACAGGCCAATGTGGCACTTATGGCTACCACATCCAGGAGTAGCTCAGATGAAGAATCTGAAGAGGTATTTTCTGAACTTTCTCGATCTGATCTAGAATCTTGTTTGTCAGAAACTCTTAGCTCATATCAGAAATTAAAACAAAAGTTTAAAAACATTAAAGGCTGTCTTAAAGCAAAATTTGAAGAATGTAGTGAACTTGAGATGACAATTCTAGCACGAGAAGATACGATCAGATCTTTAACACTAGAAAGAGATGGAGCAAAAAGAAAAAGCTTAGAATTAGAAGAAGCGTTGTCTCAAGCACCACAAACTTCAAATAAAATTATTTTTGAATACGAAGAAGCCTTTCAAGAATTTCTGAAAAATGGAATAGGTAGGAGTATTATGGCATCCATGATTTATGGAGTCAGTCAGAACAATAAAAAGGGAATTGGGTATGATCCTAAGGAAGATAAAACTTCTACCAGTGACCAACTTAAATCTCCCTTTTCATATCATTACACACACACACAAGAACAAAAATTTAAAAATGCTAGAAACCCCAAAGTTATAAGAAACTCTGGGAAAACTAATCTGAAAGGACCCAAGAGATTCTGGGTACCAAAAGATAAGATTGTGTATGTTGCAGATATCCTATGCAGCAAAGTTCAGACACCAGTCATGGTACCTGGACTCTGGATGCTCGCGACACATGACGGGAAGAAAGTCTATGTTCCAAAGTCTGGAACTTAAAGACGCTGGATTTGTAGGCTTCGGAGGAGATCAGAAAGGAAGGATCAGAGGCTCCGGAACTATTGGTAATGGTACTCTTCCCTCTATATCTGATGTTCTTTATGTAGAAGGATTAATGCATAACCTGTTATCCATAAGTCAATTAAGTGATAACGGTTATGATGTAACCTTTAATCAAAAAACATGTAAAGCCATTAATCAGAACAATGGCTCTGTCCTTTTCACAGGCAAGAGGAAAAACAACATTTATAAAATTAATCTTTCTGATTTAAAAGAACAAAATGTTAAATGTCTGATGTCTGTTCACAAAGAGCAATGGATATGGCATAGACGCTTGGGCCACATTAGCATGAGGAAACTTTCTCAACTAACTAAACTCGAGTTAGTCAGAGGCCTACCTAAACTGAAGTTTTCTTCAGATGCTCTGTGTGAAGCATGTCAGAAAGGAAAATTTTCAAAAACATCCTTTAAAAAGAAAAATGTTGTTTCTACCTCTAAGCCTCTGGAACTTCTCCACATTGAGTTATTTGGTCCTGTGAAAACAGCATCAGTCAATGGAAAGAAGTATGGACTAGTCATTGTTGATGATTACAGTCGCTGGACATGGGTGAAATTCCTAAAGCACAAGAGTGAGTCTCACTCTGTATTCACTAGTTTTTGCTCCAAAGTGCAAAAAGAATTTGATGCTAAAATTGTTAGAGTCAGAAGTGATCATGGTGGAGAATTTGAAAACAAAGATTTTGAAGAATTATTTGACTCTAATGGAATATCCCATGATTTCTCCTGCCCTAGAACTCCACAACAAAATGGAGTTGTAGAGAGGAAGAATAGGACACTCCAAGAGATGGCTAGAACCATGATCAATGAAACTAATGTGGCAAAGCATTTTTGGGCCGAAGCTGTAAATACAGCGTGTTACATTCAGAATAGAATCTCTATAAGACCCATTCTGGAAAAGACTCCCTATGAACTGTGTAAAGGAAGAAAACCAAACATTTCATATTTTCATCCTTTTGGATGTTCTTGCTTTATTTTAAACACTAAAGAACATCTGAACAAGTTTGATTCCAAAGCACAGAAAGGTATTATGTTAGGATACTCAGAACGCTCTAAAGGCTACAGAGTATACAACACAGAAACCAAAATTGTGGAAGAATCAATTCATGTCAGATTTGATGATAAGCTTGACCCTGAAAAGTCAAAGCTAGTTGAAGATTTTGCAGATTTAGAAATCACCCTTGCAGGTTCTGATAAAGCTCCAGAAGCAACTGTCACTCAGAACTCTGAAGAAATTAAAACCCCAGAAATCCCAAAGAAAGTTAAAAGTCGTATCAACGTATCTGAAGATTTGATTTTGGGAAACAAGGACGAACCTGTCAGAACCAGATCTACCTTCAGAACCTCTGAAGATACTCCTCTGGGACTAGTGTCTCTGATTGAGCCTACGTCCTGTGATGAAGCACTTCAAGATAACGACTGGGTTTCAGCCATGCAAGAAGAATTAGATCAATTCACAAATAATAATGTCTAGGATCTTGTTCCAAAGCCCAGAGGCACTCACGTTATTGGAACCAGATGGGTATTCAGAAACAAGCTGAATGAGAAAGGAGAAGTCGTCAGAAACAAAGCTCGACTGGTAGCTCAAGGTTATAGTCAACAAGAAGGTATTGATTATAATGAAACTTTTGCTCCAGTCGCAAGGTTAGAATCTATTCGTCTTCTTGTATCTTTTGCTATTAACCATTCTATTAAATTATATCAAATGGATGTCAAGAGTGCATTCCTTAATGGTTATATATCAGAAGAAGTGTATGTCAACCAACCTCCAGGTTTTGAAAATCCAAACTTTCCAGAACATGTTTTTAAACTTAAAAAATCTTTATATGGACTTAAATAAGCCCCCAGAGCTTGGTACGAACGTTTAAGCAATTTTCTTCTGGAACACAATTTTATCAGAGGGAAAGTTGACTCCACACTTTTCTGTAAGAACCTTAACAATGATCTCATGATATGCCAGATATACGTTGATGACATTATTTTTGGTTCAGTTAACGCCTCTGTTTGTCAAGAATTCTCTAAGTTAATGCAGGCAGAATTTGAAATGAGTCTAATGCAAGAACTAAAGTTCTTTCTTGGAATTCAAATTAACCAAACTTCAGAAGTTACATATGTTCATCAAAGCAAATATATTAAAGATGTTCTGAAGAAATTTGACATGGCTAACTGCAACTCTGCAAAAACTCCAATGCATCCAACATGCATTCTTGAAAAAGAAGAAGTAAGCTCAAAGGTTTGTCAGAAGCTCTATCGAGGTATGATAGGCTCTCTTCTCTATCTGACTGCTACTCGTCCTGATATTCTCTTTAGTGTCTGTCTCTGTGCCAGATTCCAATCAGATCCTAGAGAATCTCATTTAACAGCAGTTAAGAGAATTCTTAAGTATCTGAAAGGAACTCCTAACATGGGCCTGATGTATAAGAAAACATCAGAGTATAGACTTTCTGGTTACTGTGATGTAGATTATGCAGGAGATAGACTAGAACGAAAAAGCACATCTGGAAATTGCCAGCTTCTGGGAAACAATCTAATCTCCTGGGCTAGCAAAAGACAGTCAACTATCGCTCTATCAACTGCAGAAGCAGAATATATCTCAGCATCACTGTGCACAACTCAGATGCTCTGGATGAAGCATCAGTTAGAAGATCTGCAAATTTTTGAGAGTAACATTCCTATCTTCTGTGATAATACTGCTGCCATTTGTCTAAGTAAGAATCCCATTCTACATTCCAGAGCTAAACACATTGAAATAAAACATCATTTTATCAGAGACTATGTTCAGAAAGGGATAGTAACATTGAAGTTCGTTGATACAGATCATCAATGGGCAGATATCTTTACTAAGCCTCTAGCTGAAGATAGATTTCTTTTTATCTTAGAAAATCTGAACATTCAAAATTGTCCAGAATGAAGTGTGGCTCTGAAAATGTAAAATGAGACTCTGACATAAACAAATGTGTTTCTGCCTCTGACTCTGATAATTCTACCAAGTTAAGAAGATATCTGAGTTAGAAATCTCCAGGAACCAATCCTTTGGTATTCCTGAAGATCAGATACATCAACACGTGGCGCACTTAGCGTCCAACCCTAGAACTTCTAGACAGCTGTCCAGAAGAAAATCAAAGGGAAACGTTTGAAGATCTCCTCGAGCAGTGTGCATACTGTTGGGATTAGACATTCATTAATTAGCCTTAATCATTTCTCCCCCAAGCGTGCTTACTTGAGCTTTGTGCTAACGCAATATTGTGTGTCGTTTTGCATGTGTTTTAACTTAGGGTATTTAAACACTTTTCTCACTTTTCACACACTTATCACTCTCACTCACTCTCAAACCCTCTCTAAAACCCTAAACCTCTCTGAAGCATTTCTGCAAACTCTTCATCTTCTTCTTCAACCATGGACGCTCAACAACAACAAGTTTTCAACTTTTCTCAACAAATGGAATCAAGCTCAACTGCTCAAACTTCAAGCATTCTAACTCCAACTGTTACAGGAGTCTCCATCACCCCAGTTTACAAAGAACCCCATATCCTTGATCGTTTACCTCACATCAACCTAGCAACTCCCTTTGAGGGATTGGATGTGTTATGTGAAACACTGGTGGACTTTGACAACTTGAGAAGAAATGAAGTTGATCTTACTGAAGAACTTCGTCAACAAGGTTGGGGAAACTACTTCCAAAGGCTCTATGGCCCTGTTTACCCACTTCTCATCAAGGAGTTCTGGAGATTTGCAGATGCTGATGACCATTTCATCGTCTCCTATGTTTTGGGGGTAAAGATAGTAATTACTGAAGAGTCAATTGCTTCTTTGTTGAACATGGAGAAAGATGGAGGAAAAAGGATTTACAACATCAACCCTAGATCAAGGCGCGTTGCTGAAGTAATCAATCCAACCATCTTCAAACCCAACACTGAAGGAAATCCTTCAAAGAACAAAGAGCTGCATCAGAACCTCAGAGTGTGGCTCAAGATCATTCTGGGAACTATCCACCACCGCCCAGCCTCAAACTCCTCTGATTACATCAATGCAGATCAGAAGTGCATTCTGTATTGCATTCACAAGGGTGTGAAGATCTGCCTTCCTGCACTACTCTTCAGATACCTAAGAGACTCTGTCAGGGAGACCAGAAACAACATGAAGCCCAGATCCTACATCCCTCTGGGAAGATTGTTATCTGATGTTTTCATCGAGAATGGGCTGGTAGATCATCTGGAGAAGGCCAAGCTGATGCAAGATCTGGCAATAGATACTGGGAAGCCTCTGAACGCCAGAAATCTCAAGAGTATGGGAATAATAAAGAAGATTCAAGTCAGACCCACGCTGGACACATCCTGGGATTCCTTGAAAGATCAGAGGAAGCTGCCTCATGGTCTTGCTAGGTTCTATAAGAATGAACCCAGAGATGCGGTTGCTATCTATCTTAATCGTCTGCTGGATGAAGGTGTTGACATCTCTGACTTCAGCCTCGACGATTGTCTAGATTCAGAAGAAGACTTCGTCAGGTACAAGAGAGGTCTCTCTGAGAAGAAGATAACATCACAGGCAAAGAAGGCAAGACTTGGAGAAACTTCTGGAAGCAGATCTCCAGCTCCTCTGCAAATTTCTACTGGTACGTCTGTTCCTCCTATTTCCTCTGAACCTCTGATGGTTTCCTCTACTCCTTCCTCTAATCCTCTCCCAACACCACCCATTTATACAACCTCTGAAATCCCACCTTCAACCACTAGAACCTCAGAACCTCGACCCAAATTTAATCTTGCCCATACAACACTACCCTTATCTGAAGCTGAAGAACTGAACCAAACCAGTTCCTCTTCATCTTCAGCCCCAGAATCACCCCCATACCTTCAAATCTCCTCTGACCAAGAATACTCTGACCCTGACTCCCCAACCTTAGCCCAAATTCAGGCTCAGAACCTTGCTTCACAACAACCAACACAAACACAATCTGAAGCAACTTCACCTCCACCAGAACAAACAACCAACATTACTTCTGAAGACCAACCCTCTGAAACTCAACACTCTGACCTCCACACCTCTGATATCACCCCTCCTGAACCTGAAGTTGAAACTGAACCATTAGACTTAAACCCTCTTTACGCTTCACCCCAAAGATCTGAACCTCAACCTGAAGCAGAATCTGAACCTCTCACATTAAATCTCAGCCCTCCAACATCTCCACCTCATACATCTGAACCTGACCTTTCTATACCTACCCTTGAGGAAGCCATCATGCTGGTCGCAGGGGCTTCAGTACAAAAGGTCAAGTCTCTGACCACTAACTCTGAAGTCAGTGATGATCCTGACTCTGTAAGGACACACTGGAACAGAGTCACTGGCTGGATGACCTCTGAGGCTTTTAGACTGAAGAACATCTCTGAACAAGTCAGAAATGGCTACATCAGAGATGCTGAGGCAAGACTTCAGGAAAGACTTGCAAGAGAAGCTGAAGCCAGAAGGCTGGAAGAAGAGAGATTAGCAAGAGAAGCTGAAGAAGAGGCTAGAAGGCTGGAGGAAGAAAGAGCAAGAGAATCTGAAATTCTAAGGATAAAGGAAGTTGAAGCACAAGCTGCTGCTGAAGCTGAAGCGCTGGCTGCTGCTGAAGCACAGCAGGCTCTGACTCAGGGGGAGTCTTCTTCTTCTGTTATCCCTATGGTTCTCCAGACGCTGAAAGAACTTAAGCAAGATCAGAATGAACTCCGTGCCAGAATGGACAAACAAGACACTGTCAACGACAACATTCAGAACATGCTGGCTATGTTGCTTCAGAGAATGCCTCCGCCTCCGAACCCCTAGGCACTTAGGATATTTTTTTTGCTTGCCTGTTGTTTTGTTTGCTTTCTCTGATTCTGATGTTTTCCTGTTCTTGTTGCCTCTGTTGCTTTTTATCTGAATACAATGTTTTTCTCTTGAATTCCTTATTTTTTGCTATGTCTTTTTGATTCTGACAAAAAGGGGGAGAAGTCATTAATAGCTCTGATGAAAATATTGTCTAAATACCTTAAGCATTCTGCAACATATTTTTTTCTTAAAAATAAATTTATCTAACCTGGACTTAAGAAATTGCAGAAGGTATCAAGAAACCTCTTTACTTAGAAGCTCTGGTAAGAACTTCTGAACTCCCTAGCACTATCTCAGGGGGAGCTCTTGTCTATCTGATCTGATAGTTTATATGTTTCATCTGCTAATTAAGATTGTTTTGTCATCATCAAAAAGGGGGAGATTGTAAGAACAAAAATTGTTCTACAACAGATTCCTTGATTTTGATGATAACAAAGGATGAAACCAAAAATGGCACCCTAACGAGAAGTTTCTAAGTGTGCAGGGTTCTAAAGAAAGAAGGAAGAAATCTGATGACGTCATCAGATACAGAACCAGATCAGATACAAATTATCAAATGATCAGAAGCATCTGAAGTTGAAACACGTTCAAGAAAGTCTAACTCTGAGCAAAACAGCAAAGTATCAGAAGCATCTGAACAAGAAGTAAGCTCTAGAAGTTCTGACTCTGATCAACGCTATCTCTAAACTCCAGAACTTATCAGCGCTATCTGAAGAATCCATCAGAATCCAAAAGAGATCAACATCAGAAGCAAGACTCCAAGATTCTCAGATACACGAAGACTCTGATCATGGAATTGCTAATTATGAAAGAGTAACGTTAAAGTCAAGTAAAGGTTTGCAAATGGTTTTCCTAATACAGAAAGAGACGTTAATCTCCAATTTCAATAAAGAAGATACTATATGTGGTAAGTAGTCATTTCAAGGAGAGAAAGTTATCCTGCAGAAGCTATTTAAGTGATGGCGTAAATTCATTTTAATATCCACCAGTTTCAACCACTACTTCTCTTCTATATAAAGGACTGCAAATCAACATTCAGTATATAACATATACAAGGAAAAATTATACTGAAACATCAACGCTCAAGAAAACACTTTTGCTCTCTAAATCTTCACGAAGCTTTTGCTTATAACGTGAATCACTTTGTTCTTACTATTGTAATATTTGCTTTCTTAGAAGCACTTTAGATTACATAAATCTTTTATCTATTGTTTGTTTATTTCCTCAAGTGACTCTGTGTAGTCTGTATACTTGAGAGGACTAAGAGATCTTTCTCTTAGACGTTGTTTGTAATCAATCTTTCAAGATTAGTGGATTAAGTCCTTGTTGAAGGCGAAATCACCTTGGCCGGGTGGACTGGAGTAGCTTTGTGTTATAAGCGAACCAGTATAAAATCCTTGTGTGATTTTCATTTTGAAAAAGCGCTTATTTTCCAAACAATTCAAACCCCCCCTTTCTTGTTTTTCTCACCTTCAGTCGCATCCTATGCATACGTATCTTCTTGGACTAAGAAGAATCAGAGCACTCGTAGCTCGGCTCACGCACGCCAAACAAAACAAACACGGGAAATCGACTGCCAATCGCTGGACTTACGTCAAACTCCACACAAACAGGCAAACCTGGAATCCGAATGCCAATCGCTGGACTTACATCAGACTCCGAACCAAACACACGCACACTGGAAACCGAATGCCAATCACTGGGCTTACATCGGACTCCAAGCACACAACAAGAGGATACGGAATGCCAATCGCTGGGCTTACATCCGTCTCCTAACACACACAAAGACAAAACAAAAAGGGCGCCCGGAGAGATCTGCTCATCTCCTGCCTACGTACCTCATCTGGTATGAGGATCAGGGCGACGTAGTTCCCCTACGCAGGGACAAAGGACTAGCCTAACCAGATACAAAGGGAGACACAACTAGGGAGACTACGACTCGAGCCTAGATGTTATCATGCATATCATCCCTAAGTTAAGGTTTCTATCCTAACTTGCACAGGGAGCAAGCTAAACCTAAGAAACACAAGCAAAGCAACCAATCACAAATAGCACACACTATATACACACAAAGTGGGCTCACACAAGGGTTAGGCTGTGAAACACAAGCCAACTGTATCGGGGTGGTGTTAGCTCTTAACCCTAACATCGAGAGTTAGGGTGAAGCCAGATGAAATGGGAAGTGAAGGTAAGACTCCACAGCTCTTATCCCGGCCTGGAAGAGCTTCAAACAGATGAAAGTGTGGGTTCAGAAAGTTGGAACCCTTCTACACTTATGACTTACTCAACATGGATCTTGGGTTAATATCCACAAGGCATCAACATGTAATGTGAGCCAAGGGATGACACACTGAATAGCAGGAGATGGACTACACATCTCTTGTGTCTGCCAATTGCCTTATCAAAGGTCTTTTCCTGCTTGGGACAAAAGTAAACAAGCACAACCATTGCCTCTTAAGGAGGACTTCAGACAGGTGCCTGGCCAAGTAACAGGCCAGGTCTTCCAGACTACATGGAGAAGAGATGTTATACCTCAATGCTCAAGCTATCAAGCAAAGCCAAAGCAAGTTCACAATGAACTATAGCAACTAAGGTACCTGAAAACAATCTAACTCAGTCAATACACAACTCATAAAGTCAAACAGACAGACTGGAAGTTAACAATTAACTGTACAAACAGACAACAAGCAATGCATCAAGCAAAGCACAAGCTCAACTCAAAGGAGCTAATCCACCTACAAAACAACTTAATGTTAATCAACATCAATCAAATATCAACCCAAATGAGCAAATGAATCAAACTCCTCAAGGCCATATGCTTCTTATCCTGAAAACACAACTCAAACATAAGCACTAACCACTAGGACATGGCCTAGGGTCAAAGAGGGAGAAATAAACCAAAACAGAACATGAAAATTGGCAAGAATCAAGTTAAACCAATTAAGAACAAAATCCAAGTGGTCTCATATCCATATCATCAACCAATTTCATTTCACAAAGCAAATAGTGCAAAGCATGCAAATACAAAGCTCATAGAACCAAACAGAATGAACCAATCCACATCAACTCAAACATGATTCAATAAATCTCCAGAAAAATCATGGCTAAACATCACACATCACATGATCATCATACCAAAATTCAAGTCATTTGGATAAGTGGAAGCATGTCAAATAAATTCCATAAAGCAAGGCAAGGCAAAACAACCATCAAGGAAGCACAATTTCATACATCAACTTCACACAAGCATAAAACAGAATCCAAACATGATAAATGTATCAAACCAAATCCACAATAAACTTCAAAGTGTCTAGAACACACATACAAAATTTCAGGTTCATATGACAAACATCAAGCATTTCACAAATCATCTAAATTCAACACTCATCAAAAGTCCAAATATGACCAAACAGCAAAGAAAATCTCAAACAAATTGGAAATGAATCCAAAAAATCCACAAAAATTCACACTTAAACCTAACATCCAGAAGTATCATCATGCAAAAATTCAGCTAATTTGACATTTATTTGGCATGGTAAATAAAATCAGCAAATTGGACAAGAAATGGTGTGACACACATTGTCACACCTCCAATGATCAGCTCATATCTCAACAACCAAGCATGCTAAAAATACAAACTCACAGCCAAAAGATCAATCAAAGTGTCTAGATTAGGCATGTAAATTTTCAGCTCCATTGGATTAAGCATCATTATTTCACAATGAAAATGGCAAGACATGTCAAGGAAATACACACATGAACAATCCCTAAGCCAAAACAAATTCCATCCAGGCACAAATCATGGAAAAATACTCATTAAATTCTAGACATCATGAGGAGAATGGTGCAAAACATCTCATGCAATTTGGATAACTATTCAATGAGATATGAATTTTGGAATGGAAGAGAAAAATAAAAAATGATGTGAACAAGCATATAGAACATGGCATGGCATAACATAATAAAATGCAAAGGCTCATTTGGAATGTTCATAGTGGGGAATCGAAGGGAGTACGTATTCAAACTGGCGCGCGCTACACTAAAATGGATGGACACGTGGTCCAATACATGGCCACGAACACCAAAACACATGCAGTGAGCGCAAAAATGGATCAAGCGCGCATTCTGGACAGAAATTTAGGGTTCTTCATGCGTGTTCATCATCAATTCCAGCTCAAGAACAAATCATCACCAAAATTAACAAAACCTATACCATTGGCTTCGTCCTCCAGCGTACAACAACAATCTAAACCTATTTTAACCTAAATCTTCCTAAAACTCTTGGATCGTGCAAGATAAGTTTCACACATCAAAATGAAAATCAACATAACTTTCTTATTTCTTGATGAAACTCAAAGATTCAAAGCTCAGCATGTTCATGGATCAAAGATCTATCAAATGCACATCATAATTTCATGAATTGTTAGATTCGAAAATTGACCTTCCAAGAGATGCAGAAGTGGAATCGTGTTTTTCAAGCTTGATAAGGTGCAAACAGAAGTTCTTCAAGGCTTAGGTAGATGAATGGATGAATGATCAATGCTCAATCGTGCTTAATGCAGCTCAAATCCTCATTTGCCATTGATGAAGCTTGCTTTGACAGTTCTTGATTTAGCTTCGAAAATGATGATTGCTTGCTTCAATTCAACTCCAAAATGCTTGTGGATGCTGGATCAATGAAGAACAATGCAAGGTCTATGAAGAAATTTGCAGAAAAGTGGAGAGAAAAAGTTTGTGAGATTTGCAATTTTTGATCTAGATCTGAACCAAATGGAATGTTAATCTGTTTTCTGTTAGGATTATGCATATATACCATCTGTTAATGATCTTTGCTAATCAAGATTAAGCCAAGCCAAAGTGATTAATGAAAATGCAAGTGTGATGCAAATTAGCCAAACCACCTCATGTGCATGAAAATGTTGCTACAGTACACGAATTCTTGTTCAATTCACCTCCAAATATCATTTTTTAGCCAAATGCCAATGAAACCATGTGTGGAAAATACTTAATTTTCAAATTGCACTTTTTCCCTCCAAATTCAAATTCAATTCACATGGAAAATGCAATATTTTTGTGATGAGGTTTGATGAATGGGAATGCATGATTTAGATAGAGCATATCAAAACAAGAATGTTGCAAAAAACCCCACTCCATTTGGCCTTGTGGTGTGAAAGTTATCCTCTTTTGAAGTTCACATTTTCTTGACAAAGATTGATCCATAACTTGCCAACCACACATGAGAAATGGATGTTGTTGGACTTTTTGGAAAGTTAAGAGCAAGATCTTCAACTTTCATGTTGGACAAAATTCCATTTGAAGCTTCCTTGGACATGTAATCTTGAGGAGAAGACCTTTCCATTTTTGGCAATTTTGAATTACAAGTCACTTTCTATTTTTGGAAACTTTTCATCTGACCTCAAATTCTTCAATGTTGATGTTTACAATGTCAAATGAGACTTGTACGGACATGAATGAGGCCTCTCTAACCATCTCCCACCTTCAAATCCATGATTTCATGCACAGTTGACTTTGATTGACTTTCTAGGGTTTCAGATGAATTGCATCTTGACTGATGAGCTTTGAACATCCAACCTTTGGCCAAACCACTTCAAAATGATCCATAGGTCATATGAACCCAATGAACCAACCTTAGGGCTTTGTTTCCATAGGAAGTGCACTTGCTTGCCTGCACAACTGGATCTCCTGACCAGTTGACTGATGACTTGCACTTGGGCAATGGACAATGCAATGCTATGCAGTGGACAATGTTAATGTTAATGACCTAAAATGAAAATGAATGTACAAAATGAGAGGTGCAAATTTTAGGTGCTCTAGCTGCCCCTATTCAATCAGCTGGGAACCCGAATGGATGAAAGCAACGGCTGTCAGACCTTCAGGGTAAACAGGGATTGAATACCAAAGAACCGTAGAAATTTGCACACTGCGGGGATCCAAGAAAGGAAAAACACACCAACGGATGCTTCCAATGGGATCTGATGTTTGTTACTGGGGATTTTGATTTTTTCCTTCAAAAGTACAGCATCTAAACGTCAACAGACGATGAATGGGAATAGAGATCACAACTAGACGCCAACGAACGACTAGGAAAAACTCGACGTTTACCGAAACCAACGGAGAGGTAACCAGACATCAACGAACGACGGATGAACTGGGAAAGAGATACATCTAGATGTCAACGGATAACTAGGAAAAACTCGACGTTTATCGAAACCAACGGAGAGGTAACTCTACTGGGGACGACCAGGAAAAACTAGACGTTTATCGAAACCAACGGAGAGGTGACCAGACATCAACGGATGAATGGGAAGACTCGACCAGACGTCAACGGACGAAAGGGAGAAGCTCGACGTTTATCGACACCAACAGAGAAGGAGACCAGACATCAACGGACGATGGATGAACTGGGAAGACTCGACCAGACGTCAACGGACGAAAGGGAGAAGCTCGACGTTTATCGACACCAACGGAGAAGGAGACCAGACATCAACGGACGACGGATGAACTGGGAAGACTCGACCAGACGTCAACGGACGAAAGGGAGAAGCTCGACGTTTATCGACACCAACGGAGAAGGAGAAGCTCGACGTTTATCGACACCAACGGAGAAGGAGAACACTTCACTAAGGAAGGGATGCAACAACCGGAAACCGAATAGGACGTACACCGACGACTCTACTGGGGATTCTGGCTGAGAATCAACCAGACATTAACGAATGACTGGGGAAAAGAATATACAATCAGACGTCAACGGACGAATGAGAAAAACTCAACGTTTATCGAAACCAACGGAGAGGTAAACTCTGAGGGGAAAGATATCACTATAAGTCAATGGACATATAGGAAAAACTCAACGTTTATCGAAACCAACGGAGAGGTAACCCTTGTGGGGAAAAGTGAACACAACCAAACATCAATGGATGATTGGGAAAAACTCGATGTTTATCGAAACCAACAGAGAGGTGACCCTGTGGGGAATCATCAGGCATTACCAAATGATCTGTGGGGAACATGCAACTATACGTCAATGGACGCATAGTAAAAACTTAACGTTTACCAAAACCAACGGAGAGGTAACTCTACTGGGGACGACCAGGAAAAACTCGACGTTTATCGAAACCAACGGAGAGGTGAATCCTCTGGGGAAGAATGACGACGTTATGAACATCGAAAGACGATGTTTACCGACATCAAAAGAAGACCAGACATTAACGAATGACTGGGAAAGACTCGATGTTTACACCGAAGGATGGTGTTTACCGTCACCAAAGAAATAACACACGCGGGTGCTAACATGACACTGACCAGCATCACAAGATGACATCTACATATGTCAGGGTAAGGCCAAACACTTGCTGGGGATCTCACTAGGGAGAATCAGGCTTTCTTTTCACCAACGGATGAGGAAATAAACCTCTCTAGGGGGTATCAATCCTGAATGCCGTCAGGAGAAACTGTAGCAAACGTGTCGTACAGATGTTGAACAAAGATCCGCCTCTGCTGGGGATACGGTCTGATTGGTTAACACATGAATGCATATGTTTGAATTTTTCTATGGCGTAATGCTCCATATTGATGGAAATGCTACGTATTTTGAGGATGCAATGATTACTATATGCACAATGATGAACTCCTGCTAGGGAGCCAAAACTGATCAGATACTCCAACTCTGTGGGGAGACTCTGCTTGAGGAATACTCTACGGGGAGAATACCGACTTCTCACTCGTGCTGGAGAAATAACACTGTTGCTGGGGAAAGGATAGACTCCGCTGAGGACATCCTTCATAGGACCCAATCCACTCGGGGACTCACTGGGGGAAACAATCAACACAACTTGCTGGGGAGAATTGCCAACAAGTAGGAAACTCTGCTTTGGGAAATAAATGCTACTCCGCTGAGGAATAAACAGGGCGACTGCGCTAAGGAACCATCACCACAACCCTGGGGGAACCACAAGGTGACTTCACTGGGGACGACCCGACCAATCCACAAGTAGGATAAACTCAGCTTGGGGATGCAGATTCCAATCCGCTATGGAAAACTCATCCCATCCACAGGTGGGATAAACTCTGCTGGGGAAAAATTTCTTCGAACCCGCTCCACTCGG
Organism: Lathyrus oleraceus; assembly: GCF_024323335.1. Lineage (NCBI taxonomy): Eukaryota > Viridiplantae > Streptophyta > Magnoliopsida > Fabales > Fabaceae > Lathyrus > Lathyrus oleraceus. The sequence continues at coordinate 266,260,513 of NC_066582.1, read as the reverse complement.
GGACTTGCCGAGGAAAAATATCCTCACAAACCTCTGCTCGGGAGATCTGCTATGGAAAGCAGCTCTGTTGGGGATAACATACCAGACCCTGTGCTGGGGAAAAGCATCCACGACCCCGCTGGGGAAATAACAATACTTCAAACCCGACTGCTGGGGAATAACACCATTCCAACCGACACCTCCGCTGGGGATACAACATCCTTCCAACTTAGTGGGGACTCAGCTGGGGGGTATGCAAATATAGGCCTGCTGGGGATAGGCAATACTCACATGCGTCTCTGCAGGGGAGAATAGCTCTGAAAGCTCTCATACTTGCTTGGGAAATATCTGCTGTGGAATCGTCTGCACAGGTGACAACCTGCAAAACAGTACAATAACATGCCCTCAGGGGTTGCATGGACAAGATACGCTCAAGTGTCCTCAACATTCAAAATGATTTTCAAATGTTTCATCTTTCAGCACATTATTGTTTAGCCTTCATGTTTCTATATGCAATGTTTATCAAAAATTCGGACGTTTTTGCAAACAAAACAGTAAAATAAAAACAAGAGCTTTTTATCTGAATAACGACTTTTATTGATTGAAAATGGGCCTGAAAAGGCAAATACATCGGGAAGCAATTCCTAGAAAGAGGTAATTGCGTACAAAAGGAAAAAATCTATCCTAATGGCAATGTGAACACGGCATCCACCATTTCCCAATTCTGTTATAACTCATAGATCATCAGTTTTCCTCCCAACTTCCTTGCTTTCTGAGAAGAATGACTGGACTGATCACATCTTTCGAGATGGCAGACGATGAAGCACGATGAAGTACAGATAACTCAAACTGTAGTCTTCGCTTTAGTCCCTCTTTTGCCTGGATCGCCCTTTCGGGTTTTCAATCCACCGGGATACCCATTTTTGCCTAAGCCGCCCTTGCGGGTTTTCGACTTACCGGGTGTACAAATTCTTTTCATTCTTTTATCCCTAATTTTTGCCCGAACCTTTTCTTTCTGTTTTTTGGTTCGCCGGGATGCCCTTTTTTGCCTGGACTCTTTTATTCTTTTTGTCCAGCGGGTCAATTTATGCGAAGTATTTTTTGACTACATCCGAGTTAACAGGGGACGGGAAATCTTCACCATCCATAGTTGTAAGCATCAAGGCTCCACCGGAGAAGACCTTCTTCACAACATATGGACCTTCATAATTAGGAGTCCATTTGCCCTTGTTATCTGTACCGGGAGGAAGGATCCTCTTCAAAACTAGATCACCAGTCTGATAGCTCCGAGGATGCACTTTCTGGTCAAAGGCTCGCTTCATCCTTCTCTGATACAACTGTCCATGGCACACAGCTGCTAGCCGTCTCTCTTCGATAAGGCTCAACTCGTTAAACCTTGTTCGAATCCACTTGGCTTCGTCCAGCTTGACATCTAGCAACACTCTCAGAGAAGGGATCTCCACTTCAACAGGTAGGACTGCTTCCATACCATACACAAGGGAGTACGGGGTTGCCCCGGTCGACGTACGTACTGATGTACGGTACCCATGCAAAGCGAAAGGCAGCATCTCATGCCAATCCTTGTATGTAACGACCATCTTCTGCACAATCTTCTTGATATTCTTGTTTGCCGCCTCTACAACACCATTCATCTTTGGTCTGTAAGGAGAAGAATTGTGATGTTCAATCTTGAAATCTCTACAAAGCTCTTTCATCATCTTGTTATTGAGATTCGAACCATTATCAGTGATGATTCTTTCAGGAACTCCATAACGACAGATGATTTCTTTCTTGATGAACCGGGCAACCACTTGTTTGGTAACATTAGCGTAGGAAGCTGCTTCCACCCACTTGGTGAAATAATCAATCGCAACCAAGATGAAGCGATGTCCATTTGAAGCAGTAGGCTCAATCTTCCCAATCATATCAATGCCCCACATGGCAAACGGCCAAGGCGAGTTCATGACATTCAGAGGGCTTGGTGGTACATGCACCTTATCAGCATAAATTTGACACTTATGGCACTTCCGAGCATACTTGAAGCAATCGGATTCCATAGTCATCCAGTAATAACCGGCTCTCAACAATTTCTTCGACATTGCATGACCACCAGCATGGGTACCAAACGAACCCTCATGCACTTCTTGCATCAACATGTCTGCTTCGTGTCTATCCACGCATCTTGTAACACCCCGATAAAAATAAGATAATTATTTAATTTAAGTTAATATTATATTTATTAATTTAATTAAATAATTGGAATTATTGGAATATTATTATTATTATTATTATTATTATTGGAATAATAATTATTGGAAAATATATATAAGTTGGAAATAAGGAAAAAAGAGTTCCATTTTGGTAAAAAGAGTTTTCACGTGAAAGCAGAGAAGCGGCTGAAAAGAGGAAAAGGGCAAAGAGGCAGAGCAAGAGGAAGAAGGTTGGAGAAGAGAAGAGCTTGAGGCTAAAGGATTGCCGGATTAACTCAGGTAAGGGGGGTTTATCGTCGTTTAATGGGTATTATGGGTTAGCATGTAATGGGTAGTGATAAACCGTTGAATTAACCCTAATTGGGATTTGGAATGCTGAGAAATTGTGATGAATAGGTTGTGTGAAAACTGTAATTGAATCGATAATGGTGTGTATCGTAAATTGCTGGACGTGTAGCTTTTTACGGAATTGGAATCGGAGGTCCGGAAGTCCTTCAACGGCGGAAAATGCGGAGAATTCTGCATTCTGCCTTGTGTTAGCGCAGGAACAGCGTCTGTCTTGCGTTAACCGGTTAACCCAGGGTGTTAACCGGTTAACACTGTTATGTATTCTGAATAATTGTTGTTTTGTCTGCGTTAACCGGTTAACCCAGGGCGTTAACCGGTTAACACTGTTAAGTTTTGGGCAGGAAGCGTGTTTGTGCTGCGTTAACCGGTTAACCCAGGGCGTTAACCGGTTAACACTGTTGCAGAGTGGAAAAATTGTTAATTAAAATGTTGTGTGCCTAATTGATGGTTGCCTATATCGGTGTGTGATATAGTAGGGATTATTTCCCGCTGTTTTGAGCAGTATAGGTATTAGTAGAGTGTGCTAATACTGTGTTTAATTATTTGACATGATATGATGTGTTGATACATGTGTTGATACTATATGATGGTATGCATAACGTTGTGAATGTGTATGTTATGCATGTGTTGTGAATGGACTGTTTTATGGCTTAGAGAGTGAGCATCGGTCCATTGTGGATTATTGTTGTGATGTTGCATTGCTAGGTGATTAGCGTGCATAATGTGGCCTTTATGGTGGTAGCTAATTCCCATGGTGAGGAATTAGTGATGTTAGTCATTTGGACTGTTTTGATGTTTGCATGCTAGGTGAATTAGCGTGCATAGCATGGCCCTTGGGGTGGTAGCTAATTCCCATGGTGAGGAATTAGTGATGTGAGTCACTAGGTCTCAAATGAGTGGGACTAGTGAGCTTGGTAGCCGTACCTGGATTTGGTCGGTGAAGTTGAACTATATGTTCACGAATAGTCGGTACCGCATGCATGGAGTCTCATTGCATAATATATGTGTAGTGTATGATATGAATGGATGTATTCCAATGTTATACGTGTGTTGTGTTGGCATTGAGCATGAGTATGAATTGTGTTGATATTGAGTATGATGTTTGAGTTGATGTGCCGTTACTGAATGTGTGATACGATTAGGGTGATTAATGTGTTAAATTACTTAACATGACATTATATTCTATAATGCTTATTATATCGATTGAGGAACTCACCCTTACAACTATTTTTCAGGTAACGAGCAGTGATTGAGTAGAAGCTAATGCTTGGAGTCTAGTGTAGTCTCCTTAGTGGGTCATGCTCTGATAGATGTAACATCGGGAGGGAACATTTTAATTGTGTTGTTGATGTTGCTGAACCAGTTACATGTAGTATGTTACATGTTTTGAATGATCGATTTGATCTCTATCCGCTGCGAATTATGCAAAAATTGTTATTTTAATTAAATAAAGAGCATGACAGTTATTATGGTGTGAAGTGTTTGTGTGACACCCTTAATTGCATATTTACTCTGATTGATATATGTTGCTATTTTAATTAAATAATTGGGGTAATTTAGAAGGGTGTTACATTAGTGGTATCAGAGCATAGTCGGTCGAGTCGAGTCGTAATTATTCTGTTTTCCCTGTACGGGATAGGTGTTGTGTAACCCTATCAGTACTTATTGTTTTAGCTTGATTGGGTTTTCAGAATAGAGATGGCTGGAAGAGGTAGAGACGATGCTGCGATTGCTGAGGCTCTGGGTATGCTAGCTGGAGTACTTGGAGGGAATCTGAATGTTGTGGGAATGGGAGCTGCTCGTCAACTGAGTGAGTTCCAGAAGAACAATCCTCCAATGTTCAAGGGAGCATACGATCCAGATGGCGCTCAGAAGTGGTTGAAGGAGATCGAGAGAATTTTCAGAGTGACTGAGTGTGCCGATAACCAGAAGGTTAGGTTCGGTACGCATATGCTGTCAGAAGAGGCAGATGATTGGTGGGTTGCTACCCGCACTGAGTTGGAAACCGCTGGGAATGCTGAGATCACTTGGGCTGTGTTCAGAGAGAGATTCCTGAGGAAGTACTTTCCAGAGGATGTCAGAGGAAAGAAAGAGATAGAGTTCTTGGAATTGAAATAGGGTAACAGGTCTGTTACTGAGTACGCTGCTAAGTTCACAGAGCTGTCAAAGTATTATACTCCCTATAATGAGGCTGCTGGAGAATTTTCAAAATGTGTGAAGTTTGAGAACGGGTTACGTCCCGAGATCAAGCAGGCTATTGGGTATCAGCGGATTAGAGTGTTTTCTGACTTGGTTGACTGTTGCAGGATTTTTGAACAAGATACCAAGGCCAGAGCGGAGAGCTATCAGCAAAGGGTTGATAGGAAAGGCAAGAATCAGAATGATCGTGGGAAACCGTATGCAGCTGGCAAAGGTTTCCAGAGACAGAGTGGGATGAAGAGGCCTAGTGGGGGAGACTTTAGTGCTCCTGCTAAGTGTTACAGATGTGGTCAGGCGGGACATCGTTTCCACGAGTGTACCAGTGCGGAGAAGAAGTGTTTCAAGTGTGGTAAAGGTGGTCATTTGGCTGCAGAGTGCCGGTTGAAGACTCTGACTTGCTTCAACTGTGGAGAGGTGGGTCATATCAGTCCACAGTGTCCTAAGCCAAAGAAGGAGAACCAGTCGGGAGGCAAGGTCTTTGCTTTATCGGGTTCTGAGACTTTTGCAGATGATCGTTTGATCCGAGGTACGTGTTATATTAATGGCTTTCCTCTTGTAGCTATTATTGACACCGGTGCTACTCATTCCTTTATATCTTTGGACTGTGCTGTGAAACTTAAGTTAGAGATATCTGAGATGCATGGAAGTATGGTGATTGATACTCCTGCGAAGGGTTCAGTGACTACTACTTCAGTTTGTTCGAATTGTCCTTTGAGTATTTTTGGTAGAGACTTTGGAATAGACTTAGTGTGTCTTCCACTAGTGCAGATTGATGTTATCCTGGGTATGAACTGGTTGGTGTTTAACCGAGTTCATATCAACTGTTTTGATAAGACCTTGATCTTTCCTGAGATTGAGGAAGGAAAGAGTTTGTTTCTATCCGCGAGGCAGGTGAATGAGGAAGTAGCCGATGGGGCAGAGTTGTTTATGCTGTTAGCGACTATGGAGGCTAAAGATAAACTGGTGATTTGCGATCTAGCCGTGGTGTGTGATTTTCCTGATGTGTTTCCGGAAGAAGTGAATGAATTACCGCCAGAGCGTGAAGTTGAGTTCTCGATTGATTTGGTACCTGGTACTAGATCGATATCGATGGCTCCGTACCGTATGTCTGCTGTTGAGTTAACTGAATTGAAGAGTCAGTTGGAAGATCTGTTGGATAAGAAATTTATTCGTCCGAGTGTGTCACCGTGGGGTGCACCAGTGTTATTGGTTAAGAAGAAAGAAGGTACTATGAGGTTGTGTGTGGACTACAGGCAACTGAATAAAGTGACGATCAAGAATCGGTATCCTTTGCCGAGGATTGATGATTTGATGGATCAGTTGGTTGGTGCGAGTGTGTTCAGCAAGATAGATTTGAGATCTGGGTATCATCAGATACGTGTGAAAACTGAGGATATTCAGAAGACTGCTTTCAGAACAAGGTATGGACATTATGAGTATTCTGTAATGCCTTTTGGTGTGACTAATGCGCCTGGAGTATTTATGGAGTATATGAATAGGATTTTCCATCCGTACCTAGACAAGTTTGTTGTGGTGTTTATTGATGACATTTTAGTGTATTCGAAATCTGAAGAAGAGCATGCTGAGCATTTGAGAGTGGTTTTAGGAGTTCTACGAGAAAAGAAGTTATTTGCTAAACTGTCCAAGTGTGAATTTTGGTTAGAAGAGGTTAGTTTTCTTGGTCATGTGATTTCAAGAGGTGGTGTTGCTGTTGATCCTTCTAAGATAGAAGCGGTATCTAAGTGGGAAGCTCCGAAGTCAGTTTCTGAGATAAGGAGTTTTCTTGGTTTGGCTGGTTACTATAGGAAGTTCATTGAGGGATTTTCTAAGTTGGCGTTACCGTTGACGATGTTGACTAGAAAGGGGCAAGCGTTTGTTTGGGACTCAAAATGTGAAGAAGGTTTCCAAGAGTTAAAGAGAAGGTTAACTACTGCTCCTATTCTGATATTACCGAGCCCGTCGGAATCATTTGAGGTTTACTGTGATGCTTCATTGTTGGGTTTGGGTGGTGTGTTGATGCAGAATAAGCGGGTTATAGCTTATGCTTCGAGACAACTGAGGGTTCATGAGAGGAACTATCCGACACACGATTTAGAGTTGGCAGCCGTGGTATTTGTTCTGAAGTTATGGAGGCATTACTTGTATGGGTCAAGATTTGAGGTTTTCAGTGACCATAAAAGTTTAAAGTATTTGTTTGATCAGAAAGAGCTGAATATGAGACAGAGGAGATGGTTAGAGCTTCTGAAGGATTATGACTTTGGTTTGAATTACCATCCGGGTAAAGCAAACGTAGTGGCTGATGCATTGAGTAGGAAAGCATTGCATATGTCTATGTTAATGATTAAGGAGTTGGATTTAATTGAGCAGTTTAGAGACTTGAGTTTGGTGTGTGAGAGTACTCACAATAGTGTTAAATTGGGAATGTTGAAGTTAACGAGTGGTATTCTGGATGAGATCAGAGAGGGTCAGAAATCCGATGTACTTTTGGTTGATAAGTTGACTTTAGTGAATCAAGGTCAAGGTGGTGAATTTAGAGTCGATGAGAGTGGTGTTTTGAAATTTGGTAATCGGGTGTGTATTCCGGATGTTACCGAACTTAAGAAGAGTATTCTTGAGGAAGGACATCGTAGTGGCCTGAGTATTCATCCTGGGGCTACGAAGATGTATCATGATTTGAAGAAGTTATTTTGGTGGCCGGGAATGAAAAGAGAAATTGCGAGTTTTGTTTATTCTTGTTTGACTTGTCAGAAGTCAAAGATTGAGCATCAGAAGCCGTCTGGGCTAATGCAACCGTTGGCTATTCCAGAGTGGAAGTGGGATAGTATCAGTATGGATTTTGTTTCTGGTTTACCGAGGACGATTAAGAATTTTGAAGCTATTTGGGTAATTGTCGACAGATTGACGAAATCGGCTCATTTCATTCCGATCAGAATGGATTATCCGTTAGAGAGATTAGCTGAGTTGTATATTGAGAAGATTGTAAGTTTGCATGGTATTCCGTCGAGTATTGTTTCGGACAGAGATCCTAGATTTACATCGAAGTTCTGGGAAGGTTTGCAGAGGGCTTTGGGAACTAAGCTGAGATTGAGTTCTGCATATCATCCGCAGACTGATGGTCAGACTGAGAGGACGATTCAGTCATTAGAGGATCTTTTGAGAGCTTGTGTTTTGGAAAAGGGAGGTGCTTGGGATTGTTATTTGCCTTTGATTGAGTTTACCTACAACAATAGTTTTCATTCGAGCATTGGTATGGCACCGTTTGAAGCTTTGTATGGTAGAAGATGTCGGACGCCTCTATGTTGGTATGAGTCCGGTGAGAGTGCTGTGGTTGGACCGGAGATTGTTCAACAAACTACGGAAAAGATTAAGATGATTCAGGAGAAGATGAGAATTGCTCAGAGTCGTCAGAAGAGTTATCACGATAAAAGGAGGAAGTCACTTGAGTTTCAAGAGGGAGATCATGTGTTTCTTCGTGTTACTCCGATAACTGGGGTTGGTCGAGCTTTGAAGTCAAAGAAGTTGACACCTCGATTTATTGGTCCTTATCAGATTTTGGAGAGGATAGGGGAAGTAGCTTATCGTATCGCTTTACCGCCGTCACTTGCGAATTTGCATGAGGTTTTTCATGTGTCTCAGTTGAGGAGGTACATTCATGATCCGTCGCATGTAGTCCAAGTAGATGATGTACAGGTGAGAGATAACCAGACTGTTGAAACATCACCTATGAGGATCGAGGATCGAGAGTTGAAGCAGTTGCGGGGTAAAGAGATTGCCTTGGTGAAGGTAGCTTGGGGAGGACCAGCAGGTGGCAATGTGACTTGGGAACTTGAGAGTCAGATGAAGGAATCTTATCCTGAATTATTCGCTTGAGGTATGTTTTCGAGGACGAAAACTCTTTTAGTGGGGGAGAGTTGTAACACCCCGATAAAAATAAGATAATTATTTAATTTAAGTTAATATTATATTTATTAATTTAATTAAATAATTGGAATTATTGGAATATTATTATTATTATTATTATTATTATTATTATTATTGGAATAATAATTATTGGAAAATATATATAAGTTGGAAATAAGGAAAAAAGAGTTCCATTTTGGTAAAAAGAGTTTTCACGTGAAAGCAGAGAAGCGGCTGAAAAGAGGAAAAGGGCAAAGAGGCAGAGCAAGAGGAAGAAGGTTGGAGAAGAGAAGAGCTTGAGGCTAAAGGATTGCCAGATTAACTCAGGTAAGGGGGGTTTATCGTCGTTTAATGGGTATTATGGGTTAGCATGTAATGGGTAGTGATAAACCGTTGAATTAACCCTAATTGGGATTTGGAATGCTGAGAAATTGTGATGAATAGGTTGTGTGAAAACTGTAATTGAATCGATAATGGTGTGTGTCGTAAATTGCTGGACGTGTAGCTTTTTACGGAATTGGAATCGGAGGTCCGGAAGTCCTTCAACGGCGGAAAATGCGGAGAATTCTGCATTCTGCCTTGTGTTAGCGCAGGAACAACGTCTGTCTTGCGTTAACCGGTTAACCCAGGGTGTTAACCGGTTAACACTGTTATGTATTCTGAATAATTGCTGTTTTGTCTGCGTTAACCGGTTAACCCAGGGCGTTAACCGGTTAACACTGTTAAGTTTTGGGCAGGAAGCGTGTTTGTGCTGCGTTAACCGGTTAACCCAGGGCGTTAACCGGTTAACACTGTTGCAGAGTGGAAAAATTGTTAATTAAAATGTTGTGTGCCTAATTGATGGTTGCCTATATCGGTGTGTGATATAGTAGGGATTATTTCCCGCTGTTTTGAGCAGTATAGGTATTAGTAGAGTGTGCTAATACTGTGTTTAATTATTTGACATGATATGATGTGTTGATACATGTGTTGATACTATATGATGGTATGCATAACGTTGTGAATGTGTATGTTATGCATGTGTTGTGAATGGACTGTTTTATGGCTTAGAGAGTGAGCATCGGTCCATTGTGGATTATTGTTGTGATGTTGCATTGCTAGGTGATTAGCGTGCATAATGTGGCCTTTATGGTGGTAGCTAATTCCCATGGTGAGGAATTAGTGATGTTAGTCATTTGGACTGTTTTGATGTTTGCATGCTAGGTGAATTAGCGTGCATAGCATGGCCCTTGGGGTGGTAGCTAATTCCCATGGTGAGGAATTAGTGATGTGAGTCACTAGGTCTCAAATGAGTGGGACTAGTGAGCTTGGTAGCCGTACCTGGATTTGGTCGGTGAAGTTGAACTATATGTTCACGAATAGTCGGTACCGCATGCATGGAGTCTCATTGCATAATATATGTGTAGTGTATGATATGAATGGATGTATTCCAATGTTATACGTGTGTTGTGTTGGCATTGAGCATGAGTATGAATTGTGTTGATATTGAGTATGATGTTTGAGTTGATGTGCCGTTACTGAATGTGTGATACGATTAGGGTGATTAATGTGTTAAATTACTTAACATGACATTATATTCTATAATGCTTATTATATCGATTGAGAAACTCACCCTTACAACTATTTTTCAGGTAACGAGCAGTGATTGAGTAGAAGCTAATGCTTGGAGTCTAGTGTAGTCTCCTTAGTGGGTCATGCTCTGATAGATGTAACATCGGGAGGGAACATTTTAATTGTGTTGTTGATGTTGCTGAACCAGTTACATGTAGTATGTTACATGTTTTGAATGATCGATTTGATCTCTATCCGCTGCGAATTATGCAAAAATTGTTATTTTAATTAAATAAAGAGCATGACAGTTATTATGGTGTGAAGTGTTTGTGTGACACCCTTAATTGCATATTTACTCTGATTGATATATGTTGCTATTTTAATTAAATAATTGGGGTAATTTAGAAGGGTGTTACACATCTGAGCAGAACCATGTCAAAATTCCTCTTATACAGCACATCATCCTGATTCAAATAAAAGCTTCCAGCTAGCCTTCTCAGGGTTTTCTTATCATTCTTAGACGCACCTTCAGGATACTCCTGGCTTTTGAGGAAGTTCTTGATATCATAATACCACGGCTTCTCATCAATCACAACAGACTCAGCTGCAAACACATACGCAGGCCTCTCGAGTCGATTCACTGCAACATGCGGCACATGATTCCACCAATGAACTTTGATCATAGAGGACAAAGTAGCCAAAGCATCAGCCATCTGATTCTCATCCCGGGGGACATGATACAACCTCACCTTCTTGAAGAACGTCAGTATTCTTCTGGTGTAATCTCTATAAGGAATCAAATGCGGCTGGTTAGTATTCCAATCTCCATTGACCTGGTTGATCACTAGAGCGGAATCTCCATAAATGTCAAGCGTTTTGATCCTCAAATCAATGGCTTCTTCTATCCCCATGATACAAGCCTCATACTCGGCTTCGTTGTTGGTGACGTCAAAAGTCAATCTGGCAGAAAAAGGTACATGAGCCCCTTTAGGATTGATAAGCACTGCACCAACACCATTACCGTTCGCATTCACAGCCCCATCAAACATCAATGTCCACTTGTCATCAGGATCCGGTCCTTCCTCGACAAGAGGCTCTTCACAGTCTTTCATCTTAAGATACATGATGTCTTCATCAGGGAATTTAAACATCATAGGCTGATAATCCTCAATCGGTTGCTCGGCGAGGTAGTCTGACAAAACACTACCTTTGATAGCCTTCTGAGACGTGTACTGAATATCATATTCTGTTAAAATCATCTGCCAACGGGCAACACGTCCAGTGAGAGCCGGCTTCTCAAAGATGTATTTCACTGGATCCATCTTAGAAATCAACAAAGTAGTATGGTTCAACATATACTGCCTCAGTCGGCGAGCAGCCCAGGCCAAAGCACAGCAAGTTATCTCAAGCTGTGAATATTTGATTTCACAGTCGGTAAACTTTTTGCTAAGGTAGTATATGGCATGCTCTTTTCGACCAGACTCGTCATGCTGTCCCAATACACACCCCATTGAGTTCTCAGTCACTGACAGGTACATTATCAGCGGTCTCCCTGGAACTGGAGGGATAAGGATTGGAGGTTTCTGTAAATACTCTTTTATCTTGTCAAAAGCTTTCTGACAGTCATCGTTCCACCTGATTGTTTGATACTTTCTTAGCAATTTGAATATTGGTTCACACGTGGCAGTTAGGTGAGATACAAACCTTGCAATGTAGTTCAATCTCCCTAAAAACCCACGAACCTGCTTTTCTGTTTTCGGTTCAGGCATTTCTTGTATAGATTTGACTTTTGCTGGATCAACCTCAATCCCTTTCTCACTGACAACGAAGCCTAACAGCTTCCCTGATCTCACACCAAACGTACACTTGTTCGGGTTCAGCCTCAGTTTGAATTTTCTCAACCGATCAAACAACTTCTGCAAATTTACCAGGTGCTCCTCTTCTGTCTGCGATTTCGCAATCATGTCATCCACGTACACTTCAATCTCTTTGTGCATCATGTCATGAAAGAGAGTCGTCATAGCCCTCTGATAGGTAGCACCAGCATTCTTCAGCCCAAATGGCATCACCTTATAGAAAAACGTGCCCCAAGGCGTAATGAATGTCGTCTTTTCCATGTCTTCTGGCGCCATCTTAATCTGATTATACCCAGAAAAACCATCCATGAAAGAGAAAACCGAGGATTGAGCCGTATTATCCACCAATACATCAATGTGAGGTAATGGGAAATCATATTTCGGACTCGCTCTATTCAGATCCCGGTAATCGACACACATTCTGACCTTGCCGTCCTTCTTCGGCACGGGAACGATGTTGGCCACCCACGGGGGATAAGTCGTCACTGACAAGAAACCCGCATCGAACTGCTTCTGAACCTCTTCCTTGATTTTAACAGCCATATCAGGACTAGTTCTCCGAAGCTTCTGCTTGACCGAAGGACAATCTTCTCTGAGAGGTAGTCTATACACCACAATATCGGTATCCAGCCCCGACATATCTTGATAAGACCAGGCGAAGATCTCCACATACTCTCTCAGCATCTCAATCAACCTGCTCTTGACCTCTGTCTTCAAAGCAGCCCCGATCTTGATATCACTTCTGGCGTCCTCAGTACCAAGATTAACAATCTCCAACTCCTCCTGATGAGGTTGGATGACCCTTTCCTCTTGCTTCAACAATCTAACCAATTCTTTAGGGAGTTCACTGTCTTCCTCACTCTCCTCTTCAGCTTGGTAGATGGGATTATTGAAATCATACTGAGCCATAACAGAACTGTTCATAGTGGATGCCATAAGATCACTTCTGCATGTTTAATGCTTTGTTTTAGAAAAAGAGTTCAAGAAAGTCACAAAAACAAAAACATTGCCATTTTTATTTTTTTGAAAAATGAAAACAAAAATAGAAAGACAAGGATCACAAAATTGTTTTCAAAACGTCCTTTATTAATGATAATCATTGAAAACATGTTGAGGCCCTACAATGAACCACTACGCCTTGGGCAGAACGTAGGGTTTTGTGCAGAATGAAAAAACAAAAGAAAATTACTCTGTTTGAAGAGTAACTTGGACCACATCTTCTGCTGTCCAATTGTTGATCTCTTCCCCTGGCGCACATGGGCGAACCCAGTTGTCGAGATCACAATCACTGTCACCATCTTCAACATCAACTGCAAAGACGTCACCGTGATTCATCAGCCCAGCGCTGGTAAAGGTACTCGGACCTGCTTGTACACCCTGCTCCGCTCGCAAAGGTTGATAGCCAATACCGAATTTGTCCTCCTTGACAGGAAAATCCACCATCTTGCCCCAGCCTTCTGCTCTACCGGAGTCAACAACCTCCTTGGCCTGCTTGTACGAAGCAATCGAAGCACCTGGCTTCCTCTGATCAGCAAATGCCACTCTCTCGAGAGCAACAGTCTCGAACGCCTGGCATAAGGTTTCATGGATCTCACCAACCACCTCTACATACTTGAACGAGGATAGGTGACTCACCAGAATATCTTCTTCACCGCACACGGTCACAATCTGACCGTTCCAAATATACTTGAGTTTCTGATGGAGAGTTGACGAAACTGGCCCTGCTGCGTGAATCCACGGACGTCCCAACAAACAACTGTAGGCGGGCTGAATGTCCATTACATAGAAGATTATATCAAAGACCTCCGGACCTATCTTCACCGGCAAGGTAACTTCACCAAAAACAGAACGTTTGGATCCATCGAATGCACGAACAATCAAGTCACTCAGAGTAAGCACAACCCCTTCAACAGATATCTTCTTCAAAATTTGCTTGGGCAACACATTCAGCGACGAGCCGGTGTCGACCAACACGTGAGATAACACAGCACCCTTGCATTCCATGGTGATATGCAAGGCCTTGTTATGATTACGTCCCTCAGGCGTCAAGTCTAGGTCTGTGAACCCTAAACCATGCCTGGTGCTCACGTTAGCAATCACACCTTCCAGTTGGTTGACGGAAATCTCTTGAGGTACGTAAGCCATATTCAGCATCTTCAACAAGGCATTACGATGTGCCTCAGAGCACAGCAGCAAAGAGAGTATCGAAATTTTGGACGGAGTCTGATTAAGCTGATCTACCATCTTGTAGTCACTCTTCTTAATGATCTTCATGAACTCCTCCACATCCTTCTCGAATGAACCCTCAGGCCCCTCCTTCTGAGCCGGTTCTTCGTCAACCACAGCCTGTTTGCCCTTAGCCTTGGCGAGAGCCTCGGCGTTGTTGTCTCTTAAAGGTTGTGGAGAAAACAGGCGTCCACTGCGAGTAAAGCCTCCTGGTCCTCCGACATTGTCCACAACGGGACTCACAACCACCGGAGTTCTACTGGGTACACTGATCGTCACCGGCGCTGGATTAACTGGCCTGGTCTGATTCTCAACCCTTCGATTATTACGATAGGTGTTGTCATATCTCCACGGAACAACCCGACTATCAACAGCCCTTCTGACTGGCGCAACAATGGTTGTCGGAGTACTGGTAGTTACAGGTGCAGATATGGTAACAGGGGTACCACTAGTTGTAGGCGCATTAACCCTCTGACCACGTCCTTCAGACGGTTTGAAGTAGATAGTGACAGTTGCCACTGACCCACGATCTCTATCAGCCCGACTGAATTGCAGACAACCTTCATCCATCAAACCCTGGATACCGGCCCTTAGCTGTTCACAACCATTCTCAGATTCAGCACAATCAACACAGTTCTGATCACAGCCCGGGTAGACACCCCCATTCAACAAACGGCCCTTTACCACAAACAAAGAGGTCTGAATATCATCAACACTGTCAACCAAATCCTCAGCTTCTTCCCCTTCAATATTATTCACTCGGTGCGCACCATGCGGCGGCATAGGGTTGTTCACAACATTCGGTACAGGAGCAAAATTGATAGTTTTAGCATCAATCAGGTCCTGGACTTTATGATGAAAAACCCTGCAGTTCTCAATATGGTGTCCCGGTGCACCAGAGTGAAAGTCACAACGCACGTTGGCATCATACCCAGGTGGTATTTTTGTCAATGGCGCCATGGTCCTTAGTTCCACAAATCCTAGCCTGAGCAACTCCGGCAGTAACTCAGCGTAGGTCATCGGCAAGGGATCAAAACGTCTATCAGGCATCCTCTGCCTTGGCTGATAAGGACGTTATTGTTGTTGTTGTTGTGGTTGTATCTGTTGTTGAACCCTTGGTTGTTGTTGTTGACGTTGTTGAGGTGCAGGAATGGTCACTGCAGCAACCTGGCGATACTGATTTCTGTTCGGATTTCGGCGGTGTTGAACAGCATTAGCTTCACCCTCTCTCCGACGAGGTGCCCCAGCAAAAGGTTTCTTGGACGACGAGGACCCAACATCTTGAATCTTACCGGCTTTGATCAAGCTCTCTGTCCTCTCTCCACAGATAACCACATCCGAAAAACTACCGAATGGGCAGCTTCCCATCCGGTCCATGAAAACACCTTGAAGTGTGCCAATAAACATATCAGTCAACTCCCTCTCCAGCATAGGGGGTTGTACTCTAGCAGCCAATTCACGCCACCTCTGGGCGTACTCCTTGAAGCTTTCTCCGGATTTTTGACATAGACTCTACAGCTGAGTCCGGCTAGGCGCCATGTCCATGTTATGTTTATATTGCCTCAAGAAGGCCTCACCCAGATCCCTCCAGCAGCGGATAGAATCCCTCTTTAACTCCATGTACCAGTCCAAAGAAGCCCCAGATAGACTATCCTGGAAAAAATACATCCACATCTTTTCATCATCGGTGTAAGCAGAGATTTTCCGATAATACGCCTGCACATGGGTGCGAGGGCAAGAAGTACCGTTATACTTGTCAAATGAGGGTGCTTTGAATTTATAAGGGATCCTCAACCCCTCCACCAGACCCATGTTGGTCACATCAAAACCCAGGGAATTCTGACATTCCATGGCTCTTATCTTCTCAGCAAGGGCATCCACCTTACGATCCCTATCCTCAACTCTCCCAATAACTTCATCATCTTCACTCATCAGTGTGAACATATCCTCTTGTCTATCAACAATCGGAGCTGGATGACGAATCGGAGCCCGGGTAGCTCTGGCATTGGCAGTCTCTGCAGCAAGAGGCTGTCCGTTGATTCTGATCCCCCTTAACTCATCACCCACAGCATAGTCGTTGGCGGGAGCAGCAGCAACAATATTCTCGTGAACGGGCACGCCCACTGGCGACGCACGGCTGGGCGGTGGAAGTATAGCTTCCTGTCTCTGAACCAAGGCTCGAAGCTCCTCCTGACCTTGCGCAACCCCCTGCATCATTGTCATAAACTGGGCCATATTCGCCCTCATCTCAGCCAATTCTGTCTGAACTTGGTCCATACTTCTCTGATGATTAAGTCTGGTTGAGTAGCGGTGCGGTCTTCGATCAGCTATCCTGCCTGAAACAGGAACCAGAGTGAGAAGTCGCGAACGAGAACACCTGTTATGCAAAAATGATATGTGTATGATGCGTGTGATGCCAATGCGGGTTAACTTTTTTTTTTTTTACATTATTTTTTTTGAAAATAAACATGCTATGATGCAAATGATGGAGCCATGACCGGTCAGCTGAGTATCACGCGGCACAGGATCAAAGCTTCGGCCTGAACTCGGAATCACAAATCATCTGAAACCCAAAGTCCTCTGAACCCAAGTCAACATCTGAGCAAGTACCCTCAACTTCAGCCCAGGGATCCGAAATAAACGGAACCCTCTGATCAATACCAGGGTCAAACCTCCGACGTCCAGAAATAAAGATCCATCAATCCGGCTTAAGATCACCAACACAGCATCACTGGCAGAAATCTGTACTTGCAAGAATCAAACCCTCCCCTCACAGGTGAATTCTAACAAGGTCATCCTAAGGCGGACAATGGTCTCGACAATCGGGCAAAGATACTCAACGGGTTTGCCCTTACGGGTGTGCCGTTGCAGCTCTCTTAAGATCGTCTAAACCAAAGATCCGGGAATGAACGGTCACCGAAGTTAATAGCTCAGATGAGATCACCCAACCTGAGTGGAATAACTCCAAACGGATGGACTCTCTCAAATGAACCTCGTCCAGCTGTGGTGACACGTCGCAACAACATGCTGATACAGCAAGTGAGGAAACGCGAGACCACACTAATCCTAGGTGTATACTCGGGCCTGGGTTTTAGCCCTACTCAGAACACCCACCCCAAACAGAGGAACAACCTGTACAGAAGACAGCACAATGATAGTATGATGCATGCAAATAGATATGCACATATATACAATATAATAATCATAAATGCAATAAATAGAGCAACACAAGCAACCTAAACCCTATCCTAGATAGCGCTAGGAGAGACTCGCTTAGGGAAGATGGACCAGCAAGAGGTCAACTTCTCTATTCCCCAGCAGAGTCGCCAGCTGTCACATTACGCGAAAAACCGGCGGGAAACGAAAACAACAGAGCCGCCACCGTGCGTTATTTATCCCAAAAGAGGGAAAGGAAACGCTCGAAGTAAACCTGGAAAGAACATGGTCTCGCGACTAGAGAGAGATGGGATCGGGAGTCGGTTATGCGAAGGGAAGGTATTAGCACCCCTACGCATCCGTCGTACTCGACGGGATCCACGCACAAAAGGAAGGAATATGGTTGCTAAACACTGCTCACAAACAAACAAACACTGGCTGAAAGAGACACAAGAAAACAAACAAAACCAACTCGGCAGGATATCGCATCCTGGGCCTACGTAGTCTATCAGGCATAGACATCAGAGTCGACGTAGTTCGGACCGGGGAAAACATGCTCGCTAGGATGTCGAATCCTATGCATACGTATTTTCTTGGACTAAGAAGAATCAGAGCACTCATAGCTCGGCTCACGCACGCCAAACAAAACAAACACGGGAAATCGACTGCCAATCGCTGGACTTACGTCAAACTCCACACAAACAGGCAAACCTGGAATCCGAATGCCAATCGCTGGACTTACATCAGACTCCGAACCAAACACACGCACACTGGAAACCGAATGCCAATCGCTGGGCTTACATCGGACTCCAAGCACACAACAAGAGGATACGGAATGCCAATCGCTGGGCTTACATCCGTCTCCTAACACACACAAAGACAAAACAAAAAGGGCGCCCGGAGAGATCTGCTCATCTCCTTCCTACGTACCTCATCTGGTATGAGGATCAGGGCGACGTAGTTCCCCTACGCAGGGACAAAGGACTAGCCTAACCAGATACAAAGGGAGACACAACTAGGGAGACTACGACTCGAGCCTAGATGTTATCATGCATATCATCCCTAAGTTAAGGTTTCTATCCTAACTTGCACAGGGAGCAAGCTAAACCTAAGCAACCAATCACAAATAGCACACACTATATACACACAAAGTGGGCTCACACAAGGGTTAGGCTGTGAAACACAAGCCAACTGTATCGGGGTGGTGTTAGCTCTTAACCCTAACATCGAGAGTTAGGGTGAAGCCAGATGAAATGGGAAGTGAAGATAAGACTCCACAACTCTTATCCCGGACTGGGAGAGCTTCAAACAGATGAAAGTGTGGGTTCAGAAAGTTGGAACCCTTCTACACTTATGACTGACTCAACATGGATCTTGGGTTAATATCCACAAGGCATCAACATGTAATGTGAGCCAAGGGATGACACACTGAATAGCAGGAGATGGACTACACATCTCTTGTGTCTGCCAATTGCCTTATCAAAGGTCTTTTCCTGCTTGGGACAAAAGTAAACAAGCACAAGCATTGCCTCTTAAGGAGGACTTCAGACAGGTGCCTGGCCAAGTAACAGGCCAGGTCTTCCAGACTACATGGAGAAGAGATGTTATACCTCAATGCTCAAGCTATCAAGCAAAGCCAAAGCAAGTTCACAATGAACTATAGCAACTAAGGTACCTGAAAACAATCTAACTCATTTAATACACAACTCATAAAGTCAAACAGACAGACTGGAAGTTAACAATTAACTGTACAAACAGACAACAAGCAATGCATCAAGCAAAGCACAAGCTCAACTCAAAGGAGCTAATCCACCTACAAAACAACTTAATGTTAATCAACATCAATCAAATATCAACCCAAATGAGCAAATGAATCAAACTCCTCAAGGCCATATGCTTCTTATCCTGAAAACACAACTCAAACATAAGCACTAACCACTAGGACATGGCCTAGGGTCAAAGAGGGAGAAATAAACCAAAACAGAACATGAAAATTGGCAAGAATCAAGTTAAACCAATTAAGAACAAAATCCAAGTGGTCTCATATCCATATCATCAACCAATTTCATTTCACAAAGCAAATAGTGCAAAGCATGCAAATACAAAGCTCATAGAACCAAACAGAATGAACCAATCCACATCAACTCAAACATGATTCAATAAATCTCCAGAAAAATCATGGCTAAACAGCACACGTCACATGATCATCATACCAAAATTCAAGTCATTTGGATAAGTGGAATTTGTGCCTGGATGGAATTTGTTTTGGCTTAGGGATTGTTCATGTGTGTATTTCCTTGACATGTCTTGCCATTTTCATTGTGAAATAATGATGCTTAATCCAATGGAGCTGAAAATTTACATGCCTAATCTAGACACTTTGATTGATCTTTTGGCTGTGAGTTTGTATTTTTAGCATGCTTGGTTGTTGATATATGGTTGTTGATATATGAGCTGATCACACCTCCAATGATCAGCTCATATATCAACAACCAAGCATGCTAAAAATACAAACTCACAGCCAAAAGATCAATCAAAGTGTCTAGATTAGGCATGTAAATTTTCAGCTCCATTGGATTAAGCATCATTATTTCACAATGAAAATGGCAAGACATGTCAAGGAAATACACACATGAACAATCCCTAAGCCAAAACAAATTCCATCCAGGCACAAATCATGGAAAAATACTCATTAAATTCTAGACATCATGAGGAGAATGGTGCAAAACATCTCATGCAATTTGGATAACTATTCAATGAGATATGAATTTTGGAATGGAAGAGAAAAATAAAAAATGATGTGGACAAGCATATAGAACATGGCATGGCATAACATAATAAAATGCAAAGGCTCATTTGGAATGTTCATAGTGGGGAATCGAAGGGAGTACGTATTCAAACTGGCGCGCGCTACACTAAAATGGATGGACACGTGGTCCAATACATGGCCACGAACACCAAAACACATGCAGTGAGCGCAAAAATGGATCAAGCGCGCATTCTGGACAGAAATTTAGGGTTCTTCATGCGTGTTCATCATCAATTCCAGCTCAAGAACAAATCATCACCAAAATTAACAAAACCTATACCATTGGCTTCGTCCTCCAGCGTACAACAACAATCTAAACCTATTTTAACCTAAATCTTCCTAAAACTCTTGGATCGTGCAAGATAAGTTTCACACATCAAAATGAAAATCAACATAACTTTCTTATTTCTTGATGAAACTCAAAGATTCAAAGCTCAACATGTTCATGGATCAAAGATCTATCAAATGCACATCATAATTTCATGAATTGTTAGATTCGAAAACTGACCTTCCAAGAGATGCAGAAGTGGAATCGTGTTTTTCAAGCTTGATAAGGTGCAAACAGAAGTTCTTCAAGGCTTAGGTAGATGAATGGATGAATGATCAATGCTCAATCGTGCTTAATGCAGCTCAAATCCTCATTTGCCATTGATGAAGCTTGCTTTGATAGTTCTTGATTTAGCTTCGAAAATGATGATTGCTTGCTTCAATTCAACTCCAAAATGCTTGTGGATGCTGGATCAATGAAGAACAATGCAAGGTCTATGAAGAAATTTGCAGAAAAGTGGAGAGAAAAAGTTTGTGAGATTTGCAATTTTTGATCTAGATCTGAACCAAATGGAATGTTAATCTGTTTTCTGTTAGGATTATGCATATATACCATCTGTTAATGATCTTTGCTAATCAAGATTAAGCCAAGCCAAAGTGATTAATGAAAATGCAAGTGTGATGCAAATTAGCCAAACCACCTCATGTGCATGAAAATGTTGCTACAGTACACGAATTCTTGTTCAATTCACCTCCAAATATCATTTTTTAGCCAAATGCCAATGAAACCATGTGTGGAAAATACTTAATTTTCAAATTGCACTTTTTCCCTCCAAATTCAAATTCAATTCACATGAAAAATGCAATATTTTTGTGATGAGGTTTGATGAATGGTAATGCATGATTTAGATAGAGTATATCAAAACAAGAATGTTGCAAAAAACCCCACTCCATTTGGCCTTGTGGTGTGAAAGTTATCCTCTTTTGAAGTTCACATTTTCTTGACAAAGATTGATCCATAACTTGCCAACCACACATGAGAAATGGATGTTCTTGGACTTTTTGGAAAGGTAAGAGCAAGATCTTCAACTTTCATGTTGGACAAAATTCCATTTGAAGCTTCCTTGGACATGTAATCTTGAGGAGAAGACCTTTCCATTTTTGGCAATTTTGAATTACAAGTCACTTTCTATTTTTGGAAACTTTTCATCTGACCTCAAATTCTTCAATGTTGATGTTTACAATGTCAAATGAGACTTGTATGGACATGAATGAGGCCTCTCTAACCATCTCCCACCTTCAAATCCATGATTTCATGCACAGTTGACTTTGGTTGACTTTCTAGGGTTTTAGATGAATTGCATCTTGACTGATGAGCTTTGAACATCCAACCTTTGGCCAAACCACTTCAAAATGATCCATAGGTCATATGAACTCAATGAACCAACCTTAGGGCTTTGTTTCCATAGGAAATGCACTTGCTTGCCTGCACAACTGGATCTCCTGACCAGTTGACTGATGACTTGCACTTGGGCAATGGACAATGCAATGCTATGCAGTGGACAATGTTAATGTTAATGACCTAAAATGAAAATGAATGTACAAAATGAGAGGTGCAAATTTGAGGTGCTACAGATTTCTTTAAGACTTTGGCTTTTCAAGGATGAAACTCCTTCTTAAAAAGATTAAAGGGTCCAGTTTACCCAATACTTGTAAAGCAGTTTTGGGTGCATGCTACTGCGGAAAAGGAAATGATAACTTCCTATGTTATGAACAGGAAGATCGTAATCACTGAGAAATCAATTGCTGATTAATCTCGCACAATGGAAGAGGAAAAAGAATCCATAGTGCCAAAACCAATGCTAAGAGAGAAGAAAAAATAACATCTGTCATCTTCAAGGCTAGAACTAATCTTGATGATGATAAAGGTCCTAGTACCAAGGACTTGACAAATAACTTAAGAGTTTGGTTCAAGATCATTATAGGTGGCATCCATCATAGACCAAGCACCAATAGTTCTAATTATGTCAACACTCGTCAGAATTTTATGTTGTTCTTTCTGAAGAAAGGTCTCAAACTGGCATTCCCTTCCATTTTGTTCAAATTTCTGAGGGATTCAATCAGAGAATCCATGTCTGGTAGTTCTTCAAAGAAAAGAAAATGAAAGTTCATTCCCAATGGACGATTGATTTCAGACATTCTGGTCGATAATAGTTTAGTGGATAACCTACCTCTGAGTGGACTTACTGATGAACTGGTAAAATAATCTGGTAAAGTCTTCTAGGGCAAGATTTTGAAAAGTATGGGTCTGATCTCCAAGATTTCTAAGCCAGAATATTTCCCCTCCAAGTACAAAATTTATGGTATTAGAGTACCCTTGGAAAACTATCCAATCTTCAACAAGATTGACCCTCTAGAAGTCTTGGCATTCTACTTAGAAAGTTACCTCAAGGATAACATCGATCATTTGGAAGATCCTTTTAATCTACCTAAAGACTATCCAGATGCTCATGGCCAACTCTCTAAGAAAAGCAGAAAGAGAAAAGATGCTAAGGAAGGGACTTCTGCATCAAAGTAAAAGAAGATGGTTGTAGAGTCTCATAACGAAGATGAAGTGCCTCTAAGTGAGCGCCAAAGGCAGATGCTTCTAAGGGACACTTATGGCGTTATCCAAAAATCAACCAAGGCTCCAAGTGAAACTACTTTCGGAAAGTTTCCCAAAGCTGCTAATCTTGTTGTTTCCGACTCTGCTAATTATGAAAGGGTCTTACCAATTCAACCACCACACATTTCTCGACCAATTTCATCTTTTTCTCAACCAATCTCTGAACCCATTCCATTTCCACCTCCCAGAGAAATCCTTATTCTATAACTTGTTACAGAAACTCCTACAGTTTAAAAAACTCAGTTACAACAACAACAACAATGTCAGATATCGCCCACATCACCTCCTTCACATTTACCTTCTTTACCCATTCCACCTCCATCTCAAACTGTTTTTGCTCCCCATATTGAAAATCCAAAGATAACAACCCCCAAAACATCTACCTTGAGAGATTCTGGAAAACAAGTGTTTGGGGGTACTCCTGAAGGCATGTTCAGTTTTGAACCTGAACCAGAAGTATCTGATTTAGAAACACCCCATGTCATTTTCCCTACTCTTCCAACTCTTTATGGTTCTGATCCTGATGAAACCATAATAGATATTTTTGTCATAACCCCTAAACCTCCTAAACCTAGTCCCAATATTGGTAATATTCTAAGGAAGTTTGAGTCAAACTCAAGAAAACATCTTAATGAAGCTATGATGACTAGCCGCTGATTAGCTAATCCCGCTGAAAGTGACTCTGCTTGGGAAGCCTACAAAAGGTGGATTAACTCTAAGATATACAAGCTAAAGGACTTTGGGTATGACTTATCTGAAATAAACTTCCGTTCTGGGTTTGTTCCCTTAATGGAAATCTGGAAGTTACAAAATGCTCAATTGTGTATTGTAGCGGTACATTCATGACCATCAAGCTATGGATAAGCTTAATGTTAATAAAACCAGAGTCACCACCGCGCTTTTATTGTTTCCAAAGGAAAAGGGAAAAGTACGAACAAAACTCAAAGATAAGAAGTTTTCAAATCAAAACTAATAAAATTCCAGAGATTACAGGTAAGGGGGTTAGTTACACAGAGGGAAGGTGTTAGCACCCAAGTGTCCTAGGTACTCCTAGGGTTCCCTTTTTATGTGTGCATATGTTTTGGTATAAAAAATGTTTGAGGAAAAATAGAGTGTGAGGGTGAGAAAATAATTCATTGATTATATTTTTGTGTTTGACAAGACTTTTGGTCTCGTGCCTACGTACCAACATAAAATGAGGGATCAAAACCTCGTAGTTCGTGGTAAAAATTTCAAATAAGTTGGTGAATTTCTTTTAATAAAAGTTAATAAAAGAAGACACAAAGAGCCAAAAGTTTGAATGGAGTTGTTAGTTCTTTTTGTCTTTTGAAATTTTAAGTCAATATGATTAAGTTTATTTACAAATTTGATTTAAGAAAGAGTTTGAAAATTCAATGGCATAAGGCCAAAGTTTCTAATCATTAAAACAAAGTCTAAGTTTGAAATCCCAGCAAAGAAGTTTTTGAAAAGAGGGAGATTTTGAAATTTAAGAAGTGGGAGGAGATGAAGAGACTACCCAAAGCAAAAATTTAAAAGTTAAGGGTTGAAAAGATCTGAGCAATGAGATGCAATCCAACAGACAAGAATGTCATATAGAAACCCATTTTCCTTTGGACTTTAACCAATCAATAATAAGTAATGAGAAATATCCAGACATCATGAAGAGCAAATCATCAAATAAAGATGGTCCAATCCAAGCTAGCACTTCAATAGCTAATAGTCTTCAATGTCTTCCCATGTATCAGATGAAATATTCCTTGATCAACTTAGAACAAAGCATCAAACACAAGATCAACATAACAATTAAGCACAGAGACAGAGTAGCAGATCAATCCAAGAAATTCTCAAATCTTGTATCAGATGAAGGCACAGTTCAAAGTAGCTTAATCTTAAGATGTTGGCATTGTCCAAGTCCTTTTAGCACAGGGAATGTTGCCTAATCCTAAGTCCAAAAATTCAGATCAAGTTCAACAGTCCACCAGATGTTTTTTAGGGTTTTTGTTGTTATTAGGTATTTTAAGGTTCTAAGACCATAAACAAAATCAAAACACGCAAACAATATATATACAATTACAAGATATGACTCAAATGAGTAAAGTGAAAAAAACATAAATATAAACAAGTTATATGAAATGTAAATGACAATGAATAATAATGGACTGAAATTTAAATTTTATAATAGTAAATGACTTGAAAGTAAAGCAATATTAATAAAAAGTTAGTTAAATGTTAGTCAAAAGATAGTGATGATTTTTAATTAATTAAGTCATTCTTTGGATAACACTCAATCATTCATTCACAAGTATGAATCCTTAAACCAAGACATCTGCCATGAGAAAGGCTCCAACTTGGATAATTCAACAAGTATGCCACTAGCTCTCATGAAAGGAAAAAAGGTCAAGTCTCCATACAATTCTATGAAGAATGGGAGACTTACAATCTCACTTACTAGAATGCTATGCCTTGAGGGTCAAATTTAGCTTTATGTTAAGCAATCGTAATTGGACTTATATAGAAGTCACAACTATCTAAGGTCGGACAATAAAAATATAGGTGTTAATGCATGTTAGAGATATGGTATGAAGAACCAAACTCCTAAAACATACCACACACTAAAAGAAAAATCAAAAGGGAGGGACATATCTCAGTCATACTTGTATTGATTCATCTGACACAAGGTCATTGATAAATCAATTAGCCTTTAGACATTAGAGATTTCATTGGTCAAATAAGGGAATGAGAAAGAATAAGGATGAAGATGAAGAAGGGAGGGGAAGATAGAAACACAAATTGATCATGGGAGGAATTTCATCAAATCAAAACCATCCATTCATTTTGGGAGATGAAATGTTCATTTCATCAATCCCCTAAATCCAATGGTTTTGATCCAACAAAAGTCAAATCAACCTTGACCAAGGCCCAAACAGTAAGTCAAACATCACAAGACCATAAAAACGGCTCAACATGATTTTTAAACATTTAATCAATTAAAAATGAATTAAAATATATTTTAATTTGGTCAAAACCTAAAATCCCTTTAAAACACCAAATAAATGGCCAAGGGATTTATCCTAGGTCAAAGGACCTTAGACAAAAAAAATCACAATTTTTAAAAAGTCAGAAGTATTTTTTAACAATTAAAAATATGCACAAAACATTTAATTCATGAAAAATACCAAAATTAATCCAAAAAATAATTTTAATTCAGAATATGGAAGAGAAAAATATTTAAAGATTTTTGGTGAAAGTCCCATATTTTTTGGATTAAAAATGAAATTAATATGAATTAAACAAAATAAAGGGATTAAATGAAAAATACAAAAAATACAAAAAAACAAGGGCCATCAGATCTCCCTCATTAATTGAGGTGGCAGATCTGATGGCCAAGCGCGCACATTCCATGGTGCATTGCAATCAACGCATGGCACAAGTGGTAATCAGAACCAAGGGCCTAGATTAAAACATTTTGAATGGATCAAAGGGCTGGGAACACGCCAACACACCACCGGAGCTAGGGCTCTGGTCATCTTCTTCGGTGAACCTCACTGGTCTAGATGACCACCAATCCTCACCAAAATGAAAAACAAGGACACGATTTTAAAGAAAAAATGCTCAAGAGCTCGAATCTGGAATCAATTTTCTCCAATTCCAAGTATATTGAAAGATACAGGGATTTGAATTTTGAGGATCATGATCTGAGTTGCTTCAATTTGACCTCAAAGAAACTCAATCTTGTTGCCTACATTGGTAGGACTTTAGAAAACCAACAATCAATCAAAATGGATGAGTAATGAGGGAGAATCAAAGAAGAAAAGTTTCTGAAATCTCACTTTAGAGGAGCTTTAAATAAACTTGATCTTGCTTCCAATTTAGCTTGGCTTGACTCTAGAAGCTTGAAGGAGATGATTTGGATGGTTAAAAAGCTTGGACTCTTGGAGTTTCAATTCTAAAACAGAATGAGAATTGAAACTCAATTTCTCAATAAATCTTCAAGATTATCCTTTCAATGGTGTTTGAGAGAGAATGGGGACGAATCTTGGGAAAGAGGGATCCTATTTTTGATCACCAGGGTCATTTATTTTTAGGCTTGGTCATTGCTTTTTGCACACTTCAAAAATTGGCCAAAATTGGAAAGGTGAGATGCACGCTTGCATGGGCGTGTGATAGGCCCATGAGATGACGTCAAAAGGTCCAAAAATGATCATGAGTGATGCTGAAAGTGTAACATGAAACCATGCATTTGAAATTGAGAAGTGATCATAAGATTCATCCAAATGGAACCATGAAGAGTATCCATTCACAAGTCATTCAAACCTTGTCCAAATGAAGTGATTTTGGACTTTTTGGAAAGGCTAGATCAAGGGGAACAACTTTCTTGTTGGAAATGTTTCCATTTTAAGCTTGGATCTTGATGAATTTTGAGGTGGAAGTTTGAGAAATCAAACATAATTGAAAATTTTCTAAGTACCAAGTCAAATGTTCACTTCTTCCACCTTGAATAACATTTGCTATGAGCTTCAAATGGAATAAGTTCCTTCATCAAAGTTATAGCTATTTCAATCCTCTTAAATTTGGTAACTAATTAGACCTAATTTGGATTTTGCATGAAGGAGTTATGCATTTTAGAAGTTGAGGAAAATTGCTTGTTCAATGGTAATGACCCAAATGACCTATAATGTTTCTTCTTAGCATATGCTTTTGAAAGTTGAATTTAAAGTTTCTCAAAGAATAACAGTTGGAGAGTACATATTTAAATTGATCGTGAAGCTTATATGGACTTAATATCATAAAAATTGAGAAAATTATGGTCCTTGGAAGTTGACCTCCTAACTAGGGCACAGACAAAATGACCTATAATCTTTCACCATAAAAAATGACTTTCCAAGCAAAAATAGCTCTTGACCTCAATATAAAAGTTGTTTGGAATGTCATAAGGAGTAAATTTGCACTTGGAATCATTTTCATATGACACAAACTGTAGTAGATAAGGTCTAGGGAACCCCAGTTTTAACCAACTGACTTTCTCTGGTCAACCTCTTTGAACCAACTTGAAAACTTGAAGTTCTCTTAATCTTTGTGACTCATGGAGGATCATATATGTATAATATGATGTATGAATAAGTATAAATTTAAGTATTTGATCAAATGATGAAGAAACATGCTGAGGAAGTCACACAAGATACCTAGATGAATTAGGACTTCCAAGATAAACAAGCTTCAAACTCTTGATGATTTCTTGATCAAAATGATAAGTGAAGATTATAGGGACCCATATATTATGTCTAGAGACAATGTAAACCATCTCTTGATTAATCTCTGGATTAATCTCCTTGTGAGCTTGATGGGGCATTGGTGGATGCACACACTACCTACAAAAGAAACAAAGCTACACATAGACATATTTTTGGTATTTTTGTTAGTAAATAATGAAAAACAAAGTATGATACAATCAAATGTGCTTGGTGATCTCTCCCAATGCAAACCCAATGAATGAGGGGTAAGGAGGATGTCAAGGTGTGATCCCAAATCTAATGCATATGATGAGATAGCATGAGGGATCTTAGGGTCAAAGTTGGGGTCTTACAACTGACCCTATTTAAGGATATTCTAACTGAGGATGTGAAGGTTTAAATCTTTATCAACTCAGTAGAATGGACTTAAATAACAACATCTAGAAACAAGTTTTGGTCCCTAAGAGACCTCATGATGTATATGATATGAATGTTAAAACAATCTTTGTGTGGAATATATTGCCACAAAGGAAAAGAATCCGGAAGAAACTGAAGGTCCATAGGAGTAAAACGTATTTCGTAAGGAAAAACTCATTGGGTAGACATAGACTTTGGGATAAAAGTTGTGCGTAGGTCATACTACGACTTGAAAAATGCTGGAGACACTAGGGGTTTTCCACGAAAATAAATCAATGGAAGGACTTGGTTGGGTAACCAAGGAAATCTGCAGCAGAAACGGGTAGATCAGAACAAATCTAAAATACTCGGGCCAAACAGGAAAAGGCGACTCCACTGAGGAAATACGCATTCAAACTCAACTGGGTAAGAATGGACTTTAACACAGGAGTACAAGAGATATGTTATCTATTACCTATTACTGGGTAGAAAGATAATATACTCTGACAGAGGGACATCGGTTACCGGTTAGGGTAAACATATCAAGGATGACTCGTTGAGAAAAAAGAGGTGTATTCGTTACCGACTACAAGGTAAGAATAACCTACTGGGGAGAGAAATCAAATAGGATCTACAACTACCAGCTACTGGGCAGAAGACCAAAGAGAGAGTATTTGTCATTTGATTAAAGTGAACATATCAAGGATAGACTCAGCAGGGGAAAGTATGAATTACAACTACTAGTTACTAGGTAGATTACCAAAAAGGAAGAATATTTGTCATCGGTTAGGATGAACATACCGAGGATAAACTCTCTGGGGAGTAAAATAGGGATTACAACTACCTTTTTACTGGGTAGAAAACCAAAAAGGAAGAATATTCGTCACCGATTAAGATGAACATATCAAGGATAGACTACCTGGGGAGACGTGAAAATGAATCCGCCGGGAAAAATAAAAGAAGTAGATTACATTTTATCGGGTATTGGGGAAAAAGTAATGTACTCAAAAATTGAGAAGAATGTTACCAGTTACTGGGTAATAGACTCTTAGGGGGGGGGGACCAAAATATCTATCTAGGTAATAACTAGAAAGAAACGGTCAAACAAAGACTCAACCCAATGAGGATATAACTCAAGGGGAGTGGTTCCAACCTGATAATTAACTAAGGAGGAAACTGAAATAATAATCATCCACGGGGAAATAACTCAGTGGGAATGAGAAAGGTTAAACTCTTTCTGCCTAAGGGGCTAACACTTTACAATTGAAGGAAGACAGACACGCCAAACCTGCATGGGTAGATAATATTACCGAAGTAGGGGATCAGAAGAAAAAAATCAAATGCGATAAAATGCATAATGAAATATATTTGATGTTGTGTTTTATGCATGAATACGCATGTTTATGATCATGGTTATGCTGACAAAACAACACAAAGGATATAAATAACAAAGATTTGAATCGTCACTAAAACACTTGGCTAATCTCAACAAGATGGAAACACCAACTAGAGAAAATGCTAGGGATGAAAATAAAGCATCTAGCTCTGAATAAATCGACTATGGCTGGGGAAAGACATGGAGAACATGCTTTCAATTAATCACAGCAAAATCTACGGGGAGAGAGCATTGCTGAAGGATGATCAACCAATCATGTCGCAGATAGAGAAAGGATCTGCTGAGGATCCAAATTGTCAACACTGCGGGGAATTTTAGGTCAACACCATATCAAATGGGAGACAATCTTGCAGAGGACTAAATCAAATACTGCTCAGAATCCAATACTGCCGGGAAAGAGGGAACTTCTATTAGAAGATGAACTCCACCGAGAAATAAGAGATAAAATTCTGCATGAGGATTTAAGCAAATTATTGGGGATGCTATGACAAAAGACCGTCACATTCCTCAACAATCATCGAATTCTTCTTGGAAATTGTGAAATAAACCAATTCCAAGGCAAAGATAACCAGGTCTAATTTGCACAAAGGAGAAACTGCCAAAGTTATGCCATAATTAAATGCAAATGGAAACCAAATAAAGGCTCCGGATCTCTAGGGTCCAATCACAAATCATTAACAGAGGGATAAAAAACATGAGCACCTCAGCTGGGAAATATGGATTTGCAAAGGGGACCAATCGTCAACTCAACTCTACTGGGGATGATAAATTACCTGGGGATAAACTTATCGACTAAGTCGGGGATTAACAATGACTATTGGGGAGGGAAATAGTTTTCAAACCAACTACTAGGGGAAGACCAACAATGCTTCACACTTCAAGACTTATCTGTTCTTGGATTGCTGTTGACATTCCTAGCTGAAATCGATTATTCTTAAAGTGATTGTTTTTTATTATTTTAAGAAAAATAATTATTATTTCAAAATTATCATCATAAAAATTCAATTTTGTTTAGCAGAAGTAAATAAGAATAGAAATAATTGGATAAAAGCTCAACTTTATTTAGTAGAATGGTAGTTCGTAAATGACGAGACTCCATAGATCTTTACAAAGTTTGAAAATGGTAATTTACATGGAAAAGGGCTACATTAAATACAATGATCACTACTTTTTCTACAAAACTTTAACATCCATTGTGCTTGTCTTCGGTTTAGAATGATGAATTCGAACCAAATGACTGCTCAAAACTGCTTCACAGGATTAGGACCAACCGAATGCAGTTACTTGCCATAATTCCTAATTTTTGCCTAGATTTCCCTAAGGTGGGGTACTCAATCTATCAAGATAAATTTTCTGTTTTATGTCTCTAACTTTTGCCTGGATCCACTGAGACACTCATTTTTGCCTAAGCTGCCCTTTAGGGTTTTCAACTTAGCGAGATGTTCTTTTATTTTTAGGCGAAGTATTTCTTGACTGCATCGACATTCACAGGATGCATGAACTCTTCACCATCCACAGTTGTAAGATTCAAAGCACCACCTGAAAAATCTCTCTTAACAACATATGGGCCTTCATAATTAGGAGTCCATTTTCCCATAGCATCAGGTTTGAAATATAAAATCTTCTGAAGGGGATGCAAAAGATTGTGTCAAAAGAAGCCATCGGAGGCATTCCAAAACTCAAGATTAAAGAAGGTAAAATATGTGGTGAGTGTCAAATTGGAAAGCAAACTAAGATGTCACATCCAAAGTTACAACATCAGTTGACTTCGAAAGTTCTGGAACTCCTTCATATGGACCTAATGGGACCTATGCAGGTTGAGAGCCTTGGAGGGAAAAGGTATGCATATGTTGTTGTGGATGATTTTTCAAGGTTCACATGGGTGAACTTCATCAAATAAAAATCAGATGTTTTTGAGGTGTTCAAAGATCTAAGTCAAAGGATTCAAAGAGAGAAGGAAAGTGAAATCATAAGGATTCGAAGTGACCATGGGAAAGAATTTAAAAACAATAGATTTGCTTATTTTTGCTCCTCTGAAGGCATTGGCCATAAGTTTTCCTCTCCTATCACCCCATAGCAAAACGGGGTTGTGGAACGCAAGAACAAAACTCTCCAAGAGTAAGCCAAATTCATGCTTCATGCCAAGCATCTTCCATATCATTTATGGTCTGAAGCAATGAATACTGTCTGCTATATTCATAATAGAGTCACCGTAAAATGCTCTCTATGAATTATGGAAAGGAAGGAAGTCCACAGTTAAATACTTTCACATATTTGGAAGCAAATGCTACATTCTAGCTGAACGTGAACAAAGAAGAAAGATGGATCCCAAGAGTGATGAAGGTATATTTCTGGGATACTATACAAACAACAAAGCCTATAAAGTCTTTAATTCCAGAACCAAAGCCATGATGGAATCCATCAATGTGGTAGTGGATGAAAATATCTCAAAAAAGGTACAAATGTTGAATCTGATGTCGAGACATCATTTCAGCAGATCAATCCAACTGAAAATGAAGAAATCGTTGAATCAAATAGTGAATCATGAGGTGTTGAACCTAATAACCCTCAATTCAACAAAGGTCCCTCCATCAGAATACAGAAAGACCATCCAACATATCTTATAATTGAAAACCTTAATGAAGGAGTCACCACTAGATCTAGAGATGTGATCTCAAATGCATGTTTTGTTTCTAAGTTTGAACAAAAAAATGTGAAGGAAGCTTTGACTGACAAATTCTTGATCAATGCAATGCAAGAGGAATTAGGTCAATTTATAAGAATTGAAGTGTGGGACTTAGTACCTAGATCTAAAGGAATGAATGCCATTGGCACTAAGTGGATCTATAAGAACAAATCTGATGAAAAAGGAATTGTGTTAAAAAACAAAGCCAAACTTGTTGCTCAAGGATACACTTAAATTGAAGTGATCGATTTTGATGAGACATTTTCCCATGTTTCTCGCTTTGAGTCAATCAGACTTCTGTTAGGAGTGGCATGCCTCCTTAAATTTAAACTATTTCAAATGGATGTAAAAATTTCTTTTTTAAATGGGTACTTGAATGTAGAAGTCTATGTAGAACAACCCAAGGGGTTCATAGATCCAAGCTTTCCAGATCATGTTTACAAATTGAGGAAAGCTCTATATGGACTCAAGCAAGCACCTAGGGCTTGGTATGAAAGGCTTACTAAGTACCTAGTCAATAATGGATACAAGAAAGAAGGAACAGACAAAACTATATTTGTAAAAGAACATGGTAAACTCATTATAGCTCAAATATATGTTGATGACATTATGTTTGGAGAGATGTCGAACCAGATGGTATAACATTTTATCAAGTAGATGCAATCTGAGTTTGAAATGAGTCATGTTGGTGAACTGAAATACTTTCATGGGCTCCAAGTTAGACAGATGGACGACACTATCTTCATCTCCCAAAGCAAGTATGCCAAGAATATAGTGAAAAAGTTTGGCACGGAAAATGCAATCCATAAAAGGACACCTGCACTAACTCATTTAAAACTAACCAAAGATGAAAAAGGAACAAATATGGATCAAAGCCTGTACAGGAGTATGATTGGTAGTCTGCTTTATCTCACATCTAGCATACCTAACATTGCATTTGCTGTAGGAGTATGTGCTAGATATCAATTTGAACCCAAAATGAGTCACATTACTCAAGTAAAAAGGATTTTGAAGTATATTAACGAAACCAGTGAATATGGAATGTTGTATTCTCATAACGCAAACTCTTTATTAATAGGATACTGTGATGTTGATTGGGCAGGTAGTGCTGATGATAGAGAAAACACTTATGGAGGGTGTTTCTTTTTGGGAAATAATCTAATATCTTGGTTCAGCAAGAAGCAAAATAGCGTGTCCTTATCCATAGCTGAGGATGAATATATTGTTGCAGGAAGTAGTTGCTCTCAGTTGATTTGGATGAAGCAAATGTTAGAAGAATACAATGTCCAGCAAGATGTCATAATATTGTATTGTAACAACCTAAGTGCTATTAACATCTCCAAGAATCCTATTCAGCACAACAAAACTAAGCATATTGATATCCGATATCACTTTATTAGGCAACTGGTGGAAGAGAAAATTGTCACTCTTGAACATCTAACTACTGAAAAATAACTGGGAGACATTTTTACAAAAGCTTTAGATGTAAATAAATTTGAAAAACTAAGGGGAGAATTGGGCATTTGTATGCTTGAAGATTTATAGCAATTACTGAAGAAGGGAAAAAGAAATCAAATTTTCTCTTCCCTCCACTTAATTGTGCACAAAACTCAAAGTCCATCATTACACATCCTTCTTATTTTCCCAACACGACACCCTCACGCTAACCTTTGAATTCTCTTTCTCAAACGCATTCTCGAACATCTTCATCTCTCCATCACCTCTCCACCAAAATCGTCCAAAATGTCACAACCTTCTGTCTCCACTCCAAGCAAATCCTCCAAAGAGTAAGCAAGCCCTAATAATGTTGGAACTAAGTTAGATCTCTCTGATGTCATCACTGATGTTGTTCCTCTTTCAATCGTTCTTGTCCATGCAACCCCCATGAGAAAGGCCAGAACTTCTTCTTCAAGAAAAAGCGAACCTACTAAAGTAAGTACTTCTTCCACTCCCTCCATAACTGTGAAAAATACGAATGATCTTGAACCTCCCACCGGTGTGAATAAACCCATGTCCATGACTAGCTTGTATCTATACCCTATCAGTATTTAACCTAATGTTGTTATGAAAGAAGATGGCTCCGCTGCGACAAATGTTGTTGATAATGTTGAAGCTTCTAGAACCAGCAATAAACCTAGATTTGTTACTACCTTGAGTAAATCTAGCATGGTTGTTGCTGATAGAAACGATGTTAATAAGAATATTTGTATGTTGATCTCTCAAGTTTTGAGGATTGACCCCAAGACAAATGTTGTGTTGGATGTCACCACATCCTTGGCCCAACCAGATAATAATACTGAGAACCCCAGAAATAATCCTGATGTGCATGCACCTACTCTCTCTCTTGAGAAATCTCAAGACAAAGAAAGGCATGATGATATAATTAATGAGTGAGGCAACAAAGATAAAAACCATGTTGATCAACCCACTGACATTGTTAATATTTAGGATTTGGACTCTGATGATGTCCCTATCCGGAAAAAACTGGCTCATGGCATAGCTAAAAGGTTGAAGAATAGGAAAGGTCAAGATGTTGGGTCCTCCAACACTCCCTCCAAATCTGATAGGAAGAGGCCTAATGTTGGTCCCACTAAAAGATGGAGCAAGGTGGTTACTCCTACACCTAAGAAAAAGCCTCTAAAAAGGAAGGAAGTTCCTTCTGAATCTAGTGAATCTGATCAGGATGTCGAACATAATGTTCAGGACATCATCTCCACTTCCAAAAAGCAAGCTTCTGGGAAGAAGATTCCAACCAACATTCCTAAAGTTCCACTTAACAATATCTCTTTTAACTATGTTAAAAATGTTGAAAAATGGAAATATATTTACCAAAGAAGGTTAGCGTTGGAAAATGAGTTGAAGAAGGATGCGCTTGAATGTAAAGAGGTGCTAAGTCTGATTCAAGAAGTTGGTCTGATGAAAAATGTAACAGGTTTTAGGAAGTGCTATGAAATGCTGATCAAAGAATTTATTGTGAACATCTCCAAAGAGTGTGACAACAAAAGGAGCAAGGAATTTAGAAAAGTGTATGTCAGATGAAGATGTGTAGATTTTTCTCCTGAAATAATCAATAGGTTCTTGGGAAGAAATGAAGAAGAACAAGCTGAAATTCAAGTCTCAGACAATGCCATCTGCAAAGAGATCACTGCTAAGCAAGTAAAAGAATGACCAAGGAAAGGAAAACTGTCTGCTAGTGCCCTGAGTGTCAAGTATGTTGTTCTCCATATAATTGGAGCTGCTAATTGGGTGCTTACCAATCACACCTCCAATATAGCTACTGGGCTAGGTAAATTCATCTATATTTTTGGGACCAAGTCAAATTTTGATTTTGGGTCTTATGTTTTTTATCAAACTATGAAACATGTTGCATCTTATGCTGTAAAAATGCCTATAGCTTTTCCCTTTTTGATTTGTGGAGTTATCCTGAGTCAAAACCCCTAACATATTGATCAATTCTAATAGTACTTGCAAAAGGGACCCTCATATCTCATTGCATTTTAGATTGTTCACTAGAAAACATATCCCAGACATTATAATGACATATGGACATACTTCTTCAAGGTCCACTGACAGAACAAACATCCTTACTGAGTTATAAGACACCTGCAAGACTTTGGATGAGACTATAAAGAACTGTACTAAAAGGAAATGCAAACTTGAAATGTTGATTAAGGCTCTTCCTAAAGAGGAAGGTGGTGGGAAAGTTGATTGAACTAATGAGGAAGAGGATAATAAAGACAAAACTATTACTAGTGATAAGGAAGAGACTAGCAGTGGTGAAGATTAATGTTCTCTAGTTCTTTTGTGTGTTGTTCCTAATTTTTTTGCTTGTTGTGGGTTATGCCATGAATTCTATTTTGTGCACCCTTTAGGTGCTTCTTGGTTTGTAACCCTCTTAATCTTGTGTGACTGACTTTGTTGGTATGGTAAATGTGTTTTGTTTTGATAACTTTATGGCTAAAAAGGGCGAGTAGTTCGTGTGTTTTTGACTGTGTTGGACTGGTATCTTTGATTGTTTGGACGGGTTGCTCTTTGAGGGGGAGCATGTGTAGGTCTGTAGGGGGAGTCTCCCTTGGGGAAACTCTGGCAGGTATTATGATACTCAGGGGGAGCGCCTGATCGGGCGACCTGGTCCTGTTGATCATGATGTCAGGAACAATGTCCTGACATCCTGTCTAAGATATAATGATTTTTTTCTTGTGCGCTTTTATTTTTTAAGTGTGAGGCATGTTGATTCAATGTGCTTGCCTCTGTTGACTGTATGGAAAAGGATGTTGTATGATCCCTTTATCTATCTCTTCTATTTATTGACAGCTGACCATTGCAAAGATTTTTTTAGCCAAAAATTTCCAAAGGGGGAGATTGTTAAGTTTGTCTTTTGGTGATTGGCTGCTTTTTGGAAAAACAAGTATTTGCAATATGTTGAACAAGATGTCCTGAAATGTTGCTTCAACATTCTGCATAATCCAACTTACATTAGTTGTGAGATTTAGTTGTGCTTCCTAGAGATTCTCTGAAGATTTAGTTTTTGTATTCTAATGTGTGTTTCCTTATGATTGAAGAATATCGTATCTTGACTTGTACACGAAGGAACAATGTCAAGACATATTAGGAAACATTTGATTTAATAAGAATCATATCTTTAGAAGATTGAGAAGACATCTTGGATCTGCTTCATATCAAAGACCGAAGCCCATGCATATCACTGTTATATATAGAGGAGTTCTTAACCTAGAAAGGTATCGAAGCAGTGCAATATTGTGTGATCATTAGGGTTTCGTGTGTGTGTTTTATGTGAGCCATTCGAGTATCACATTGATACTTGAATTGGACTGAGTGTATTGAGTTGTAATTTACTATCCATCAGAAGCTTTTAAGCAAGAGTGGATTGTGTTTTTCTATTGTGTATCATCGTGTGATTGAGGAAAGTGAGAGGGGTCTCATATCTAGGGTTTCCCTAGATAGAAACGTCCGCAAGTAGAGATTATGAGAGAAGTCTGTAAACACTAGGGTTGTTTAGGAATTTAAACTAATTATGTGATAGTGGATTTCCTTCCTGGCTTGGTAGCCCTCAGATGTAGGTGACGTTGCACTGAACTAGGTTAACAACTATTTATGTTATTTACTGTTTTATTTATCCTACTATTGTTTGTTGTGTGATAATGTGCAGACGCTGAGGTCTTGACATCATGTTCGACATCAGGGATTTGCTTGCCAGAATTTTAATGATTATGTTATAAGAAGCAGTAAGGAGGTTATGAAATCAATGATGATGGCTCTTTGGGACAATTAGAATTTTCCATACCAAATGAGGTTTATGGAGATTCTTCTCATTAGATGAGGACCTTTATGGTACTGAAATTTAAATTATTGGTCTGATTCACTGAGTTTTCTTGGTGACATCGAATGACATAATGAAATTGTGAGAAAAAAGAGTGAAGAAGATAGTTATGTTAAGAGATGGCATTTAGGTTTTGTATTTAGAGAAAGAAGAAAGTAATTAAAAGTAGAAGGGAGGTGGAAAAGGAGAGTTAATAGATGGTATTGGTGAAGTCAAATTATGGTAGAGGGTGAATGGAGGTTCATTGTTGTGGTTTGAACTTAAGTGTTAATCTTGAAGAAATGGAATTTTATGTATATTGAAACTTGATCATGGGGATAGTTAGAATTACAAAATTGTTAAATGGATGAGTTGATTTGGATAATGAAATTAGTTATGAACTAGAAAGAATGTTGATTAGTTAGAATGAATTTGAATGGAGGCTTACTATGGTTAGGATTCTAAGTGTTAGTTGAAATGGTAATCTAATGGAACTGTCTTGAATGTTAGTAGTAAACTGAATATTATGATATATGTTAAGCTAGATTAGTTTGGATTCCTTGGTGTATTTGTTCTAATGATTATGGTTGTATTGTAGGATGATCTTCATGGTTTTTGGGGTGACCAAAGTGGGCAAGGCGTGGAACAACTGAGAGTACAAGGATGGAAGATCCATAGGGATTTGGGTGGTTAGCTTGACTTTGGTCAATTGTTGACAAAAAAGTCAACAATTGACTAAAGTCAACTCTTAGTCAACATGTGTAAAAAGATGTAGTTTGGTTTTCTTGTAATGCAATGGATGACTTTTTATAATAAAAATATTTTCTTGAATGAAATGTGTAGCTTTGTGTACTTGTATCTGTAATTTGGATTTGGAT
The DNA here is from genome assembly GCF_024323335.1 of Lathyrus oleraceus. Classification (NCBI taxonomy): domain Eukaryota; kingdom Viridiplantae; phylum Streptophyta; class Magnoliopsida; order Fabales; family Fabaceae; genus Lathyrus; species Lathyrus oleraceus. The sequence continues at coordinate 266,221,440 of NC_066582.1, read as the reverse complement.
GTTGTATTGACTGATTTGATGACCTGTAATAAGAATAATCCTCTTAGAATGAACTTATGTGTATAGCTTGATTCTTAAGAAGAATGATTCCCCTCCAAAATTGTGTTCAAACATTTGACTTTGTGTTGATCTTTTCAAATTAACCTTGTCCTTTGAAAATTGAACATGAACCTTGAACCTTGTATGTATCTCAATGCCTTATCTTACATCCAACTTAAGCATCTAAAGGACTAATGTAATGAACAGGCCCATAAAGAAATTAGGTCAACAAGAGCCAACCTCTTGCAATAAATTAAATGCTCAAAATGAAATTCATAGTAATCAAAACCAATAGTCTAAGAATAGGGTTTCATGAATCTTGGTCCAAAAGATAAGACTGTCAACTTGAGTGCACCACCAAAATGCATATGTTTGACTCCTAGAGAAACCCTAACTCCATGTCAGTCATAAGTAACACAAACCTTTAAATCCATGATGTTTGTTTTGAAAATGTTGATGTGAATGAATGATATAAATGAATATGGCATGAATGTATTGATGAATTAAAAGCCATGAGCCAGATGAAAAGTGGAAATGGTAGGGCAAATTTTGGGGTATGACAGTGGAAGAATAAAATTACAGATTAAAAATGCATTATAATCTTATAAGTCTCATAGAAATTTATTAATTTTAAAATATATTTGTATAATTGGATACCATATTTAATTTAACAAGTTCTCATGCAAATCTTGCTCTTAAGGGAAGTTGATAATTCAGTCATCACTAATAAAAATTGGAAATGAATATATTAACTTTTTAGAGTGTATACATGGTGATATTTGTGAGACAATACACCCATCATATGGATCATTTACATATTTTAAGGTTTTAATTGATGCATCAACTAGATGGTCACATATTTGTTTGTTGTCTACTCATAACCAGGCATTTGTGATATTGCTAGCTCAACTAATTCGATTAAATGCTCATTTCCCCGATTATCCTATCAAGAAAATATGTCTTGATAATGCTGCATAATTTTCATCTCAAGGATTTAATGAATATTGTATGTCTATTGGAATTGAGATTAAACATCCAGTAGCACATGTTCATACACAAAATGGACTTGTATAATCATTTATTAAAGGTATAAAATTAATTGCAAGATCGCTTATCATGAGATGCAAACTCCAAATTTCTACTTGAGGACATGAAATTTTGCATGCTGCAATATTGACTCGCATTAGGCCAACAAGTTATCGCACCTCTTCTCCTTTACAATAAGTTTTTAGTAAAGAACCTAATATTTCCCATCTAAGAATTTTTGGATGTGCGATGTATGTTCCAATTTATCTACTGCATCACACTAAGATGGGTCCTCAAAGGAGAATGGTGTAGCACCTCAAATTTGCACCTCCCATTTTGTACATACATTTTCATGTTTAGGTCATTAACATAGCATTGTCCACTGCATAACATGGCATTTCATTTGCCTAGTGTAAGTCATCAATCAAGACTGGTCAGGAGATTCAGTTGTGCAAGCAAGCAAGTGTATTTCCTATGGAAGCAAATCCCTAGGGTTGGTTCAATGAGTTCATGTGACCTAGGGATCATTTTGAAGTGGTTTGGCCAAAGGTGGGATGTTCAGAGTTCATCAGTCAAGATGCAATTCATCTGAAACCCTAGAAAGTCAACAAAAGTCAACTGTGCATTCAATCATGGATTTGAAGGGGGGAGATGGTTAGAGAGGCCTCATTCATGTCCATACAAGTCTCATTTGACATTGCAAACATCAACAATGAAAGATTTGAGGTCAGATGAAAAGTTTCCAAAAATAGTAACTGACCTGTAATTTGGAATTGCTAAAAATGGAAAGGTCTTCTCCTCAAGTTTACATCATTAAGGAAGCTTCAAATGAAATTTTGTTAAACATGAAAGTTGTAGATCTTGTTCTCCCATTTCCAAAAATCCCAAGAACATGAATTTCTCATGTGTGATTGGCAAGATATGGATCAATCTTGGTCAAATGAATTTGAATTTCAAAAGGGGATAACTTTTGCACCATAAGTCCAAATGGAATGGTTCTTTTTTGCAACATTCTTGTTTTGACATGCACTATCCAATTCATGCATCCCATATCATGCATTTCCATTGCAAAAATTTTGGACTTTTCATTTGAATTTTGGAGGGAAAATCCAATTTGAAAAATATGCATTGCTTTCACTTCCAATCACTTGCCTTGGCTCTTAAACAACATTTCAAGTGGATTTGGCACAGATTTCGTGCACTGTAGTATCCATTTCATGCACATGAGGTGAATTGCACAATTTGGCATTACACCCTCATTTCACTAATACCTTTGCATTTGCTTAATCATGATTAGCATGCATCATTAACAGCACATATATAAAGATAATCAAAACAGAATTCATGGGGGAACACATCAAAATCTCAGATCTAGATCCATTTTGCATTTTTTCTTCACAAACTTTTTCTCTCACTTTTTCTGCAAATTTCTCCAAATCCATTGCCTTGTTCTTGGTTGAATCATCATTCACAAGCATAGTTGAACAAGATTGAGGCAAGATCCATCCATTTTCGAGCAGCTTTTGGAACTGTTGAAGCATGTGTTCATCAATGGCAATTGAAGATTCCAGCTAGATCGTGCATGTTCAACACTCAAATCTTCATCCATTCATTCATTCAAGAGCTAAAGATCATCTGTTTCTACCTTGCAAGGCCTGAAATCTACAAATCCACTTATGTTGCATCTTGAAGGTCAGTTTTCGATGCTCATAATTCATAAAATTGATGTATGATTCTGGTAGATCTTTGAACATAGGTCACACTGAGCTTTAGATCTTGGAATTTCGTTGAGTAATGAAGTAGTTATGATGATTATAAGTTTGATTGATGAAACTTCATGTGCTTGAATCTTTTGATACACGTTGAATTAGAACAAAATAGGCATGGCATGATGATGTATGTTTGAAGACGAATCCATTGGTATGCGTTTTGTGAATTTCTGTGATGATTTGTTCTTGAGGCAGATGAACATGATGAAGGCGCATGAACATGTAGGGTTTCTGTCCAGAATGCATGTTTGATCCTCATTTGCGCGCTGTGCATGTATTTTCTTGTTTCTTGCCATGCATTGGTTATATTAGATCCATCGTGTCAATTTGGTTGGCTGATGTTAAACGGCGCTGCCACATAAGCTTTAATGAAACGCAGAGTTTCATATAAAGCGCGCCTTAGTTCAAAAAGATACACACTTCGATTCCCCGCTCTGGACATTTCCATTTGGCCTTTGCATTTTTAGTTCATTTTCCATCCATATTCATACCATGCCTTGTTCATGCTTTTTATTTTTTTTCATTCATTCAAAAATGCATATCTCCATGAATATTGATTCAAATCACATTAGATTTTTTGCATGATGTTCCTCAAGATGTCTACTATTTTATGACTATTTTTTCACAAATTGTGCACGGATGGAATTTGTTTTGGCTTAGGGATTGTTCATATGTATGCTATCTTGCACCTACCTTGCCATTTGCTTTATGAAATGATGAGTTTTGATCCTATGATTGTGAAATTTGGTATGCTTAAACTAGACATCCTTAGGGACCTTTTGGTGTTGATTTTGGATTTTTAGCATTTATGGTTGTTGAGATATGATCTGGTTAATGAAGGTGTGACAATGTGTGTCACACCATTTCTTGCTCAATTTGATGATTTTCTTTGCCATGCCAAATAAATGCCAATTGATGTGAATTTTTGCATGATGCCTCTTCTGGATGTTAGGATTGAGCATGAAGTTTTGTAGAATTGTTGGATGCATTTTTGATTTGTTTGGGATTTTCTTTGCTGGTTGATCATTTGTGCACTTTTTGATAGTCATGAACTTCAATGATTTGTGAAATGCTTGATGTTTATCATATGAACTTGAAATTTGGTACATGGATTCTAGACACTTTGAAGTGTATTATGGCTTTGGTTTGGGACATTTATCATTTGTCAATTCTGTTTTAGGCTTGTGTGAACTTGATGCACCATTTGATGCCTTATTTGAGCTTGTTTGTGCTTACCATGACTTGATGAATTTGATTACCATGCTTCTACTTGTCTAAATGCCTTGAATTTTAGTGTGATGATTATGTGATGTGTTCTGTTTAGCCATGATTTTTCTTGAGATTTATTGAGCCATTTTTGAATTAATGTGGATTTGTTTATTCTGTTGCTTCATTGAGCTTTCAATTTGCATGCTTTGCCTTATTTGACTTGTGAAATGAAATTGGTTGATGCTATTGACATGAGACCACTTGGATATTGTTCTTAATTGCTTGAACTTGATTTGTGTCAATTTTCATGTTCTGTTTTGAATTATTTCTCCCTCTTTGACCCTAGGCCTTGTCCTAGTGGTTGGTGCTTATGTTTGAGCTCTGTTTTCAGGATAAGAAGCATATGGCCTTGAGGAGATTGATTCACATTGCCTAAAGTTGGTTGATTGTTGAATGTTGACTAATCTTAACTTGTTTTGTAGGATGATTTTAGCTCATTTGAGATGAGCTTGTGCCTTGCACATTGTAGCTTGCACTTGTTGTCTGCTTGACCATGTCTGTTGACTTTTGGATTGTCTGTTTGACTTTTTGAGTTGTATACTGACTGAGTTAGATTGTTTTCAGGTACATTAGTTGCTTAAGTTCATTGTGAACTTGCTTTTGCTTTGCTTGATTGCTTGAGCATTGAGGTATAATCTCTCTTCTTCATGTAGTCTGGAAGACCTGGCCTGTTATGTGGCCAGGCACCTGTCTAAAGCCCTCCTTAAGAGGCAATGTCTTTGTGTGTTTATTTTTGTGCTAAGCAGGAAAAGTCCTTTGATAAAGGCAATTGGCAGATAAAAGAGATGTGTAGTCCATCTCCTGCTATTCAGTGTGTCATCCCTTTGCTCACATCACATGTTGATGCATTGCGGATACTAACCCAAGATCCATATAGTCATTACTTGTGGAGAGAGTTCCAACTTTCTGAACTCCCACACCTTCTATCATCTGAAGCTCTCCCAGGCCGGGATAAGAGCTGTGAAGTCTTATCTTCACTTCCCATTTCATCTGGCTTCACCCTAACTCTCAATGTTAGGGTTAAGAGCTAACTTCACCCTAATACAGTGGCTTGTTTGTCGAGGTTGACATGACCCCTTGACTAAAGCCTAACCCTGTGTGAGCCCACTTTGTTTGTATATAGTGTGTGCTATTTGTGATTGTTTGCTTTGACTGTGTGTGCTGATTAGGACAACTTGCTCCCTTTGCAAGTTAGGATAGAAACCTTAACATAGGGCTATGATGCATGATAAATATTAGGCTCGAGTTAGTCTCCCTTCTAGTTTGTGTCTCCCTTTGTATCTGGTTAGGCTAGTCCTTTGTCCCTGCGTAGGGGAACTACGTCGCCCTGATCCTCATACCAGATGAGGTACGTAGGCAGGAGATGAGCAGATCTCTCCGAGCGCCCATTTTGTTTTGTCCCTTTGTGTGTGTCGGAGTCCAATGTAAGCCCAGCGATTGGCATTTGGTTTCCAGTGTGGGTTTGCTTGGTTCGGAGTCTGACATAAGTCCAGCGATTGGCATTCGGATTCCAGGTTTGCCTGTTTATGTGGAGTTTGACATAAGTCCAGCGATTGGCAGTCGATTTCCTGTGTGGTTTTGTTTGGCGTGCGTTAGCCGAGCTACGAGTGCTCTGATTCTTCTCCAGTCAGAGAAGATACGTATGCATAGGATGCGATATCCTAGCGAGCACGTTTTCCCTGTCCCGAACTACGTCGACTCTGATGTCTGTGCTTGACAGACTACGTAGGCCCAGGATGCGATACCCTGCCGAGTTAGTTTCTCTTGTTTTCTGTGTGTTCCTTCCAGTCTTGTGTGCATTTTGTGTTTGATCAGTTTTTAGCAACCTTATCCTTCCTTTTGTGCGTGGATCCCGTCGAGTACGACAGATGCGTAGGGGTGCTAATACCTTCCCTTCGCATAACCGACTCCCGATCCCATCTCTCTTTGGTCGCGAGACCATGTCTTTTCCAGGTTTACTTCGAGCGTTTCCTTTCCCTCTTTCGGGATAAATAACGCACGGTGGCGGCTCTGTTGTTTCGTTTTCCCGCCGGTTTTTCGCGTAATGCGACAGCTGGCGACTCTGCTGGGGATATGAAGAAGTTGACCTCTTGCTGGTGCATCTTCCCTAAGCGAGTCTCTCCTAGCGCTCTCTAGGTTAGGGTTTTGGTTGCTGTTTGCTGTTATTTATTGCATTCATTTATTTATTGTTTGCATTTATGTTTGCATTAATGTTTGCATTCATTCATATTCATCTGTTCATCTGGCTGTGCTGTGTTCTCTCTGTTGGGGTGGGAGTTACTCGAGGTAAAAGGCCCAATACCCAGGCTATGAGTGAAATCTAGGAAACCTAGGAATAGAGTGATTCATGGGAAACGGGTGGTATGCGCCACTTAGCGGAACATTGATATCACGAGCAGTTCAGACCCTGATGGGATATTATCGTTACATACTTCGGGTGTGTATATGATGATATTCTGTGAAAGGTTATTTATGCTGCGTTTCTCTCGACCTTACCCTGGCCTAGATGACACCCGTGAGTGGGGAGGGAATGATCATTATTACAGGTACAGTCGGTGACTTGTTGGTGACTTGTGGTCCTGTTGGTGACTTGGTTCCTCAGATTGGGTTCAGATGACAGTTTATCAGATGACTTTGGGTTTCAGATGAATTGTGGTTCCGAGTTCAAGCCGAAGCTTCGATCCTGTGTTCCGAGATGCACAGCCTACCAGTCTTGTCTGCATCATTTGCATCATAGCATGTTTATTTTCAAAAAAAATAAGCAATAAAAAATAAAATGAAAAAAAGAAAAAAGAAAAAGATAATCTCTGCATGCATATCATTTCTCAGGTACATTCCAGAGTTTATTCACTGATAGAGATGGCAACAGTCCCAGAGTTGAAGCGGAAGACTTGTTCCTATAGCTTTCACCGTGAGCCTTTGACGTCTCTGATAGAGTTGAGCAACCTTGTGACCAGTGGTAACCAGAAGGGATTCGTTGATCAGTATGGGGATATTCTGACACTGTTGAAGATGGTAGTTGATCCAGTGCCGTTGCAGACTCTTCTACAGTTCTACGACCCAGAGCTTGGTTGCTTCACCTTTCAGGATTATCAGTTGGCACCTACTCTCGAGGAGTACTCCATTCTGATGAATGTTCCGATCCGGTATCAGGTTCCTTTCTTGGATGTGCCTAAGGAGGTTGATTTCAGAGTTGTTGCCAGAGCTCTCCATTTGGGTATCAAGGAAGTCAGTGATAATTGGAGGTTCAGTGGGGACGTTGTGGGTCTGCCTTTGAAGTTTATGTTGAGGGTAGCTAGAGAAGAAGCAGAGAAGGGGAATTGGGAAGCTTTTCATGCTCAGTTGGCCATCATGATCTATGGGATTGTCTTGTTCCCGAGTATGCCCAACTTTGTGGACTATGCTGCAGTCATTATCTTCATTGGAGGGAATCCAGTTCCTACTCTGTTAGCTGACACTTATTATGCTATTCACAGTAGGCATGGTAAGGGTGGAGCTATCAGGTGCTGTCTCCCACTTTTGCTCAGATGGTTCATGTCTCTCCTGCCAGTCAGTGGACCTTTTGTGGATGCTCAGAGTACGCATAGGTGGACTCAGAGGGTTATGTCTCTTACTTCATATGATATCAGATGGCAGTCATACCGGATGGCCATGCGTGATGTTATTATGAGTTGTGGGGAGTTCTGGAATGTGCCACTTGTGGGGACTAAGGGTTGCATCAATTACAACCCGGTTCTTTCTCTTCGCCAGTTGGGGTTTGTGATGAATAGAAGACCACTTGACGCTGAGATAGCTGAGAGTGTGTATTTTGAGAAGCGAAGTGACCCTGCTAGATTGGAGCAGATAGGGAGAGCTTGGAAGTCTATTGGTGTTAAGGATGGAGCTGTCTTAGGGAAGAAGTTTGCCATTGCGATGCCTGACTACACTGAGTGGGTCAAGAAGAGAGTGGAAACTTTGCTGCTACCCTATGATAGGATGAATCCTTTGCAAGTGCAACCACCTTTGATCCTTGCTGAGAATGTGCCTGCTGAGCAGTACAAGCAAGCCCTGATGGAGAATCGCAGGTTGAAGGAGAAAGAGCAAGATGCCCAGATGGAGTTGTACCAAGCCAAAGCTGATAGGTTGAACTTGACTCATCAACTCAGAAACATCCAAAGTGTGGATATTGGTGGAGTAAGGAGCAAGAAGAGACCTTATGAAGAGATGGAGAATTTGCTGAGTGTAGAACACCGAGAGTGTTTGAGATTGCAGAGAGCTGAGGCCAACTATCAAAAGAAGATCAGAGAATTGGAGAAGCAACTCAGAGACAAAGACGTCCAGTTGAAGAAGGAAGTTGACTTGAGACATGCATCAGAGAACCAACTTGGAGTAGAAGTTGTGGAGCTCAGAAAACAGTTGAAGGAGAAGCTCACTCCCTTGCCAGAATGTTCAGAGTGTGAACTGTTGATAGACCAGTGTCACTACTTGAAGACGCTCATTCCTGGAAGTCGTTTGTCTTAGTTGTATTCCTGATGTTTATGTTGAGAATTACCCCCAGGCTTGTTGGGTGGGATTCGTTGTTGTACTCTGGTTATTTGGATCTTTGAATCTGTGTTGTATGATCCTGTTGCTCATATATAGATGAGGTTGTTGGTTTCACTTTGTACTCATTGCTTTATGTATGTTTGTCCCGGTGCTTCTGTGTTGTTCTTGCTGTAGGTTGCCATCTTTCGAAGATGAATCAGGCTCTTTGAATGCCCGAGAAATGAGCATATCATGTGCATCATATGCATTAGCATCATACTCATATCATTTTGCATAACAGGTGTTCTGGTTCGTGACTTCTCACTCTTGGTTCCTGTGTCAGGCAGGATAGATGATCGAAGACCGCACCGTTACTCAACCAGACTTAATCAACGGAGAGGTATGGATCAAGTTCAGACCGAGTTGGCTGAGATGAGGGCGAACATGGCCCAGTTTATGACGATGATGCAAGGGGTTGCGCAAGGTTAGGAAGAACTTCGAGCCCTGGTTCAGAGACAAGAGACTGTGGTTCAGACGTCCAACCGTGCTTCACCTGTTGGTGCACCTGTTCATGAGAATATTGCTGCTGCTGCTCCCGCCAATGACTATGCTGTAGGTGATGAGTTAAGGGGGATCAGAATCAACGGACAACCTCTTGCTGCAGAGACTGTCAATGCCAGAGCTACCCAGGCTCCGGTTCGTCATTCCGCTCCGATTGTTGATAGACAAGAGGACATGTTCACACTGCTGAGTGAAGATGATGAAGTTGTTGGGAGAGTTGAGGATAGGGACCGTAAAGTTGACGCCCTTGCTGAGAAGATAAGAGCCATGGAATGTCAGAATTCCATGGGTTTTGATGTGACCAACATGGGCCTGGTAGAGGGGTTGAGGATTCCGTATAAATTCAAAGCACCCTCTTTTGATAAGTATAATGGTACTTCTTGCCCTCGCACCCATGTACAGGCTTATTATCGGAAAATCTCTGCTTACACCGATGACGAAAAGATGTGGATGTACTTTTTCCAGGACAGTCTATCTGGGGCTTCCTTGGACTGGTACATGGAACTTAAGAGAGATTCTATCCGCTGTTGGAGGGATCTGGGAGAGGCTTTCTTGAGGCAATACAAGCACAACATGGACATGGCGCCGAGCCGGACTCAGTTGCAGAGTCTTTGTCAGAAATCAGGTGAAAGCTTCAAGGAGTACGCCCAGAGGTGGCGTGAATTGGCTGCTAGAGTACAACCCCCTATGCTGGAGAGGGAATTAACTGACATGTTCATTGGTACTCTTCAGGGTGTGTTCATGGACCGGATGGGAAGCTGCCCATTCGGTAGTTTTTCGGATGTGGTTATCTATGGTGAGAGGACATAGAGCTTGATCAAAGCCGGTAAAATTCAAGATGTGGGGTCCTCGTCTTCCAAAAAGCCGTTTGCTGGGGCACCTCGTAGGAGAGAGGGTGAAGCCAGTGCTGTGCAAGATGGCTGAAGGAGCGTGAATAGAAATCAATACCGCCAGGTTGCTGCTGTGACCATTCCAGCACCTCAACAACGTCAACAACCGCAACAACAGAGAGTTCAGCAACAAATGCCGCAACAACAACAACAACAGCAGCAACGTCCGTATCAACCAAGGCAAAGGATACCTGATAGACGTTTCGACCCATTACCAATGACCTACGCTGAGTTGCTACCTGAGTTGCTCAGACTAGGGTTTGTGGAGTTGAGAACCATGGCACCGTTGACAAAGATACCACCTGGGTATGATACCAACGTGCGTTGTGACTTTCACTCTGGTGCGCCGGGACACCATATTGAGAATTGCAGGGCTTTTCATCATAAAGTCCAGGACTTAATTGACGCTAAGACAATCAATTTTGCTCCTGTGCCAAATGTTGTAAATAACCCTATGCCGCCGCATGGTGCTCACCGAGTGAATAACATTGAAGGGGCAGAAGCTGAAGACGTGGTTGTTAGTGTTGATGACGTTCAGACTTCTTTGCTAGTTGTGAAGGGCCGTTTGTTGAATGGGGGTGTCTACCCGGGCTGTGATCAGGGCTGTGGTGTTTGTGCTGAGTCTGAAAATGGTTGTGATCAGTTAAGGGCTGGTATCCAGGGTTTGATGGATGAGGGCTGTCTGCAATTCAGTCGGGCTGTAAGAGATCGTGGGTCAGTGTCAACTGTCACTATCTACTTCAAACCGTCTGAAGGACGTAGCCAGAGGGTTGTTAGTGCGCCTGCAACAAGTGGTACTCCTGTTACCATCTCTGCACCAGTAACTGCCAGCAATCCAACTACCATTGTTGCGCCAGTCAGAAGGGTTGTTGATAGTCGGGCTGTTCCGTGGAAATATGACAACGCCTATCGCAGCAATCGGAGGGCTGAGAATCAGACGAGGCCGGTAAATCAAGCGCGTGTGACAATTGGTGTGCCAGTAAAAACTCCTGTGGTTGCAAGTCCAGTTGTGGACAACGTGGGTGGACCAAGAGGTTTTACTCGCAGTGGACGTTTGTTTGCTCCACAACCTTTGAGAGATGACAATGCCGAGGCTCTCGCCAAGGCTAGAGGAAAACAGGCTGTGGTTGACGAAGAACCAGCTCAGAAGGAGGTGCCGGAGGGTTCATTCGAGAAAGATGTGGAGGAGTTCATGAAAATTATCAAGAAGAGTGACTACAAGATTGTAGATCAGCTGAATCAGACTCCGTCCAAAATTTCGATACTCTCTTTGTTGCTGTGCTCTGAGGCACATCGTAACGCCTTGTTAAAGATGCTGAATATGGCTTACGTGCCTCAGGAGATTTCTGTCAACCAACTGGAGGGTGTGATTGCCAACGTGAGCACCAGGCATGGTTTAGGGTTCACAGACCTAGACTTAACACCTGAGGGACGTAATCATAATAAGGCCTTGCATATCACCATGGAGTGCAAGGGTGCTGTTTTGTCTCACGTGTTGGTAGACACCGGCTCGTCGCTGAATGTGTTGCCCAAGCAAATTCTGAAGAAGATATCTGTTGAAGGGGTTGTGCTTACTCCGAGTGACCTGATAGTTCGTGCATTCGACGGATCCAAACGTTCTGTTTTTGGTGAAGTTACCTTGCCGGTGAAGATAGGTCCGGAGGTATTTGACATCATCTTCTATGTTATGGACATTCAGCCCGCTTACAGTTGTTTGTTGGGGCGTCCTTGGATTCATGCAGCTGGGGCAGTTTCGTCAACTCTCCACCAAAAGCTCAAGTATGTCTGGAATGGTCAGATTGTGACCGTGTGCGGCGAAGAAGATATTCTGGTGAGTCACCTGTCCTCTTTCAAATATGTAGAGGTGGATGGCGAGATCCACGAAACCTTATGCCAGGCATTCGAGACTGTTGCTCTCGAGAGAGTGGCGTTTGCTGATCAGAGAAAGTCGGGTGCTTCGATTGCGTCTTACAAGCAGGCTAAGGAGGTCGTTGACTCTGGCAGAGCTGAAGGCTGGGGCAAGATGGTGGATTTGCCTGTCAAAGAGGATAAGTTTGGAATTGGCTATCAACCTTTGCAGGCGGAGCAGGGTAGGCAAGCAGGTCCAAGTACCTTTACCAGCGCTGGGCTGATGAATCACGGTGACGTCTTTGCGGCTAGTAGTGAAGATGGTAACATTGATTGTGATCTCGACAACTGGGTTCGCCCGAGTGCACCAGGGGAGAAGATCAACAATTGGACGACAGAGGATGTGGTCCAAGTTACTCTTCAAACAGAGTAATTTTCTTTTGTTTTTTCATTCTGCACAAAACCCTACGTTCTGCCCAAGGCGTAGTGGTTCATTGTAGGGCCTCAGCATGTTTTCAATGATTATCATTAATAAAGGACGTTTTGCAAAAAAATTTGTGATCCCTGTCTTTCTATTTTTGTTTTCATTTTTCAAAAAAATAAAATGGCAATGTTTTTGTTTTTGTGACTTTATTGAACTCTTTTTTCTAAAACAAAGCATTAAACATGCAGAAGTGATATCACGGAATCCTCTATGAACAGTTCTGTTATGGCTCAGTATGATTTTGATAATCCCATCTACCAAGCTGAAGAGGAGAGTGAGGAAGACTGTGAACTCCCCGCAGAATTGGTCAGATTGCTGAAGCAAGAGGAAAGGGTCATCCAACCTCATCAGGAGGAATTGGAAATTGTTAATCTGGGTACAGAGGACACCAGAAGAGATATCAAGATTGGGGCTGCTTTGAAGGCAGATGTCAAGAGAAGGTTGGTTGAGATGCTGAGAGAGTATATGGAGATATTCGCCTGGTCTTATCAAGATATGCCTGGGTTGGATACCGATATCGTGGTGCATAGGCTACCTCTCAGAGAAAATTGTCCTTCAGTCAAGCAGAAGCTTCGCAGAACGAGTCCTGATATGGCTGTTAAAATCAAGGAAGAGGTTCAGAAGCAGTTCGATGCTGGTTTCTTGTCAGTGACAACTTATCCACCGTGGGTGGCCAACATCGTGCCAGTGCCGAAGAAGGATGGCAAAGTCAGAATGTGTGTCGATTACCGGGATCTGAATAGAGCGAGTCCGAAAGATGATTTCCCATTACCTCACATTGATGTATTGGTGGATAATATGGCTCAATCCTCGGTTTTCTCTTTCATGGATGGTTTTTCTGGGTATAATCAGATTAAGATGGCGCCAGAGGACATGGAAAAGACGACATTCATTACACCTTGGGGCACGTTTTGCTATAAGGTGATGCCATTCGGGCTGAAGAATGTCGGTGCTACCTATCAGAGGGCTATGACGACTCTCTTTCATGACATGATGCACAGAGAGATTGAAGTGTACGTGGATGATATGATTGCGAAGTCGCGGACAGAAGAGGAGCACTTGGTTAATTTGCAGAAGTTGTTTGATAGGCTGAGAAAATTCAAACTGAGGCTGAATCCGAACAAGTGTACGTTTGGTGTGAGATCTGGGAAGCTGTTAGGCTTCATTGTCAGTGAGAAAGGGATTGAGGTTGATCCAGCAAAAGTCAAAGCTATTCGAGAAATGCCTGAACCAAAAACAGAAAAGCAGATTCGTGGGTTTTTAGGGAGATTAAACTACATTGCAAGGTTTGTATCTCACCTAACGGCCACGTGCGAACCAATTTTCAAATTGCTAAGAAAGAATCAAGCAATCAGGTGGAATGATGACTGTCAGAAAGCTTTTGACAAGATAAAAGAGTATTTACAGAAACCTCCAATCCTCATACCTCCAGTGCCAGGGAGACCACTGATAATGTACCTATCAGTGACCGAGAACTCGATGGGGTGTGTATTGGGACAGCATGACGAGTCAGGTCGAAAAGAGCATGCCATATACTACCTTAGCAAAAAGTTTACCGACTGTGAAATCAAATATTCGCAGCTCGAGAAAACTTGTTGTGCTTTGGCCTGGGCTGCTCGCCGACTGAGGCAGTATATGCTGAACCATACTACCTTGTTGATTTCTAAGATGGATCCAGTAAAGTACATCTTTGAGAAGCCGGCTCTCACCGGACGTGTTGCCCGTTGGCAGATGATTTTAATAGAGTATGATATCCAGTACACGTCGCAGAAGGCCATCAAAGGTAGTATTCTGTCAAATTACCTCGCCGAACAACCGATTGATGATTATCAGCCTATGATGTTTAAATTCCCTGATGAAGACATCATGTATCTTAAGATGAAAGATTGTGAAGAGCCTCTTGTCGAGGAAGGACCGGATCCTGATGACAAGTGGACATTGATGTTTGATGGGGCCGTGAATGTGAATGGTAACGGTGTTGGTGCAGTGCTTATCAATCCTAAAGGTGCTCATATACCTTTCTCTGCTAGATTGACTTTTGATGTCACCAACAACGAAGCTGAGTATGAGGCTTGTATCATGGGGATAGAAGAAGCCATTGATTTGAGAATCAAAACGCTTGACATCTATGGAGATTCCGCTCTAGTGATCAATCAGGTCAATGGAGATTGGAATACTAACCAGTCGCATTTGATTCCTTACAGAGATTACACTAGAAGAATACTGACGTTCTTCAAGAAGGTGAAGTTGTATCATGTCCCCCGGGACGAGAATCAGATGGCTGATGCCTTGGCTACTTTGTCTTCTATGATCAAAGTTCATTGGTGGAATCATGTGCCACATGTTGTTGTGAATCGACTCAAGAGGCCTGCGTATGTGTTTGCAGCCGAGTCTGTTGTTGATGAGAAACCGTGGTACTTTGATATCAAGAACTTCCTTAAGAGCCAGGAGTATCCTGAAGGTGCGTCGAAGAATGATAAGAAAACCCTAAGAAGGCTAGCTGGAAGCTTTTATTTGAATCAGGATGATGTGTTGTACAAGAGAAACTTTGACATGGTCTTGCTCAGATGCGTGGATAGACAAGAAGCAGACATGTTGATGCAGGAAGTGCACGAGGGTTCGTTTGGTACCCATGCTGGTGGTCATGCAATGTCTAAGAAGTTGTTGAGAGCCGGTTATTACTGGATGACTATGGAATCCGATTGCTTCAAGTACACTCGGAAGTGCCATAAATGTCAGATCTATGCTGATAAAGTGCATGTACCACCAAGCCCTCTGAATGTCATGAATTCACCTTGGCCATTTGCCATGTGGGGGATAGATATGATTGGGAAGATTGAGCCTACTGCTTCTAATGGACATCGCTTCATCTTGGTCGCGATTGACTACTTCACCAAGTGGGTGGAAGCAGCTTCCTATGCTAACGTTACCAAACAAGTGGTTGCCCGGTTCATCAAGAAAGAAATCATCTGTCGTTATGGGGTTCCTGAGAGAATCATCACTGATAATGGTTCGAATCTCAATAACAAGATGATGAAAGAGCTTTGTAAAGATTTCAATATTGAACATCACAATTCTTCTCCTTACAGACCGAAGATGAATGGTGCTGTAGAGGCGGCAAACAAGAATATCAAGAAGATTGTGCAGAAGATGGTCGTGACGTACAAGGATTGGCATGAGATGCTGCCTTTCGCTTTGCATGGGTACCGTACTTCAGTGCGTACGTCGACCGGGGCAACCCCGTACTCCCTTGTGTATGGTATGGAAGCAGTCCTACCTGTTGAAGTGGAGATCCCTTCTCTGAGAGTTTTGCTAGATGTCAAGCTAGACGAAGCCGAGTGGATTCGAACAAGGTTTAACGAGTTAAGCCTTATCGAAGAGCGACGGTTAGCAGCTGTGTGCCATAGGCAGTTGTATCAGAGAAGGATGAAGAGAGCCTTTGATCAGAAAGTGCGTCCTCGAAGCTATCAAACTGGTGATCTAGTTTTGAAGAGGATCCTTCCTCCCGGTACAGATAACAGGGGCAAGTGGACTCCTAATTATGAAGGACCATATGTTGTAAAGAAGGTTTTCTCCGGTGGAGCCTTGATGCTTACAACTATGGATGGTGAAGATTTCCTGTCCCCTGTTAACTCAGATGTAGTCAAAAAATACTTCGTGTAAATTGACCCGCTGGACAAAAAAAAAGAATAAGAGAGTCCAGGCAAAAAAGGGCATCCCGGCAAACCAAAAAAACAGAAAGAAAAGGTTCGGGCAAAAATTAGGGATAAAAATGAAAAGAATTTGTACACCCGGTAAGTCGAAAACCCGCAAGGGCGGCTTAGGCAAAAATGGGTATCCCGGTGGATTGAAAACCCGAAAGGGCGATCCAGCCAAAAGGGGGATTAAAGCGAAGACTACAGTCTGAGTTATCTGTACTTCATCGCGCTTCATCGTCTGCCATCTCGAAAGATGTGATCGGTCCAGTCATTCTTCTCAGAAAGCAAGGGATTTGGGAGGAAAACTGATGATCTGTGAGTTATAACAGAATTGGGAAATAGTGGATGCCGTGTTCACATTGCCATTAGGATAGATTTTTTCCTTTTGTGCGCAATTACCTCTTTCTAGGAATTGCTTCTCGATGTATTCGCCTTTTCAGGCCCATTTTCAATCAATAAAAGTCGTTATTCAGATAAATAGCTCTCTTGTTTTTATTCTACTGTTTTGTTTGCAAAAACGTCCGAATTTTTGATAAGCATTGCATATAAAAACATGAAGGCTAAACAATAACGTGCAGAAGGATAAAACATTTGAAAATCATTTTGAATGTTGAGGACACTTGAGCGTATCTTGTCCATGCAACTCCCGGGCATATATGTCGTGTTGTTTTGCAGGTTGTCATCTGTGAAGACGATTCCACAGCAGATATTTCCCAAGCAAGTATGAGAGCTTTCAGAGCTATTCTCCCCTGCAGAGACGCATGTGGATAGTGCCTTCTATCCCCAGCAGATCTAAGAATTGCCTATCCCCAGCAGTGTTATGGATGTCTATCTCCAGCACCGAGTCTGGTGTACTACTTTCCTCACCAGAGTATGCTTTTCCCCAGCAGGGTTGTGGTATCTCCAGCACAGAGTCTGGTGTGTTATCCCCAACAGAGGTGCTTTCCCTAGCAAATCTCCCGAGCAGAGGTTTGTGAGGATGTTTCCCCAGCAGGTTCCCCGAGTGGATCAGGTCCGGTGAAAGTTATCTCCAGCAGAGTTTATCTTACCTGTGGACTGGAGGGGTTTTCCCCAGCGGAGTAGCGTTTGTTTCCCGAAGCAGAGTTTATCATACCTGTTGTCAACTCTCCCCAGCGAAGTCGCCTTATTTAATTTCCTCAGCGAAGTCGTCTTGGTTCGTCCCCAGCGAGTCGTTTTGGTTGTTCCCCAAGCGGAGTCCCCGAGTGGATTGGGATCCTTTGCCCAACAACAGTTTTCTTTTTCTCCAACATGAGTGAGAAGTCGGTGCTCTCCCCACAGAGTATTCCTCAGTCAGAGTCTCCCCACAGAGTCGGAGTATCTGATCAGTTTGGCTCCCTAGCCAGAGTTCATCATTTTGCATTTTGCATATAGTAATCATTGCATCCTCAAAATCGCGTAGCATTTCCATTCAACATGGAGCATTACGCCACAGAAAAAATTCAAACATATGCATTCATGTGTTGGAACCTAATCAGACCATATCCTCGGCAGAGGCGGATCTTTTGTTCAACATCTGTACAACACGTTTGCTACAGTTGCTCCTGACAGCATTCAGGATTGATATTCCCCAAGGAGGTTTATTTCCTCACCCGTCCGCGAACGGAAAGCTTGTTTCTCCCCAATGAGATCTCCAGCAAGTGTTTAGCCTTGCCTCGACATATGTAGATGTCGCACCCGTGATACCAATAAATGTCATGTCAGCACCCGCGTGTGTCTTTTCTTTGGTATCGGTAAACACCATCTTTCGGTGTCGGTAAACATCGAGTCCTACCCCCAGTCACCAGGTAACGTCTGGTCTTCTTTTGATGTCGGTAAACATCATCTTTCGATGTTCGTGATACCCTTATTTTCCCCAAGCAAGGGTTAACTCTCCGTTGGTTTCGATAAACGTCGAGTTTTTCCTAGTTGTCCGTTGACAACTGGATGTATTTTCTTCCCCAGTAGGGTTACCTCTCCGTTGGTTTCGATAAACGTTGAGTTTTTTCCTATTCGTCCGTTGACGTATAGTGGTACCTTTCCCCTCAGAGTCACCTCTCCGTTGGTGTCGATAAACGTCGAGTTTTTCCTAGTTATCCGCTGATATCTAGTTGTATCTCTGTCACAGTTCAGGTCATCCGTTGATGTCTGTTCACCTCTCCGTTGGTTTCGATAAACGTCGAGTTTTTCCTAGTTGTCCGTTGACATCTAGTTGTATCCTCCCCACAGGTCATCTGTTGATGTCTGTTCACCTCTCCGTTGGTTTCGATAAACGTTGAGTTTTTCCCAATCGTCCGTTGACGTTTGGTTGTAATCAGCTTTTCCATAGTAAGCTTCTCCTTCTCCATTGGTGTCGATAAACGTCGAGCTTCTCCTTCTCCGTTGGTGTCGATAAACGTCGAGCTTCTCCTTCTCCGTTGGTGTCGATAAACGTCGAGCTTCTCCTTCTCCGTTGGTGTCGATAAACGTCGAGCTTCTCCTTCTCCGTTGGTGTCGATAAACGTCGAGCTGCTCCCTTTCGTCCGTTGACGTCTGGTCGAGTCTTCCCAGTTCATCCATCGTCCGTTGATGTCTGGTCTCCTTCTCCGTTGGTGTCGATAAACGTCGAGCTTCTCCCGTTCGTCCGTTGACGTCTGGTCGAGTCTTCCCAGTTCATCCGTCGTCCGTTGATGTCTGGTCTCCTTCTCCGTTGGTGTCGATAAACGTCGAGCTTCTCCCGTTCGTCCGTTGACGTCTGGTCGAGTCTTCCCATTCATCCGTTGATGTCTGGTCACCTTTCTCCGTTGGTGTCGATAAACGTCGAGTTTTTCCTGGTCGTCCCCAGTAGATTTACCTCTCCGTTGGTTTCGATAAATGTCGAGTTTTTCCTAGTCGTCCGTTGACGTCTAGTTGTGATTTCCGTTCCCATTCATCGTCTTTCGATGTCTGGATGTGACTGTACCTTTGAGAAATCAAATCAAAACCCCCAGTGGTAAATATCAGATCCCATTGGAAGCATCCGTTGGTGCATTTTTCCTTTCTTGGATCCCCGCAGTTGTGCAAATTCTACGGTTCTTTGGTATTCAATCCCTGTTTACCCTGAAAGTCTGACAGCCGTTGCTCTCATCCGTTCGGGTTCCCAGTTGATTGAATTGGGGCAGCTGTAGCACCTCAAATTTGCACCTCCCATTTTGTACATACATTTTCATGTTTATGTCATTAACATAGCATTGTCCACTGCATAACATTGCATTTCATTTGCCTAGTGCAAGTCATCAATCAAGACTGGTCAGGAGATTCAGTTGTGCAAGCAAGCAAGTGTATTTCCTATGGAAGCAAAGCCCTAGGGTTGGTTCAATGAGTTCATGTGACCTAGGGATCATTTTGAAGTGGTTTGGCCAAAGGTGGGATGTTCAGAGTTCATCAGTCAAGATGCAATTCATCTGAAACCCTAGAAAGTCAACAAAAGTCAACTGTGCATTCAATCATGGATTTGAAGGGGGGAGATGGTTAGAGAGGCCTCATTCATGTCCATACAAGTCTCATTTGACATTGCAAACATCAACAGTGAAAGATTTGAGGTCAGATGAAAAGTTTCCAAAAATAGTAACTGACCTGTAATTTGGAATTGCCAAAAATGGAAAGGTCTTCTCCTCAAGTTTACATCATCAAGGAAGCTTCAAATGAAATTTTGTTGAACATGAAAGTTGTAGATCTTGTTCTCCCATTTCCAAAAAGCCCAAGAACATGAATTTCTCATGTGTGGTTGGCAAGATATGGATCAATCTTGGTCAAATGAATTTGAATTTCAAAAGGGGATAACTTTTGCACCATAAGTCCAAATGGAATGGTTCTTTTTGCAACATTCTTGTTTTGACATGCACTATCCAATTCATGCATCACATATCATGCATTTCCATTGCAAAAATTTTGGACTTTTCATTTGAATTTTGGAGGGAAAATCCAATTTGAAAAATATGCATTGCTTTCACTTCCAATCACTTGCCTTGGCTCTTAAACAACATTTCAAGTGGATTTGGCATAGATTTCGTGTACTGTAGTATCCATTTCATGCACATGAGGTGAATTGCACAATTTGGCATTACACCCTCATTTCACTAATACCTTTGCATTTGCTTAATCATGATTAGCATGCATCATTAACATCACATATATAAAGATAATCAAAACAGAATTCATGGGGGAACACATCAAAATCTCAGATCTAGATCCATTTTGCATTTTTTCTTCACAAACTTTTTCTCTCACTTTTTCTGCAAATTTCTCCAAATCCATTGCCTTGTTCTTGGTTGAATCATCATTCACAAGCATAGTTGAACAAGATTGAGGCAAGATCCATCCATTTTCGAGCAACTTTTGGAACTGTTGAAGCATGTGTTCATCAATGGCAATTGAAGATTCCAGCTAGATCGTGCATGTTCAACACTCAAATCTTCATCCATTAATTCATTCAAGAGTTGAAGATCATCTGTTTCTACCTTGCAAGGCCCGAAATCTACAAATCCACTTCTGTTGCATCTTGAAGGTCAGTTTTCGATGCTCATAATTCATAAAATTGATGTATGATTCTGGTAGATCTTTGAACATAGGTCACACTGAGCTTTAGATCTTGGAATTTCGTTGAGTAATGAAGTAGTTATGATGATTATAAGTTTGATTGATGAAACTTCATGTGCTTGAATCTTTTGATACACGTTGAATTAGAACAAAATAGGCATGGCATGATGATGTATGTTTGAAGACGAATCCATTGGTATGCGTTTTGTGAATTTCTGTGATGATTTGTTCTTGAGGCTGATGAACATGATGAAGGCGCATGAACACGTAGGGTTTCTGTCCAGAATGCATGTTTGATCCTCATTTGCGCGCTGTGCATGTATTTTCTTGTTTCTTGCCATGCATTGGTTATATTAGATCCAGCGTGTCAATTTGGTTGGCTGATGTTAAACGGCGCTGCCACATAAGCTTTAATGAAACGCAGAGTTTCATATAAAGCACGCCTTGGTTCAAAAAGATACTCACTTCGATTCCCCGCTCTGGACATTTCCATTTGGCCTTTGCATTTTTAGTTCATTTTCCATCCATATTCGTACCATGCCTTGTTCATGCTTTTTATTTTTTTTCATTCATTCAAAAATGCATATCTCCATGAATATTGATCCAAATCACATGAGATTTTTTGCATGATGTTCCTCAAGATGTCTACTATTTTATGACTATTTTTTCACAAATTGTGCACGGATGGAATTTGTTTTGGCTTAGGGATTGTTCATATGTATGCTATCTTGCACCTACCTTGCCATTTGCTTCATGAAATGATGAGTTTTGATCCTATAATTGTGAAATTTGGTATGCTTAAACTAGACATCCTTAGGGACCTTTTGGTGTTGATTTTGGATTTTTAGCATTTCTGGTTGTTGAGATATGATCTGGTTAATGAAGGTGTGACAATGTGTGTCACACCATTTCTTGCTCAATTTGATGATTTTCTTTGCCATGCCAAATAAATGCCAATTGATGTGAATTTTTGCATGATGCCTATTCTTGATGATAGGATTGAGCATGAATTTTTGTAGAATTGTTGGATGCATTTTTGATTTGTTTGGGATTTTCTTTGCTGGTTGATCATTTGTGCACTTTTTGATAGTCATGAACTTCAATGATTTGTGAAATGCTTGATGTTTATCATATGAACTTGAAATTTGGTACATGGATTCTAGACACTTTGAAGTTTATTGTGGATTTGGTTTGGGACATTTATCATTTGTCAATTCTGTTTTAGGCTTGTGTGAACTTGATGCACCATTTGATGCCTTATTTGAGCTTGTTTGTGCTTACCATGACTTGATGAATTTGATTACCATGCTTCTACTTGTCCAAATGCCTTGAATTTTGGTGTGATGATCATGTGATGTGTGATGTTTAGCCATGATTTTTCTTGAGATTTATTGAGCCATTTTTGAATT
The DNA here is from genome assembly GCF_024323335.1 of Lathyrus oleraceus. NCBI lineage: Eukaryota > Viridiplantae > Streptophyta > Magnoliopsida > Fabales > Fabaceae > Lathyrus > Lathyrus oleraceus. Next base: position 266,199,390 of record NC_066582.1, on the reverse strand, counting down.
AATGTGGATTTGTTCATTCTGTTGCTGCATTGAGCTTTCAATTTGCATGCTTTGCCTTATTTGACTTGTGAAATGAAATTGGTTGATGATATTGACATGAGACCACTTGGATATTGTTCTTAATTGCTTGAACTTGATTTGTGTCAATTTTCATGTTCTGTTTTGAATTATTTCTCCCTCTTTGACCCTAGGCGTTGTCCTAGTGGTTGGTGCTTATGTTTGAGCTTTGTTTTCAGGATAAGAAGCATATGGCCTTGAAGAGATTGATTCACATTGCTTAAAGTTGGTTGATTGTTGAATGTTGACTAATCTTAACTTGTTTTGTAGCATGCTTTTAGCTCATTTGAGATGAGCTTGTGCCTTGCACATTGTAGCTTGCACTTGTTGTTTGCTTGACTATGTCTGTTGACTTTTGGATTGTCTGTTTGACTTTTTGAGTTGTATACTGACTGAGTTAGATTGTTTTCAGGTACATTAGTTGCTTAAGTTCATTGTGAACTTGCTTTTTCTTTGCTTGATTGCTTGAGCATTGAGGTATAATCTCTCTTCTTCATGTAGTCTGGAAGACCTGGCCTGTTATGTGGCCAGGCACCTGTCTGAAGCCCTCCTTAAGAGGCAATGTCTTTGTGTGTTTATTTTTGTGCTAAGCAGGAAAAGTCCTTTGATAAAGGCAATTGGCAGATACAAGAGATGTGTAGTCCATCTCCTGCTATTCAGTGTGTCATCCCTTTGCTCACATCACATGTTGATGCATTGCGGATACTAACCCAAGATCCATAGAGTCATTACTTGTGGAGAAAGTTCCAACTTTCTGAACTCCCACACCTTCTATCATCTGAAGCTCTCCCAGGCCGGGATAAGAGCTGTGAAGTCTTATCTTCACTTCCCGTTTCATCTGGCTTCACCCTAACTCTCAATGTTAGGGTTAAGAGCTAACTTCACCCTGATACAGTGGCTTGTTTGTCGAGGTTGACATGACCCCTTGACTAAAGCCTAACCCTGTGTGAGCCCACTTTATTTGTATATAGTGTGTGCTATTTGTGATTGTTTGCTTTGACTGTGTGTGCTGATCAGGGCAGCTTGCTCCCTATGCAAGTTAGGATAGAAACCTTAACATAGGGCTATGATGCATGATAACTATTAGGCTCGAGTTAGTCTCCCTTCTAGTTTGTGTCTCCCTTTGTATCTGGTTAGGCTAGTCCTTTGTCCCTGCGTAGGGGAACTACGTCGCCCTGATCCTCATACCAGATGAGGTACGTAGGCAGGAGATGAGCAGATCTCTCCGGGCGCCCATTTTGTTTTGTCCCTTTGTGTGTGTCGGAGTCCAATGTAAGCCCAGCGATTGGCATTTGGTTTCCAGTGTGGGTTTGCTTGGTTCGGAGTCTGACATAAGTCCAGCGATTGGCATTCGGATTCCAGGTTTGCCTGTTTATGTGGAGTTTGACATAAGTCCAGCGATTGGCAGTCGATTTCCTGTGTGGTTTTGTTTGGCGTGCGTTAGCCGAGCTACGAGTGCTCTGATTCTTCTCCAGTCAGAGAAGATACGTATGCATAGGATGCGATATCCCAGCGAGCACGTTTTCCCTGTCCCGAACTACGTCGACTCTGATGTCTGTGCTTGACAGACTACGTAGGCCCAGGATGCGATACCCTGCCGAGTTAGTTTCTCTTGTTTTCTGTGTGTTCCTTCCAGCCTTGTGTGCAGTTTGTGTTTGATCAGTTTTTAGCAACCTTATCCTTCCTTTTGTGCGTGGATCCCGTCGAGTACGACGGATGCGTAGGGGTGCTAATACCTTCCCTTCGCATAACCGACTCCCGATCTCATCTCTCTTTGGTCGCGAGACCATGTCTTTTCCAGGTTTACTTCGAGCGTTTCCTTTCCCTATTTTGGGATAAATAACGCACGGTGGCGGCTCTGTTGTTTCGTTTTCCCGCCGGTTTTTCGCGTAATGCGACAAATGGGAATACATGTTGGATATGAATCGCCATCTATTACACAATACCTTGAACGAACAACAAGAGATTTATTCACTGCTCTATTTATTGATTTTCATTTTGATGAATCAAATTTTCCAGCATTAGGGGGGAGAGAATAAGAGGTTCGAAAAAGAGAAGTTGGAATGAGTTATCATTGTCTCATCTTGATACTTGAACAAAATAATATAAACCAGAAGTTCAAAAGATAACTCACTTGAAAATCTTAGAAAATCAATAATCAAATGCATCTGCTGATCCAAAAAGTGTGACTAAATCATATATACCAACTGCTAATACTCAAATTAAAATGGATGACCCTGTTGTACAATCTAACAAGTCTTAACCACACATGAAGCATGGCAGACCAACCAGTTTCCAAAGATTAAAATCCTTGAACAATAAATGGAGCTAAGAATAAAGATGGTCCAAGTGAAGAAATAGAAAATCTAAAAAGTCTTTAACTATAATAAACATTTTTGCTCCAAAAGAGACTGATAAGGTACCTTAAGTTCATGAAAATAAAGAGATCTCGATAAATTATGTCAGTAATGAGATACAATGTAACTGACATGAAGTTGACATTGATGATGTTTTTGAATATAATATAGCACTAAATGAAAAAGAGGATCATGAACCAACATCTATTAAAAATTCTAGACAAAGTGAGGATTGACCAAAATGGAAAGATGCAATTGTAGCGGAACTAAACTCACCTTATAACACTACCAAAAAATTCGCATTTAGTCACCGAATAAGAGACCGAAAAAGCTTTAAAATATGCATCCAAGGAGGATTTAACTTAGGTACTTCGCTAGACAACTAGATACATTAGCACTTGTACCACTCGAACACATGATAATATTTGTGAAACATATACATGGAAGTCCATACATGTTATTAACAAAATTGATATTTTAATTATTATTATTAAAATAACATTTTTTTAGTAAAATTTAAATATCTATGTTGTCAATTTTTTTTATATAAATATATAATTATTTTTAAAATAATAAAATTCAAAATTTAAATAAAAAATAAATATTAGAAATGTAAAATATTTTAAAAAGAAAGTGTAAAATTGAAAGAGAGTAATTTATAAAAAGAAAAAAGTGGCTAGTAACCAAAATTTCGGTCACTAAGTTATTAAATTTTTTTTTTATAAAAAGATGTTTCTATGTGATTGAATATTATGGCCATAAAATTTCAGTTGCTAATTCGGTGACTAATTTTATTTAGTGACCGATTTAGTGACTTTTAAAATTTTACTATCATGATGTAAAATTCAGTGGCTAGAGTGACAAAAAAAATTCAGTCACTGATTCAGTCACTAAAAGCAAATTTTCTAGTACTACAAGAGACAAGTTTTTGAACCTGTAGCTCGAACACCTTAAGATGTGAAGCCAGTTAGATACTGTCACATCTCGAAAAATAAGACATCGCGAGCATTTGTGCACTCGTGGAATGATTGAATAAAGTCGCCATCAAAATTTATTTATTCTAAAGGAGGAAAGGGAAAATATCGGTAAGGCCCTTAAAAGAAAATGAAAATGATCGTCGTAACTAAATTCGAGTTCGGGAGTCGATTATGCAAGGGGAAAGTATTAACACACCTCATATCCTTTGTACTAAACGGGAACCATTTAGTTAAATTTTTGTTTGAATGTTAGCATATGTCAGTTGTTTTCTTCGAGTGATCAAAAGTGTAAAATAAAAATAAAAAGGGGCAGCAAAAAGGTCTTTATTAGGGTGCTTGACGACATTGCAGGTATCACTCCTACGTATCCTCAAGTACAATGAGGAATTTAAAGCTACATAGTTATATGTTGAAAAATACGTATTGGTCGGTTGATTTTATTGAACGAATGTTTATATCACGTTCTAGCGGTTAAGTGTTGGCTTGCATGCTCGCGGAGGAGGCTTAAGCGCTTGTTCGTATCGCGGTAGAACAGACAAAAGAATATTTTTTTGAAAAGGTTTTTGATTGTGCGGGCAAGAAAAATAGTTTGATGTGTTAGAGTATCTTTAGGTGATTGACAAATATTCAAAAAGTAGGCTAGTTATGACCATCACACAAATGTTCGAGGTTACAAAGGACAAGTACGTTCGAACCAAAACTTTTCAATCGAATTATTTATGAAGTTTGTATGGTAAATCAAGTCATGTTTGTTTAATGGATGACAAGTATTCGCGCGAGAGGATAATTACGTCCATCACACAATACTCAAGATTACAAGGGACAAGTGCGTTCAACCTAATCTTTTTCGTCCATGAAAGAATCAACTTTACTCGGTTATTTAAAAAATGTTTTAATGTGATTGACGAATGTTCGAACGGTAGGCTAGTTACAACCATCACACGAACATTCGTGGAAAAGAGAAGAAGTTACCTCTGCCCCAATCCTTTTTCAACCAATTAATTATTGTGAAAAGCGTTTCGAAAAGGATAATTTTGGAAAGGAAATGATTCACGTTAATTCAAAGTTGATCGAAATACAAATTTGAAAAAATGCCGCTATAAGTTGACTCAAGGGTTTGTAATATTGAAATTATATCATTTTATGTTATCTTAATATTTATTATATAATTATTGGTTAAATAAGTAATTAACAAAACAAATGGATAAAGAAATGATTATGAAATAATAATTTCATGGGGATGCATGATTATTAGAAGGATAATGAAGCAAATAATAACTAAATAAAAAGATTAATATTTAGTTAACAAAATTGATGGATTAACATTTGATTAAATTAATTAGAATTAATTAACATAACTAACTGATTGAAAAATAATCAAATCACATAGTCAAGTTAATTACATTTAATTAATAAAATTAACTATTAAAACATGTTTAATTAATCAATTAAGTTTAAAAAACATAGATAAAGTGCAAAATAATGGGGTACAAAAAATAAAAACATGGGGTGTGTACATGCCAAAGAAAAACACTGAAGAAGATGTGTAGTTGGGTTTGACACGGAGGCCCAAAGGGAATGAGACCAAACCACAAAGGGGGGTACACTGGAGAACTTGGTGCTTGCTGACTCCGAACTGTGCCCAAGGTGATGGCCTAATTAAAAATTGAAATTAAAATAAGTAGGGGTGTATGCCAGGAAGTAGGGCTCGCCTTTTAGAAATGGGTTAGGCCCAAAGGCCCAAAACTGAACTAACATTAAAACCCTAGGGGAGACTTCCGTACCCCATTTTCATTAGGTCCTATTCTCTTTGCACATCCTTGTTTCTCTGCAACACTTTCTCGCTCTAACACGCACCTCACCAGAGACAACATGGACGGTGGCCCATGGTAGCTACCACTTTCTTCTCCGACCACACTCACCCAGAACCCAAACAAACCAGAACAAACCTCATCTATTTTTTCATGGATTTGTGGAATGGTCCCAACTTATGATGTATGTGTGTTCAAGGGTGTATGTATCATGTATGTTGAATATGTGATGATGATGATGGATGCTTAACTGATTTTATTCTTTTTATGTTTTGCATATGGATGTTATGAAGATGTGCAGCAAAATGATGTGAATGAGCTTGAAATGATGATGATGATGTCGTGGTATGATGGACTAATTTTTTTTTTTGTATTTCAGAATGAATATGTAATGTAAACATGTTGATTCATTGATATATGATTTAATATGAATAAAAAGAATGCCCATTTTGTGTCACTCTAATATATTTCTATTTTAAATGTGTCTTACTCAAAGTGTAATTCAAACAAAAAAATCCTATCTCATTCACATTTATACCTCACTTAATTTGAAAGTGTATATGCAAAGTATGAATGCAAATTAATTAAAAATTGATGCAATATAATGTTTTAAAAAAATTCATTTGAGTTTCTTAATGAATCTTCAAAATTCTATATGCAAAATACAAGAATGTAATGTGACTAAAATTAAATCTTTAGTCTTTTATGAAGAACCATTAGCAAAATAGTCCTTAAAATTAAAATGTTGACGTAAAGAAGCAAAATAAATGACTTAACATGTGACATGAGATGTAAATTAAAACAAATATAGGGTGTATAAATGCTTGTAAAAGGAGTTAGGCATGAATGAGTGTTGAACACGTGATGATCAGATGAAAAGTCAAATTGTTAACTTTTATCCATTATATGCAGAGAAATGATCTTGACTGATGAAATGCATGACCAAATGGAATGGTTATGATATACTGATGTAGATGAATAAAAAACTAAAACTATGTTATGTATATGGTAGGACAAAATTGGGGTATGATAGTTGCCCTTATCTAATTGCCTTAAACTTGGGAGAATAAACTGCCACATTTTTCATACCTTTAGGGTGGAGGCCAATTAAATACGAAAAGACCCCAAAGTTTTATCTTACAAATGGAAAGTGAAGTGAATTTACAAAGGATTAGCCTTGCTAGGTGTCATGCCCCAAATATTTCCCCACCTAATTCATCGACATTCATTCATCTGCGGTCATTTATTTATTTTTCATTAATCCATATCCAGTCATTTCATTCACCTGCATCCCATTATTTGGTTTATCTTCTTATGACCATTTATCTGGTCATAAAGGTCTTATTTTCAGGCCTAAATCAAAGAGTAGAAGTTGAGAACTCATGGTCTATTTGTTTGGTGGCCCTGTCTTGGCCAATTCATACATTCATGTCATGCACCACTTGATGCCACTAAAAATGAAACTTTAATGGTTCACTTGGTTCGTTTATCTTCTTATAAGCTACCATTTGCTCGTAAGCTCTTGTAGCGGTGCATTCGTGACCATCGAGTTATGGATAAACCCGACGTCAATTGAAAAAATCAGAGTTGCCACCGCGCCTTATTTGTTTCCAAAAGAAAGAGGGAAATTACGAACAAAACCCAAAGATAAGAAGTTTTCAAATCAAAACTAATAAAATGCCAGAGATTACAGGCAAGGGGGTTGGTTACACAGAGGGAAGGTATTAGCATCCAAAGTGTCCTAGGTACTCCTAGAGAGCCCTTTTTTGTGTGCAAGTGTTTTTGTTGAAAAGATGTATAATAAAAAAATAGATTGGTGGAATGAGAAAAGAATTCATTAATTTTATTTTTGTGTTTGACAAGACCTTCGGTCTTATGCCTACGTACCAACATAAAAATGAGGGATCAAAACCTCGTAGTTCGTGGTAACAATTTCAAAGAAGTTGATGGATTGATTTTAACAAAGGTTTTAATGAAAAGGGCATAAAAATGGCCAAACGATTTAAATAAAATTGTTAATTCTTTTTGTCTTTGAAATTAAGGTCAATATGGTTAAGTTTATTTACAAGTTTGATTTAAGAAAAAGTTTAAAAATTCATTGGCATAAGGCCAAAGTTTTTACTCATTAAAACATGTCTAAGTTTGAAATCACAAGCAAAGAATATATTAAAAAGAGGGAGAAATTTGAAATTAAAGAAGTGGGAGGATATGAAGAGACTACCCTAGACAAAAATTAAAAGTTAAGAGTCGAAAAGATCTGACCAATAGGATGCAGAATGTCATATAGAAACCCATTTCCTTTGGACTTTTGAGTAGACAATAAGCATAAGAAATATCCAAGCAATCAATATGAAGATAAGAGGAATCAAATAAAGATGGCAATCATCCTAGAAAGCACTTCAAAAGCAAGCAGACTTCAGTGTCTTCAAAGTGTATCAGATGAAATATTTCATTGGCAAACTCACAGAAACAATCATCAGACATAAACAATAATAACCAGTATAACAATCAAGCGCATAGACAAAGTAATAGATGAACCAAGAGAACTCAAGGTTTGCATCAGATGAAAGTTACAATCAAGGATAACTCAGTCTTAGATATTGGCATTGGCCAAGTCCTTTAAAGCATATGGAATGTTTCCTAATTCTAAGTCTAAGAGTTAAGATCAAGTTCAACAATTCACCAAGATATTTTTTAGGGTTTTTGTTGTTATTAAGTATTTTAAGGTCCTAAGACCATAAACAGAACAAAAGTCACAAGTACACGATATATACAATCACAAGGTATGGCTCAAGTGAGCAAAAAAGAAAATGACTGGAACATAAACAAGTTGTATGAAATGTAAATGGCAATGAATGATAAAGGTACTGAAATTTAAATTGCATTAAGTAAATAACTTGAAAGTAGAGCAATATTAATAAGGAGTTAGTCAATTGTTAGTGAAGAGTTCAGTTTGTTTAAGTCATATTTTGGAGAACACTCAACCATCCGTTCATAAGTATGAAGACTTAAACCAAGACATCATCTGTGAGAACGACTCCAACTTGGATAAATCAACAAGTGTGCCACTAGCTCTCACAAATGGAAAAAAGTTCAAGTCTTCACACAATGCCATGAAGAATGGGAGACTTACAATCTCACTTACTAGAATGATGTGCCTTGTGGGACAAATTTAGCTCTATGTTAAGCAATCGTAATTGGACTTATGTAGAAGTCAAAACTATCTGATGTCGAACAATAGAGATATTGGTGTTAATGCATGTTAGAGACTTGATACAAAGAACCAAGCTCCTAAAACATACCACACACAAAAATAAAGTGGGAAGAACCTATCTCAGTCTGGCTCATGTTGATTCATCTGACCCAAAGTCATTGATGAATCAACTAGCATTAGACATGAAGAGAATTCATTGGTCAATGAGGGATTGGGGAAGAATAGGGATGAAGATGAAGAGGGGAGGGGAAATAGAAACTCAAATTGATCACAGAAGGAAATTCATCTGATTAATACTATCCATTCATCTTGAGGGGTGAAATGTACATTTCATCAACCCCCCAAATCCAATATTATTGATCAAATAAAAGTTCAAATCAACCATAATCAAGGCCAAACAGAAAGTTAAACATCACAAAGTCAAACAAATGGCTCAACAATATTTTTAATCAATTAAACAATTAAAAATCAATTTTAAAATGAATTAAAATGCATTTTTAAATGGACCAAACCTCAAATCCTTTCAAATCACCAAATAAATGGTCAAGGAATTTATCCTAGGTCAAACAAGGTCAAAGGACCTTAGACAAAAAATTCAATATTTTTTGGAAAGTTAGAAGTATTTAAAAATAAGTCAAAAATCATTTAATTCACAAAAAATATCAAAATTAATCTAAAAAATGATTTTAATTCAAAATATGGAAGAGAAAAATATTTAAAGATTTTTGGTGAAAGTCTTATATTTTTTGGATTAAAAATAAAATTTCTATGAATAAAATAAAATAAATGGATCAAATAGAAAATCAGAAATTAAAATAAAATGGGAAAAAACAAGGGTCATCAAATCTCCCTCATTAAGTGAAGTGCAAGATCTGATGGCCACGCGTGTGCAACCCACCATGCGCTTCAGTCAACGCATTGCAGACGTGGTAATCCAAATCAAGGTCCAAGATTATAATGTGAGACTAGGATCAGATGACCTGGGATGTTCCAGCGCAGCATCGGAGCCCTAGCTCCGGTCAACTTCTCCGGTGGACCTCACCAGATTGGTCCACCATCAACTTGCATAGAAATAAAAAGCGAGTATACTATTTTGAAGGGAAAATTGTCAGGAATCCAAATCTGGCCACGGAATTCTCCAATTCCAAGTATATTGAAAGATACATGGAATTGAAAATTGAGGAGTATAACTAAGTTGCTTCAATTTAACCTTAAAGCAACTCAATCTCGTTGCATACATTGGTAGGACTTCAGCCAACCAAAAACCAAGTGAAATGATGGAGAATTGAAAGAGAATAGAAGAAGAGAAGTTTCACAAAATTCACCTTCTGTTTGCAATGAGGAAGCTCGATTTTGATCTCAATTTTCTTGAGCTTGCTTCTAGCAACTTGCAGGAAGTGATATTGATGATTAAAATGCTTGGATTCTTGGAGTTTCAATTCCAAAACAGAATGAGAATTGAAACTTGATTTCTAAATAAATCTTTAAGATTATCCTTTAATGGAGGTTTAAGGAAGAGGGATCCATTTCTGAGCTCAAGGGACATGTATTTATAGCATAGTAAGTTGCTTTTCACACCAATTCCAACTTGTCCAAAAATAGTAACATGGTGTACATGCTTGCATGGGTGTGTAATACGCTCAAAGAATGATTGGAATAAGTCCAAAATCGTGCATGACTGATGTTGAAGCCTTAACATGAGATCATGCAATGTGGAATTAAAATTGGTCATGAGAATCTTCCAAATGGGGCCATGCAATGCAACCATTTGCAAGTCCTTCAAATATGCTCCAAATGCCATGATCTTGGACTCTTTTGGAAAGGTAAAATGAAGGGGAACAACATTTATATTGAAAACTTTTACATTTGGAGCTTGGATCCTGATGAATTTTAAGGTGGAAGTTGGAGAAATCAAACATAGTTGAAAATTTTCTAAGTTAAAAGTCAAATGACCACTTTTTCCACCTTGAATAACTTTTTCTATGAGCTTTAAATGGAAATGGTTCCTTTATAAAAGTTGTAGTTATTTCAATCCTATTAAATTTTGTCACAAATTTGGAACCATTTGAATATTTAATGAGGGAGTTATGGATTTTAGAAGTTGAGGAAAATTGCTTGTTCAATGATGATGGTCCAAAATGACCTATAATGTTTCTTCATGGCACATGCCCTTGAAAGTTGAATTTGATCTTTATATAAGAATAAAATTTGTATAGGACATATTGATTTTGATCATGAAACTTGGATGGTCTTCATATCATAAAAAAATAGCAAGTTATAATTCATGGAAGTTGACCTCCTAACTAGGGCACAAACAAAATGACCTATAATGTTTCACCATAAAAAATGACTTTCCAAGAAAAATTATCTCTTGATGTAAACATGAAAGTTGTTTGGAATGTCATAAAGAGTAAGTATTATCTTGGAATAATTTTTATATGACAAAAATTGTAGGAGATAGGGTCTAGGGAACCCCAGTTTTGACCAGTTGACTTTCTCTGGTCAACCTCTTTGAACCAACTTGCAAACTTGAAGCTCTTTTGCTATTTGGGGATCATGGATGATCACATATTATTTAGATGATGTAAAATAGAGTATACCTTGATATCTTTGACCAATTGTTGAAGAAACTTGCTGAGGAACTCACACAACATACCCAAAGGAATTAGGGCTTTCAATGCAAGCAAGCTCAAAATATTGATGAACTCTTGATCAAATTGACAAATAAAGTACATAGGGATCCATATATGATACTTAGAACCATGGTGAACCTTTCCTTAATTGATCTCTTGCATTTAGGGTCTCAAACCCTAGATATGAGCTTGATAGGGCACATATGGATGCACACACTACCTACAAAAGAAATGAAACTACACTAGACATATTTGTGGTATTTTGGTTAGTAAACAAATAAAAATAAAGTATGATACAATCAAAAGTGATTGATGATCTCTCCCAATGAATGAGAGGGTGAGGAGGATACCAAGGTGTGATCCCAACTCCAATGCAAATGATGAGATAGCATGAGGGATCTTAGGGTCAAAATCGGGGTCTTACAAATCTTGAAAAAAAAGATGTTTATTTAGCCAATTTAAGTGTTGCATGATTCTTGGTCATGATCCATGTATTTCTCACATCCATTGATGCATACATTACATCATCAAAGACTGTCTCAATGACACACTTTCTTTTTTACTTTTGTCATCCAACTATCTCACATTCAGTCATAATACTTAATGAGTGGCATATTTATATTTACAACTTTTGCATTGGCTCACTTGGTTTTAAATCACTGTAATTCCTTCACATTCCAGAAAGTTTTGCCTAAAGTTTCAAATAGAAATCTGAAGTATACATAAGACATTACCTTTGGTTTCATCCTGAGATGTACAAGTCTACAAGCCTACCATTCTTAGATGTTCATTCAAGAAAAATTCAGATTCAGATAGGTTAGAAAATACCTCTTCAGAATCTGAGTCGAATTCTGATTCTGATAATACCTTGTCTTCTGGTTCTTAAGAACTTGTGGGATCTTCTGTAATTTCCATCAGTGCAACGTTGATTTTTTCTTTGTCAGAATCTTCTTCTTCGGATTCTGAGTCATCCCATGTAGCCATCAACCCCTTCTTGCCTTTAGAAAAAATCTTCTTAGGCCTTTTGTCCTTTTTTAGCTTAGGACAATCATTTTTGTTGTGGCCTAGCTCCTTGCTCTCGAAGTAGATAACTTCTTTTCCAAAACCTTGCTTCTTCTGTCCAAATAAAGAATCGAAGCGACCATCAGGCCTTCTGACTCTTCTGAACTTTCCTTGACCATTTTTCATGTGCTTAAAAAGTTTGTTGACTCTCTTTGAAATTAGAGACATCTCATCACCATCTTCTAAGTCTTCATCAGATCCTTCTGATTCTTCCTCAGCTTGATAAGCTCTTGTCTTCTCAGGCTTGGATTTTAGAGCAACGGATTTACCTCGCTTCTGAGGTTCACCTTCTTCAAGCTCAATCTCGTGGCTTCTTAAAGAACTAACTAGTTCTTCAAGACTAGTGTTGTTGAGATCCTTTTCCATCTTCAAGGTAGTTACCAGAGGTCTCCATTTTTGGGGAAGACTTCTGATAATTTTATTGATATGATCAGTTGTAGAGTATCCTTTGTCCAGAACTTTAAGTCCTTCAATAAGCATCTGAAACCTTAAGAACATAGTCTCAATTGTTTCATCATATTCCATTTTGAATGCCTCATATTTCTGGATTAAGGCCAAAGCCTTTGTCTCCTTTACTTGAGAATTTCCCTCATGAGTCATCCTCAGAGAGTCAAAAATGGATTTGGCAGAATCTTTGTTTGTTATCTTCTCATACTCCGTATAAGAGATAACATTGAGCAATATGGCTCTGGCCTTATGATGATTTTTGAAATCTTTATTATGTTGATCAATCATAGCACTTCTTGCTATAGTATTTCCTTCAGCATTCACTGGGTAAATGTAGCCATTGACTATAAGATCCCAGAGATTAACATTGTAACCAAGAAAGAAACTTTCTATTCTATCTTTCCAATAATCAAATTTCTCACCATCAAATATTGTTGGTTTTGCATTGTAATGATCTCTTTCATTATTGTTAACAACGTTAGCAGCGACCATTTTT